>NC_138203.1:212392960-212992960 GCF_964194415.1 Vipera berus | reverse complement strand
AAAGGAGGGAAGCGAAAGGCAAGGGAGAAAAAGAAAGATACGCCCAATTGAATGCAGAATTACAGAGAATAGCTAGAAGAGATAAGAATGCCTTCTTAAATGAACAGTGCAAAGAAATAGAAGAAAACAATAGAATAGGAAGGACCAGAGATCTTTTCAAGAAAATTGGAGAGGTGAAGGGAACATTTAATGCAAAAATGGGCATGATAAAGTGGCAGGGACCTAACAGAGGCAGAAGAGATTAAGAAGAGGTGGCAAAATTACACAGAAGAACTATACAAGAATGAGCTTAACATCCCTGATAATCACAATGAGGTGGTCACTGACCTCGAGCCAGACATCCTAGAATGTGAAGTGAAGTGGGCCTTAGAAAAGCTGAGCAACAACAAAGCTAGTGGAGGTGACAGTATTCCAGCTGAGCTATCTTAAATCTTAAAAGACAATGCAGTAAAAGTGCTACACTCAATTTGCCAGCAAATTTGGAAAACTCAAGAGTGGCCACAGGATTGGAAAAGATCAGTTTACATTCCAATTCCAAAGAAAGGCAGTGCCAAAGAATGTTCAAACTATCGCACCATTGCACTCATTTCTCATGCTAGTAAAGTTATGCTTAAAATCCTACAAGCTAGACTCCAGCAGTATGTGGATCGAAAACTACCAGAAGTACAGGCAGGCTTTCGAAGAGGCAGAGGAACTAGAGATCAAATTGCCAACATACGCTGGATCATGGAGAAAGCTAGAGAGTTCCAGAAAACATCTACTTCTGCTTCATTGACTATGCTAAAGCCTTTGATTATGTAGATCATAACAAACTGTGGCAAGTTCTTAAAGAGATGGGCATACCAGACCATCTTATTTGTCTCTTGAGAAACCTATATGTGGGCCAAGAAGCAACAGTGAGAACTGGACACGGAACCACTGATTGGTTCAAAATTGGGAAAGGAGTCCGGCAAGGCTGTATACTGTCGCCCTGCCTATTTAATTTATATGTAGAGCACATCATGAGAAAGGCAGGGCTTGATGAATCAAAAGTTGGAATTAAGATTGTCGGAAGAAATATCAACAACCTAAGATATGCAGATGATACCACTCTAATGGCAGAAAGTGAAGAGGATCTAAAGAGCTTCTTGTTGCGGGTGAAGAAGGAGAGTGCAAAACTTGGGTTGAAACTTAACATTAAGAAAACCAAGATCATGGCATTCGGCCCTCTCAATTCCTGGCAAATAGATGGGCTCCAAGATCACTGCAGATGGGGACTGTAGCCAAGAAATTAAAAGATGCTTGCTCCTTGGGAGGAAAGCCATGGCAAATCTAGACAGCACACTAAAAAGCAGAGATATCACCCTGTCAACAAAAGTGTGTATAGTCAAGGCCATGGTCTTTCCAGATGCAATGTATGGCAGTGAAAGTTGGACCATAAAAAAAGCTGAGCACCAAAGAATTGAGGCCTTTGAACTATGGTGCTGGAGAAGACTCCTGCGAGTCTCTTGGACTGCAAGGTGATCAAACCGGTCAGTCCTAGAGGAGATCAACCCTGACTGCTCTTTAGAAGGCCAGATCCTGAAGCTAAAACTCAAATACTTTGGCCACCTAATGAGAAGGAAGGACTCACTGGAGAAGAGCCTAATGGTGGGAAAGATTGAGGGCAAGAGAAGAAAGGGACGACAGAGAATGAGGTGGCTGGATGGAGTCACTGAAGCAGTAGGTGTGAGCTTAAATGGACTCCAGAAGATGGTAGAGGACAGGAAGGCCTGAAGGAACGTTGTCCATAGGGTCGCGATGGGTCGGACATGACTTCGCAGCTAACAACAACATTGCATCAATACAATCATAAGGAAACTCTGCAAACTCTGAAAGTTACCTCTTTAACCTAAAGCTGGTGATATGTTGCAAGTTTGTGAGTGAATAAGGGTACCTTTGTAAGTGAGTAGGAACTTTTAAGATAAGGACACAGTCCAGCACATTAGTTCTGTATTGCATTGCACATTGCAGTACTGTGTTACCTTGTGCTGGGGTAGCACCTGTAATCCAGCTATCACATCTGCTTCCAACCAGAAAAGGCTTAGCTGCTGATACATTGAAAACAGGGAAGCTCCAATGTTTGTTTCATTGGTTCAGTACTATAAGAGTCCACTGCAAACCAAAATGGCTAAAAAGGGCGGGGGGAGACAAAACATGTTGGTAACATCATAGTATTCACAGCTTGACATACATTTTTTTAAAGAATGCCATCTTATTTTTAGTTGTAAAATATTGTGGGATATAGTTGAAAATATTGGCAAAATAGGTCTTTAGGTTATTTGTGCCTCAGGAATATTGTCTTGTTTTTACAAATAAATGCCGTTCTTTCTTAGATTGCAAATCTATCCTTTGATTCTATTTTCAAATTAAAATCTGAGTCAAGTAACATACATTTCTTACCATGTATGTTTTAGATAAGTCAGTTTAATGTACATTTAATCAAATTACACTTTATTTGCAATATAGAGCCATGAAATCTCTGCCATAAATTGGGTATTTTCTCTAGAGGTTAACAGAGGAAGCAATACTGTCAATGTTTCTGTAAGCATGTATGTTGAATTTTACAATAAGTATCAAAATGAGGAAATAATTTTCTGATAAATTTTCATGTTTGTCAGCATTCCAGCTCATAGGATTTTTAAAGTTATTGTATTACTATTTGCATAATTAACAATCATTTTATGTCTATAATATCTTCCTTATCCAAGATATGTATTGTCCCTGCTCTATGACAATTCTTACATTATCTCCCAAAGTTTTTCTGAGGGTTGAAATTGTTGTAATTGTCTTCATTCTTTGGAAATATTTGCTAATAGCTGCCACTTTAGAAAGGAGCATACATAAAGATGGAAAGAATAACTAAATTACACAATCTCAGTTTCCGTTCTTCAGAAGGAAAAAAAAAACATTTCTGAAGACAGCCTCTTCTGGAGATTTTTGTAACCAAGCATTATAGAATCTTTGCTACTCAAAGATTGCCGATGTTCTTTCGTGATGCTTTTTACTAGCTACCTGAAAAAGTTGGCTTCTCTTCCTTTCTCTCCTCCTATATCCATCAGTTTTACTGCTGCTAGTTCCCTACTATTCACATTTTATAGCAGCCACATCTAGAACTGAAATCTGGATGCCACAAAATGTATGCAGTTATAGTACAGGTAGCCCTCGACTTAAAATCACAACTGAGCCCAAAATTTCTGTTGCTAACTGAAACATTTCTTAAGTGAATTTTGACCCATTTTTTTACTTCCTTTCTTGCCACAGTTGTTAAGTGAATCACTGTACTTGTTAAGTTAGTAACAAGGCTGTTAAGTGAATCTTAACCATTGATTTTGTTAGTCAGAAGGTCACATGATCACATCATTCCAGGACACTGCAGCTGTCATATATATGAGTCAAAAAGTGGTCATAAGTTACTTTTTTCAATGCCATTGCAACTCTGAACAATCACTAAACAAAATGCAATAAGTCAAAGACCACCTGTATATTTCTGATGTCCCTTTGCTCACTAAACCTAAATGTGGGTTGTTTTTTTTTGAAACTACCTATTTTAGCAGTTTTGAAAAATGTTCTTTCATTCAATAAGTTTTGATATGATAAATCTTACTTTGTAGAAACTAAGTGTAATAGTGTAAAACTATACTATTGCATAGTATAACTATAACTATACTATTGCATAGTATAACTATGCCATGTTCAAATGAAAGATAGAGAGAAGTTTGTTCATTCACATTTGATAAGAGTGAGGTGGAATGCAATTATCCTTCAATCTTTGAACAGTTTACAATTTTATGGTAGATTTTCTTTCACTTTTCACACTTTTGAGATAATGCAAGCTAATACAGATGTTCTCTCTGTCTGATCCATTGACTCATACATCATTTTTCATTCCGTGGCCATTGGATGATGGATATCTTGTGTAAATCATCTCTGGCTCAGAGTCTAGAATGCATTAAAATAAGCTATTATCTAGCAGAATTAAGAAGCTCCCTAAATTCACGCTTTATGCAGCGACATAGCTCTCATTGACTTGAGCCCAAGTTAAGTAGTTTTTTATTTTAAGTTGCTCTAGGTTTAAATAGGAACAGCCTAGTTTATGTATTCATAGATCATATTTTAAGTTTAAATCTTCTGCCTGAAGCCTGTAAGTATGAATGAATATAAAATATCTCAGAGACATTTTCCATGAGTCACCTTTTTAGTACAAGAATGTCCCTTCTTAAAATGCTGCATTACCAAACCCAACATACTGAAAGCCATAAAAAATTAATCGTTCTAGATGGTTAGATTCAATAACTTCCTGTCCTGAATTTCCTTGAATATTAATTTTACAGGAACTATCTACAAGAATGAACTCTGATGGCACAGTGGTTAAAGTGTAGTATTGCAGGCAAACTCTGCCCATAGCCTGAAATTCAATTCTGTCAGGGCTCACTGTTGACTCAGCCTTCCAACCTTCTGAAGTCAATAAAATGAGAACCCAGACTGCTGAGGGCAATGTGCAAATAATGCTTACATTGTAAACCAGCCCGAGAGTGCTTAAAGAGCTATGGGGTAGTATATAAGCCCAAGTGCTAGTGCAATTTTTGTAAACATATAGTAGAAGCAAAGATGTTAAAGCAAGAATATTATTTGATTTATAATGTAACGCAGAGACTTTGCCTCCTTAAAACAAAAACATTGTTGCCATTTTTTCCACAGAAAGTTAATCTGATGCCCTATACTCTGTTTATTGGGTAAATCCTTAGAATCTTAAATCAGACTATTTTTCCAGTTTTCTGCTTACAGCAAACTATTTCTGATAGTAACATCATTTAAAGCATGTAGTTTTTATAGTTAGGGATAACTGCTAAAACGAGAAGTCAATTTTATTGTGGTCCTCACACCACTTCTCATTTGAAGTGCTCCAACAAATTTAAAAGCAAAAGATGTTGTGTTGTCCAAGCACAGATATTTCTTCTCATAAAGTGCCCAGTTAGGTATCTATTGTTCTACTGATAACTTTGCTTCAGTATATGTGTACATTTCTAAAATGAATTTCTGCTTTGTATTTTGTTTAATGTTGTAACCCAGATCAATCCATTAACTAAGCACACAGATTAATTTAACTAATAAATTAGCATCCTTCAGATTAAACACATTGCCACTTAGTCAAGCATTAATCCCCACTCTGCTAAGCCATTTTTTAAAAAAACTGGATAGTGACCATGAAAATGTTGATCATATGGAATAAAAAAATGTGGGAAGATTAAAGCACTTCTCAACTGTATTCTACTTGTGCTTTTTTAAAACTACAGGCATATTGCTACATTGATATATTTTGCTCTTGCAATCCAGTCTTAACTCCTGTTTGAAGGGAGCACAAGTTAAGAAGACAACCTATATTATTTGTTAAGTTGTATTTGAAGTTTCTGCAAAGACAGTGGATTGGGTAGTGCATTGGGCCATCAGACATTTGCTGAGGACACAAAGATGAATGAGTGAATGAATAAGTTACCTTCCTTCCATATAAGTAGATGTGCCCTAGGTTACATCTGTTAAATGAGAGATAGGAATTCTATTGACCTTGCTGGTTGCTGCTGTTGACTAGAGGATTTTGTTATGCATCATCAGATCTAGCAAGGAACTCTTGTTTCCTTATACTTTGAAAGATTTTAGTCTGTTGTATTTATTATTTTGATTTTGATGATAATACTAGGGCAGTAAGTTACATGATGTCAAGGACATTTGTAAACAAATCTTCATTGGTTACTACAATTGGGTTGGTTAATCCAGTTAGATTGAATCACAAAGTAATCCAATGATCAGAGACTGATTTGTATTCTGAATGCTGCAGCTGTATCAGTGAGTCTAGACCAGACATGTCAAACTCGTGACGTCACGTGACGTTGCGCAACGTATCGGGACAATTTTGCCATTACCGGCAATGGGGTGGGTGCAGCTTCTGCATGACGCATCTGGCCCATGGGCCAGCAGTTTGACAGCCCTGGTCTAGACCCTAAATATCTAAATAAAACCACAGAAAACCAGACAGATGCATCCTTGACCATTTACCATTTTGTTCATGTTTTGTTGTCTCTCTGATCCTATCAGTGCAATGCGTGGTTTCTGTCCTTGTGGGAACTGACTTGCTTTTTCTATAGGTTTCTCTTGAAAGATTCTGAGGCTAGCTTAGAAGAGTAGCCCAGCTTTGCAGCAAGTGATTGGGGAAATTCTTCAGCCCTTCTCAGATAGGAAGGAGATTGGCTTGATATCCTGTAGATGGGAAAGTTTCAGGTAATCAAAATAGATGATGCTAACCAGATGTTAGAAATCATGACCTGGTAAGGAAAGTTCTAGAAGTGATTTGCTGTCTGATTCTAAATAAATCAGCAGTGTTAATTACCAACAGGCATGCTTCAATTTCTGCCTTAGACAATGCTTTTTGCCTAAGCATTCATAGCTGATTGCTACCTAGGTTCAATTTCTATGAAATAAAAAGTAGCTTAACCCATTTTATTCTCTCAGTGAATATAGCTGGGGGAAAAAACAGTTAGTTTTTCCTGCATTTATGGATATATATAAAAGTTTACCAAAGGAGCATTTAATCTTTAAAGAGACTTAGAAAAGGTTTTTCTAACTTGTGTCCTCCCTTGCTGTCAGTATAAGATGCTTGTAGGTTTGTTCTGGGAAAGTAATAAGTATTGTTGTTAAGCAATTGTGGTGTTGAAATTCAGCTTTCAGTAGGTCTGCCAGTATTTATCTAAAATACTTTCTCCGATGCGTGTTGGAGTTCCAGTAAACCGTGTCTTATTGTGCGACCTTTTCATTTTCCAGTGAAAAGGGATCAGCTCGTCAGATAAAAGCTACAAGCTGAAGTACAGGAAAAATGCGTGCTCAGAAAATCCGAGCATGATTGAAAACAAGATGTGTTAAATCAATGCAGTTTATCGCCTGCCTATTCCTGGCAATTGCTGTTCTAAGCTCATTCTGAGCACACCCCGGATGATAAAAGTAGAGTGTCACGGTGCTCACTAGGGTGTGAGGGCAAGGAAACATGTTTATCAGGCAGGTTGCTATGATTTCCTCTTCCCGATAACAGTTATTGTTAAAACTGTGGAGGAGATCAACTGGTCAATTACCAGGGTGAGTATTATTGCTGGTGCTGAATCTAGAGGCTACCAGAAGCTCCAGAATTTCACATCTATTCCCCTAGTAACATAAGGCAAGTTTTTTTTTAATGTAAACTAATTTAAATGTACCTCTTAACCACTCTCAGCGTAATAATGTCATTCCTTTTCCTGCTGGTTGCTTCCAAGAAGATCGGCAGTTTGGCGGGTCGAATCCCGAGTGCCATGTAACAGAGTGAGCGCATGTTACTCGTCCCAGCTTCTGCCAACCTAGCGGTTTGAAAGCACGTAAAAATGCAAGTAGAAAAATAGGGACCACTATGGTGGGAAGGTAACAGTGTTCCGTGCGCCTTTGGCATCTAGTCATGCCGGCCACATGACCACAGAGACATCCTCGGACAAGTGCTGGCTCTTCGGCTTTGAAACGGAGATGAGCACTGGCCCCTAGAGTTGGAAATGACTAGCACACATATGCGGGGGAACCTTTACCTTTATATATATATATAAAGTATCTGTGTGTGTGTGTAAATTTTTTGGCTTTCTAACAAAGAATAAAGGGAGACCGATATGATCATTTCAAACTTATTTGTTCTCATCAGTCAGCCATAACCTTCTGAGATTCGAACCTGGGCCGACTGCGTCTTAAGCAGTTGTTTTAACCCCTAGGCCACAGACTCTCTCTCTCTCTTTGTTAGCTGAGAATTCTGAATGCTTAACAAACATTTCACACACACACACACACACACACACACCAATGTCCAGAAGTTCCTCTTTTGGAATCAGTAAACTGTACAAGATTGTGGAATGAAGCAGTAGCAGTTGAGTTTAAACAAGTTCTTGAGGCCCGTTTGTCAGGGTGTTATCGGTTTGATAAGACTCCATTACAGTCACCAAAGTGTATTTGTTTGTATGTGTGTTTCAACTTAATTTTGCACAACAGCCAGCTACGTGCACATTCTATGTTCTATCTAGAGTAACTAAACAATAATTTGTCATTTTCCTAGCTGATTGCTGAAGACGTGATTAATATTACAATGCTTAATGTTTTTTTTTAGTATGACTATATCTTGCAACCACAGAAGGTGAAGTGGAAGCATGTAGTCACTTGCAGAAGCCCTGCGCTTGTATTAAAATCCTCATTAAGTCCAGAAGTAAACTTGCATATTTTGAAAGATAGGAAGAGTTAGGTGCAAACAAAAACAGGACAAAATTCTTTATAATATAAAACCATGGTAAATTAATCACAGTTGCTATCTATTCGTAAATTGAAACATATTTATTTAAAAACAAGTTTTATTTATACATCTTAATATTAATGTCGCAGATGTTATTTTTTTTAAAAAATTGTAGGAAACAAGAGGTGATAGATTACTTCAATATTTTCCACTTCAAATATTAGTTAATAAACCTTTTAATGGGATACTTTGGTCATTTTCATGCAATTGTAATAATCCAGGCAGGTGATGAACCTATTGGATTTATTCATGATACATCATCCATTCTAATTCATATATAATAAATTATCTTTGTAATAATCATCACAAAAATAGTGTTGTTGTTGTTTTAAAAAAATTAAGTCTGTATTAAAAATGTTCTTTAGATAGGAGATTCTCAGAATATATGTTTTCACTTGAGGATGTGTGTACAAAGTGGATTTTGATGATTTTCTATATTTTTGGTTAAGAAAATGCATTGCTAAGAATTTGAAGGAGAATTAAATTGGCTGTGAATTAGGTTGCTTTCTTTCATAAATGATCTGTGTTGTTTTGTGTTTGAAAATGATTAAAAAACAAGTTTCTTCTAGCTGAACTGTTCTCAGCCACACAATTCTCTTGGTAACAGTGCAGGTAGTAATTGTGTATACTAATTTTAAGAGACAGTTATCAATTTGTTTAATAAGTGACTAACAATTACTGCCAGAGAAGAATTGATTTGTCATTGCCTTCTTTGAGATGTTTCCTAAACAAAAAGGACAGGAAAAAATATCAAAGATATATGTTCATATGTATGTGAATATGTATGTAAAAGTTCAAAAAAAAATAAATGGATGTTTGCTGTTAGGATTGTTGTATGCCAGGTCAACAAGTTATATTTTTCCCCAACCAAGTTGGCTAGATGTGGGACAGTGCTAAGATTTAATGCACTGAATTAAATATGGTAGAGAACATGAAAGAAATATGGTGCATACAGAGCTTTATTTGTTCTTTGCATATTTAATATGAGGACCTGAAGCAAGTTTCCCCAGGTTTGAGCCTTATAGGTTAGTTGAGAATACAACTCTGCAACCCCCAGGTAGTAAAGTTGTTCTCCGTGCTAGCTAAGTACTATATTTCAGAAGTGGATAAACCCAGGATCTCTTTTGGAGTTTTAAAGAGTGAAATGAAATAAATATCAACAAAACTTAAAAGTTCCCAGGTTACTGCTTAAATTTCCAAACACGAAAATGAAAGCACCCAATTTTTAGACCCCATCCATGCTGGGTGAGCTCCAGGGCAAAAAAATAAATTCATTCATTCATTCATTCATTCATTCATTCATTCATTCATTCATTCATTCATTCATCATATTTCTACATTGCCCATCTCATCTAAGTAACTCTGGGTGATTTACAATAAAACTGATCTCATAGTATAAAAACCATAAATGAGAACAAAGTTAAGAATAGAATTTAAAAGGCTGGGATTAAAATATTTAAATTTAAAGATTTAAAAAGGTGAAGAGAACATCCTCCCAACACCAACCACCCCCACGGTTGCATATTTATTTATTTTATTTATTTAATTTAATTTTTATACCGTCCTTCTCCCGAAGGACTCAGGGCGGTGTACAGGGCAATACAATAAAATACAATATATAAAATTAAAAAATATTAAATACAACAGCCCAATTCAATAAATTAATACAAAACGTTAAAATACCAGGCCGGCTTGTTCAAATAAATATGTTTTTAGGTCACGTCGGAAGGAGCGAAGGTCGGGAGCCATCCGGAGCTCCACCGGTAAACGGTTCCAAAGGTCTGGCGCGCCCACAGAGAACGCCCTCCCCCTGGGGGCCGCCAGTCGACACTCTTTGACCGACGGCACCCTAAGGAGGCCCTCTCTGTGGGAGCGCACTGGACGAAGGGAAGTTGATGCCGGCAGCAGGTGCTCCCGTAAGTAACCCAGACCCATGCCATTTAGGGCTTTATAGGTCGTAACCAGAACCTTGAATCTTACCCGGAGGGTAACCGGAAGCCAATGCAGCTCACGGAGTAGAGGTGTTACATGGGAGTATCGGGAAGCCCCACATGCCAATTGACAGAGCCAGGTTTTAACACACTTTCTGAAGGCCAGAAGAATGGGAGAATGGGGCTAAAGCAGGGGTCCCCAACTTGTGGGCCATGGCCCACTACCAGACCGTGGCCTACTGGCCACCAGGCTGCATCTGGCTGGCCAGTGCATGCACACATGTGCACTCACCCCCACTCACACTAGCGCTGCTGCTACGTAAACAGGAGGCCACGCAGTGAAAACGCTACCACATGACAAAAACAGGGTGGCATTAGTTGAGTGTCACATGGGCAATAGCACTACCCCATTTGTGTCACACATGGTTATGGCACTGTAGAGCAGATTGTAGTTTTCATACAAGAAATAATCAGAGTATGATTATGACTGAAAGAAAGGCTTCTTCATCCAGGAAAGGGTGTAACTGGTATACAAGATGAAGTCAAACAAAGACTCTCCTAACTACAAGTGACACCTGATCTTTGAGTAGGTGACATGAGTCCAGAACGACTCCAAGATTATGTACAGGGTATGTCTGGGGCAATGCCTCCCCATCCAGGACCAAAGTTGGTAAACCCATGGATATAATCCATAGCCACTCCATCGCACCAAGATTCAATTGAAGCTGTTGTTCCCTATCAAGACCCAGACAGCCACTAAGCACCATGAAAAGGAATCTATGGGATCACTTAACTTGTCCAAGGTGAAATATATCCATGTGTCTTGCTGGCATTATTATTCTTTACAAAAATGATCATTTCATTGTATACATAATACCCTTATTTCTAAAGCATTGTAAAAGAAATTCATCTAAAGTTTTATTTATTTTATTATTGTATGGAATGTTTTGGAAATTTTAAGGTACAATTTTAAGTACATTGCATAAAGAGTTTCCTAGACTGACTGCATTCAAAGAAAGTTCTTCCTCAAGGGCTTAAATAGTAATTCTTAAAATGGAAAGAATAATAAATATTGTGTCTTAACTCATACATGAGCATAGACAGACAGGTTTTGTGCACCTGGGTATAATTTTAGTTAATTCACACAAGAGACAGGTTGAAAGTTTATTGTTTAGATAGGAGAAAATGGCTTAAATCTCATATTTGCAAAAATGATTGCATTACCTTAAATGAAAATGGTATTATATTAGTTACTTCAATAAGCATTTCATTTAGAAAAATGTTTTAATAAAAAACTTATCCAAACTTTCTTACAACTTAAAATACATAAGTGAGGGAAAGTACTTTCTTTGGGAAGAATAATTACTGGCTTTTTACTCACCTATGTAAAATAATGTATTTTTGTAAATTGATTTCTGGCCACTTTAATCCATTTTTTCTTTTTTTTAAAAAAAAGAATACATAAAAAGTAAGCACAGTCAATCAAAGAATTTTAAGGTTTATTTCCTCTTTAGAAATGATTGATAGCCATTTAGATTTACAAGCTGACAAGTTAAAGGGTGCTATTGGTATAATTATATACTATATTCACAGTCTTTCAATTTAAATGTCCTTTTAAAACCATGAGATTATCATATCTGTATTTTGAAAAGTAGGCCAGTCAGTTTGGGTTGGTACACAAATTGCTTCCATTAGCCTTGGGACCTATTTGAATTTAATACCTTCTTTAAAACCAGCAGTACTTTCAATGTACTTTTGAAACTTAGAGTAATGGGAAAGCATTTTTATAGTATGTGTTAACTTTGTTTTTTAATGTATGGATGAATGTTACAAATACAAATAAAAGTGTTACTCAATCTAATTTTTTTTTTAAAAAAATCATTAATCTTTTTATCTATGGAAAAACATTTATAGAAGGACCTGTGCGAATGAAGGAACCTATTTTATGCTTGATGGAGGAGGTTTGCTCCTCTTATTAAAAACAAGAAAAACTTCCAAGAATCTATAAATGAATCCATTTATTCAGCTGTATGAAGTAACAAGTTAATCCAGAATTTCACTATTGCAATGAGAACTTCATTTTATTTATTTGAACAATAGGAAGGTGTTGCTTCCTATTTCAATAAATTTCGATATCCCGTTGAAATTTAAAACATTGTGACACCTGATATTAAAATGCCAAATAATAAACTCTAACTCAGACTGGAGTTTCTTGGATAGAGGACAGTGACTAAATACCAATAGTAATGTCACTTAGATTTGTGCACTTGCTCCATGATGCTTTACAGCACTCTCTGAACAGTTTACAGTGTCAGCATATTACCCCCAACAATCAGGTCCTCGTTTTACTGACCTCAGAAGGATGGAAGGCTGAATTAACCTCAAATAGATCATGATCAACCACAAGACTGTAGCCAGAGTTAGCCTGCAATACTGCATACTAATCACTGAACCATCAGTGGTACAGTCTGTGAACTCCATTGTTGGAAACTGTCTGCTCTTCCTTGCTTATCACAATGCTAACCCTGTAGAATAATTAAGAATCCTTGTCCTAAACTAACATAAGAAACCATGGAAATAGATACAAGTTTATGAAATAAAAATGTTATAATAGAAAATGTCTAATTGGAAGAAGACACTATGTCCAAACAGTTGAATATACTACATACAATGCCATTATTTAACTTTATTTATCTATACATAAAGATATTTTTAATCATCTCCAAAGGCAATCCCTTTCCCTAAAAAGAGGCAGTTAGCAAAAACTTTTACTTTGCCGTGTTATAAATACGCTTTTCTTCTATGTCCATAGATTCTTAAAAGTTCATTTTGTTTTTAGAATGTTTGTGCTCTCGCTGTGTCGGCATCTTCTGATACTGCTAAATGGATGTTATGGATTTGGTAAAGGTGCCTGTAATTTTTTTTTTCTGAAAAGAAAATTGGTCATAAATGTTCATGTTTAATAAGTAAAACAGAACTGACCAAATTTTCCATGATTTCAGGTCATTGTGAAGTGTAATATTAACAGTACTGATTACTTACCAAATAGAAGGTTATCATTATTTTACCCAGATGTTCACGTTTAGAAGCTGACATATGAGCAATTAGTTACATGCAGTTTTTAACTCTTCTTCTGATTCTTCATATGTGTTACTTGTGATTTTTTTTTATTTAAGTAGTATTGACTTCTGCAAAAACTCTTACTTCATTTTCCATCTCAAAAGCACATCATTAATATCATAAGGAAAATATACATGGCTGGAAAAGTTGAAAACAAGTAAACTAAAAAACCTTTAGGAAATGAATTTTCTTCAGATCTAGAACTGAAGAATTTTCAGTGGAATACTCAGTTGCTTAATTACTATTTTTCTTGTTCCAGCTTTGAATGAACCAACCATTGACTATGGCTTCCAAAGGTTACAGAAAGTCATCCCAAGGCATCCAGGTGACCCTGAGCGTTTGCCAAAGGTCAGCAAAATGTAGTGTATGAGTGTGCATACGTATGTATCTGTGTTTATGATTAAGTCTGTAATGCATCATGTGTTTTTCAAATAACACTTCAGCACAATATGCAGTCAACATTTACATTTAGAATACCACAGCCACATGCTGTGTATGAAGCTTGTTTGTATCTGGTTCAGCTTTGTTGCATCCAGCTGTATTCTCATTAAATACATCTGCGTTTAAAGAGATGCAACAGCTACCTTTACTTACTGAGCCTTGTTCAAGAAAATATTATTATGCATAAAGTACAAAATCATGCACATATGAAGGTCGGATTTATAGCTCTTTTAGCAATTGGACCATCAGTACTGATAGACACTTTAAAAATTGGAGGAAGATACAGAGTTACTTCTGATCAGTGTGGATGGTCAAAAGATTCCAGGTTTTTTAATCCAGCGATTCCATTATCAAAATCCCAAGCAAGCAAGTACACAAACTTAGTTTGTAGTTTTACCAAGTAAGTCTGTAGTTTTACCAAGTAAGTTTGTAGTTTTACCAAGTAACTTCTTACATTGAATAAACATTTTAATCATTCATATTTAATCTCCTCGCCCCCTCTCATAAACTCCAAGTCATGGTTCCGATAGATGAGACCAGTAAAAAGAGAACTCCAAGGCAAGAGGTTTCCTTAAAAAACATATTTATTGGCTACATGGTATCGGCATGATCGTAAATGAAACCAAGACTGAAGTTCCCTCCCAAAGGTTACAATGTTACAAAGTTGAATTTCCCACCCCAATAATAGGCCATAAATCACATTCCCCAATAATCTACTTTGGCAGGCTTTCTAAGGGAAACTTCAGCCTGCCAAACTCAGGCAGCTATGACCTTGGTTCCCACAAGACAATTTATTGTTTTATTTAAACTTAAAAGTACACACACACACCCCTTCCAATTCTGTGGCAACCGAAAACAAAGTAGAAATGGCTTGAGCCAAATTCATTTGCAGCGTTGACACTCCAGTTAGCTAACATAAATGTTAATGGTAAATTAACCACAGTGATTTAATATCAACAATAAAATTAACAAATACTAATTAATACTAAAATTAGCATTAAATATTTTAACATTAATGCTAAAAATACCATCCAGAAGGAATGTTGTTGAACAAGTCCCCAATTCCTGTGGTAGGCTTCCTACATAGAAATATGAAGGAAACACAATGGCATTTGATGAAACAAAGAATGTGGATATTTATGAACTGTATTGTGAGAATTGTACCATGATTATAAAAATGGTTTGTTAGAGGATGCTAGGATTTTTTTTAAAGTCAAATTGGTAAACATGAAAGCCAGAAAGATATGTCACTGTACTCAGGCACTGAAGATTTAAAAAGAATTGGCTGAATATATTAGGTCTCAGTATATATATATTTTTGTATACACGCAAAATACAACAATCATTTAGATAAGGTTTTGCCAATGGGCAGTTTTCAAGTAAACTGGGTCATAGAAATGTGGGAGTGACAGTGACAATATTTTTGGAATGCTGAAGAGGGCATCATAGGTATCATGTAGCTAGAAGTGGGTTAAAATTGATAATAAATGATCTTCATGGTTATTCCATGAAGATCATGAATACATAAAAAATTAAGCACATATATGGCATTCCCGTGCTGAATATACATTGTGAATTGGGCATTGGCATCTGAAATTCTGGACTTGTTTTAGAAAGCAGAACTCATGGCCATTTCTCAGTTTTTTCTCCTTTGAAATGAAGGTCTTATTTTAGCTTTAAAATAATAGCAGATGCTATTCAGCTATCTTGTTAAACTGAATAATTTGGTAGGATGTTTGATGGCTTCATTTGACAGTATAGGTTCAGAGAATGGTTAATTCTGCAAAAACTGAAGGTTGATTTTGTGTTTATCTTCTAGATGGGGTCAGTTAAAAACTTGACTGTCATTAGGAGTCTTTTGTGCTGTTTTTTGAAGCTGGAGTTTATGTGGCCATATGTCGCATCATTTGGTAGTCTGAGAGAGAATACTAATTATTGGAGAGATTCTACTCCGGAATGAACTATCTAATAGGGCACTTTCATTTGTTATTTGCTTGATTTCTCTTGTATAGTTGGGCACTTACAATATATATCATTTTTTTCCTCAATGATCTTGGAAATAACTTCCTTTGTAAAAAAAGGTCATCAATACTACTTTCATAGTGATATGACAAGAACGAAAATGTTATGAATTTTCTACATGAGGCATTATACTAAAACCACATAGGAGGAGATTATGTTGATATTGTGAAAAATCCAAAATCAGGGATAACTCTAAAACAAAGACATTTTGACAGCTGAAAGTCACAGCCATATTGGAATTGTGCAGGAGAATGTCTTCTTGAAGGTCAGCAGAAATATGCAAGCATTCCATGGCTTTTTCTTAGTGGGTTAGTGTTTACTCAAGAATTGGTTACAACAGATTGTGCAATTTAGAATCTACGATTAAAATCCTTAGCATACAAAGGATAGAAAGAGCCATACAGATCACTTTGCTCTTGGGCCATGTTCACTTAAAGCAAAAGACCAAGAGCAAGGATTCTGAGCAATGGTGCAACATGTAGTTGATTGGCTAGTGCTTAATGCAAACAGCTTGACTTAGCCTGAAGTACAATTTCTATTGAGAAGGAATTAATGATTGTCCATCTAATAAAGTAGACACTTGTCATAAATAGGATCTTAGAAGAGTGATCTACAGAAGATAACACAGCATTTGAAATTGTGTGATGAGGGGTTTGGAAAACATAAAAATAATAACTCAAAAATAGGAATGTGATGGACCCTTAATTACAGTTTAAGTGATTTTCCCTAAGTGATTTTCCTGGTTTCTGACCAGGGTCTTTTCAGTGGTTTGGTCACAGGGATTGAAACATAGGATAAAAAGTCTTTGTCACTGAGAAATAGCTGTTCACTTTGATTGAACTACTTATTTAAAAAAATGTAATGTCATACCTTTAGATATACACATACAACAAAATGATAAAACACATGAAAAGATGCTAATCCCATAAAGACATTTTCTTTTTAACACAGTAGTTCCTTTGGAAATATGTGTGCCAGAATTTTGATGAAAGCAACAAAGACTGCATTTGTGTATTTTGTTCTGTGGAGCTGAAAATATCTAGTAAATTGATCCTGTGGGAGTAATAAATACACATTACTTTATCTTGTACTTCATGTCTTATACCCCTGAGCCTTGATAGAACAACACCACTTAATAGACTTTAAAAAAGAGTAATTACAGTCATTGGTTGTGTGATTTTTCACCCCTTCCAGCCCTGCCTGACCTTCTAATTTAGCTTACCGTGTCTAACTAATGCATTTATATTCATCTTTTATGAAGCATGTGTAGTACAAAATTGACTTTGCAGCTTGTAGAAAGCTGTCTTACTAGTTGAATATCTGGTTAGTCCTACAGTATATCCTGAACTGAGCATTTGTACAGAAGAGTGAGCTATAGGCTTTGTTTGGGTTTTGGGTTTCTTTTCATTTTTTTGGAAATACTTAAGTAATGTGTAATAAGTAAAGGTAAAGGTTCCCCCGCACATGTGTGCTAGTCGTTTCCGACTCTAGGGGCCGGTGCTCATCTCCGTTTCATAGCCGAAGAGCCAGCGTTTGTCCGAGGAAGTCTCCGTGGTCATGTGGCCGGCATGACTAGACACCAAAGGTGCACGGAACGCTGTTACCTTCCCACCATAGTGGTCCCTATTTTTCTACTTGCATTTTTACGTGCTTTCGAACTGCTAGGTGGGCAGAAGCTGGGACGAGTAACAGGCGCTCACTCTGTTATGCGGCACTCGGGATTCGACCCGCCAAACTGCCGACCTTCTGATCGACAAGCTCAGCGTCCTAACCCACTGAGCCACCGCGTCCCTTGCAATGTGTAATACATAATGTAAATTCTACTTTTCCACCTACCTTCTGAAAAGTGTTGTACATACCAAGATTATTTACAGCCAAGCGCAAATGCAAAAAGATGCAAGTGTTTCTAAAAGGGTTAACTCAAACATTATTATTATTTTTTACTTCTTAGAAATAGGTCAATGTTCTCTTTTAAGAATGACAGTTGGATAAGGCTACCCTGTGCTGATTTGTATGCAAGACTGACAGCTTAGGAGGTGAATGATGCTGCAAAATGTTCAATATCTGTTTTGTCCAATTTGTACATGCACATTAAGAAGTAGCTTAAGAAAAGGCTGGAGGAATTCCCTTCTGGAAGAGCCACCCCTGAGCTAGCCAGCACACAGACCATGGTCTCTGCTGTGGGCCTCCATAACTTTCTGCCCGGTTTACTTATCCACTGGAGCACAATTGTTTTCTGTGCATTTCTTTTCCCACCATATGGTTTCCTCATTACTATACGCTAAGGGTCCATATGGGGAACTTGTGAGGTGAACTGTACTCATTTTAACGGCCAGATGAGCAGCAAACTTAGCTTAAGTCATCTGCTGCTGCCTTTATGTTGTTATGGCAACATAGCAACAATAAAAACTTCTAATATAATGTGTTTCGGATCATAGTTTTTTAAATGCTTGACGTAACTTTCCTTCCTCTAAAGCAGACATGTCAAACACAAGGCCCGGGGGCCGGATCCGGCCTGTGAAGTAGTTTCATGTGGCCCGCGAAGCCATCCTGGAAACAGGGAGGGAACGGCCCCCGCTGCCTTGGCCCTGGCCCAGAGACCCTCCTTCTGCCAGAGACCCCCAGATCTGTCCCACTCCTGCCCAGGCCCCCATAGGCACCCTTGATGCCAACGATGTAGAGCTGGCCACGCCCACCCAGTAGGCCATACGCACTCTAGCCACGCCCAACCATTAGGCCACGCCCACCCAGGCCACACCCACCCGGCCCCCTGAGGGCAACCACAATGCTGATGCGGCCCTCCATGCAATTGAGTTTGACACCCCTGCTCTAAAGTGAGAGTGCTTGCGTCTCTGGTATGACAAAGGGTTATTGCCAGTCCAGCAGGTGGCAGTAAAGAAAGCATCCTCCCTCCCCCACCCCCTTCCAGAAGTAACATAATTAGGAAGAAGCATTCTGTTACAGATGTGTTGATGTCTTTGCTGATTTTTTTTTTTTGGAAGGCTGGCCAAGGTGTGGAAAGAGACTTTCTTGGACTCCTGTCAGTTGGATTTGGATGCTTCTCTGTGCGTGCGTGTTTCCTTATTTTGAAGCACTAGGCTAATTAAGAGCACCTTAAAGCAATGGAAGTAGACAGCAATGTCTTTAAATATAAATCATTTCCACCTCCACAGGCCAGGTGATATGTTGCACATCTCTCTCTCCCTGTCTACATTGTGAGTGAATGTTTGCAGTTTCCCTTCATCAGTTCACATTAGCCTCATGCTGAATATTTAAAGACCGAACAATTTAAGCAACCCATGAAGAGACACCCTTTCTGT
This sequence comes from Vipera berus, assembly GCF_964194415.1. NCBI lineage: Eukaryota > Metazoa > Chordata > Lepidosauria > Squamata > Viperidae > Vipera > Vipera berus. The sequence goes on along the minus strand of NC_138203.1, from coordinate 212,973,764 downwards.
CAGAACTGCAAAGGCTCCCCCGATCATAATTTAGTAAACCAGGCATTTGCTGGTTTACTTGTGCCCAGAGCTACTCAGCACAGCTACGTGCCAGCAAACATTGAAATCTGGTCTCCAGTCACATGGCAGCCCTGTTTCCAATTGGAAAATTTCCCTCCTAGCAAAGTATTCAGGCTTAGTCATTTATCCTAAAGGAAACCAAGTGGCGCATAAAAGCAGGAGTCACCGTGTGCTGTACAGTGTATTCTAATTACAGTAATACTGTTTTAGCATTTTTATGGATGCGCAACAAGCAATTTAGATATCACATTTGTAGCCTGTAATCTTTTGAAAATATCAGTAATATGCAGTTGCTGAGGAATGACATGAAAGAGTAAATGGAACAACTAAGATACAGCTCAATGCAAAAGATGCATTCCTTTGATAACCAGTTTATATAGGAAAAACTATATAAGAGTCTGGATGCTGCTTAGAGCATCCAACTATTATAGCTCCTTAATCACTTGGAACATTGCTTGCCTGGTCTGCCTTTCTCATTATGAATCTAATAAATTATAGCTTGCACATGTTAAATGCAAACTCTTTTTATTTCTCTACATTATATAACTGGAAATAAAGTTTGAATGTAAAAGGTTGTAGCATCTCCCTGGAGTTGGAATACTTTTTGCTTGGAATTCTGAAACTAGTAGCCAGACAGATGTAGATAATAATGTTGGGTGTTTGAGGGGTGTTTCATATCTTGCCCTGCTTTCCGTTTCATCTACAGTCTGGATACACTCCACTATCAATATAACTAAGTCCAGATCCAAACTGAAAATGCAGGGAAAAGAATGAATAAATTAAATGTTTACCATTGCTGTGTCTCCTGATAAAATAAAACTGTTTGTCCCAGCTAAGTACATGAAGGTCACCCCTGCAACTCTCTGTGCTCTGAACATAGGTATTATGGAGATAATTGATCAACATGAGCAGTAATTATTAGCATAGTCTCCTATATATGTCAGAAATACATATGGATAAAATTTGCAAACAAGGCATTGGACATCCAGAACTGCCTGCTAACACATTCTTATAGCATACATTATTTTGCTTGCATTAGTTATGTCAGCAAGATGTTTAGACTGGATTTGCCATTTTTATCAACCTATTAAGTCCTTCCCAAGAATCTAGGATAAGCAATACTGTTGTTTCATAGTGTTAAAGGTATCATCTCAGAATATACATTGTTCCAAATAAAGATGGCTTTTGCAGTTGACCGATAACAATTTTGTCAATGCCGATGGAATTAAAGTGGTGCTCCAGATGTTTTGGAATTGCACCCAAGGCACATATTATTATTATTACTGCCTTTGTGTTCTTTTGCCACAGTTGTACTTTTATTTGCAGGTCTTTATGTTTTGTAATTTTCTCCAGTTCTTTGTCTTCCATTCTGCTATCTCCAGGTATTGCAATGTGCTCTATCCCAACTTTTTTGTCTTTCTTATCAACAATTATTAAGTCTGGGGTGTTGTGTAGCAGATGCTTACCTGTTTGAATTCTAAAGCACCAGAGAACTTTGGCTTCTTCATTTATTATAATTATTTAAATGTATTTAAATTGATCTGTTGTCCAATTCCAGTGGTCTCTGAAATCTTGTATGTTAGAATCCTCACTAAAAATGTGGGAAATGTGGAAATGGATTATGAAAGATTTTATATGGTGATTCTATCTTTAAAACAAAGTTTTCACCTACTGGAGTTAATAAATCTCCATTTAGTAAATGATTTAAGGTACTATACCAGTCCACATATTATAAACTGCCAATTACTAGTGCTGTTTTATTATCTTATCGCTATAGTCAATGACATACAAAACGCTTCAAATTCAAAACATTTTGACTATATACCTATCTCCCTCACTCACAGCCCGGCCAACGCCTTGGTGGATGCCTGGGAAAGGGCTGCCACTGAGGCGCTCGACCGTGTTGTACCCTTGCGACCCCTGACCTGGTGCAGATCCGGGTGGGCTCCATGGTTTTCCGTGGAGCTCTGGGAGATGAAGTGTAGGAGACGGGGTCTAGAGAGCTGTTGGAGATCCAGCCGTTCTGAATCTGACTGATTGCGGTTAAGAACCTCTACGATGTCTTATCTCGCGGCAATGATGACGGCTAAGTCTAACTACTTCGCTGCCCTCATCACGTCCGCAGATAATCGCCCGGCCATCCTGTTTAGGGTGACTCGCTCCCTCCTTAATCAGGAGGTGAGGGAGGAGCCCTTGCAGGGGCGGGCTGAGGAGTTTAGCCATCATCTGATGGACAAAATCACTCAGATTTGGGCCGGTTTGGATTCTGACTGGGCAGAGACTGATGGGGGGGAATCGAGTGGTCTTGAGAATGTTATCTGGAGTGAATTCGATCCTGTGACCCCGGATGAGGTGGACAGGATCATGAGGAGACTGAGTTCCACCATGTGTTTATTGGACCCATGCCCCTCCTGGCTTGTGTATGCAGCTCGGGAGGAGACACGAGGCTGGTTCCAGGCAGTAATAACTGCTTCTTTGAGGGAGGGTACCTTCCCTGCCGCCTTGAAGGAGGAGGTGGTGAGGCCCTTCCTCAAGAAGCCTGCCCTGGACCTGGCTATTTTGAACAACTATCGTCCGGTCTCCAACCTTCGCTTTCTTGCGAAGGTTGTTGAGAGCATGGTGGAGCATTAGCTTCCTCTGTTCCTGGAGGAAACTGATTATCTGGACCCATACCAATTGGGCTTTAGGCCCGGGTACAGCACGGAGACGGCATTGGTCGCGCTGGTGAATGATCTCTGGCAGGCTTGGGACAGGGTTTGTTCCTCTGTCCTAGTCCCATTAGACCTCTCAGCGGCTTTTGATACCATTGACCATGATATCCTACTGCAGCGTCTCAGGGGGTTGGGAGTGGGTGTCACTGTTTTACAGTGGTTCTCCTCCTACCTCCTGGGCCGCTCGCAGTTGGTGTTGACGGGAGGGCAGAGGTCCGCCCTGAGGCCTCTCATTTGTGGAGTTCCTCAGGGGTCGGTCCTCTCTCCCCTCTTGTTCAACATCTATATGAAGCCGCTGGGTGAGCTCATTCGGGGTTTTGGGGTAGGGTATCATCAGTATGCTGATGATACCCAGCTTTTTCTTTCCACCTCGAACCAACCCAGTGATGCCCTCAACGTGATGTCCTGTTGCCTGGAGGCGGTCCGGGTTTGGATGGGGAGAAACAGGCTTCGTCTCAATCCTGCCAAGACTGAGTGGCTGTGCATATCGGCATATCGGGTTAACCAGACTATTCCATCTTTATCGATGGGGGGTGAGGTGTTACACCCCCCCCCCCGTTGATAGGGCCCGCAACCTGGGTGTCCTCCTGAACTCACGGTTCAGTTTGGAAGATCATATAGGAGCTGTGGCCAGGGGAGATTTCGCCCAGGTTCGCCTGATGTGCCAGTTGCGGCCCTAACTGGACTGAGATGCCCTACGCACAGTCACTCATGCGCTCGTGACCTCCCGGATAGACTACTGCAATGCTCTCTACATGGGGCTGCCCTTGAGGACCATTCGGAGGCTTCAGCTGGTGCAGAATGCAGCCACGCAAGTTGTGATGGGAGTCTCCCGATACTCCCATGTAACACCTCTTCTCCACGAGCTGCATTGGCTTCCAGTTGCCCTCCGTGTGAGATTCAAGGTGCTGGTGATGACCTATAAAGCCCTAAATGGCATGGGTCTGGATTATCTCAGGGAGCACCTGCTGGCGGGATCAACTTCCCATCGTCCTGTGCGCTCCCACAGGGAGGGCCTCCTCAGGGTTCTGCCGGTCAGGGAATGCTGGCGGGCGATCCCCAGGGGGAGGGCGTTCTCTGTGGGTGTGCCTGCCCTATGGAATCAATTGCTGGTGGAACTCCGGATCGCCCCCGACCTTTGTTCATTTCGCCGGGACCTAAAAACCTGGCTTTTTGAGTTAGCTGGCCTGGACTGAGGGGTTTTAAGGTTTTTAAATTCTACAGTAATTTTAAATTTTGGGGCTATTGATTTAATTTATTTTAATTTTTATATTGTATTGTTTTAATTTTGCCCTGTAAACCGCCCTGAGTCCTTCGGGAAAAGGGCGGTATATAAATTGAATTAAATAAATAAATAAATAAAATGTCCTGTTTTCAAGTTCAGAACACCCCATTTTAAGTCTGAAATAGCTGACCTGAACATTCTGGAAATATTCTGAATTCAAAATAGCCTCCTTTAAAGTTTTAGAATTTTAAACAATTATTTCAAACTTGAAACAGAGTAATCAGAACAGCACTGGAACATTTTTGTTAAGGTCAGAAGAAGAAACAAACTTTGGGGTATTCAAAATATGGCATTTCAAATGTGAAATATTTTGGATTTGAAACTTTTACAGACTGTAAGCATCCCTCCTTACTACCTGATAGTTGTCAAAACTTCAGTAATAACTGAGCAACATTAAATAAGACATGTACCATGTACTATATTGAGCCAAAGGCCTGGCTAGAATATTATGGATCTAAGGAACAAGATAGAAGAGTGTTCAAAGATGGAAGATGCCTTAGAAGATTATGCTCAAAAGGCCGGTCTCTTTCTATATGTGTAGTGTCACTTTCTGTTTCTGTTTGACTTCAAGGGTCATGATTTTTTTTTTCTCCCAAAGAAAAAAAATCAAACGTCTCTCACGCACACATAGTCTGTCTCAGCTCCTGACTGTGCCTTTAAAAATATACAAAAAGTGGCCGGCCAAAAAATGGCCTGAACTTCTTCCTGAGGTGATTTTTCTGTTATGAGAAAGAAGCCCCATTGTTTCTGTGTTTTCTATTTCCTGGTGTTTGAAGAACCATATTTATTTGTTTATAGTCTCAATAAGATAAGGGTTGATACAATATCCACTAAAATTACTAATTGCTTAGTTAGGTATGTTGCTAGGTCAGGTTCACAGGGCTTATCTGTGTTATAAAGGGTATGCCATTCCTTCAGTAAGTTCCTCTCTGGTGCAGAGGTCAAAGGAGATGCTTTGCATGTTTGGGGAGTATTCAGTAGATCAAGCACACAAAGCCAGTTGCTTTGTAGAGGCTTACATGCATATTGATTTTTACAGTGTTTACCGATTACTCTCATGGACATCCACAGTGAACTTGATTCTCAGTGAAGCTCTGGTTTTTTCGCCATCACAGCAGCTTTAATCAGTATAGGACTCATAGAATCAAATGACATTTCCTGTGGCTGTGATAAAATGCACATTTTCCTAGCAACCTATCTGGGTGCAACCACATTTAATGATCAGGAACAAAACCTATAGATTTTTCCCCCCAGTATTCAGTGAGAAGCTTAATCATCCTAAATTAATTTTACAGTAAACCTAATGTTATGATTATTTCTTCCATGTACGCAAGGTAAACTACTTCCTCCTTGGGATTTCTAGTAATATCCTTGATCTAGCATCCTTTCCATAAATGTTGGAAAATATCTATTACTGGCTTAGCCTGTTTGTTTAATCAATCAATCAATCAATCAATCAATTAATTAATACATTTATATGCCTCCCATCTCACAAAAAGGCAATGGATTTAGGTGAGGCAACCATGAATGTGTTTCTAGTCAAACTAATAGTGGTTCATTGTATTATTTATGAAATGGGATTCAGTTTTAGCAATTCTGTAGGACATCCCTGTAGAGCACCAATGTTGCCTGGTTAAAGTTAAGATCAAAAGATATATAGTGTGCTTTTTTAGATGAGATATGAGCACTGGAAGTGGACAGTAAAAAAATCTTTGTTCTTGTTATGATGATGCCATTTAGTAAAGTATAGACTAAAGTCTTTTTTCTTCCTTAACAAACAAAAGGGGTTTACAAACTGTATTACATTGCAGATATTTGGGCAAAGGCATACAGTAATGTGTATGCCAAAGAAAAAAACAGGCTTGGTGATTGTTCATTTGTAAAAATCACCATCTGAACTAATAGGTCTTGTATTCTTTATGTTTATCCCACCTTTATTATTATTTTTTATAAATAATACCTAATATTCCTTCCTCTTTCTGTTTTCCTCATAATAAGAACCATGTGAGGTAGGCTGGGTAGAGAGATAGTGACTGGTCCAAAGTCACCCAATTGATTTTCATGCCTAAATCAGGACTAGAACTCTAGGCCAATACCTTGAGCACTATTGGAATTGAGGCCTCATACCGTAGTTAGGATTCACAAGTGGTCCACAGAAATGAAAAATTACATTCAATACATACATCAGTAATTAATTAATTTGAATTATCAGTGAAATACTTGTACTATTTTGTTGATTGATTGACAAATACATTTATTTCCATCTCAAAAAAAATGACAGAGCACCAAATAATTTTGATACCAATTAAACTAATTAAAAGCACACTAAAAAGGAGAATAGTCCCTAACAATATTAACTAGGACTAAAACAAAATTGCCTGATATTTTATTAATAAAAACCAAGTATTTTTCTTTCTTTGGTAAGAAACATCTTATTTAAAATATATTACTTCCTTGGACCGTAACATCTTGGGACTACAGTATGGAAACTCAGACTGCCTTCCAAGACAAAAAAATACATGTATTCTACCATTACTGTAGTAATTATGTCTGAAAAATACATTCATGCTTTCAGAAGAGGAAAGAGGCATTTGGACCTGACTTACAGAGACTACAAAGTAATTTATTCAGCTGATTCACAGTCACTGCCAGCTGTTTGCACTTATTTATTTGAGGATAACAAATAATAAAAAACATTGACAACAACTTTGTGATCTCTCCACTTGACATCTATCTATTAGGTAGAGTAAAATAAAATTAAAATACAATTTGACACAATGAATGTCTATTTATCTGCCTTTCTGCCGGCCTATCTTCCTATCTTATCTTTGGTCTTTTCCTCTATTCCTTACCCTAAGGTTTTTAACAATTGCTTGAAAAAGAATGCAATTAAGATTAAACACAATGATAATTATCACAATTCTAGCCTTTGTTGGGGTTGATATCAGATATGCTCCTGATATTCCTGAAGAAATTTAATTCATCTGTTTATATAACTGTTTGAGACATCTGCTTAGAGAAATTAGTTTTTGCCAGATTTTTAGGACTGCATATTCAAAAATTAATCACATCTTTCTCTTGCTGATAATAAGAAAGAAAGTTGATGAAGTGCTTTAACAACATAAGGCAGGGAGCTCTCCAGTAAAATAGGTCTGCTTCAGCTGAAGCCTCTCAGTGCAATAAAATACTATTAAGTTCTTTGAACACAGAGTTATAAAACATAATTGTTATACATTTGGCATTTTATGTTTCCCTAGAAATTACCACTTGGTATCTAGATGTAAGCTGTGTGTTTTCTTTTCATTTCAATCAGGTCTGAAGTGGACCTTTACTGTAATAAGAATGCCCCTTCCAGAGACTTTTAAAAAAAATATTCCTATGATAAAATGTAAGTGAGTGTACTCATTTGTAAAGGTTATAGCAGAGGAGGGAATTTTAACACTTTAATATAACATTCTCCTCTGCTTTTTTAATATGCTCAGCCTGGGCAAAATAGAACAAAATGCTACCAGCAATCAGAAACATCATCTTTTTCTTTTACTATAAATCCCATTAAGAGCAAGTAGTTAAATAATTCCAACAACCTTATTCTCTCTTGAGAGTTCTATTTTTCTTCTGAAGGATTTTTTTTAGCCTATATTCTACTCTTTCCTGTAAAATTGAACACAATCTTAGGAGGCGTATGCCAAGTGTTGGTAAGTACTATACAACAATTTTTAAGTTCAGATGATTAGAACTTTTTATATGTAATATATCCAAGTGCAGGCCACATAAACCTCATAATGAGAGTCTCCTAGCATCTTTTTGACAATCCATGTGCTTGGGAAAGCAACAGAAAGTGTCACTAGAAAGAATAAAAAGTCCTTGGGTTTCTATAAAATCATATTATTACACGTTTTGGAGAAAGATTCCTGTGATCCAAATAACAGACAAGTAAATTTGAAGATAATACATTTTTAAAAGCTGATGTACCTGCTTTGATTGGAGCCACAAGGAAATACCCGATGCCTCCCAAATTCAGTGAATCTTGAACTATGTGTTCTAGTTTCCTGGTTGTCTAGTTGCCCTGTTGTCTTTTCCATGGTGGTTTAGCCATAGTAAGGGACGTGGTGGCTCAGTGGGTTAGGATGCTGACCTTGTCAATCAGAAGGTCGGCAGTTTGGCGGGTCGAATCCCGAGTGCCGCGTAACAGAGTAAGCGCCTGTTACTCGTCCCAGCTTCTGCCAACCTAGCAGTTCGAAAGCACGTAAAAATGCAAGTAGAAAAATAGGGACCACTACAGTGGGAAGGTAACAGCGTTCCGTGTGCCTTTGGCGTCTAGTCATGCCGGCCACATGACCACAGAGATGTCCTCAGACAAGCGCTGGCTCTTCAGCTTTGAAACGGAGATGAGCACCGGCCCCTAGAGTCGGAAACGACTAGCACGCATGTGCGGGGGAACCTTTACCTTTACCTTTTAGCCATAGTAAGTATGAATTACAAGTAGCAGAAGTCTATGTTGCTATTTTATCTCATGCTTCACAGTGTTTTCAAGAAAGGAATACCAAATAATACATAGGGAAACACACTGAAAAAGCAAGAATTTACACTGCATAGTATTTTTCCTTACAATAGCAACTATGGTAGATGAATTGTTTATTTTTTTTTCCTTCCTTGCTGAGATTTTACCCCTCCCTCTTTCTCCCCCCGCCTGTTTTCTTATTTATTTCTAATATATTTAGGGCTTGACGTCTGCAAGCATTTACCCTTCACTATTTAAAAATTGCTATTTTATATATGCTTACCATATTTCCATATTCAGCTTGGCTCCGTATAGAGCAGATGGCAAGGTCATTCAGTGAGCATTTATGTCAGTGCCTAAGGCATAGACTGCAATCTTTGGCTTGGAGGAAGACTAAGCTAGTTGAGTACTGTTTACACAGAGGGCAGTTTTTTTTAAGTAACTGAGGTCTTTACCACCACCAAGTGCATGATATTTTAAATTAGATATATCAAGGAAATTGGAACTTTTTACCGGCTAGAGACTACCCTTCAGGGTCCTGAATTTCATTATCCACAAGATTCCATCACACATGAGTTTTCTTTAAAAGCTCAGATGGAGTTGTGGAGTTGGAGAGGGTGGTCAAGAGGATAGTGCAGACAATGAGATAAAAGGGTAAGCCTTGTAAGACATCTTGAAGAGTTAAATCAGAAAAATAGGTATGAGGGTATGAGCACGCGCCTTCTTTCTAATGTAAAGTCATAATATTTTGGGGGAGGAATTGAGTCTTTTTACATTGTTAATTACCATTTAAAAGTGCTCAAGAAATTAGAGTGCGTGCTCACACATAGACATGCATACACATAGAGTGTGAATGTTGATTTTTTATCATTTAGTGTCAATAGTATTTTGTGTTATTTCATACCGCCTGTATATGACGGTTATTCTTATGCTTCTATCCAGATAGGCATGTCAGAAAAGTGCAAGTAATTTTTAAACCTAAGAAAGAAAGAGATCATATATAGAGAGCATATGTTTTACATGGAAAAGTATCCTGGCATATGAAGTAAGATCTTAATATAAAGGGATCTGTGTCAGTATAATAACTAAAATTTCACAGAGCTTTTAGTCATATTTTGTCTAAGTTAATCCCACATAAATGAGATTCCTCAATCAATTTGCAATCTTCTGATTTAAATCTGAGGTTTTCAAGACCTGCTTTCTCGCAGAATCAGAATATGGAAAATATAAATGATATTGTTGTCATTAAACACTTCTATGAAAGATGAATGATTTATTGGTTAATTTTGACACAATACAATGCTAATAGAGTCTTAAAAATATCCTATCACCCTTGGGGCTTCAGTAATTGATAAGCCTCATATCTTGTGGACAGTTATTGACTGAAAATATATTACCTGCAAAAAACAGTTCTTTGAAGGTGGCTCATTGTTAACATTAATCACTTGTTATAAAAAAAAATCAGTATTTACCTGCAATGTTGTTTTTGCCCATTTCTTAATTGATTTAATTGTGAACAGAGTGATTGAGCCAAGAAAGCCTTGAACAGTTATATAAGATATTATATAATCATGTTAAAAGCAAATGACATGCATTGATGAATTCTCACCGGTACTCTCCACATTGAATGTTGTGATAGAAACCCTAAGTAAATATGGTGTTCTTGTTCTTGACTTCAACTTCCAAACATTATTTCCATGGATGTATGTCTTTGCTTCAAAATTGTATTTCTTATAATATCACCCCAGGTAGATTTTTATATTTGAATCTTTGTGTTGTTTCAGAATGAAAAGATTGACTGAGTGAAAAAAGTTCAAGCATTTGGATATCTGTAATAAAATAAATGGAAGGTTTGGGGAAATAAGATCACTTTCAATTCAGTAATTATTTGGAAAATTAGTACTGGATTTCTTTCTCATCTTGCTTTCCTTTTAGAAGACAGCCAGCTATTTTCCTAGCCTATTAAATTATATTCTGAAATAATAAATAAGATAAATGCAAGAAACATTTTTGTTACTGCTTTGGATCAAACTGCATTTGTGTGTGTTTGTGTGTGTGTGTGTGTATAAACACACACACACATATATTAGTCTTTGTAGATTAACACATTCATAAATTAAATACTAGCTTTAATAGAATTATATTGTTTCTGAAATGTTTAAGATAAGATATTCCAATTAAAACACCCTACACAATTGTTATTCAGTTATTTTAAATGGCATACTTTAACAGAAATTGTAATAATTGAAATTTAAACATTGATAAATCAATCAGCATTATTATGATAGTAATAACCTATGTAATTTATTATTTGTTCTATCTTGTCCAAAGTAAGCTTACAGAAAACACCATATACATACATCCAAATTATAGAAGTTTGGAATAGATAGATAGATAGATAGATAGATAGATAGATAGATAGATAGATAGATAGATAGATAGATAGATAGATGGATATCGTCCTTATCACATTACCATTTCTTGCTGATTTTATAAAACTATTATGAATTACTCTGTAATAAAAGTTACATAATATCAGTTAATAATCACCAAGCCACAGATCTTCTTTTTGTAGAGTTCTCCTTGCTGATCTCTTAACTGAGTAAGAATTTTGTCCTTCAGGAATACTTAAAAGTGTAAATCAGTGCCCTTTCATACATTCCCTTTTTAAATCTTTCTTCAAAAAATGTGAACCCCTTTTTCTCTTCCAACTTAACCAGAATTAGCTCCTATTAAATTCTGAAGTTCAACATGAACCAGCAATCATTCTCAAGAACAATCCTAGTCAATAAACTCTGGAGTATTGACCTTCCTTTTTTTTTTAAAGAATACATTTGTCTTGCAGATGGCTGATTGACTGAAGACTTTTCTTTCAGCCAGAATTCCTTTTCCCCAAAATTGTAGGGATTAAAGTGAACATATAGCACATGCTTTCTGACCTCCAAGCTTTCTGTAACAGCCATTATCCACAAAAAAGTAAAGTAAATCATTTGATTTATCATCTTTGACTAGTTTTGCAGGGGTTAGTGTACCACTTTAATCTCAAAAAACCTTAGCCAATCCATGATGACATAAAAGAAACAAATATAGAATACAGGGATAATGCTTCTATTTTTCCAGAAACTCTCTTACAAATATTAACTGTCTGATTCTTAAATGAGTTGTTTTAGTCACTAAAAAGAACATTTGCAGCCCTTTGCCTAGTTACCCTCTTACTTAATGTCCAGTAAGCATGCCTAGAATGAGAGTCTGATAAGTTATCAGAAGAAAAGGAACATGGGCTAGGGTCATGAAAAGGAATATGCATTCCTAATACAATTAATTCACTTGGAAATGTTGTAGTTTTGTTAATCCAAAAATAAATATTAAATGTTGGTATGTGAGTGTATTTACAGTGCTCTAGTATCTATTTAAAGACAACCTTTCTGTGGTGCCCTTTATGCAAACTTTCGGCAGCACAATATTGCTTTCAAAGGCTTAGGTATTTTTTTTTTAATATCAGCTATCTTCTTACAATAACATTCAGAAGGTTAACCAGTACATTGGAATATTTTATATACTTTTAAGTACAATATATAATCTATGATAAAAAAACCAGCCATAATCTTGAACATGCTTTAGCCCCTTAAATTGTTAAAGCTGCAGTGCCCTTTCAATCTACTTACATAATGTCATAAAATATACATTTCAAGGTAAATGAAGTCAGCTACTTCAATTTAGTCTCTCAAACTGGTAGTAAATGAGAGGTTAACACTATGGTGCCAAACCCATTATTGAGTAAATTTAGCACCTTGGACAGCTCTGTAAAATCTTTATTGCTTTCCTGACCTGCTCGTCATGTTATGTCTATGTGTTCAGTGGCTCTCAGCTCTGATTGAAAGGCAATATATTAGATCCTGAACACAAACACGCTCGGGGCTGGTTGGCTGTGAACATAATGACATGGAGGTGAGAACAATTTTCTGGTCACTGCAATTCAACCACCTTGCCAGTGCTGTTGCAGGAACAGTACTTTCTAGAAGACTTTTAGGCATCACATTGTATTTGAAGTCAGGACTGTGCTCATAAATGGGTTGAAACCAAAAATGTTTAAAATTACATTGATTGCTGTGTAGAATCTTCTATGTTAACATTGAATAGAACAGAAAAACTAGCATTTTATGTAAAAGCTTAAAAATTACCTGACAAGATTTTTTTCCATAATTGTTTTACAACATCTGACAATGCTACATAAAAGAAAGGTGTTATTATGTGGTGACTTTGTTAAGAAAACATGAACTGTATAGGCAATTCCTTGTTATAAAAAGAAATGCAACCTAAACATTGACAATTTGTAAATTGTAGAGATGATTATTCAATATATTCCAATGATAAACTATGAGGAAAGTGTCTGCAATTAGAATTATTTTATTGTTGATCTTACCAACCATGAAGAAATTATTTCTGAGGAATGGAAGTTTAGATTTCATGTAGTTACATTAAGACACTCCATAAACCATATTGTCATATGGAAATTCCATTGGGGGAATTAAACTGCTCCAAAGGTAATATTTGATTTACTCTTTGCATATTGATACTCAGTCTTAAAGCAAAATACAAGTTTTATTATTAATTTGGACCAAGGTATAAGACATATTTCTCATAACAATAAGATAGATTTGCCATTTTATAATGAATGATGGTATGCAACGGCTGATGATGTCACCTGGGATAGCATTACATTTCCAAAATCATCTTGTCTGGACAAGATGTTTTAATTTACTAGGAACCGGAAGTCAAATGTGGCAAGCTGTTTTTTCCCTTCTCCTCTAGATTTTTTAAAAAATCTTTTACAAGACAGACTTAGCTCACTGATTTTCTAAGTAGCTTGGCTGAACCAGCAGGGCCTGATTCCATATGGGTATCGTGTGCATTCAGTTCATACGCTTGCAAATTATTCAGTACTTTGGTCAGGATGCATAGAGAGGACAAAGGCAAGAGCTAGTGATCTTTTCAGAAATAAATAGTTTCAAATCTATTGATTTAAAACCCATCAATTATATAATGCAGCTGGCTGCAAGCATTATGAAAGGGAGAGTGTGCTGTAGTTCTAAGGAACGATAAATGTGTATGGGAGTTCAAAACATACTTACAATCTCATTTTTAAATTTAGGACATCATGTATATCATAAGTACCCACTGCAATATGCCAAGTCTTTTAGCGTATATTGTAGAGAATTTTAAATTGAAAAATGCTAATATGCATCTAAAAGCTTGTCATCTGAAGAGTTGTTCAAGGATTTTGAAGAGGTTATGGTGACAGCAAAATGAATGCAATTATATCTCTCCTCTGATAAGAGACTATAGAATATGAAAATTGAGCATTACTACTTCTTTTAGTTAGAAAATCTAACTAGTGTATAAAACATTCCTAGTTAAGCTTCACAGCTTAACTCAAAAGTCAGTTCTTAAAACATGAATCTAGCTTCAATAACCATTTGCAAAAATATATTACAATTCAGCTTTTATGTTGTCATACCTATAAAAATATGTCATTTTTGGTAGAAGTTACCGTACTAAGATTTTTATACATACAGGAGGAATCAAATGTATATTATTGTTTCTGTGATATAGAAAGATACTTGTAATTTACAAATACATTTTATTGACTCCACTCTTGTTCTTGAAGTTTTACGTGCTAAAAATACAAAGAGAGCATTGTGCTATGCAGATGTCAGTCTCAGGACCATGAGGGTATAGCTGGAGCAGGGAAATGAAGAAATATACGTAATACAAATGAGTTTAGGAATACAACAAGGATAAATAAATGAGCAGATGGAGAATTGAGCAACCATGGAAATTAAAGTTAGGCTTATGCCTAAAATTTTGACACTCCACCCACATCCCTCCAAATTCCCTGAAGAATAACATTTATATTTTGTTCTCAGTTGTTGCTTGTCTTCAAAACCTTTCTTTCCCTTTTAAATACCAGGCTATGGCACCCAACTATGGGAAAAAGATGAAGCATAGAACTTGGTTTGTTATCAGATCAGCAATAGCATTCCTGAGATAGCTTAACAATATGGTTGATCAGATAAGGACACATTTCTATTATATAAATTAAGAGCCAAATAAACAGCATGAAATAAATCTGAACGTGCTCAGGGTGACATTGATTGCAATCGAACAAAGAGATGTAGGTCTTATTCGGCAATAAACCAGTAAGCAGCTTCTGTGCAGTCAGTAGACAATTGAGTGACAGATTTTATTTTGCAGCTCAAGCAGGTTTTACCTTTTAACTTTTGTGTGAACTGGATGAATTCATGATTTAGCAACATTCTGAGCTGACTAGGTACTGTTGATTTTTAAGACTGAAAACAAGGCTGTGATTGAAAACAAAATTGAAGACACAATGTTTGAACTGCATTTGCTTACATAAACATGGGTAAAATTCTCCTTTTCTTTCTAACAGGAAGTAATACTCAAGAGGGCAGCTGATCTGGTGGAAGCACTCTATGGTATGCCACATAACAATCAGGTAAATACAGCTTTGGTTAAGTAGCTCTCCACTTGGAGTTCTAAAATCTGCACAGAGAGTCATGGACAAATAAAACTAAAATTGCAAATTGGAGAAAAGTAATGAGGGTGCCATAATAGATCTAAGAAAACTTCTCACTTGAACCAAACTCATTTCAAAGTTTCTAACAGTAGTAGCATTTTAATTTTTTGATTTTATTAGTTGATTTGCTTTGCTAAAATAATGAAAACACTATTCTGTGTTATTAATATTTTATAGTTTTAACGTGTTAGTTTCAATATAATTTAAATACATTAGTATGGTATCAGCTGTTTAGTAATTGCTTGTGTCAAGTAGTTAACTTAATATCAGTATAAAATATAATTTACAATTTAGGCATTCTATTTAGAGCCTTTATCTTAGTGTAATTTAAGAAGTACAGGTCTAACTAATTCTTAGTAAGCCATGTCCTGATTTTATAGAACTCTTTTACAAGCTCCTTAAACCGAAGACAGATGTTTAACACTGGAATCTTATGTGTCTTTCCAAAAATAAATGCACTGAAGTAAATGATGGTCATGCTCAGTTCTCTGATATCAATATATTGGGATTAATTTCCCCATTTACAGCCCTTTGTCTATGAATCTCTACTTTTTTGTGCCTTTTGCTTTCTGGAAGATAGATAGCTGTTCACTACAAATTGGGACTGGACTAAAGGTTTTACCAAGAACCAATAAATATGTCCTTATATGTAATATTTTACAATAACCATCTTCAGCCTTCTAACTTGGTCTCCATTTTACAGAATACAGGTAATCCTTTGACTTACAACCATTCATTTAACAATGTTCAAAGTTACAACATCAGGGAAAAAAGTGACTTAATGACCGGTCCTTGCATTTACAACTGTCAGCCAGTTGTTGTTGTTAGTTGCGAAGTCGTGTCCGACCCATCGCGACCCTATGGACAACGTTCCTCCAGGCCTTCCTGTCCTCTACCATCTGCTGGAGTCCATTTAAGCTCACACCTGCTGCTTCAGTGACTCCATCCAGCCACCTCATTCTCTGTCGTCCCCTTCTTCTATTGCCCTCAATCTTTCCCAGCATTAGGCTCTTCTCCAGTGAGTCCTTCCTTCTCATTAGGTGACCAAAGTATTTGAGTTTTAGCTTCAGGATCTGGCCTTCTAAAGAGCAGTCAGGGTTGATCTCCTCTAGGACTGACCGGTTTGATCGCCAGTATATATTTACAATGATTGCAATGTCCCCTGGGTCATGTGATTGCTATTTGCAACCCTCCCAACCAGCTTCTGACAAGCAATGTGAATGGGGGATGCTGGATTCACTTGATGATTCCACGATTCACTTAACGACTGTGGAAAAGAAAGGTTGTAAAATCAGGCATGAGTGACCTAACAACTACCTTGTTTAGCAAAGGAAATTCTGGTCCAAGTTGTGGTTCTTAGTTGAGGACTACCTATAGTAGCAAAGAATTGGCTCTTCATGATATCCATTACTGTCGTTCAACCTTTCCTTTGAACCGATGAAGTCACAATCTGATTCATAGCTCAATTTTCCATTGCTACGAAAACTGGCAC
This sequence comes from Vipera berus, assembly GCF_964194415.1. NCBI lineage: Eukaryota > Metazoa > Chordata > Lepidosauria > Squamata > Viperidae > Vipera > Vipera berus. The sequence continues at coordinate 212,957,117 of NC_138203.1, read as the reverse complement.
CAGTGAAGACTTTGAACTGATGAGTAGATTAAGAGCTACCACAGGGGTCCATGGACCAGTACTGGGCCACGGCATGCCAGCAACCGGTCCGCACAAATAAGCAAAGCCCCATCCGCAGGATGCAGGCAGCACAGAAAACTATGCACCCTCCAGTCCTTTCTCTACGGCACTTGGTCCCTGGTGTCCAAAAGGTTGGGGATCTATGAGCTACCAGATCAACAGCTGGAAAAAAAAGCCCACTTGATTGTAGGAAGAAAGCAGAAAATATATTTTGCCAACATCTAGTGGCCACTTGGATTTTGGCAGCCCAAATCTGATATTTCCTAGTAAGTTTTGTACAGGTAGTCCTCACAATGTATTTAGTGACTGTTCAAAGTTACAACGGTGCTGAAAAAAGGGATGACCATTTTTCACACTTACAACATTACAGCATCCCTTTAGTCAGATGATCAGAATTCAGATGCTTGGCAACTGGTTCATCTTTAACACCATTGCTGTGTCCAGTGGTGGGATTCAGCCGGTTTGTACCACTTCGGCAGAATCGGTAGCTACTTTTTTTATTGCCCAGGCCCAGAATGGACTTCTGGAAGCAGCATCCACATAGAGAACTGGTTGTTCACATATTTGAATCCCACCACTGGCTGTGTCCCAGGGTCGTGTGATCCCCTTTGGGGATCTTCTGCCAAGCAAAGTCAATGGGAAAACCAGATTCACTTAACAACCGGTTTACTAAATTAACTGCTGCAGTGGTACACTTAACAACTGTGGCAACAAAAGGTCGTAAAATAGGGCAAAAACTCTCTTAAAAATGTTTCCCTTAGCGACATAAATTTTGGACTCAGTTGAGGTCGTAAGTTGAGAACTACATGAATTTAATTACTTTCCTTCCTATCTAAACTTATGTCTTGGCAGGAAATAATCCTGAAAAGAGCAGCTGACATTGCAGAAGCCCTCTACAGTGTCCCTCGTAATCATAACCAACTTCCTGCGCTCGCTAATACATCAGTCCATGCAGGCATGATGGGTGTGAATTCATTTAGTGGCCAATTAGCAGTAAATGTCTCAGAATCCTCACAGGCCACCAATCAGGGTAAGCTGAAGAACGTTTCCCCCCCCCTCTTTTCAAGACTTCATATGGTAAATAAAAGGCATAATCACATTACTTTCAACCAGCATGCTTTTTTGCTTTTAGTGTCATATATATAAAAGGGACGCGGTGGCTCAGTGGGTTGGGACGCTGAGCTTGTCGATCAGAAGGTCGGCAGTTTGGCGGGTCGAATCCTGAGTGCCGCGTAGCAGAGTGAGCACCTGTTACTCGTCCCAGCTTCTGCCAACCTAGCAGTTCGAAAGCACATAAAAATGCAAGTAGAAAAATAGGGACCACTCCGGTGGGAAGGTAACAGCGTTCCGTGCGCCTTTGGCATCTAGTCATGCCGGCCACATGACCACGGAGACATCCTCAGACAAGTGCTGGGTCTTTGGCTTTGAAACGGAGATGAGCACCGGCCCCTAGAGTTGGAAACGACTAGCACGCACGTGCGGGGGAACCTTTACCTTTATATAGAACAGCTCAGAATCCAGGCAATGTACAATACATTTGGATAATTAATTATCTGTGAAAAGGAGCATGATAACTCAGGGTCCTTGTGAAGGACAGAACAGGTGGTCAACCACCCATGTCAATAAGTTGTGATCTAATAAATCTAAAAGTGAAAATCTCCGGAATTAATCCTATGATATAAGTATGATTCCTTCATTTGAATACAGGCTCAGTTTGTAGAATGCCAGGAATAGGAAGCAGTGTTACTTAGGAACTTTTCCTGTGATCAGGAATTCTGGCCTGAGGTGTCTAGAATCAGAGGAAAAGTTTCAGAAGGACAATGTTTCATGTCGGGATATCATGAATCCAAATAATAGTTTTAATTGCACTTCTGGGATTATTATTGAATCTAGCCCACTTTTACTTTTATTAAGGGATGAGTATTCCTTGAGAACTGGTAGAACTTCATGTGCATTTCATGCAACCAAGGCCACAGAACCTACAACCAAAAGTGAAGCTATATTTTTTTTATAAAGTATAGCTGTAAGCATCATGACAGTTTTATTATTATTTTTTACTGATAATCTTCATCGGTATTCTGATAAATAGATCTCAGAAGTCTCTGACATTGCAAAAATGATTGTCCTTGTTTTAATAGTGTAGAACTAATTTAACCATTCTCCAGATTTAACAAAACAAGAAACACTTTTCCCCTTTTTTTAAATATGAATTTGTCACAAATGGTTAACAGGTTGCTGAATGCATGTTTGAAAATGAAGAAAATTATGATACAATGCATTAGGCTGTATCCCACAGTGGCTTGCAATATCTTCTACTATCTGTGACCTGCTATAGTGCATCACAATTACTTAAATGTTTTCAATATTTTTACTGGTGGGTTGCCACTATGGAATCCTTATGCTTTCATTATGAAAGCTTGTCTGGCACCCATAATTGTGATAATAATTTCAGCACCAGGCAAAGATCTTTTCTTTCTTCTCTAGATTTGCTTTTTTTTTTAAGACCTTGGTTATTTAAGGCACTCATAGTAGTTTCAGCTTATACAGTTCCAGCAATCCATATAATATTTTTTACCATGCTATATTTCATAACAATTTGGATTTTCTTGTTGGTTTGGATTTTTAATTGTTTATGGTTGGAATATTGAAATAATGTTTACATTCTAATCCAAATTCTACGACACATAGAAAATTGACTATAGGGCACATAAGTATAAATAATGTATAATTAATTAATAAACTATTTTACAAAGCCACTCCCTGAAATTTTCTCCATAATTGCATTTTTTTAAGAAAACTGAAGTCTCATCCAGTTTTAGTGTAGCATAGTTTGGAATGTTTTGAAATTGGGTGTAACTTTTGGTTGAAAAACAGCTGTTGTGCTTTTTTTTTACTTTCTGCAAAAGGTTTTACTCGCAACTCAAGCAGTGTGTCTCCTCATGGTTACGTGCCAAGCACTACCCCTCAGCAGACAAACTACAACTCTGTCACAACAAGCATGAATGGGTATGGAAATGCTGGAATGTCCAATTTAGGTGGTTCTCCAACTTTCCTGAATGGATCTGCTGCCAACTCTCCCTACGCCAGTATGTATTATTATATATGTTGCACAACATATATTGAGTAGTGAGCTGCACACTCTAAGCTTTTGTAATGATTGAAAACAGTTCAAGAAATTTACCAAATAGTTATTGGTGTGCTTAATTCCACACAAATAATTTGAAGGTTGTACAGTGAGGTCTGTGCTGTTGCTGTTGTTGCTTGAAAATATACTATACAGCATTAGAATGATATGTGAAAATGCAAATTTAAGTCATATGTGAGTAATCGAAGAGATGCTAGATGTTAATAACCCCTAATCTGTATGGAAAGAGTTGGTTAAATCCATTTGATGCAAAGCCAGCAATCAATTTAAATAAAGGTATGGTATCAAACAACTTGACCCAAGAAATCTCCAAACTGGAGAATTTTTCAAAACCTTTTGTTAGTGGAGATTTATTTCCCCATGAAATAAACTACCTTACTGTGACTGAAACTTTGACTACTTTACTGTGCATACCTCTAGGAAGAGAATTGACCTGATTTTACCAGTGATGGAAAAGGCCAAAAGATTTATGATTGAAATGACTATAATAGTCTAATTAAACAGATGATGGGCTTGCTATAGCAACTTAATACCATTCAGGTTTATTTGGTCTACAGTTTCCAAAATTTTCAAAAATCTATTTCAAATTAGGGCATGTGCAGTCCCAATGTATAAATACATGCCAGTTGCCAGGTGTCCAAATTCTGATCACATGTCCATGGGTGTGTGTGTGCTGTAATCATCATAAGTCTGAAAACAGTCATAAGTCACTTTTTTTCAGAACGATGATTGAGTGAATGGTTGTAAGTTGACAACTACCTGTAATAGTTTACAACTTTTTAACTTTTTAATGGCCATATTATTACCACTGAGTTTGTTCAACAATAAAATTCATTAAGTGGCCTTCTTAATCTAAGGTAGCCTTCAACTGACTGGAGCCCTCTGGAAGTCTTGCGTTCATAATCTACTGGCAACAGATGAGATTGTGGGAGTTTGACAGTATGCTTTATCTAAACAACATTATTTGGTTCACCTTTAGAAATATTTCAGCAATACCAAATTTATTAAATCATGCCATTTTTTGTCTGATCATCATCATTCTTAGAAGGCTTTTCCTGATATATACTGCTGCCCTATTAACAACAAATTTTGTTAATCAGAAAACGTTTCAATCATGACCTGAGAATTAGAAAGGTGGCATTCTTAATTAAATCAATAAACTAATTGCTGTATAGTTGCATTCAATTTGGGTGCTTGGATTGCTCTGCCTTCACAAGTGCTTGCATATACCAAGTGACTTTACACTAAGAAAAGTATCTGTCAGGCTGCGAACTTTGAACATTTAATTTCCATTAATTGATTTCATTGGGGTTCAGAAATGTGGTATCATATGTTTACACAGAGATTCTAAAGGGATTATTTTTGTCTGTATAAATGCAAATAAAATAGTCATCTATGTCTCAGCTAATTTGAATTTTCATTCCCAAACCATTTAATTATTCATAAAACATCCTGAACATAAACAATCTCTAAACAATATTTTTTTTTAAAAAAGAGTAATTTGGCCTGTAAATGATTTTTTTTCTTTTTCCCCAGAATCATAGAAGACAGTAATTCTGAACTAATTTGGTCCTATTTTGAGTAAAGGCATTAACTATATTATTTAAGGCACCAACAGGGTTTTTAAAAAAGTAATTAAGCATAATGTTGCAGGGGATGCAAAATGTGCATGCAGTTTGGATTACATACAGATGCAGATAATCTAAAAAGTGCTCCCCAATGTCCTTGATGACACTTCAAGAAGTCTTGGCATCATTTTCTGCTTGGATTCTGTAGTCAACAAGAATGTTAGACAAAACAACAAATATTGCATGCATATATCTACATATATACTCCCAAATTATAATGTATAATATTCAAAATAGGTCATTTGCCTCATAGGGCAGTGAATCCTTCAAGTGTCTCTTCTTATCTCTGAAATATAAATGTAATAATAACAATTTAAGAAAAAAATAATTTGCTTTTGTGATGCTCAAAATCACTTCGCTTACTTGCAGTACTAATGCTGAAGAACACATAGGGGAATGAAGTAGAATACAATTTTTTAACTTGCCAGGTTGTGTCTCTTTAAGAAACATTCCCAACCAGGATTATTAATGGAGAAGCAGAGAATAATTATCTATCTGTCTGTCTGTCTGTCTGTCCGTCCATCCATCTGTCCGTCTATCTATCTATCTATCTATCTATCTATCTATCTATCTATCTATCTATCTATCTATCTATCTATCTATCTATCTATCATCATCTTTATCATTTTTACAAATAACTCAAGATGGCAAACATGTCCGCCACACTTTTCTTATTTCCCCCACAATAAGGTGAGTCAGGTTGAGACAGAATGACTAGGCCAAGGTCTCCCAGCTAGGTTTAATGTCTAAAGTGGAACTAGAACTCAATGTCTCCTGTTTTCTAGTCTGGTGCATTAACCACTAAACAAACTGATCTAATGTATAGTTATCTTTCAAGAGCACCTTAGAAATTACTTCCACAGAATTGTGACCAAGTTTGTGCTGCACAAACTTGTCCTTAAAGCTAAAATACATAAATGTGCTGTTTAGCCTAATCTCAGCAATCCTGAGACACTTGTGTCTGAGAACAAGTCACATTCTGCTTCCTTCCCCCATGACCTTAGGTGTTCCTCTGCAACGAAGGACTCTCAGAAGGGACACTCCGTTTTGAAATGAGTGAAACATCAGTCATTCTGGACATCATTAAGGGAGCCTTGCAAATACCTTGCAAATAGATAAATGAAATACTCCAGTTAATCTATGGTCTTGAAAAGAATAATTCTTCTCTCGTCTTGTTTTCTTCTAGTTGTGCCATCCAGTCCAACCATGGCATCCTCTACTAGTCTCCCTTCTAATTGTAGCAGCTCCTCTGGGATCTTCTCCTTCTCACCAGCCAATATGGTCTCAGCAGTGAAACAGAAGAGTGCTTTTGCTCCTGTTGTCAGACCACAGACGTCCCCTCCCCCCACCTGTACCAGCACCAATGGGAATAGCCTGCAAGGTAGGCCAGTCTGGGCATGCTGCTTGTGTCAGCATGGGCAGGGTGGAGATGAGTATGAAAAGGGTGATGGACTTTCATTTGTCTACATGGGGAGATTCCATTGCATGGTTGTTTCTCACCCTTGTTCCCTCACAGCCAATCATTATTGCCCTATTGAACTGAAATGCTGTGTCTTAAAAGCACAGGTCTGAGTGTTTGCGTAAAATGAGTGTATTGCAGCTTACTAATACCAGCCTTTCTCTTTCTTCCCTTTCTTATTCCTTGTTGTTGTCTTTTATCAGACCAGTCTTTTGTGGACTCTAGCAAGTACTCCACTGCAGGGTCTCTCCAGGGTCTGGCCTTCTCCTGAAGTACGTTAGTCAAACTTCCCTTCCTTTCTTTTAATTTTGTTTTTTTCCCCTTTGACATGTCCACCACCTATACTAAGAGCAGCACTGTTTATGAAGGTATCACAGAAATCAGATTGCATGTGATAGCATATCACTAAGTAAAGGTGGCACATTATGTGTTGTATAAAGTTACCAGACTTCTTATTTTTCCATGATTAATGCAATAACCCACTTCCACATGCAAACAATACCTGCCATCTTGAAAATCTATTCAGCTGTTTTCATTTCTATTCCATCCAAAAGATTTTAACTGATGCCTTCCTCTCAGCATACCTTTGCAATTTATGCAAACATGGATTTCCAACATATCTATGTGTCAAATTCAGGAAATTGTTAACATGATTCATCAAAGGGGAGAACATTTTTAATATCATGCTTTCCACTGTTCTTTTTCATTTGTAGAAAAACATTTTTGTCTTTCATGGAACCCCAACATTAACAGACAAGCAGAGTATTTCCTGACAATTATAATAACATTTAGGGAACTTTAAAGCAAACAACTTCATTCATCAAATTGGATATATATGAACTTCATAACTACATTTAAATAAAGTCAGGCTGAGATAATGAGAAATTTCCATTGTGATGGGCTCCAATAGGCATTTATTCTTTCGTTCATGTGATCAGGCCACCAGTAAAGATTTTTAAATAGGGTGGGTATGTATTTATGTGAGAAACAGATAATTCTTTGAAGTTCAGAATATGTCAGTGTTATATGTGATAACACTTTTTAAAAAGAATAATGCAATCAATATATGCATTAGTAAATCCACTACAAAAATATGTTTTACTGCATTTGTTTAACCTGCTGCTTCCTAGCTTTTTGTACAAAATTTCTACACTGCTGAAATAGATTAAATAATTTCCAAAAATAGTCAAGAAACAATTCTCCAATTGTCCTTCCTAAAGACAAATTGAAAATTGACTTTCCTTCCTTCCCTCCTTCAGTCCAAAATGGCATTATTAAATGCAAATACATCTTGCTACTTTTTCCCATGAATTATTTTTAGTAAAAATTAGACCCAGCACATCATGGCATAACAAACATATCTGAAGACATCCATTATAGACATTCCTCAAATCCTAACAGAGTAGTAGTTTAAATTCAGAACATTAATGCTAAGATTCAAGGATCTTCTTCAGCAACCTACCTTAACAGAGTGCAATTTCTTTCTGGTTTTTTTTTTAAGGCGATCATATTTGTTTTTGAAATTTCCTTCACTTTAATAAACAAAATAGAATAAGGATACTGCTCTTTGCATAAATGTATTAGCAACTCCCTTGGAGTTTGAGATCTATTTCCTTGCCTTTTTGAATCTTGACCTCACTCTCATTTTCCAAACAAAAGGACTTGTTTGTGTAAATATTTCTTTTAATTCCAGGGCAGTGAGGATAAAATGTAACACTTTGAAATGTGAGAGGCCTTTTGAGATTATCCACATGAAAATAGAATAAACAGGTTAGGCAAATAGATGACATTTATAACTCTGAAGATTCAAAAATTGCTTTCTGGAGGTTTTAGTCTATGAAGGCAATTTGGAAATAAACCTTCATTTGGTAATCAATGACAGACACAGATATAGAACTTTTATTATACACATTAGAAAACTACAACATTACATACTTTTTGACATAATCACCATTTAAACTGAGGCACTTGTCATAACGTCTTACAAGATTTGAAATTCCTTAGTAGTGGTCACTCAGAACCAAATCTGGGCTATGGGGGGTGGGGGATGAAAAACATCCCAATGGAACTTCTTCAAAAGTTCTTAGGTGCATCTAGTGGTGTGTGGGCGAGCATTATCGTGAACCAACACCACACCCGAAGTCAGTATACCCCGACACTTGTTATGGATGGCTCGTCTGAGTTTTTGTAATGTTTCACAGTAGACTTCTGAATGGATGATCGAACCACACTCCATGAACTTCACTAGCAGTACTCCTTTGGCATCTTCACATTTGGTGCGATTTTCTATGGCACCACTTCCGGTGTGGTGTTGGTTCATGATAATGCTAGTCCATACACCGCTAGACACACCCAAGAACCTTTGAAGTAATTCTGTTTTGATGTTTTTGATCACACACCCCCATAGCCCAGATTTGGTGCCAAATGACTACTACTAAAGAATTTCAAACCTTGTAAGATGCTATGGCAAGTGTCTCAATTTGAATGGTGACTATGTTGAAAAGTAATGTAATGTTGTAGTTTTCTAACGTGCATAATAAAAGTTCTGTATCTGCGAGTGTCTGCCACTGATAACCAAACAGAGGTTTATTTCCGAATTGCCCTCATACATTGATTATTATAAAATTTCATTTCATGCTCACTTAGTCAAGAAGGGTCTTACAATCCCCTGATGCCTGAAACACCTCTGGGAATCAAGGGTTACTGACACATGCTCATTCATACTATAAACAGAAAGGACTTACTGTTCTTAGAGACAAATGCAACATCCACTGCATTAGACACAGACAGATCCTAAGGCTAAAGCCTAGTCATTGGATTGTTTCCCCTTCAAGAACAGAAGGTATGGAAAACAAATCCAATGCGCATTTCATTTTGGTAAATGGAATATGCACAGGAATTGAACAAGAAAGAGAAGAGCTAAAGCAAATTAAGATTCATCTCCAACTTATTCACTAATCTATAGGACACAAAGCTTAAATTGAAAAGCATCCCCTTGGCTAAAAGGACCAAGGAGAACTGCCTTGTACTAAAAAAAGCATGGGAAAAAAATAGAAAAAAGAATCACAGCTAAATGTGTGTTGATCTTGAAGCTGCAAGCTTTTTAACAATGGCAAAAGAAAGACAAGAAAGAAAGAAAGAAAGAAAGAAAGAAAGAAAGAAAGAAAGAAAGAAAGAAAGAAAGAAAGAAAGAAACCAAAGACACCTCAGAGATGGCAGTAAAATATAATTAGCCCTGCCCATCTACAGTACATGTACTTTAAAAAAGGTAAAGGTTCCCCCGCACGTGCGTGCTAGTCGTTTCCAACTCTAGGGGCCGGTGCTCATCTCCGTTTCAAAGCCGAAGAGCCAGCGCTTGTCCGAGGACGTCTCCGTGGTCATGTGGCCGGCATGACTAGACGCCAAAGGCGCACGGAACACTGTTACCTTCCCACTGTAGCGGTCCCTATTTTTCTACTTGCATTTTTACGTGCTTTCGAATTGCTAGGTTGGCAGAAGCTGGGACGAGTAACAGGCGCTCACTCTGTTACGCGGCACTCGGGATTCGACCCGCCAAACTGCCGACCTTCTGATCGACAAGCTCAGCGTCCTAACCCACTGAGCCACCGCGTCCCTGATACATGTACTTTAGATGTGTTATAGTTATAGTTATAGTTTATTTGATTTATATACCGCCCTTCTCCTTGGTAGGGACTCAGGGCGGTTCACAGGGCATATATAAAAAAGACAATACAAAAATTAAAAAAGGATTAAACCCATGCCCAATTAAAACAGTAATACAAATTTAAAAAACAATTAAAAACCCATAATCCCCCATCAGGCCAGACCAGCTATTTCAAACAGGTGGGTCTTCAGGCCCCGACGGAAAGTTCGGAGGTCTGGTGCCATCCGGAGCTCCACCGGCAGTTGATTCCATAATGCCGGAGCGCCCACAGAGAAGGCCCTCCCCCTGGGGGCCACCAGTCGGCATTCCCTGACTGGCGGCACCCTGAGGAGGCCCTCTCTGTGGGAACGCACAGGGCGGAGGGGAATCGATGCCGGCAGCAGGTGGTCCCTGAGGTATCCCGGACCCATGCCATGTAGGGACTTAAAGATCGTAACCAACACCTTGAACCTCACCCGAAAGACAACTGGTAACCAATGCAGCTCGCGGAGCAAAGGTGTAACATGGGAGCACCGGGAAACTCCCAAGACAACTCTCGCGGCCGCATTCTGTACCAGTTGGAGCCTCCGAGTGGTCTTCAAGGGAAGCCCCATGTAGAGAGCATTACAGTAGTCAAGGCGAGAGGTCACGAGCGCATGAGTGACCGTACACAGGGCATCCCGGTTCAGATAGGGCCGCAACTGGCGCACCAGGCGAACCTGGGCGAAAGCCCCCCTAGTCACGGCCACTATATGATCTTCCAGGGTAAGCCGTGAATCTAGGAGGACTCCCAAGTTGCGAGCCCTATCCACGGGGGGTAAGAGCTCACCCCCCATAGAAAGAGATGGAACATTTTGAATGTCCCGGGATGCCGGAATGCACAGCCACTCAGTCTTGTCAGGGTTGAGTTGAAGTCTGTTCCTCCCCATCCAGACCCGAACCGCCTCCAGGCAACGGGACATCACGGCGAGGGCATCACTGGGGTGGTTTGGGGTCGAAAAGAAAAGTTGGGTATCATCGGCATACTGATGACACCCAACTCCAAAACCACGAATGATCTCACCCAGCGGTTTCATATAGATGTTGAACAAGAGAGGCGAGAGAACCGACCCCTGAGGAACTCCACAAACGAGAGACCTAGGGGCCGATCTCTGCCCCCCTGCCAACACCGACTGCGAGCGTCCCAGGAGATAGGAAGAGAACCACTGAAGAACTGTGCCTCCCACTCCCAATCCCCTGAGACGCCGCAGCAAGATACCATGGTCGATGGTATCGAAAGCCGCTGAGAGGTCTAATAGGACTAGGACAGAGGAATATCCCCTATCCCGCGCCCTCCAGAGATCATTCACCAGAGCGACCAATGTCGTCTCCGTGCTGTACCCGGGCCTGAAACCCGATTGGTAGGGGTCCAGATAATCCGCTTCATCCAGGACTAGAGGGAGCTGATGCGCCACCACACTCTCAACAACCTTCGCAAGAAAGCGAAGGTTGGAGACTGGACGAAAGTTGTTCAAAACAGCTGGGTCCAGGGCAGGCTTCTTGAGGAGAGGTCTCACCACCGCCTCCTTCAAGATGGTGGGGAAATAACCCTCACTCAGAGAAGCAGATATAACCGCCTGGAGCCAGCCTCGTGTCCTCTCCCTAGCTGCATAAACCAGCCAGGAAGGGCACGGGTCCAACAAACATGTGGAGGAGCTCAGCCTCCCCATAATCCTGTCCACTTCATCAGGGGTCACAGAATCAAACTCTTCCCAGATAACATTGACAAATCCCAATCCCAATCTCAAAATTCCAAATTGAGTGTATCTAAAAAGCATTTTGGAAATTGTACAGGTAGTCCTCGACTTACGACCACAATTGAGCCCAAAATTTCTATTGCTAAGCAGGACGGTTAAGTGTGTTTTGCAACCATCTTTTACATTTTACAACCATCTTGCTGCTTCTGTCCCTGCTCTCACCTGCCTAGACTTCTGCTTGCTGCAAAAACACTTGAGACATCAATGAAAGAGTCGAAAGGATAAACTGCAGCTGAACCTCATGTAATTGGAAATCTAAAGAAACCTATCTGATGTGTGCCAATTTATATATACTGTTATTGCCAATTAACTGTGATAGAACTAAGCATTTGAATAGGAATCAGAATATTGATTTATTGAACTACGGGAAACCAAAGAAAATGAAGACTGCTGGCGAGATGAATGGAAATCAAGGTGGTCTTATCTACCACATTAAAACTAAAGTAAATGCCAGAAACCTGCATAATAATCCACTTTGCTGAAATTTTCTTGTCCTTCAAAAAAAAAAAGAAACCAATTCATTTCAATGAAAATTGATAACAATGTCTGAAAAAAGAATATCTCTAAGCAATGCAGTTGTAAACGTGACACCACATGATCATGTCACTCAGCAATAACAATTTCAGAAGTCCCCAGTTAAGCAAGGATTATGTAGTTTGTTAAGTAAGACACATGAGACTTTTGATTTCCTGCTGGTTTCCCCATTTACATGTTGGAAGTTAGCAAGAAAGGTCACAAATTGAAATCATATGACCATGTAACACTATAGCAGCCATAACTTTGAGGATCAGTCATAAATCCCCCTGTTTAGCACCACTGGAAGTTTGAAGATTTGCTGAGTCCTTAACCAAGGACCATCAGTATGATGTAAAACCTCAAACTCTTGCAGTTATTAATCATATCTGGACTTAGAAGTATTAATTTGGCCACAGAATATATCTATCCACAATTCTTTAATAAAATCTTCCAACCGTTAAGTAATAAAACAGCTTACATATTAAATTTCAGCATTTAGCAGCCAGTACTTTCTATTATTAAAACAATTTAAAGATTTAGCATTTAAAGATAGCTCAAAATGCAACCTGGAAACTTATCACCCAAGAATTCTTAATCAGATCACAAAGTCAGGAAAAGTTAGAAAGTTTTCTGCTATAAAGACTATATCCTTCATGCCAAGCATTTGAAAAGTAGTCTTGAAGAAGGGAGACTCTACTTTCAAAGGGAATGTTTACTACACTATCAGAATAAGTCACACATTTAGCATGCTTGATTCCAAAAGTTTAGATATATTTTGCTTTCTTGTCTCCTCATATTTTATTTATCTGTTGCCATTCACCTAAACTGCTGATTTTTGTTGCTGATTAGTCTTGCAATTCATACACATATGGTGATGTCTGTGGAAAAAAACATCACCTTTCATTTGGGCTTGGTTCTTATCAAATTATTGTAGATGTAAGTAAAAATACAAGAATTAGAAGCAGCCATGGGTTTGAATTCCTCCCCAAGATATCATTTGCCCAGATGTTTAAGAGGATGGCTCTAACCTATGTAGCTTTGAAAGACATCAGTCTAAAGTCCAGAATTTACCATATCCCTTTATGGCACTTTAAAAGACAGCTCTGTCACAGCATCATCACGAGCCATGTGTGAATGCCAGTGGCAATGACATAGTTGCTTGCAGTAGGTCATTTTTCATATTGCATGGAATAGGTGAGTCCAGATTATCTCCTGCAGATTTCTCCTAGCGTAATGCACAGACCTGCTTCTTTGCAAAATGAAATATATCTATTGTAATAATGAATGTGAGCCAATCCTGTTGAAATCAGAATTCTTTCAAACTGCTTTCTTTTGAAAGTTGTACCTTGGTTAGTCTGTAAAGAAATACAATGTGAAATCTTTAAAACTATTTGTTTCAAATAACCCCCATTTCTTAGACATGTAGAACATTATGATGCAACTGCATTGAGCAGGGATATATCTTTACATGAATAAAAGATATGAAGAGAAAATAAATCAAATACAAGAAAGGATAATAACAATAGGAAAGGGAACAATTTTCATGCCCTACCAGTGGTCCATCTGCTATTGTATGAAATTGGAAAAATTCTAGATTCTTGAAGGTTTTTTTTATTTAAGTAGCAGTTAGAGATGAAAAACTTTTTATTATTTATTACCAGTTTTCAAACTGGCAACAGTTTATAGACAATTGTTATTTATAGCTGTGAAATAATTTTTAGTTTTCTGCATGGTATCTCCAAAAATTCCTTTTTCAGAAAATCCTAATTATGTATTATGCATGCAGTTGGTCAACACCCTTCTCTTGATTTTAGAACTCTATTTGGCAAATTGAAAGAAGAACCACAAGATTAAAAAGTAAATCTTTTCCAAGCGATAACTTCATTATTTTAAATTTTCCTTCATCAGAATTTATATTGCAATCAGTTTAAGGATTGCCCGGTGTTATTTCTGACATTCAAACAGCTGAATAACTTTGGATTGAGGTTGATAGACTGAGCTTCGTTAAGAATTTTAATTTGCTTGTATGCAACTTCTATCCAGATAGATTGCAGTTTCCTTCCAAACACTTGCTTAATACTTTAGAGTTTTACATCTGAAATAAGTGATTCTAGAGCACAGGTGTCAAACTCGCCATGTCACGCGACGTGTCACGATGTATTGCAACTCTGTTTGTATTGGCGGCAATGGGGTGGGCTTGGCTTCAGTATGATGAAAGCAGCCCATGGGCCGGCAGTTTCACACCCCTGTTCTAGAGTAATGGACTAACTGCCTAACATCAGCTATTATTCTTCCTTTCTAAGCTTTTACCCATTATAATGTGTACATCCGAGTTGAAACACAGATGAATGATCTACTACTGAATATTTGAAACAATTGTTTTTCTTGCCCCAAACGGCATAACTGATTTGGTTTTGTGTCTCATTCCTTCTTATCTTTATAGCTATATCTGGCATGATAGTTCCTCCCATGTGAAAGAATTGCCTTGAAGAATTGACCAATGAAGGATTCGGATTCTGCTCCAGAACAAAGTCTACCCAAGTTCTAGAGAGGAACTTTTAACTCAGGCCTTTCTTCGAGGAAAAAGGAAGACTCTCACAATCACTGCAAAGTTTTAAAACACACAACAATTTTTTTAAAAAAAAATTGCTATCCTTGAAAAATATTTCCAAAATCTGCTCAGAGCCTGCAAGGGCAAGATGTTAATTTGAGCTGTCTATCCCAAGTTCTTGGGAGAGAAATTTGTCTCCTGGAGAAAAAAATACGCTTCAGTCTTTTCAGTTTTTATTGGTCACCTTTTCTCTTTTACAGGTCACAACCGGAGGGAGAGGCACAAACATGAAAAGCCAACTTGAGAACTTTTCTTTGTTGTAGTTTTTTTTAAAAGCTGTCTTAAAGGGAAATAAAGTGGCAACACATAACATGAGTTTCTATGGAACAGAAGTAAAAGTGCCAGTTAGGGATTATTGATGTTTTTCTTTCCTTTGAAAAATTAATGGCTGTGCCAGTAAGGGTTGTTTTCATAATTACTTTAACCAACAACAGCACATACATCTGTGATTTGCAGTCAGGGGATACGTGAACATACACATAAAGATACACCATATACACATACACAAAAAAAGATTTCATTTTAGAAGCCATAATTATTTTTCCCCTTAATCCTTCCACACCTTGTTTTGACAACATTGTACTTAGAAGATGGCATAAATGCTGCAAGGCGGGGGCGGGGGGGAAGCATATGTGTAGCTATGGACATGCATTTTCCATCTTTACTTTGGAAACCCAGTGCCTCTGGATATAATGCTAAAAACTGCAAATCCGATTAGCATGGCTCTCTGTCTTTTGCTTTTAACCAACTTAAATCCAAATACTGTCTTTCTCTATAAATATCATTGAAATAGGACAGGATAAAGGCACAAAAGTGAGCCATTCCGTGCATTTTGGAGCATATTTTTTACTAGAAGCTTCTTTCCTGATACCTGTATCTTTCATTTCAGAATGGGCTGTGGGGGGGAGGGAGGGAGGGAGGGAGGGAGGACAAGATACAGGATTCATCCTGCCATTCCAGAGGATGGTCCAGAAGCACACACATAGGAAAAAGGGCATATCTGGTTTGAGCTGCAGTTGTTTTTATATCAGGCAAAATTTCAGTTTGCAACATAATCTCTTAAGCAACAAGTGGTTGCATTTTTTGAGAATATGTATAGGAGAAAAAGGGTGAAGAACACAGTAAGTTATCACAGTTGCAAAATAAACCACCCAATTTACAGGAATTTATCTCTTATTACTTGGAAAGTGTTCTTAGTTAAAGATGCAACAAACCTTTACAAATGCATTCATTAAATAATCTGTTTGGGTTTTTTTCCCCTTTGCTGTGGCATTTTGTATGTAGTTATAAATAAATACTGTAGATTTTTTTTGGCCAAATTATTGTTCTATTTATACAATGAAATGTCTTAAGATAGATTTTCAACCACACACAAATCTACAAGAATTACTGCATATTTTGCAAAATGAGCTCACTACCTTTATGATTGCACATGCTTGCAAATTGAATTAAAGAAATAAAGCTTTTTTAATGAAGAATTTTGTAAAATACCCATATAAATAATGTATTTAACTTTGAACTTTGTACATTGCTTTTTCTCTGCAGCATCCCATTTTATTTTATTGTGTAATTTTGCTATGTGAAAAGTGCTAATTTGTTTGTTCATTCACAAGTGTGTTAGCTGTTTAAATGTGATTTAATGCAATTCATTTATACTTTTTTAGTAATTGTTTTAAACCAAGCTTCCATTTTTGTTTTAAGTTCACCAAAGCCATTGTCTATTTTTGTATTATTTCTAAGTTAATAAGTTTTTCCCCCAATATATGGCAAAAAAGTAGCATATTATTCTTATAGCATTTAGTTACGTAGATTTAAAAAGTATTCTTTGCTTTTGAGGCTTATTAAAAAAATCTAAAGCTGTTTTACTCTATTAATATGCATGGAATCTCTCCCCTTTGAAGTGACGCATTTTTGTGCATTAAATATGGGGAGAAACTTCATAGAAATTAATGAAAATACTTTCTTTCTTGTCTGCTTGTATATTTCTCTGTCTTTCCCATAAATATAAACCAGCAGATTGGATGCCTTAACAATGCAAAGCATATTCATTTCACTTGTACATTGTACTGAGCATCAAAACTGTCAATCATCACTAACATTCTGAAAAAAAAAGGATTTTGAAAAGCACAAAAGAACTGTTTTGTTACCTTAAGATAATGTGACTTTTTTCTAGACAAGCAACAATGCTGCAACTGTGCATGCTTCCTGTATGAATTTTGCAAGGGATTTCACTCAGATATCACTGTGTGATCTTTCAGGAAAGGGAAGAGGGTGGGTGTGGGAAAGAGAGAGTGTGTGAGAGAGAGAGAGAGAAAGAAAAAAAATCCATAATATATTCTTTCCCCACAGAAAAACAAGAACATAGTCACACCTAAACTAGAAAATATAAGGAATTATCAGTGTATTGTTTCATTATAATCCAAACATTTATTCTAATTCTTAAAGTAACAGTGGCACACAAATGTAATCAAATTAAAGCCATATTTTGTCCAGTGATGCCCTCCGTGGAATCCCAGTCAGACAGATTATTTTTATTTAGACAGTTACATGAATGTGTATAGCCTGTTTCCTTGACCTCCAAAGATCATGTGAGAGTACACAGACTTTCTTTCTTTCTCCAAGTATTTATAGTGTGTGATAAAGAAAAGTTATATTTTAAATTAACTCCCTGCCCTGAATAGATGAGTTCCAAGTCCATTCTTAAAGATGCCACTCTTTACAGAATATGGCTTTAAGTGGGAATGATCATGTTTCAGACTTAAAATGTGATTTCTCACCTTGGCTGGGCTGTGAGAATGATGTCTGCTTCCTCTCCATTGTAGCCAACTGCCTCTAAAACGAAGTCATCTCTGAACCGATCTTCCTTTCACTTCTTACAGAATCTTTTGGAATAGACACAAACGCTGTACATTTCTATTGTTAGAGAAGAAGAACCTAACTACTGTAGAGATTGTTATAATTATTTTGCAGAAACTCAAGCTGTAAAAACTTTTCAACTTTCACACTATTTAATTAAAGTTACTTCCTGTCTGTGAGTGCAGCTCCTGGCTGAGTATTTTATTCCTTTGGCTTTGCTAAGCCAACTGATGATGATTGGTTGATTTGCCCCTTGTAGGCTTTTACTGCAAAATATGAAGCAGCTAAAATAGGGGGATGGGCACATGAGTTTTGACTTGCTTTTCAGATAGATTGACAGATAATATTCTGAGGTATCTTCTTACACATTTCGACAAGCAGAAGGATCAGCATAGCTGTCCTCATGCTTAAGGAATTCTTTATATACACTTCCCTATATATTGAAGGATATAGCTTCATTTTAAAGCACTGTCAGACTGAATAAGAGTCCTCTTGGTTCAGGCCAAAGCATGTTTTCTCCAGCATTTGGTGTCGTAAATGAGAAACCACCAACTGCTTTCCAGGAAACGAGATGATGGTGGTCACCCTCTTCAGCTGTTGCTCTTTGGCCTGGTATTAAAAGTATGCTACCTGTGATTCAAGCCAAGACTATCAATATACTTGTCCACCATGAATTTCTCCAGTCCTCCTTTAAAACCGTCGAAATTAGTGGCATCAGGACTGACCATGTAATTTAGTTATGTATAACAAAGAAGACTTCCTTTTAGCAGACCTGAAGTACTTTGTGTGTCACTGTCAATGGAGACTCCCAAGTTCTAATACTATGAAGGTGAGAAAAAACACATTGAATATACTCCTTGGATTATGTACAATCTCTTCCCTTTCCCTCCATCACTCTTCTTAAATGTTCCCATGTGCCAAAGTTAGTCTTTGTTTTTTAAAAAAATTGCTCATTTTGGCTGCCCTTTTCCACCTCTTTTCCCCAGCTTTACAACTGTGGATTTGGTGAGAATTTCATGGAATATTAAAGTGTATTCAACTATAGATTTATAAGGAGGTATTTGTAATTTCCACTCCATCTCTAATGTTTTCTGCCATGGAATTTTTCTCCTCTTCTTCCTTTGCATCAACCACACAAGGAACTCGAATTTTCCTTGAATTAGCCACCACACATGCAAAATCTCTTTTGATTACTCACTGCCCTCTCAAACTCTTTGGCATCTTTATAAACAAGTTTAAGTGCACCAATCCAAGAATAATTTTTGTTATTCATTTTTATGTTATATTTTGTACAGAGGAAATTTGTTAGCAAACTTCTGGACATTATACATTAATCTGTATGCACTACTTAGTGTCATTCCAAACCATAAAATAACCGGAATTTGCTCAGGAACCTTTGATGATTGACTTTGTCAGAGGATTAAAATAATAATAATAATATTCCATCTTCTACCACATCTATGTTTTGTGGATACCTTTTAAAGATAAGTTAGAGGGAAAAGACTTACCTACATAAAATACATGCAGATTTGTCTTCTAAGCCTTTATAACTGATGATTTTTTCTTAATAATTCTTGCTAACAACTCAGCAGTTACAGATGTTAAACTAATTGGTTTGTAATTACCTATATCAGATAAATAAGGCTTGGGAGGATTAATTTATATAAGGCCTATCACTTCTTTTCCTCTCTATTTCCTTCCTGAAAAATTCAGTTCAGACCATGCATCCTCTTCAGTAGGATTTGATCCTGTTCTCATGAGTACCATACAACTAAAACACACTATTCAGAATTAGTGTATTTTTACTCTGATACTTCTCTGTTTCTTACAAGATCTTGGAAATAAATTATATGCAGCTTTATTCTTTTTATTAGTAGAACATAATTGGGCAGTGCCTGTGTTGAATATTATATCTATAATTGTATGTTGAATATTATACCTATAATTTTAGTTTATTGAATATTATAGTAATAATCTTTGAGTGCATGTGTGTGCATAGGCACACATGCATATGTAACTTTAGTCTTAATCCTGGATATTATATCTGAGTCTCAAAGTTCGGGAATTTCAAATTCAGACATTCTTGTGCTTATTCCAGCCTTAATCAGATAAGCAACTTCTCACTTCAAAAATGGAGCATGTTGAGCTTCAAGCAGATGAAAAGATAGTTCAGGTAGCAGAAATAAGGGGCAGACCATGAAGATAGTCACTGATGTCTATATAGAGCTTTTAATGTACCTGAATCCCCAATCGACTATGTGGTTTTCCAATTCAAGTGGCAATGCATCTTGGACTGGTCTTTTTCTCAGATTCACTTGCAGATATCCCAGATGTTATTAATCTATGAACTGCTTAGATAAACATGTGCAGAATATACTAAATGTTCAGATCAAGAACTATTGTTTGAAAATCAATTTTCAACACTCAACTACCAATTATAACTTATTAAGTGAAGTAATAAAAAGTCCTGTGATAGGCACATTTGTGGAAAAGACCAGTGAAAATAGCAACAGCATTATTTATTTATTTATTTATTTATTTATTTATTTATTTATTTATTTATTTAATATACCGCCCTATTCCCGAAGGACTCAGGGCGGTTCACAGGGCAAGTTAAAACAATACAAAAAGGAAAGATAAAATAGAATTAAATTAATACTAGCCCACAGGATTAAGACAAAGTTAAAATTTAAATTTAAAATTAACTTAATTTAAAACCCCTCAGTCCAGACCAGACAGTTCAAACAACCAGGTTTTGAGGTCCCGGCGAAATGAGCAAAGGTTGGGGGCAGTCCGAAGTTCCATCGGTAGTTCATTCCAAAGGGCGGGTGTGCCCACAGAGAACACCCTCCCCCTGGGAATCACCCGCCAACAATCCCTAACTGGCGGAACCCTAAGGAGGCCCTCCCTGTGGGTGCTCACAGGACGATGGGAAGCTGATGCTGGCAGCAGGTGCTCCCTAAGGTAATCTGGACCCATGCCATTTAGGGCTTTATAGGTCATCACCAGCACCTTGAATCTAACCCGGAGGGCAACTGGAAGCCAATGCAGCTCGCTGAGAAGAGGTGTTACATGAGAGTATCGGGAAACTCCCATTACTACTCATGCGGCTGCATTCTGCACCAGCTGAAGCCTCCAAGTGGTCCTCAAGGGCAGCCCCATGTAGAGAGCGTTGCAGTAGTCTAACCGGGAGATTACGAGCGCATGAGTGACTGTGCATAGGGCATCTCGGTCCAGATAGGGCCGTAACTGGCGCACCAGGCGAACCTGGGCAAAAGCCCCCCTGGTCACGGCTCCTATGTGATCTTCCAAACTGAGCCGTGAATCTAGGAGGATGCCCAAGTTACAAGCCCTATCAACGGGGGGTAACACCTCACCCGCCATCATTAATGATGGAGAAAAATGGTTCACTTGAGATGCCAGTATGCACAGCCACTCTGTCTTGGCAGGATTGAGTCGAAGCCTTTTTCTCCCCATCCAAACCCGAACTGCCTCCAGGCAACAGGACATCACGTCGAGGGGAGAGAGGACCAACCCCTGAGGGACTCCACAAATGAGAGGCCTCGGGGCAGACCTCTGCCCTCCCGTCAACACCGACTGCAAACGGCCTAGGAGGTAGGAGGAGAACCACCATAAAACAGTGCCCCTCACTCCCAACCCCCTGAGACGTTGCAGTAGTATACCACGGTCGATGGTATCAAAAGCCGCTGAAAGGTCTAATAGGACTAGGACAGAGGAACAACCCCTGTCCTGAGCCCACCAGAGATCATTCATCAGCGCGACCAATGCTGTCTCCGTGCTGTACCCGGGCCTGAAGCCCGACTGATACGGGTGAAGATAATCAGTTTCCTCCAGCAACAGAGGGAGCTGATGCGCTACCATGCTCTCAACAACCTTTGCCAAAAAGCAAAGGTTGGAGACCAGATGATAGTTATTCAGAATAGCTGGGTCCAGGGCAGGCTTCTTGAGAAGGGGTCTCACCACCGCCTCCTTCAAGGCGGCAGGGAAAACACCCTCCCTCAAAGAAGCAGATATCACTGCCTGGAACCAGCCTCGTGTCTCCTCCCGAGCTGAATAAACCAGCCAGGAGGGGCACAGGTCCAGTAAACAGGTGGTAGAGCTCAGCCTCCCCATAATCTTGTCCACCTCATCAGGAGTCACAGGATCGAATTCAGTCCAGATAATACTACTCTGAAGACTGCTTGATTCCTCCACATCAGACTCTGCCCAGTCAGAGTCCAAACCGGCCCAAATCTGAGCAATTTTGTCCACCAGATGCTGACTAAACTCCTCGGCCCGCCCCTGTAAGGGCTCCTCCCTCACCTCCTGATTAAGGAGGGACCAAGTCACCCTAAACAGGGCGGCCGGGCGATTATCTGCGGACGCGATGAGGGCAGCGAAGTAATTAGACTTCGCCATCCTCATTGCCATGAGATTAGACCTAGTAAAAGATCTTAGTTGCAATCGGTCAGATTCAGACCGGCTGGATCTCCAACAGCTCTCCAGACTCCATCTCCAATGCTTCATCTCCCGGAGCTCCACAGAAAACCATGGAGCCCATCGGGATCGGCACTGGGTCAGGGGTCGCAAGGGTACAACACGGTCGAGTGCCTCGGTGGCAGCCTTCTCCCAGGCCTCCACCAAGGCATCGGCCGGGCTGTGAGTGAGGGAGATAGGTATAGACCCAAGCGCCGTCTGGAACCATTCTGGATCCATTAGGCACCTGGGGCGGAACCACCTGGTCGGTTCCGCAGCCCAGCAGCGAGGGGTAGCATATCGGAAGACCAACCGTGGGAGATGATGATCGGACCATGACAGGGGGACAGTAGTTGGCGAACCCCCTCCCAGATCATCAAACCACTGCCCAGATAGAAAAAACAGGTCTAGAGTGTGACCCCCTCCATGGGTCGGACCCTGAATTATTTGGGTCAGGTCCATGGCCGTCATGGAGGCCATGAACTCTGAAGCTAACTCTGACGACCCGCCCAGGGAAGGAAGGTTGAAATCGCCCAGAACAATAAGTCTGGGAAATTCAACCACCAACCCTGAAAGGGTGTCAAGAAGCCCGGGCAGGGCCGTTGCAACACAGCTGAGCACCAGGTATGTCAGCAACAAGCCCAACTGAGCCCCAGAGTCACACCTCAGGAGGAGTGACTCACTCCCACCAATCTGTACGACAGTGGTCTCCCGTGGGTATAAGGTCTCCCGTATAACCACTGCCACACCCCCACCCATGCCCTGAGCCCGTGGCCGGTGCAGCACACAGAAACCTGGGGGGCAGAGCTCAGTCAGAGGGACACCTCCCTCTGAGCCCAACCAGGTTTCCATAATGCATGCCAGATCCGCGTGTTCCTCCTCGATCAAATCTCGGACGAGGGGAGCTTTATTCACAATGGATCTGGCATTAAAATACACCAGCCTGAGCTCAGGGGCCCGATCTCCCTCAACTCATAGACATATACTGTATACTGCTTCATAAGTGCTTTACAGCCTCTCTAAGCAGTTTGCAGAGTAAGTGTATTGCCCCCAACAATCTGGGACCTCATTTTATCAACCTTAGAAGGTTGGAAGGCTGAGTCAACCTTGTGCCAGTCAGGATTGAACTCCTGGCAGTCGGCAGAATATACTGCATTCTAATCACTTGGCCACCACGTCTCTCTCTAAAAGTAGTGCTTGAACTGTAATGACCATAGAATTCTTAGAAATCATGATGTGATGTGTTCCCTTCACTCAAAACTGAATACACCCTTAGCAATCATGACTGAATTGACTGAGATCTTTAATCAAATAATAGAAAAGAATAAAGTGATATGAGATTATAGGTTTGCTTGTTATATAAAAATAATTAGCATGTCAATGGACTAAAAAGTTTTCCAGCTTCTTGCATAAAGTGATTTCGCTGTGACGCTATATGTCAAAATCCAAGAACAAAATATACCTGGTTACTTCTAATTCCCTTTGCATATTCAGATACATTGTTAGAGACATTAGGTCACAGGTGTCAAACTTGCCATGTCACGTAATTTTTTTCACATTGCCAGAGCTGGGGTGGGCGTGGCCTCCATATAATGCAACCTGCCCATGGACCGGCAGTTTGACACCCTTGCATTAAATCCTGTCTTATTTCTTGTTTCAACCGTACTTTTATCAAACTTCTCTCCTTCTGAGGTCTGTAAAATGAGGAACCAGAGTGTTGGGGCCAATGTGCTGCCTCTGTAAACCACTTAGAGAGTGCTGTAAGGCAGTGTGAAGCTGTATATAAGTCTAAGTGCTATTGCTATACCACTCCTGGGCTGCAAGCTCCAGGCAATCATAGATGAAAGCATTGAGATATAAATAAGCTGTATTCTAGTGTAATAGGAACAAGCAAAAATAAAAAAGAATGTGCCCTTTAAGTTTTATCAGGACTGCCCTCTCTTCTTATAATCTAGCACATAAATCTAATAAATAAATAAAATAAAAATAAAATAATTCCAGCACTGGAATTTTCTTCATTATTTAAACCTGTTCATTTTTTTTGTGCCTGTGTGTGGCTGATTTGGTCTAGATTTGAAAGAAATGAAATAGAGTATTAGCAAATGAAAAATTAGGGTAGAGATGCACAGATCTCTTTTCCTGTAAATGTAACCCTTTTCTGTCTATTTAGTTCATATCTATCATATCCTGGAGCTGCTAATTAGAGAAAAATGAAATGAATGGAGGATACTGAAATTTTGAATGGCATCTTTCTGGTTTCAGAAGTATATGAATGTATTTAGTGATTAACATCTGTTGGCTGATGGCCATTGGGCATACATTATAGGGTGCAACCCCATTATCAAAGCAGGTCAAACCCTAACAGGTTTACATCCACTAAAAAGGAATGACATTCAATTAGAAGACCAATGTGATATGGTGGAAGTTTCCAAAATTCTTACTGCAAAATATCAGACATCAATGAAGGGTAGTCTTGGAAAGTCTTTAGTGACAAGACAAGAACAGTCATTTCCAGTACCAATCAAAAACAAAGCAGAAGACACACAAACACACATTTTGGGTTTGTGTGGGATATAGTGTCTAAGGCAGGGGTCTTCAAACATGGCCCTTTTATGACTTGTGGACTTCAACTCCCAGAATTCCTCAGCTAAGCATGCTGGCTGAAGAATTCTGGGAGTTAAAGTCCACAAGTCATAAAAGGGACAAGTCTGAAGACCCTGGTCTAAGGAGTGAAGATTGCTAAAGGTTTTGTAGGTCAAGGTTTTGGATTAACCTTATAATAACAGAGAGGGGTGGTATTGTAGTGCATTGCAGTAATAGTTGTTGGAATGTTGCTGGAGTAGTAGTAGTTGCTGGAATGAAATTGGATGGTCTTGAGGGCCAAAAACTTTGCTTCAGGACGTTGATTTCTCCAGTGTACTAGCTACCCACATTTTTAACAAACAAAACAAACTAAAGTCTCCATTTGGAAAGTGTACAAAGGGTACAGGGCCTAGTACGTACCACAAGAGTCCCACAAGTAGGATGGGGTTTGTCTCAGTCCCCCATACCAGCTGCCTCCTATCCTGTCAACTTTGCCAGACCTATGGTGGAAAACCCACCCCCAAATTACTAACAACAGAAGAGAAGCAAAATAATTGTTTTATTGGTTCCAAAGCTAGCAACTTATAACAAGTCATTGGTCTCTTGCCAAAAACAAGACTTTTGAGGTTACATGGATCTTATATAGAATCTTGATCAAAGAGAGTCTGAGCTGCCAAGGAGTCTGAACAGAAAGAATTGCTTCAAAACTGTGAAGGATAACCACAAAGGGAGACACAGGGAGATTTCATACTATAAACTTATTGAAGACACATTCCTAGAAAGGAAGCAAAATACCTTTAATATACAAGTTGAGCCATGCTTCTAGTTGTCATTCCAAAAAACTAACTCTATTTTACAGTGGAAAAGGGAACAACTATGGAGGTACACAGCCACATATCCTTAATTCACACCTTCTTTCAAGAGGCATGATTCATAATAATGGGTTATAATTGATTATAACATAATCAATTAGTCCCTACAAGTACAGGCAGGCATACTTATTAAATTCAATTCTGAAAGATGCTACTATATATGAGACTTAAGCATTCACAGAACCACACACTATGTAAATAAACGTAACTCTATAATTGATTCAACTTGATTTCTTACTTAGACCTACATCTGATTGTGATTCACCTCCAGAGATAAGCCAAAGGACACTCTACATATTGACATAATTAAAAAATGTACATAAGGTTTCTTGACTCATCTGTCACTACTGTTTCATGTACACTGGCACTCACAGCAGTCTTCAGGACCCAATTGAAATTATATCTCCCAATGCAACTAATAAACATTAGAAAAATAACCAATGTTTAATTTGTAAAGTACAAGGACAAATTGAGATGCTGAAGACCTTTCATTTGAAGACTCATTGTTTCTCCTTCTTCTGTCCAAAATACCTCACCATTTTTGCCCTTCTTCTTTCATTACTACTTTTGTGACACCAGCTTTCTACTATCTTCAGCACATCAACTGTTATCATTGTTTGGCATATTGTTTTAGGCCTGTAGAAGGACAAGGCTGAAACATACTTTCTCATATCTCTGACAATAACTAAAGTTGGAAAAGCATTTTAGTAAGGATTATTGATTTAGCTCAATGCATTGCATGCCAATAAGGCTTCTGAATTTTGTCTCTCTCTCTGTGTGTGGGGGACCTTTAGGGGAGGACTATTACAACCCACCAAATTTCCTATTCTGCCCTGTCCATGGCACTTACTTTTATTGGGGACATATTTAGCGATGCTCTTGAATTTATGCTCATTTCTTCCCAGTGGATTTCCTTGTATGTATAATTTAATTTACTCTGAACAAATAAACTCTTCTAAGTGGTCTGACTGATTGCTACCTCAGTGAAATAAACTAACAGTGTTTACTCAGTGGGTGCGTAATATGACAGCATACACTAATTGTGACAAAGGAAAGAAAACCTCTGAGCTGTATGCATTCTTTTCAAACTTGTCACTGTTCTTACACTTCAGAACCTTTGAAAATGTAAGTATTTATGTATTCTTGCTGCCATGAACAGGTTTAAGAAGGTTGGCAAAACCATTTGGGGGCATCAGTATACTCACAGATATACACATTAAGATTTATGATCTCAAAATAATCTGACTCTTCAGTACTAATTTGCTTAATCTTCTCTTTGTCAATGTGTGTAACACTTAACTCCTCTTTACATCCCAGTTCTGCCCTTTGAGTGCTAAACAATACAGAATTATCTTCTAACAGCTCTTAATATATATTTTATTTCAACTATCACTCTTATTTGTCAGGTGAGTTCTTCATCCCAGCAGGTGTTCTTTAATAGTGCTAAGGAATAAACAGAACTTAGAGACAGACTTGTGCTGCCATTAGCTAATGGGTTATGAAGCAAAAGGGACTTCTGTTTAACCTCCCTGCACTTAGCCCACTGTGGGGAAGAAGGGGAGGGGGAGAAAAGGGTATCAGCGAATAAACTAACATGCTTTCCACATTTCACCAGACCCATGGGAAGTAAGCCTGAACTTGAACAGTAGTTCTTTCAATAAATAGATGAATAAATATGGCTGTCATTATATAATCATTTAGCTTGGGCACTCTTTCTCATATTTATTGTCGACAAAATTGTACCTGTGAATTCTGCAAAGCTCTTGACCTCCATGACAGAGCCAATGCTATTAGCCTTCCTTGATGAACAGAACAGAAGGGAGTCCATGGAACAAAACCAGTTGTGGAAGGATTGCCATACCAGCAGTCCTTCTGCACAGCAGCAAGAAATGTTGAAACTAAGAGAAGCACACAACATAAAGTTGCTTTCTTCCCTGATTAAAATCAAATGTTCACAGCAAGGCTTCCCTGTGTGACTCATTTCATCCCCAACCTAATGCGATTGGAACTAGGCTGCTGAAATTTGTAAACCATGATTTATGGTTTAGGAAATAATTGCACAGCCAATGGCATTTTGCTTAACAAACCATAGTTACACAAATTTATGATTTCGCACAATGTGTAAACTCATCCTCTGTGCCCAAGTTATACAATAAGCAACTCCTAAAGAGAGTCCCACAGTCTTTCTTTCTGAGAACAGTCTAGAATGCTGGGATTGATTTTTGCCTTCACTTCTTAATTGTTTTTCTCAACAAAACCAAGCTCATGTAATTGGACTAGGCTTAGGCAGATGAATTGGTAATCCTATTTAACATCACTTCTATTTAACATCTACATGAAATCATTGGGTGAGATTATTTGTCACCATGGGGAGAGATATCATCAGTATACTGATGATACCCAGTTATATATCTCTGCTCCTAGTAAGCTAAGCGATTCTTCTGATGTCTTCTCTCAGTACCTGGAGGCTGTGAAGATCTGAATGGGGAAAAACAGGTTTCAAATGAATCACGGCAAGACTGAGTGGCTTTGGATTTTGGGATCTTCTGAATCCTGGAGTTTACTATCTTTGGAGCTGGATGGGATTACACTGTCCCAGATTGACCCAGTGTACAATCTGAGGGTCCTTCTGGACTCACATCTTCTGCTTAAAGAACAGGTGACAATTGTGGTCAGGGAGGCCTTTGCTTAGCTTTGTGTTATGTACTAGTTGTGTCCATTCCTGGATTGCGAGGCGCTACTATCAGTTACATACTACACCTCTGCTCTGTGAGCTGCATTGGTTGCCTGTTTGCTTCTGGGTCCAATTCAAGCTGTTAGTTATGACCTTTAAAACTGTACATGGCATGTGGCTACCTTATTTGTGGGATTGCCTTTCCTTAATTACATCTGCTCATTCCATTTGGTCCACCAGAGGGGGCATGGTGTGAGTCTCATCAACCAAGGGGTTTGTTTGATAAAGGCAGGAAGAGAGCTTTTTTTGGCATGGTGCCTGGAATATCATCCCCCCTGAGGTAAGATTGGCACTAACCCTGCTGGGTTTCCAGAAGACCCTCAAAACTTGGATGAGCTATCAGGCATGGAGATCCCATGGAAGCATGGAGCCCGTTAAATGGTTGCCCTGTGTATAAATATGCACCACACTCTTTCTTGGTGTTTTTTTCTTTCTTTTTTTCCCCTTTTTGGGTTATTGTTGCTTTTACCTGTACTTTTATCTGTTTTTAATTGGTTTTAATGGCTAAATTTTGTGATTGTTGTTTTGTATTTTGTGGATAGTGCCCAGAATCACATGCAAGTGATATGGGTGGCAATTATAATATACAATATTTATATATAATCTAATTCAGAAAACAAGGACTGGCCTTATCTTAATTGATACTTCAATGGACTCCAAAAGAATTCACAATTATCCAGAATTTCTGAAACTCTGAGTTAGATGCTTATGATAGGTGCTTATAATTCCTCTTCAGTGGAATTTTGGGGGGAGGGAAGGGGGAGGTTGGATTTTTTCATAGAAATAATTATCTTTTCCATAAAAATCAATGACGTATTTATCATGAGAATAAAGTATTTCCTTTCCACAGAATTTTTATGTTAATGGATCTCCTAATTTAATTTGTTGACAGAAAGTGGGAAGATTCAAATGATTATATTCTCCTATAGCAATCTATCATGTTGCATACATGTAAAATAATACACAAATGCATCATATAAAAGTATTCATAATGTGATATTTCACCTCAATTTTCATCATAAATTCAAGTACATTGATTTGTGTAGCTAATATTCATAGCTACCGTAGGTTACAAAACAGGCAAAAAATAAAGTTGGTCTAAGAAATAGAGTCTGAAAAACTTTCTCACATTAAAATCACAGGGATGCCAGTTGTGCAAAAGATAATATTCAATATTATTGATGTCTAAAACTTAAACATTATTGTAAATTTTATATTCTAGTAATTTCTCACACTTTCAAATTAGAATACTTACAATAGAATAAAGTCATTTTATTGAGAAATATTTGTACAGAAAGTCCGAAGTGAGGCCCACTGTCTTTGTGGTGGAATAGAGGATTGCAACAGAGGAAAATTAATTTTGCAATCCTGGTATAAATTTGTATCCTATGAGAAATGAACTGAAAACTGTTGTGTGCATTATGTTGGATGAGTACAAATGTGTCTCCGTTTGTCTCTTTATCTTTTTGTTGGTCTATCTAATGCCACAGTTATATCATTAAGGTTGTCCTAAGAGGTTTTTCTAGCTTATTAAGAATAATATAGTAAGACTCACAGTCAGATGTCTCCAGATGCCATGAGTAATCTTTCTAAAGACTTGTTTATTAGTAGTTGCAAGACAACACTCAATCAGTATCATGTCCATTATTATAAAATATGTCCATTATTAGCAAATTTGTCTTCAAATCAAGGATTTTAAGAATGTTCCACAACAGCAGTTTTCAGAATTCCATGTCAGAATGTCTTTCCCTTTGCCCCTCCTATTTCATTCAAACCATTGTTTAGATTATTTATTCATGAATTAATCCATTAATCTGTGCACTAATGATCTGCATTTTTTCATAGCCTTTTAGTCCATCTTTGGTTATAACATAGATAATCTTTTTCCAATATGTCTATTCATGTGATATTAATGTGCTACATTTCATAAAACATACATCTGCAAACTTACTGGGAAATCTTGATGCTAAACTAGAAAAAAAGCAAAGCATATATATTGAAAGGCAGTAAAAAAAACCTAGTACTTGATTATTTAAAAGAATAAACTTAGAAGCGAAATTATAAATTATCTAACTGTTGGAATTTCTGTAGTTATATTTTTTTCACCAAAACAAGAAACTTCAAAGATCATCCTTAGGGGTATTTTTTTCCTATTGTTATGAAATACCATTAAGAAAAATAATTAATAGAAGAACATAAAAGCCTTCTGTGTAATTAACTTACTATTTCTGGGCTGGAGAAATCCAGAATACTACTATCTAACAGTAAAGAGATGCAGAAACTCTCTTTCTTGCTATTTAGTGGCTGTCCAGATTTTTTAAACACAAACACAATTCACCACTATTGCAAACAAAATACAATTGTTTCAAGACCTACACATCAAAATATTGTGTGTACTCCATTACTGGAGGTTTTTAAGAAGAGACTAGACAGTCACTTGTCTGAAATGGTATAGGTTCTCCTGCTTGAGCAGGGGGCTGGAGTAGAAGACATCCAAGGTCCCTTCCAGCTTCTATTCTATTCTATTCTATTCTATTCTATTCTATTCTATTCTATTCTATTCTATTCTATTCTATTCTATTCTATTCTATTCTATTCTATTCTATTCTATTCTATTCTATTCTATTCTATTCTATTCTATTCTATTCTATTCTATTCTATAGAACTTGTAGGGCAGTTTCACAAACTGTCAGCTATGAGATGCAGCCAACCCCTTCCCTGTTATCTTACACAATGGCCCTGGAGGCTATAAAATACCCACAAATCTTATAATAATTATTAATAATTAATAATATGTAATTATACATTAATTAACATAAATAAAGATGGTGCCATGGATCTGCATGCTAAGTTTCTATTTATTCCAAAAATTAAATAATGGAGGTATCTATGAGTAGCACACTATTAATCCCTGCATTGAGGTAGCAATGAAGAAAAGAAAAGGTATATTGAATGTTGATGTTAATAATAATAATGGGTTTTCTAAAATCTATAAATAATTATAATAATATCAACAACAACAACAAATATCA
Source organism: Vipera berus (assembly GCF_964194415.1). NCBI lineage: Eukaryota > Metazoa > Chordata > Lepidosauria > Squamata > Viperidae > Vipera > Vipera berus. The sequence continues at coordinate 212,925,706 of NC_138203.1, read as the reverse complement.
CCATTACAGAAACAAAGAGAAGATGGAGACACAGTAGCCCACTCAAAGAGGAGGCTGCAGAATTTTTTACAAAGGAAAATAAAGCACAAGTGGGTTTGACTATTTGTATATGGAAGCTTGTTCTTAAATCAAAGCAGTTGCTGAAATTCTTTGATTCCTCTTTTCTTCAATAAATATTACTTATCTGTAGTTTGTGGATTTCTTGTGACTGTGCCTAAGTCATTCATTCCTGCCCATGGGATGAAGCCTGACAGTGAAAAGCAGTAATAATTGCCATTGTTTCCCAACTGAGAAAACCCAGAGTCTGATCATGACTTCAAATACATATTTTGCTCTTAATAAAAACAGTGGCAGCTTGCAGGCATTTCTAGTAATAGACCATGTGCTTGCCATTATACCGAAGTAAAAGTTGCATTGCTCATATTTATTTTTAAAAAATTGTTTACATTTTAGTTCAGATTATTATCTGCCACACATGATGAGGTGAGCTCCTCTCACTTATCCCAGCTTCTATCAATCTAGTAGTTTGAAAGCATGCAAATGAAAGTAGATAAAGAGGTACCACTTCAGAAGGAAGGTAACAGCATTCTGTGTGCCTCAGTATGTAGTCATGCTGGCCAAATGACTATTGACATGTTTTTGGACAACACTGGCTCCCTCAGCTAGGAAATGGAGATGATCATTGCTCCCTAGAGATGGACATGACTGGACAAGGAAAACCTTTACCTTATTACTTGTTTTGGTGCCCTATTGGGGAAATATGTTGGACATAAACTGAAATATTAATCAGGAAGCAACACAGCAAAGCTTTTCAGATTTGTTATATATTATCTGTGGTATTCTGCTTTATTAGCTGTGGATAAGACAGATTTGCTCCAAATCAGTCCATAAATAAAACCTCCATTATATGATAGCAGTGTTCCAACATCTCAAAGGTTGCCACCAAAAGAGGGAGTCAAGCTATTCTCCAAAGCACTTGAAGGGAGGACAAGAAGCAATGGATGGAAAGTAATCAAGGAGAGAAGCAACCTAGAACTAAGAAGAAATTTCCTAACAGTTAGAACAATTAATCAGTGGAACAACCTGCCTCCAGAAGTGATGAATGCCCCAACACTGGAAGTTTTTAAGAAGAGACTGGACAACCATTTGTCTGAAATGGTACAGGATTTCCTGCCTGAGCAGGGGGTTGGACTAGAAGACCTACAAGGTCCCTTCCAACTATTCTATTCTATTCTATTCTATTCTATTCTATTCTATTCTATTCTATTCTATTCTATTCTATTCTATTCTATTCTATTCTATTCTATTCTATTCTATTCTATTCTATTCTATTCTATTCTATTCTATTCTATTCTATTCTATTCTATTCTATTCTATTCTATTCTATTCTATTCTCATTTAAATCATAAATCATAATAGTAAAGTTGAAAGGGACCTTGGAGGTCATCCAGTCTAGGGTACTGTGAAAGGCAGTTGCAAAACATGTGTTGCACTGAACTAAGCCTGACATCCTTAGATAGAAGGATGTACCACTGCTGTTTATGATTATTAGTTATATAATTTGCACGCCATTAGGCACACTGGCCGCTACTTATCTGGCCACCCACAATGTACTTACAGAATGTAGCACCTCCCAACAGTTCTGGGCAGTTTAAATGCAGCTTGAATGCTATGGAGATCCAAACAGCTCCAACCTGCTACTTCTCTGGCCACCCCCCAAACAGACTTACAGAATTCTATTCTATTCTATTCTATTCTATTCTATTCTATTCTATTCTATTCTATTCTATTCTATTCTATTCTATTCCATTCCATTCCATTCCATTCCATTCCATTCCATTCCATTCCATTCCATTCCATTCCATTCTATTCTATTCTATTCTATTCTATTCTATTCTATTCTATTCTATTCTATTCTATTCTATTCTATTCTATTCTATTCCATTCCATTCCATTCCATTCCATTCCATTCTCCTTAAACTTCCTAAATATATCTGTGTGTTTTTCAAGACTGGGGAGAAAAGAGTATGACTTGACACACTCTTTAGTATTCTTTCCCACTGGAGATGAAAACATGGGGAGGGAAAGAGTAACCATTTCTTGTCTCAACACAAAAAGCAAAACCACACAATGCAATTAAAAAACTGTGGCATATTCTTCTAAACCCAGACAGTGATGGTCTGCTTAAGCCAAGAATGGTATCCAGCTGTCCTGAAAAACTTTGGTATATTGTGGATGCATTGTACAAACATAGTGGTTACATTGGTAAAATCCTTGGATATACAGTATATATGTTGGGCAAAAGAGATTACCCTCTTGAAGATCAAATTTGCATGCAGAACTTGCTTTAAATTGATAGATTATGGTCCACTTTAGCCAACAAGTTTAAAGTAATTGTCAGTTTGGTGTAGTGGTTAAGGCACCAGACTAGAAAGCAAAAAACCGTAAGCTCAAGTCCCACCTTAGCTATGAAAGTCAACTGGGTGACTTTCTCTCAGTTATTTTCTCTCAGACCAACTTATCTCACAGAGTAGATATGTGAAAAATAGGAGAAGGAAAGTGGGTTGGATATGTTTGCCACCTTGAGTTATTTGTAAAAATAATAGTGGTATCTAAATAAATAAAACAAGCAATACTATGTTGGGACTGCAAAAACATAGATATTCACAAGATGGCAACAAAGAGTAAAACATTTCTGTATCTCTTTCGCCAGCTAAATCTGGCTGGCTGCAACCCTGATATGGTAACTTAACTATGCATTTCCACTAGGTATGAACATGCATGATAATAGCGTGTACTGAATTATGTCTTAAACCTTTAAGCATGTACATTTGAGATGTGGCCATTTAAGGATTTTTTTAAAAACAACGAACCAAAGAGTTAAAATGTTTATATTATGGATTATCATCATCATGTCACATAAAGGTTTAAAGAATGTGCAAAAATTAAAATAATTGGAAGGTTTGCAGGTTAATTCTAATAATCAAATAATGCTCTTGAATATGAATGCTATGCATGATAATGTCTGATGTTCACCCAGGCAATATCTGCACAAAGTCTCCAAACAGGCAATATGCAACATTTCTTATTCAGGTGTCCATTTATGCCTATCTTTTGTACCTTTAAATGAGTTTGTGTGCAATCACCAAACCTTCTAACCACCAGCTGAATCATTTTCATCCTAAAAGCTTTTTGCCTTGATATGTAAGAAGCCAAGTCCTCCTAATTTCCATTTCCAGCTAAGGGAGTAGGAAAAACAAAAATTTAAACTTACAGAAACTGTATTTTTAAGCCGGGAAGAAAGAGAATTGTTGCCCTCCTCCTAATATTTAAAATACCCTCAGTACAATCTAAAACCGAGGTGCAGGAACTGATATATTCAAATACCAAGTGTCTATTTGAAGGGGCTTCTGAAGGTATACCCTGCCACCTGTGTGTAGCAAACCCTTTTGAATTTTGCCCTTGAAACAAAAATTACTGCCTCAGGGGACCGAGGCAGTGTAGACAATGGCTAACTGCAGAGAGGCTGAGATTCAAGCTCTAAATTTCCTACCGTGAAAAAAGGAAGAAAAAAGGAGAGCAAAAATGCAGGTGGAGAGAGAGAGAGAATACAAAGATGAGAAATGCCTACAGGAGCCATTGGGGAGACAGTTGGTGGGAGAAAAGAAAGAAAGAAAGAAAGAAAGAAAGAAAGAAAGAAAGAAAGAAAGAAAGAAAGAAAGAAAGAAAGAAAGAAAGAAAGAAAGAAAGAAAGAAAGAAAGAAAGACCTACTGGGAAATCAGGCTAACAACAAACAGAAGTCAAAGGCTGGGAAGGAGTTTCAGTGGCAACTTCTGCTTATCAGGGCACCAGCGTTCAGTAAATAAATTAGTAGCAGCTTTGAGTGTGTGGAAATTAGCAGTGACAGTATGAAAGAGGCAGATGAGGGGCTTTTATCTTCTGTAAACATTCAAAGAAGCACTTCTGAGGGAAAGATTGGAGCAGAATTGGCAATGGTGGCTTCGATTCAGTCTGGGAGAGGGAGGGGGCAAAATGGAATTACTATTCCAAAGGAAGGAAGGAAGGAAGGAAGGAAGGAAGGAAGGGGGGGAAGGGGGAGAGAAAGAGAGAGAGAGAGAGAGTAGTGGGAGAAGGTCTATTTCATCTCCTAGCAGTTCAGAACTTCATTTAGAACTAATCAGCTCTGTCTACTGTCAAGTCATTTCTGACAGCAACTCCCCTTTGGATAGTTTGTCACTCAGAAGATGTGAAAGAAACAACATGATAAAAATATCTGTGTCTTTCTGAAATGATGATGGGGTGGGAGTGGGGGTGAGCAAGAGAAGCCTACAAAAATCTGTACCCACCTCTAATGTAGCCCAAAATCAGAAAAAGTCTGGTGACACTTTTTAAGACTAGCAAATTTGATTTCAAGGGACAAACTTTTGTGAACAACAGCTCCCTTCATCAGCTGCACAGAGTACTTAAATTAATGTAAGATTTAAATTTGGTGAAAGGGAGGGAAGAGGGGAAGACAGCTTAGTTATGCAGATTACATGTGAGTCAGATTACCTGAACCTTATCAATTAGCAACTGTAATGAGTTAAAAACCCATCATGTTTGCCTAGACCAGGGGTGTCAAACTGGCAGTCTGTGGGCCGGATGTGTCGCATGCAGGCCATGCCCACCCCAGCTCCCCAAAGACAAAAAATGTTGTGATATGTGACATGTGACATGATTGAATTTGACACCTGTGATCTAGACCTTCTGAGACAGCCAGAGACTTTTGTGAGTTAAGCATTCACTGATATGCAAAGTTGTTGAGCTCTGTAATGCTATTGGTGTAAATGTGGGAATAAAAAAGTTATTTATTTATTTATTTATTTATTTATTTGTTTGTTTATTTGTTTGTTTGTTTGTTTTTATATACCGCCCTTCTCCCGAGGGACTCGGGGCGGTGTACAGAGTAAGATAGGTATACAGTTGAACAATAGTAAAAACAATAGTAAAAAACAACTGAGACCCCAAGAGCTATCAGGCCAGGCCGGCCTGCTGGAACAGGTAAGTTTTTAAGTCGCGCCGGAAGGTGCGAAGGTCGGGGGCCGTCCGGATTTCGGTAGGCAAGCAGTTCCAGAGGGTTGGCGCACCCACTGAGAATGCCCTCCCCCTGGGGGCCACCAGCCGACATTCTTTGAGCGGTGACACCCTGAGGAGGCCCTCTCTGTGGGAGCGCACAGGACGGAGGGGCGTTGACGTTGGCAGAAGGTGCTCCCGTAGGTAGTCCGGACCCATGCCATGTAGGGCTTTGTATGTCATTGTTAGCACCTTGAATTTCACTCGGAAGGCAACCGGAAGCCAGTGCAGCTCACGGAGGAGACGTGTGATATGGGAGTATCGGGAGGCCCCCAAAAGTGTTCGTGCAGCTGCACTCTGCACCAGTTGAAGCTTCCGAGTGGCTCTAAAGGGCAGCCCCATGTAGAGAGCGTTACAGTAGTCAAGGCGAGAGGTCACAAGTGCATGGGTGACTGTACGTAAGGCATCCAGGTCCAGATAAGGTCGTAGTTGGCGCACCAGTCGAACCCGGGAGAAGGCCCCCTTGGTCACAGCTCCTATGTGATCTTCCAAGGTTAGCTGTGAGTCTAGGAGGACACCCAGGTTGCGGGCCCTATCAACAGGGGGTAATAACTCATCCCCGATGTTAAGGGATGGAATGTCCTGAGTATCCTGGCTTGCCGGTATGTACAGCCATTCAGTCTTGTCCGGGTTGAGTTGAAGCCTGTTCCTCCCCATCCATTCTCGGACCGCTTTCAGGCAACAGGACATCACGTCGAGGGCATCACTGATGCTGTTTGACCAATAGAAGAGAATATACAGTATGTACTTCAGGCTTGAACTGTGGAGTCTTTAGTAATCTCTGAGCTTGGTGGTTTTCTTACAGACATTTTATTACCTGAATAGGTAATATCTTCAGTACACTTTAGAATAAGCTGAGGCTCAAGGTTCTTCTTGGCACACCATGGCAAGGCATCTGCTAGCTAGCTATGTCAGTCCTCCTTCCCAAGGATGCTCATGCTGTTCTCCAAACTGATTGCATCATTCATTCTCTAAATTGTGTACCCTATTTTCACAATGCAGCAAAGAAACCTTTTGAGGTCTTCCCAGTTCTTGTGAGAAAGGGTACACCATTTGGAGAATGGCAGGTGTCCCATTCTTACAATGTTTCAGAAGACCTCAGAAGTTTTCTGCAAGCTTTCCAAAGTATTAAGAGAATGGGGTGCAGAGTTTGGAGAGTTAATGGCACACATGATTTGAAGAATGAATGCCACACATGATTTAGAGAATGGCATGAGTATCCTAGGAAGAAAGTCCGGTTCTTTGTATAGAGTAGGATCAGGCCAGGCATGTCTCTGCAGCAGTGGAAGGGAAATGGTGAAAGTCAGATGATCATGGCAGTCTATGTAGCTCAATGGGACGCAACTAGGGCTTTGCAAAATGGTGCTGGTCACTTTGTGGAACTTGAGGTGGCATTTTTCAGTGGCAGCAGGGACTGCTGGGACCAGAATACAGGCCTGGGGCACCAAGAGCTGACTGCTGAAGGCCGCAGACCTTTACTTAATTGCCAACTTAGTGCTGATACTGATGAGCATCACTGTGCCAAAGGGCATAAATTGGGGTGGGGGGGGAGGAAGAGATAAGTAGGTGAGGGGAGTTGTTCATAACTCTGTGGGGGCCAAAATTTGATCACCCATTATAACCTTGGGGGCACTGCAACAGTCATAAGACCATTTGTCCAGCACTGTAATAACTTTGAATGTCTGTTGGTTGAATGGTCATAAGTTGAGGATTCCCTCTAGAGGTTGGCTAAAGGATTTGGTGTTGTGTTCTGGGGTAGAAGCTGGCAGTATGTAGATTGCCAAGTGATCCATATATTTCCTACACAAGGTGGTGTTTGCATGTCCCTGGAATAGTTTTAATATGATCTATGAAACAGGCTTGTTTGATAAATAGATTAAGGCTGAGGTTTATGTTAGTGTAGAATTTATTGAGGTTTTGATGGAATTTGATATGAGATTCTCTTCCAAAAATCCAGAGGATAAAAATGTCATCAATGAATCTGAATTAAAGAGGAGTTTAGGGAGTAAGAGTTGAGAAAGTATTGTTGTAGGTCATTGGATATTATGAAGCCACAACTGTGCCCATCAGTGTACTATACGTATATGTTGTTGCCAAGGTCAAAGTTGGTTTAACTGAATACAAAAATCACACATTTTAATGGCAAGGCATGTTATTCATGATGATGTTTTTAATCACTTGAAATCCATGTTCATAGGTGATATTGTTTTATAATGCTTCAACATCCATGGTGGCGAAAATGATGTTGTTTAGAGAGGTTTGTATATAGGACAAACATACCAGATTTGCATAATATATGCAGACTTGACATCTGGAGGCAAAATAAGGACAAAGCGGTGGCTCAGTGGGTTAGGACGCTGAGCTTGTCGATCAGAAGGTCGGCAGTTTGGCGGGTCGAATCCCGAGTGCCGTGTAACAGAGTGAGCGCCTGTTACTCGTCCCAGCTTCTGCCCACCTAGCAGTTCGAAAGCACGTAAAAAATGCAAGTAGAAAAATAGGGACCACTACGGTGGGAAGGTAACAGCATTCCGTACGCCTTTGGCGTCTAGTCATGCCGGCCACATGACCACGGAGACGTCCTCGGACAAGCGCTGGCTCTTTGGCTTTGAAACGGAGATGAGCACCGGACCCTAGAGTCGGAAACGACTAGCACGTACGTGCGGGGGAACCTTTACCTTTACCTTTAATAGCAAAGTGTTTTAACACCTGAGGACATTCCATTCCATTACAAAGAGCCTTCACCAGCACAAAAACCTGCAACAGTTTAACTACCTGGGTGTATTGTGCAACTACTATTCAAAAAAGTTTATATGTAGACTGAAAAGTTACTATTGCATTCCTCTTGATTTGTGACTACCATAAACTACCATAGATTAACACAGTTCTCCTTATACAATGGGCACTTCTAATATAGTACTCTGTTATAATATAACATGATGTATTTTGGGCATTACCATGTGTTACTGTATCAAAAGCTGCAAAATTGTGTGGGGCTTATACAATTAGACAAACTAATAAGCTGGAGTAATACAAGAACTTTGCAAATCCCAATATCTTCCTAGTACTAATCATGGTTTCATCATAATATATAATCAATCAGAATAGAGCTGGAAAGGATCTTGGAAATCTTCTAGTCCAGGGGTCTACAACCTGAAACAGTGAAAGAGCCACTCGGAACCGGTTTCCTCACAAAAGGAAAAACTGGGAGCCACAAAAAATGTGTGCACATGCACAGGGTTTGACTGAACAGTGGAGCCAAGGCGAGATATGCACCTACCCTGCATATTTGAATTGATTGGTTGAACTTTTTTAGTCCCACTTTTTTTTTTTGGACTGCACATGGCAGAGGACTGGGAGCCGCGGGAGACAGCTGAAAGAGCCGCATGCGGCTCCGGAGCCACGGGTTGCAGACCTGTGTTCTAGTCCAACCCCCTGCTCAAACAGGAGATGCTATACCATTTCAGACAAGTGACTGTCCAGGCTTTTTAAAAAAAAACTTCCAGTGATGAAGCACCCACAAAGTCTGAAGGCAAGCTGTTCCATTGGTTAATTGTCCTCACTGTTAGGAAGTTTCTCCTTAATTCCAGGTTGTTTCTTTCCTTGATTAGTTTCCACCCATTGTTTCTTGTTCTGCCCTCTGGTACTTTGGAAAATAAATTGACCCCCTCCTTTTTGTGTCATCCTCTCAAATACTGAAATACTGCTATATGTCCCCCCCTAGTCGTCCCCCCTAGTCCTTCTTTTCTCTAGACTAGCCAAACCCAAATCCTGCAACCCGAATCCTGTAAAAATATTACAGCACAGTAATATTTAACTCCCCCTTCATGGATTACTGCCTTGTCGTGGCGAAGGGGCTTGTGTAATTCAATGAAGCTATGAGCTATGCCGTGCAGGGCCACCCAAGACGGACAGGTCATAGCAGAGAGTTCTGACAAAACGTGATCCACTGGAGAAGGAAATGGCAACCCACTCCAGTATCTTTGCCATGAAAACCCTATGGACAGTACCAAAAGGCAAAACGACATGACGCTGAAAGATGAGCCCCTCAGGTCGGAAGGCGTCCAATATGCTACTAGGGAAGAGCAGAGGGCTAGTACTAGTAGCGCCAGAAAGAATGAAGCGACTGGGCCAAAGCCGAAAGGACACTCAGCTGTGGATATGTCTGGTGGTGAAAGGAAAGTCCGATGCTGTAAAGATTTTTTCTCCATAGGAACCTGGAATGTAAGATCCATGAATCAAGGCAAGCTGGACGTGGTCAAACAAGAGATGACAAGACTGAACATCGACATCTTAGGTATCAGCGAACTAAAATGGACAGGAATGGGTGAATTTAATTCAGATGACCATCAGGTATATTACTGTGGGCAAGAATCCCTCAGAAGAAATGGAGTAGCCTTCATAGTCAATAAAAGAGTAAGAAAAGCAATACTGGGATACAATCCTCAAAATGACAGAATGATCTCAGTTCGAATCCAAGGCAAACCATTCAATATCACAGTAGTCCAAGTCTATGCCCCAACCACCGGTGCTGAAGAGGATGAAATTGACCGGTTCTATGAAGCCCTACAGCACCTTATAGAACTAACACCAAAAAATGATGTCCTTATCATCATGGGGGATTGGAATGCTAAAGTAGGAAGCCAAAAGATAACCGGAATAACAGGCAAGTTTGGCCTTGGAGTACAAAATGAAGCAGGGCACAGGCTGATAGAATTTTGTCAAGAGAATACGATGGTCATAGCAAACACTCTTTTCCAACAACCCAAGAGACGGCTCTACACATGGACATCACCAGACGGTCAACACAGAAATCAGGTTGACTATATGCTCTGCAGCCAAAGATGGAGAAGCTCTATACAGTCAGTAAAAACAAGACCAGGAGCTGACTGTGGCTCAGACCATGAGCTTCTTGTTGCAAAGTTTAGGCTTAAACTGAAGAAAGTAGGGAAAAGCACCAGGCCAGTCAGGTATGAATTAAATCATATCCCCGTTGAATATACAGTAGAGGTGACAAATAGATTTAAGGAATTAGATCTGATAGACAGGGTGCCTGAAGAACTATGGACAGAGGTTCGCAACATTGTACAAGAGGTAGCAACCAAAACCATCCCAAAGAAAAAGAAATGCAAGAAAGCAAAATGGCTGTCTGAGGAAGCTTTGCAAATAGCTGAGGAAAGGAGGGAAGCGAAAGGCAAGGGAGAAAAAGAAAGATACGCCCAATTGAACGCAGAATTCCAGAGAATAGCTAGAAGAGATAAGAATGCCTTCTTAAATGAACAGTGCAAAGAAATAGAAGAAAACAATAGAATAGGGAGGACCAGAGATCTTTTCAAGAAAATTGGAGAGATGAAGGGAACGTTCAATGCAAAAATGGGCATGATAAAGGACCAAAATGGCAGGGACCTAACAGAGGCAGAAGAGATTAAGAAGAGATGGCAAAATTACACAGAAGAACTATACAAGAATGAGCTTAACGTCCCTGATAATCACAATGAGGTGGTCACTGACCTCGAGCCAGACATCCTAGAATGTGAAGTGAAGTGGGCCTTAGAAAAGCTGAGCAACAACAAAGCTAGTGGAGGTGACAGTATTCCAGCTGAGCTATTCAAAATCTTAAAAGACGATGCAGTAAAATTGCTACACTCAATTTGCCAGCAAATTTGGAAAACTCAACAGTGGCCACAGGATTGGAAAAGATCAGTTTACATTCCAATTCCAAAGAAAGGCAGTGCCAAAGAATGTTCAAACTATCGCACCATTGCACTCATTTCTCATGCTAGTAAAGTTATGCTTAAAATCCTACAAGCTAGACTCCAGCAGTATGTGGATCGAGAACTACCAGAAGTACAGGCAGGATTTCGAAGAGGCAGAGGAACTAGAGATCAAATAGCCAACATACGCTGGATCATGGAGAAAGCTAGAGAGTTCCAGAAAAACATCTACTTCTGCTTCATTGACTATGCTAAAGCCTTTGATTGTGTGGATCATAACAAACTGTGGCAAGTTCTTAAAGAGATGGGAGTACCAGAACATCTTATTTGTCTCTTGAGAAACCTATATGCGGGCCAAGAAGCAACAGTGAGAACTGGACACGGAACCACTGATTGGTTCCAAATTGGGAAAGGAGTCCGGCAAGGCTGTATACTGTCGCCTTGCCTATTTAACTTATATGCAGAGCACATCATGAGAAAGGCAGGGCTAGATGAATCAAAAGTTGGAATTAAGATTGCTGGAAGAAATATCAACAACCTAAGATATGCAGATGATACCACTCTAATGGCAGAAAGTGAAGAGGAACTGAAGAGTCTCTTGTTGCGAGTGAAGAAGGAGAGTGCAAAACTTGGGTTGAAACTAAACATTAAGAAAACCAAGATCATGGCATCCGGCCCTCTCAATTCCTGGCAAATAGATGGGGAAGAAATGGAGGTAGTGACAGATTTTATTTTCCTGGGCTCCAAGATCACTGCAGATGGGGACTGTAGTCAAGAAATTAAAAGACGCTTGCTCCTCGGGAGGAAAGCCATGGCAAATCTAGACAGCACACTAAAAAGCAGAGACATCACCCTGTCAACAAAAGTGCGTATAGTCAAGGCTATGGTCTTCCCAGTTGCAATGTATGGCAGTGAAAGTTGGACCATAAGAAAGGCTGAGCGCAAAAGAATTGAGGCCTTTGAACTCTGGTGCTGGAGAAGACTCCTGCGAGTCCCTTGGACTGCAAGGCGATCAAACCAGTCAGTCCTAGAGGAGATCAACCCTGACTGCTCTTTAGAAGGCCAGATCCTGAAGCTAAAACTCAAATACTTTGGCCACCTAATGAGAAGGAAGGACTCACTGGAGAAGAGCCTAATGCTGGGAAAGATCGAAAGATCGAAAGATTCATTGTGAATTATAGCCAACAAGTGAAACACAAATTGGAGTAGAATTTCCTCTCCCCCGGTACAATGCCATGCATTGAGCTCGATTTTTATCTTTATTTTTGGAAACATAAAGTATATTCTGAATATTTAATAGGAATAGTAGAGTGATACTGCTCGGTTAATAATCAAATACAGCAGATAGAAATCTATTCAATAACTAGAAGCCAATGAGTAATCATCAATGGCTTTATGTCAGAATAAACGAAGGAAAATATCAATTGTTTTTCCTCTAGAATTGATACTGCAGCCAGCATTAATCAATATACTCATTAACAGCACACAAGAATGTAAATTCAGTGATCATTGAAACTACAGAAGATACACAACTCAGGAGGGGGTAGTAAATGGCAAAAGGAGACATTGACCCATGAAAATATATAGATGCAACTGATTAAGATTATATCACACTAGGAGACACATTTGGGACAGAACATGCTATCAATTTAAAAATCAAGGAGGAATAGTTTACAGAGGGACCTTCTAATTCACTATCAGTTATTTTACTATGAATGTCTGGAGTATTTTTGTTGCACAAAAAACAATGTCCTTGTAAGCCACTCTTCCACAATTATTACAACTCTTGTTTGTGTTATTTTTAAACTCATTGTTAGCTGAAATATTTCTGTCCAACTGTTTTGCATCCTTCTGTATTTAGAGCAATCAGGATGAAGGAGATGAATGTTAAAATAAAATATTAAAAAGTAACTGGATGATTTAAATCTTAAGGAGGGGGGAAGATACATCCAGGTTCGCAGAGTTAAATAAAATATAAAATGAAATATATTTACCGGTATTAAATACGAAAATGTGTTTAGCATTTTTAAGTTTTATTTTGATAAGCGTTTCTAGTTGTTTTTAGTATATTTGACAGCATCCATTAATGTATGTATCAGTGAGTTGGAAATTGCTCATTTTCTCCTCACTGATAATAATTGACCAATGAATTTTATTCAGAATGGTATAAACTGAGAATTTTTATGATGGATTACATCATTGGCTAATTGATTCAAACACTGTTTCTAATAAGTCTGGACAGTTGCCAGTAGAAGCTTATAATAAACAAGGAGACATAATAAAACATGGTCTCAGGAGCAAATAATAAAGAATTTTTAGTCAATTTTGGATCTAAAAAGAATTATTTATGATTTGGTTACCTTAAGGAAGCACATATGAGAGAAATAGGTGAAGGTTCCCAGGCTGTGCTGGGCATATTTCAGATTCTAGAAATTATCTCTCATTCAGTAAACTAGAGTAAACCATCCAGTCAACTCATGTATAATTTCCCCAAAGTAGTTAAATGAATTAAAGCTAAAGCATGGGCATGCAAGAAAAACAGAGACAGGAAAATAAATTCTTTAAACCATAAGTTTTGGAAAAAAAACATTAGGATACTATTATACATTTTCTGATCAGTTGTCTGATGGCACATTATTTCTAAAAGTAGACAGTTGTTGCTTGAAATTACTTCCTTTATGTGGTTACAAACTGCCTGAACCGCTGGTAATTATATCAGCCTTCAACCTCATTCTCCACACACACACACACTTTTTCATTATCTGAGAAAAATAAATATCTAGAAGGCTGGACAATCATTGGTAAAGTTCAAAGAAATCAAGTGCAATTCCCACCCCCACCCGTAACCCCTCTTAAAATGTTAACATGACAGAAAACCTTTGACTGAGAGGTAACAAGAGAGAAATAGATAGATGGGTTCTATAGACAACAAGTCACAAAGAAATTAAAGCTGTTTCACTGATACACTGATATAATTTTCCTCCAGAGAATATCTACAACTGACAAACAAACAAAGGAGAAACTTGTTTCTTAACATGTGGAATGTGACAGTCAACAGCAAATGGCAAAACAAGAGATTAAATTGTGTGAAATGTTCTCAGAAAATATGTTCCTTTGTTTGAGAGTCTCTGATTCTCCAAATGTCTGTTGTGTATTTCAGTCCACGCTAATTGTCCTGGAGCCAGTCACTCTATCTCTTCACCTCGCCTGCCTCACAAGGTGACTGTTGTGGGGAAAATAGGAGGAGGAAGGGAGTACTAGGTATGTTCACCACCTTGAGTTATTTATACCTTAGGGAGCACCTGCTGCCAGCATCAGCTTCCCATCGTCCTGTGCGCACCCACAGGGAGGGCCTCCTTAGGGTTCCACCGGTTAGAGATTGCCGGCAGGTGATTCCCAGGGGGAGGGCGTTGTCTGTGAGTGCGCCCGCCCTTTGGAACGAACTACCGATGGAGCTTTGGACTGCCCCCGACCTTCGCTCGTTTCGCCGAGACTTAAAAACTTGGTTGTTTGAATTGTCTGGCCTGGACTGAGGGATTTTAAATTATATTAATTAAATTAAATTAAATTAAATTAAATTAAATTAAATTAAATTAAATTAAATTAAATTAAATTAAATTAAATTAAATTAAATTAAATTAAATTAAATTAATTTTAATTTTAATTTTAATTATTTTAATTTTAATTTTAATTTTTAATGTTATCTTAATTGTGGGCTGTATTAATTTTATTTTATTTTATTCTCTCTTTTGTATTGTTTTTAACTTGCCCTGTGAACCGCCCTGAGTCCTTTGGGAATAGGGCGGTATATCAATTCAACTAATAAATAAATAAATAAAAATAATAAAGGTGAGATTATAAACAAACAAATATTACCCAAATAAACTATATTCTGCAAGAGGGCCCCCTTGTAGCTAATGTTTCCCATTTTTTTCCACAAAATGTTGTTCAAAATATTTTTCTCCTTTCGATTTCTGGAGAAGAAATGGTAGACTGAAGATGACTCCAAGCAAACCAGAGCTTAAAACCACAGTGAAATGAAGAGCTAATGAGTAGACCAGCTCTTTGTAATTTCTCTTTGGCCAAGGAGAAGACTTGAGTTTATCCGCACGGGCTGTCTCACAGACAGCAAGACAGTGGTGTTTAGTGGGTTTAGAGCTCTGGAAGACAAAAAATAGCTATCTTGCTCAAACCATGGTCAGTACCTTTGAAAGGGCACTAAATTCTCATGCTTCCTTTTAAAATCATTTTCAGAAATAGCTTGTTAACTACTTTTTAGCTATTAGGAACTTCAGATTGTCAAGTTTAATAGCACTAGGTGAGTTTCCTTCAATCTTTAGCAAAAAAAAAAAATAACTACAAGTTTAATAACTTAAAATTTGGAATAAACAGGAAAATAAAGCTTTAATTTTAGAAAGTTACAAATGAACTAAAAGTCCAGATAAATCTGAAATAAAATTTTGAAAATAATTATAAAGAATCCTTCCTGTGTGAAAATGTTTTTATTTTGAATTTAGAAAGAAAACAAAATAAGATTTTTTAAAAATTGGACACTAGAGGGAACTAAAGATTACACTTAAATGAGAAAAACAGATAAACTCAATTTACAATTAAGGATACTTTTGAACAGTGGATTCAAATCTGAAAATGTCAACAAAACAACATGTATCTATGGAGAAACTGTGTCTAAAAAGATTTATGGAAGGGGAAAAATTATTCTGATACCATTGAGAGTGAATTGAGAGTGAATTGAAATGACAGGCTATAGGAATGACTTGAAAAAGAAATACTGTATTAATAGTATAAACAAAAGAACCTGGTTGGTGCTTTACTAATTGACAGAGATATATAAGCAATAAACCAAGAGAGTGATCCGAATGATTTTCCTATATTGGTTTTACCAAAGAGGCTTGTTAAAATTTTGAGGAATCTCGTGAGAAAATATAAAGAAAAACTTAAAAAAATTATTTGAAGGGACAAAAGATTAACATTGATAGAACTAAAAGAAAGGAATATAAGGTTGGTTCATTTGATCAAGATTAAAATAGATTTATTGTTATTTCTGGTAACCCTTAACAAACTTTTGCTGACCTACTTTTTTTGCTGAAACGATGATGCTTTATGGATTTGTTTATAGATAAGACATGGGATATGGGTAGAAGAGATCATTTGCATTTTAAAAAGAGGTGCTAAGTTTAAATAAAACTTAAAATAGTTTACATGTGATGAAGATGGGAAGCCTCTGTTTTCTGGGGTGTCCCAGGGCTCCACTTTCTACTCTTTTTATTTTCTATATGAAACCAATGGGCAAATTTATTTGTCAAGACAAGTCAAGTATCACAAATATGCTGCCCCTGCTATCAGAGTGGTTCCTCCCTGGAGGCTGAGTTGCAGAACAGGTTGCAGTTTAACCCTGACCAGACAAAAACCCAACGCTATGGGTTTATTTTATTTTTTTACTTTTCATATTTATGAACTGCCCATCTCCCTCAAAGAGGGACTCTAGGCTGTGTACCATAAAATGGCAGAATATAAAAACAGCATATAAAAAATAAAATGTTAAAATTAAAATTTCAAAATTAATGTTGTAGCAGGGGGGCAGGAATAGTTAAGCCCTGTTAAAAGTCCAAATCCAGAAACTGGAATATTTGCATCATTGACTTTATTCCCTTGTTTGGATTCAGGGAACAATCTGGGAATCCTCCTCATAGCTCCTGCTGAAAAAGCAGGTGGCAGTTCTGGACAGAGGCCCTTTGCACAACTCTGCTTCATGTACCAGTTGTACTTGTTTCTAGGCAAGGAGACCTTGTTTATGGTCAATGTTGCAATGTTTATTGCAATGTGCTGTCTGTAGTACTGCCCTTGAAGATCCTCCAAAAACTTCAGTTGGTCCAGAATGCAATGCCATAGGTATCGATGAGTATAGCTTGCCTATGTGATGTCACTACTTTGTGAGCTGCACAAGCTTCTTAGGGTGATTCAATTTCTTACATAGAAATGAACTGGGCTACTTGTGGGATCACCTGCTCCGAAAAACATTTGCCTATCTCACATATTCCCTTAGAAAAGTATGCCACAAATTCATTAACTAAAACATTTCATCTAATGGGACTTGGAAGACCACTTTTTCAAAAGAGCCTTGGTGGAGCAGTGGGCTAATGCCTCCTTAAGTAACACCCAGCTGCCTGCAATTAGTGCAGGTTCGCATCCCACCAGGCTCAAGGTTGACTCAGCCTTCCATCCTTCCGAGGTAGGTAAAATGAGGACCCAGATTGTTGGGGGCAATTAAGCTGACTTTGTAATAATGCCGCTTGGGGGGGCCCAAAAGCCCTAATAAGCAGGCATATACATAGAATGAAGGCTATTGCTAAGCACATTGATTTGTGCTTCTTAGATTGTAAGCCGCCCTGAGTCTTCGGAGAAGGGCGGGATATAAATGGGATTTTTAAAAAAAAATAGACCCTGTGCTTTGCAACAATCTCCCTCCCCACCACAGCAATCTATGACAGGTTTGAGATATATTTAGTTTTAGAAAAGTGGGGAAGACCTGACATTTTCCCAAGGCGTTTGGACCCCCACTTGAGTCAAGATTCATTTTAATTATTTTATTCCCTTCCACTCATCATCTGATAAAATCCACAAGTGATGTAACTTTGCTTTTATTAATTTGCATTGGTGCTCATTGGAAAATCCTAATGTGAACTGAATCTGTCTGCCTCCAAACTGACAAACGCTATTCATTTCTCCCCTTTTTACAATATTATCAATTACTAAAAAGATCTCAATAATATTATTCTTTCATTTTCTCACAAATAGATTTGCTTGTTGTTGTTAAAGTATTGGGTTTCTGAGCACTTCTCCTTTATTTATTTATTAATCTACAAAATTTATATACTACCCATCTCACTATCTGACTCTGAGCAGTTTGCAAGTAAGAAAAAAATCTATACAAAACTAAACAAAGTCAAAAGATGAAGAAAGCACCATCAAACCATCAACCACCCCCAAGGATGCCTACCACTATTGGATCTCTATGGTAGTTGACAAAGCCATGTCTTAATGCTCCGCTGGAAGGCCTGAAGAGCGGGGGCCAACATCACCTCAATGGTGTTCCATGGATCAGGACCAATGGTGAAGAAGGCTCTTGTCTTATATCCTGCCAAGCAAAATTCTTTAGTTGATGGGATCCATAACTGGCAGGAGGGATGGATTGCTTTAATTGGAATGAGATAGTTCCTTAGGTAACCTAGACCCATGCTGTGAAGAAATGTAAAGGTGATAACCAACACCTTGAGTACGCTGTCAGAAACAGACTGGCAGCCAATGCAGCTCTTGCAACAGATGTGTTACATGTGCAATACAAGGCTTGCCCCAAACTGTCCACGTCACTACATTTTGCATCAGCTGCAGCTTCTGGATACTTTTCAAGGGTGGCCCCATGTAAAGTGCATTACAGTAGTCCACAAAGGAGATGACCAGGGCATGAGTGACTAGTGATTGAGGGAAGAGCTTTCTGATCCAGGAAAGATCCCAACTGTGCCTAAAACAAAATTAAAATTAAACAAAGCTTTGTTCAACTAGTCTTGGTTCTTGAGCAGACTCCCAGATTACACACTAGGTCCATCTGGGGCAGTGCAATTCAAGAACAGAGATGGTAAACTCTCAGATATAGAAGAACCCTTCACCCACAACTACTCCATCTTACTAGGATTCAAATGAAGCTGGTTGTTCCCCATCCATATCCCCATAGCCTCCAGGCTTCCCAAGAAAACATCCATCACTTAGGTCATCCAGGATAGAGATGTACAGTTGGATATTACTTGGAATATCACATCCAGTTTTCGTAATCACAATACAAAAAAGATGTTTAAACTCTTGAAAGAGTGCAGAGAAAAGCAACAAAAATTACTAGGTGGCTGGAGGCTAAAACATATGAAGAATGGTTGCAGAAACTGGGTATATCTAGTCTAATGAAGAGAAGAACTAGGGATAATATATAGCAGTCTTCCAATATTTGAGGGGCTGTCACACAGAAAAAGTGGTCAACCTATCCTCCAAAGCAGCTGAGGATGGGACAAGATGTAACAGATGGAAACTTATCAAGGAAAGAGCCAACTTAGAACTAAAGAATAATTTCCTGACAGTGAAAACAATTAATCACTGAAACAGCTTCCTCTAGAGGTTGTGGGTGCTCCATCACTGGAGGTTTTAAAGAAGAAATTGGACAATCAATTGGTATAGGGTCTCCTGCTTGAGCAGGAGTTTGTACTAGAAGACCTCCAAGGTCACATCCAACTCTGTTCTTCTCTTCTCTTCTCTTCTCTTCTCTTCTCTTCTCTTCTCTTCTCTTCTCTTCTCTTCTCTTCTCTTCTCTTCTCTTCTCTTCTCTTCTCTTCTCTTCTCTTCTCTTCTCTTCTCTTCTATTCTATTCTATTCTATTCTATTAATTATATTATACCTAGTACATTTTATACCCCTGTATACTTTTATACACTTTTATAGAGTATTGAAGATCTTCAATTACTTGGATGAACTATAGTAACACTTCCATAAAGTTGCACTTGAAATATATTTTCAAAATATAATGTTTGAAGAAATTAAACCAATAATCAGTATGAGTCATGGTCTATGATATCCGGACCCATAAAGTGTTAGGATTTTTAGGAGAAAGGGTTTTTCCTTTCTCATTTCAGTCTTTAACAAACTAAAACTACTTTTCATTTTAAAAGTTAAAACCTTTAAAAGTTTCAATTGATACTTTGCTCTCAGAACATCTGAAATCCACACAAGAATATACAGCCAATATAAAATACATTACTTAGCAAGCTATAATTAATTATTGTACATGCCAAAGTGTCATCCTAAAAGTGGCCATTGTTTAAAAATGTTTTTATTAAATGTTCACGTAGGTTGTCACAAGCATTTAAACTCATTTATACTCAGTTATACTCTTATTTAATAAAATTCGTAATAAATTCTTATATTGGGATAATGTAGTAAATTAGAATTAACCACATCAGCCCAAGGTCTAATATAATGCCAAAGTAAGTGAAATATTTTTCATTGCTTAGATAATTATTTAGAATTTGATGAATTGGGTCCTATACTCACATACAAGTGGCATACGTTTGTAATCAATGTCAGTTTAAAAATTCAGTACTGAAAAATGTACTGGTGAGGCTCCTGCAATTGTAAATTAAACATGAACTTTGGCCTTAAACTATTCCCAAATTATATAATTAAAGCAAACAACATTTCCATCATTTTCCCATATAGTTATGGGGTTTTAATTTTTGTTTTAATATTGAATGCTTATAAAGATCTGTTGTTTTTTTCCCCCAGCATGATTGGTATTGTGAAGTTTATCTTTTTTTGTTCCATGCCTTCATCAATGAAGCAGCTTGTGAAAATATCAGATATGCACTTCCAAAACTGTTGAGTAAGCAAAAATAAGGCTGTTCCTTAAACCCTTCACAGTTTATAGCCACATTTACATAACATTAAATAAGTCAACAAAGGCATCATTAGCTCCCATTAAAATATGAGCTAAGGAATTTAAATGAACAAGACAAGCTAATTGGTAAGTAATGTTGTGTATCAAAATTATGACTATAAGATTCCACAGTTAATGAGAAGTTCTACAACTGTGCTTCCTATACATTTAAAAAATTAAATTAAAGGTGAACATAGTCAGCCAGAAAGTTTTCAAGGCCTCATTTGGAAATATATGTAAGTATAGGCATTTGGGAAGTGCCAATGTTGTATCATCATTAGTGTCTAACTCAGTTTAGATACATTTTCTAGCTCAGTAGGAAGCTCCATGCATTGATTCTTAAGGTGATAACATCTGCATTATGAACATCTGCATTAGGAATGAACCACTAAATGTGGATTGATTGTATCCTGAAACAAATCTATGGGTTCATCCTGATTTAATATGAATATTGATAGAAATTCATTTTCCTATTTGTTTTTTGCATCCACTATACAGTTCAGCAGTGGGTGACCTGTATTCCACTAGACCAGCGGTCCTCAACCTTTTCAGCTCTGCCATGGCAGTGATGGAGGGCAGAGGGGATGGTTTTGTGCATGTGGCTGTCACTTGTGCAAATTGAGCTTTGCATGCTTGTGTGCTCACCTGCCACTTATCTGGCTGGTTTTCAACAGGGTACAATCCGGTACCGAGCCACGGACTAGCGGTTAGGGACCCCTGCACTAGATCACACATGAATTGAAACATGACTATCTGCTTTTTTTAGAAGATGCACTTTAGGTGTATCCACAGAATATAATCAACAAGTCAAGACACTTCAAACAAAGCTCTGGTTTTTTTTAATGTGGATTGCCACTATCTTGGCTTTTTTGACTACAACTTGTGGACACCACTGAGTATCTTAATCTTTGATTAGGTTTAATACTTATTTTCCTAACTTCCCATCCCCACACCTCCTCAAATGCAGAAAGAGATCTTTTTTTACTACTGCCAAACCTCCTATATTCTTTGACAGCTGATTTTTTTCCTTGAAAATACAACACTTTTCCACAAAATATTTATTCACTCTTAATGTAGCCAGTAACTAATGAAGTACAACATTAGCTTGTGTGCAACTCTGTTTACACCATTATGAGCTAATGCTGGTCTGTGCTTTAAAGCCTCACTTCAGCTTCTAGATGATATGACCATTATCAATGACTGCTGAGTAAATGTATCAGTCCATTTTTTTAGCCATTTAAACAATCATATAGAAATCGCTTGCAAGATAATGAACAACCAGGTTCTTTAAAGTACTGGTAGGACAGATCTTTGAATAATGGGATTAATAGAAACAAAGAGAAGAGTCCTTCCTTCCTTTAATGTAGAGTTGATAGAAAGATGTTGCACTGTAGCAACTCATCTTTTTTTCCAGGAAGTGTGCTGTATTTCTCTATGTCATTTTGTACAGTATATTTACTTGCTTATTATTTATACAGTTTCAGAAATAAAAAAAGTGTACGGAACTTAATACCTGGAAATTTTCTATAACCTGAAAGACTTGTAGAATGTAAAAGTCATTGCAATTATTAAATATTTTAATTTGTATGCATCAGTTTTTGCAACTACTTAGGAGTGGAATTGGACTGTAAGGCTATCTGCCTCAGTTTCTTGCACCAATAAGATGCTTGAGTCCAATTCTTTGATATGTATATCTAAGAAAGAAAATATCCAGTTGCAGAAAAATAATGTTCTATTTGGAGAAGAAGAGGAGATGAGTTAATCCCGTACCTCTCCCCTCTGACATCTGAAAATCGTTTCTTACTTAAGGGACCAGGTGTTAAGATCTGCTTATCTGGGTAAATGGGAGCTATATTGCTCTCATGTCCCATCAAGAATTTGACCCCAGCTCCCTTAGTATTTAGAAAATTGTAAAGATGCATAGCTGTCACAATATTTTTAATTGTTAATCTACTTAGTATTTTAATTTATGCTTTAATATTCAAGGGTGGGGGATTACCACCTTGTATGATCGTTTTAGTAGAAAGGAAAAAGAATGTAAAATAAATAAAAATCACACACACACACACACACACACACATGTTCTTCAGCATGAGATGAACAAACCAAAATTGCTTTCCCCAAAGCACTGGATAGATGTGAACATGGCTATCTTTTTCCATGTTTCTTGAAATTTTTCAATGCAATTTTCAACTCCCGGAGTGTAATATGAGAGGCCATATTCATAGCAAAAAAAGCATACATTGTGCGTATTAAAATAATTATGAACTTTCCAGTGTATTTTTTCATTCCTATATTACCAGAATGCTATAAACTTTAATTTCCTTTTTGAACAAATTATAGCTAGGATACTCTGTAAATCTGTTTTTTCTCATCCTAAATGTCAGTAGATGGATTTAATGAAGAGCAACACAGGCAAACATCCACAACACAGGGACAACCACTTATTTTACCACTCCTATCATCCAGTATTCTCTTGACCTCAAAGGACCCATTACATGATCCAAGAAAGCGGAACAGTCATGGCAGGCAGAAGATGTAAAAGGAGAAATACGTTGAAAGCAAATAAATATAGCTTTGTTTGGATGAAAACACTAGACTAAGCTAAATAATAAAGGAAAAGGAAAGCAACTGTTATATTACTTGGCTGTGCTTATAATAATACACAGAATCTCTGTGAATCATTACATGGTTTATTAAATGAAAATTTTGTTTGCCAATGATGAGTTAGGAAATTAAACATCCCTGGTTGCTTTTCCTCTTCTTTTTTATGTTTGTCCAGAGTTTTGCAGCTTTGTATGCAAGCTTTGTCCTCGGGGGCTCATTAAAAAGACCACTGTTTGCTACTCTGATTGTCCAGGGAAATCAGCAACAGATTGCTATTAAACCCTGGAGACTGTGAGCTTGAAATTCTTCATGCATTCATAACACCAGCAACAGAATCCCTCTTAGCCTTTAGTGCCAAAGGGTTAATTTTATCTCTTCTATCATTGTTGTCAGGATGCCAATAAAACAGTGTGTGATCAGTAGGTGAGACTGACCACTTAATACAAGATACCTGCCAAAATTGGCTTAAGATTTCAGGAGGCGAAAGGGCAGGAAAAAGCAACAACCCCTCCCTTAAAATACAACTGCATTACTAGGGTTTACCTAACAATTCTGTTCTGAAGAAATGCTTAATGTTTTGAGCATTTCAATTCTTTTCATCCATTTAGCTTTGGAGGAAAACCACAAACAGCGTATTCCTGTGACTTTTGAACATCTTCTGACAGCAGCCTCCTTTTGATTTCATGAGATACAATTGTAAATGGGATTCAGATACAGTTTAAATTAGGTATGAATGTTTCAGTGTAAACCGGTCTGTGTATTGTTAATATAGGTATCTCTCAGGTTCCTAATTTACTTAATTGTTTTAAGTTAAAAAGAGACAGCTCTATGTCTCCTGTAAAAAGAAAAAAAAATATCAAATTGAAGTCACTGATGAAAACCATGATGTCCTATATAGAATAGAATAATGAAGTTGCAAGAGGTCTTCTGGTCCAAGCCCCGACTCAAGCAGGAGAGCCTATACCATTCCAGACAAGTGGCTCTCCAGTTTCTTCTTAAAAGCCTCCATTGATGGAGCACCCACAATGTCTGAAGGCAAACTGTTCCACTGGTTGATTTTTCTTCTCTCTGTTAGGAAATTTCTCCTTAGTTCTAGGTTGTACTTTATTTTTAAATATATGCATCATATATTTAGAAATAAAATATAAAGTCTATTCAATTCATCGTAAAACTAAACAGATGTGTGAATTAAGATGATATGTGTAGAAACAAAAGAGCCATAAGGCAATTATAAAAAAAAACTCAATTTGTCTAGAATTTTTCTCTTAGGACATGCCAGGTTGGTTCCAGGGTAACATAAGTAGAAATATAAAAGATAGCATCCTTCTACCAGTGGTTGTAGGATCTGCTGGGCTGTGTAAATAGTAGCCCAGGGATGAGCAACCTAAGACTCACCAAGTGTGTGTCACCAGATGCAGAACCTTGGACAAAGGCTTTGTTAAATGAAAGAGCAATGCTGTGAAGTGTGGGATTATACTTGGCTAAGCAGCCTGATCCTGGCATTTGAAAGGTCTCTTTCTTGGGCTTTGACAAGTGCAGAATTTTATTTGTCCCAACATGGAGAAATCGTACTCCTTCCAGTCTGGAAAAAAGGTTTCCCAATGTCCCTGACTGAAAATACTGTTTCTCCATGCTTATTAAATGGGAATTGCTGGGAAAAATTGTTATCCACTGATGAGCTGACCTGCTTTTCCTCTCCGCCCAGCTGATGTGTAGGAAATAAGGGAGCCCTGGTGGCGCAATGGTTTAGAATGCAATATTGCATTGGGAGTTCGATTCTGATGGGCTCAGAGTTGGCTCAGCCTTCCACCTTTACGAGGTTAGTAAAATGAGAACCCAGATTTTGGGGGGAAATATGCTGATATTGTAAACTGCCCAAAGGGGGATGTAAAGCAGTATGGGGTGGTATATAAGCTTGTAAGCCGCCCTGAGTCTTCGGAGAAGGGCGGGATATAAATGGAATTAAAATAAAATAAATAAAATAAAATAAGTCTAAGTGCTATTGCTATTGCTATTGCTAAGGCTCCCATCCAACTAGCCCAAGTCATAACAAAAAAAATGATGGGCCTATTATTATTTGCAAAAATGCTGGTTTGCTCTCTGAGCAAATGCTTGCACAAGCAAACTCAAAATGTTCAATGTGACACCCCCCAGAGCAACCCTGATCATGCTGCTTGTACTATTTCAGTGACTCTATTTAAAATAACCCAGTAGGCTCAAAGGTACATTTTTGAAACTGCATTGAACTTTTCATTCACTGTCCATGTATTTGTTCTGTCTGGTAGCTCATTTCTCTTTTCAGCTGTGTATAACTCTCCTTACCATACAAAAGAGAACATGAAGTTTCGGAGGCTCAGGTGGCCCATCTTCAGCTTTGCTAGCTTTGGAATTTCGGAGTTCAGCCTCTGGTGATGCTCAAGATGGCTGTTATTGCAATCAACACTTAAAACCTGCCTATGGTATTATCCAAATCGGATGGATATAGATTATGACCACCAGCTGTGCACCGTGTTAGTTTTATGCTCAGCACAGAACAATTGCTGAGATGAAACAGCCTTTTATTCCTGCTGTGCTGACATTTCCTTACACAGGTGCCATCGTCCTGCAACTTTGCTCAAACTGTTGAGGTTGCATGGCAATAAATTGAGGACAAGAAAAGAATCACATTATCAGTACCTGGGGAGAAAAGACTGGCTAGTAAGGAAGATACACAAAGGAGCTGCCAACTTCAATGCATAGATGAATGTCATAATGTCATAAAAGGCATAGATGAATGTCATAATTCCACAGCTTCTGCATCCTCTGATGAAATGGACATACAGAATTAGCAACATAAATGGCAAACAGGGAAAGCAAAATTAGGTAAAGACATTTTTTTTTAAAAAAAATTAAGACCCTATGGGGGATTTAACTCTTTGCATGGGTGACATTAGATAAATTGCCTAATTGGATCAAGTAGCTACTGCATCATTTGGCACATTAAAATGGTGCCTTGTAACAAGATTCTTGGTCATTTGTTGATTGACGCAAGATCTCCAGGGATTCCCAGAATAATATTTTCCAGTCCTTCAAAGAAGGATCAAACCAAGATCTTTTGCATTGGCTCTCTCAATCAGCTACAAGCCTTACCTGGAATGCACACAAACAGTGCTTCATCTGCTTTATAAAACAAATTATTATGTTTTCTACATTGTCAATCATTTGATACATTTGGTATCGACATAGATTATGTGGTAGAATCTCCCCCAAAATTCCCATGTTTTCTCCAAAATAATTCTTACCACCTTCTCCCCAGGTTTGGCATTACAAGTTAGGGCTAGTCAGAATTTCCTGCTTTGAAAGCCCAATAGAGGGACTATTTTACCCTCCAGTTCCTTCCTGCATTTTTCATTTCCCCCAATTATGGAACATACTTCTTGAGGCACTGGATGTAGTTCTCACTCGTTTCATTTTCAGAAAAGAAATTAAGAGTTTCCTCTTTAACAGAAGCCTTTTCAATTACAAAAAGCATACTTTAATGTTTATATGGGTTTAATTATATTTTATTTTATATTATTAGCCACTCTAGCAGGATACAAATTGAAATAATGCATAAAACAAAGCACTAATACATACAGTAATGGTTATATAAGCATAATGTTAACGTTAGATATGTCCAATGGGCATTTTTCTTCTTAATCTATCCAATGTAATGCAGGCAACTTCCAAAGTCCCATTAGTATGTTTAGCAGCAGAAACAAGGAATTTAAGTACAAATCAATTGATCGGGACATCACTTTTCCTGGAGGATGAGGTGTAGTCTATTTGACAAATGCTTATTGACTTGCCATTAGGTACAAGACTCATAACTGTTGATGTTACCATGTTTTCCTGAAAATAAGACCAGGTCTTATATTAATTTTTGCTCCAAAAGATGCATTAGGGTGTGATGACCCAGGGCACAGCACAGAGGCAATGCAGTCAGCTGGCAATTTAAGCAGTTCTTTTATTGCTCCAAATTTTCCCCAAATGCTTCCACATTTGCTGGCAAGCCTCCAACAAAAGAACACACAGACGCACAAACACACACACACATCTTCAGCCGACTCTGCCTGACAGTAGGTTTAAATACAGTCTGATTAGCATAAGAACATACTCAAGGCCATAGAGATAACAAGGAAGAAACTATAAACTTAATGACTCTGTTTGAATCCAAGCTTGCCTGAGCAGTTTTCAAAAGAGAGAAGCCGAAATACAGTCCAAGGTCTTTAAACATTCAAGCAACATGGTCAGTCAGTCCAATTGTCAGAGATACCAGGTTTCCAAACAGAAGTCACAGAACAAGAGGTCAGCAACAATACACAACACTCCAAGGAATCAGCGTTTGTTCCTGACAAATGCCCCTCCCCACAGCATCTCCTTAAATCTCAATCTCCAGGTGTGCCTTGTGGGGAAGGGCGGGATGCTCTTCTCCTGAGTAATTGAGCCTGCCTGTGTTGTTCCCTCCTTCTCTCCATTCTAAGTACTCTAGGATCAGGTGGGGGTGGCCCTTGCTCATTGCCTGTTCCAATCCTGAAGGGCCCTGGCCTACCTCGGCCTGTTCTTCCCCACATTCCTCTGAAGCCACAGACACCTCTTCCTCAGCCTCCATAGGGTCCCGTTCCAGTTCATTTTCCTCCACAGATTCAGGCTCAGACGGAGGCATGACATAGGGCTTATTTTCCGGTTGGGTCTTATTTTCAGGGAAATACAGTACTAAATGCATCCATCAGGCTGACGATCTTAACTGGGGCTTATTTGGGGGATGGGGCTTATATTACGAGTATCCTAAAAATCATGCTAGGGCTTATTTTTCCGGTTGGGTCTTATTTTCCGAGAAACATGGTACAAACAAAACTTCAGGCTTCTCTGACCAGCATTACTAAAAATTTGAGGGCAATAGTATAAAATGGCATCTTGGGGAAATCAATGAGCTAAGCCAAATAAATAAATAAATCACTAAGCCAAAATCAGTGAGCTTATGCATCCAAACCTTATGTGGATGGGCCTGAGAAATTGCTTGACAGTTAAGTTTGAGAGGAGATGCCCTCTTAGAGGTACAGTAGTGATGGTCATTCATTGCCTGGAATTCTTGACAAATGTGTCCCCAACTATGAGCCAGATGTGGCTGATGAACTAAAAAAGAAGATACCATCACTGTACCGATCTTGCCTTTTGCTTCTTATTTCTTTCTATACCTAATGTTGTCACTATTTTTATACTCAGTGCTTTTTTTCTAAAAAAAAGGTGCCAGAACTCTCATCTTGTTAATCTTTTATTTATATAATTTTATTTATATATTTATTTATATAATTAAAAATTATATATTCAATTCTTAACATAAGTTTAATTTATTGTATTTAAGGCAAATGTTCATAGTAAATTCCAAAGTTTTGCCCAATTCTCATCCGGCAAATCTTTGAGATTTGAGGCAAGTTTAATTCATAATTGCCTTTAGTTTTTTCATCTGCTTTTGGCTTAGATGAAGTAATGCATCTTTCAGGCATTCACCAAATAAACTAGAATTTGTTGTGAGCATCTCCTTAAATAGAAACAGCTCATAACCCAGACCTACCTATATTAGCAACCACATTATTGATGGCTTGTACATACCATTTTAAAGATATGATCACATTGGTTCAAGTGAATGAGATGCTCCTATAACCCAAAATGCATGCTATTAATTCATCCCTGCCAAAATAGTTATTTTCATCAGACTTAGTTCATGATGAACTTAGAACACTAAGTTCTGTTTTATCAAATTTATCATGAAGACAGCATAGTAGGCTGCCATAGGGGTGAAAAAATGTGGGATAGCTCCCCCATGTATAGTAAAGATGGATTTTTTCTTTTGTCTACTTAGAAAATGATGTGTTGCACTTTTGCATATATAGTATGACATATATTGAGTTCCTTTTGGAAGGACTAGCAGTGGGAGATAATGGATGTCTAATACAAGTGCATATGCT
Source organism: Vipera berus (assembly GCF_964194415.1). Taxonomy (NCBI): domain Eukaryota; kingdom Metazoa; phylum Chordata; class Lepidosauria; order Squamata; family Viperidae; genus Vipera; species Vipera berus. Next base: position 212,896,795 of record NC_138203.1, on the reverse strand, counting down.
GCCTTCAACATACAGTATATGTGTTTAATTGATGGAGTCATGTTACTGACAAGATAATGAATTGCAAAGAAATTGTTATTAATACATAAGTTAAACATTTTGTTTCTATTTCTTTACAACTGCTGATAAAAAATGGCCTGGCTATGTTCAAATTATACACACAAGAGAACAGGCTTAGGTGAGGAGGAAAGTGTTACAATTCAATCTATTTATGAATATGAATGAATATGTCCATATTTGCCCAGTGTATTTTAACAATGATATAGAACTGTGCTATGAGGAGCTTACAATTTACATTTCTTATTCTTGGGGAATCAATGGCAGAAAGAAAATGGATTGAAAAAAGTAGATGCAAAAGTAATATTAGATAAATATGAGAAAATATAGTGGCATATCCTTACGTAATTTAGGCCACCAGCTGGCCCGGCCTGTGGAAGGTCAGCCGCCTGCCGTGCCCCATGCAGGCCACCTCCACACCCAGCACCCACAACCGTCCAGCCAGTGCCGCCTCTACCCACCCCGTGCAGCCCCATGTACAACAGGCCCCGCAGCTCCCACAGCACCAGCCGCAATGCACACTAATGGCACAAAGCTTGCAGTTGCCGAGCCAGACACTGGTGTGGGTTGGAGGGAGGGTGAGGGCAGCAGGCAGGACAAGGCAGTGGCAGGTGTCGTGGGCCAGGCACTCCAGCGCGGTCACATAGGTGCACAGGGCGAAGCGGCAGTGGTGCAGGTCCAGCACCGGGTAGGCCACCAGCTGGCCCAGCCCATGGAAGGTCAGCCATCCACTGTGTCCCATGTGTACCACCTCCATGCCCAGCACCCGCAGCCACCCTGCCAGCACCGCCTCTGCCTCGCTGCCCACCCCATGCAGCCCCACCATGTAGAGTGGGCCCCGCGGCTCCCACAGCACCATGGCATTGCCACTCCCATCTCCTCCAGGTATCTTCAGGACTACCATTAAAAAGAGGTGGAGAGGGAAATCGTGTCCGCCAGGCCTCGTCTCCCCATTGGGCCAAGGGTCTCGCAGAGGGCAGGGTAGACTTGACAAGTGCAAGTTATTTAAGGAGGGGGTTTCTTTGCCACTGCATTTTCTCCTTCTGACTTGTGGTCAGCCTGGCTGACACAGGTGAGCACGAGGCAGGAGTGCACATGGACTCTGTTTTTTTGGCAGGGCAGAATTAAGTGCTGCTCCCCACCTCCCACTCCCGGTCTTTCTTACTCACAACTAGGAGATGGTGTAGTTGGGCAGCAGGGAGGGGTGCAAAGTTCCTGCCAAGTTGCCTTCGTTGCAGACAACTTGCATGTGCAATGTTTGCTGGCCGGGTCTTTTGGCACACTCAGCAGCAATTCCTATTGGCTTTTGAAAGCCAATAAAAGGAGTATCACAAGCTTGAGCAAAAATTGAAAAAATCCATCAAAAAAGGTGCCGGAACTCCATTTTGAGCGTTCTATGAGGGAAAAAAGCCCTGTTTATACTTATGATTCTAATTGTAAGCTGCCCAAAGTCACTTTGCAGAATGAGATGGGCAGCATATAAATTAACTAAATAAATTTCCCTGCCCAACTAGCTATGACATTTAACTTATATAGTAAATATAATGTAAGAATGGCACAATTGAAAATATTGATCGTTGGGATGAAAAGTGGAAGTCAAAAGTAAAGGATTTGACATACTGTATACCAAAAAGAGTATGTGTCATTTGGTTATCTAAAAGTAAGACTTTAAAAACTCATTAAGAAAACAAACATGGAAGTGAAAAATCAGAATTGTTGTAACAAATTAAAAAGGTAACAATAATGTCCATCTGCATGCTTATTAAATGCACAGTGAGATTCACTGTGAAGGAGGTGGACAGTTGTAATTTCTAGAGCTAAAAATGAAAGAGAACCAGATGCTGGAGAAATAAAGAATAAAGTAATTCTAGTGAGGAACATAAACCTGGGCAAAATTAACTCAGCAGTTTAGGAGATGCATTTGAATTATAGATTGTGGAAATGGTTACTGAGAGTGCTGTAAGAAGGACCAATCAATTGGTCTTGGACCAAATAAAAATTGACAAATCCCTTGAAGCAAGGGTCAGAAACAGAAACTCATTTGGGATGTGTGATGTGAATAAAGAAGGCAAACAGACATATGAGGCTCAAGAAATAAAAGAAGGGATACATACCAGAGAAGTTGGATACAAGGGAACAAATACTGGGAACAGCATTGTGATGATAACTGTTTATACAATTGCAAGAAATTGAAGGCATCTTTCTGTCTATTTACACATGTATCCATGTAGAACATGTACACCCACAAAGCCTGGCCATACATCATACCTCATATATTCCCACAATTATATATTTATATATTTATTAAACTTATATACCGCCCTTCTCCCGTAGGACCCAGGGCGGTTCACAAGGCAATTAAAACAACATTACAATACAAAAATTAATAGCAATTAAAATAGATTAAATTTTCCTTGATTAAAATCTAAAACCCCTATATCTCTGATTAAAAACCCAATTACAATAAGTTAAAAAAAATAAAAAATCTTCAGTCCTGGCCGGAAAGCTCAAAGAGCCAGGTCTTCAGGTCCCAGCGGAACGAACGAAAATCAGGGGCAGTCCTAAGCTCTACGGGTAACTGGTTCCATAGGGCAGGCGCGCCCACAGAGAAGGCCCTCCCCCTGGGTGTTGCCCGCCGGCAATCCTTTGCCGCCGGCACCCTGAGAAGGCCTACCCTGTGGGAGTGCACAGGACGAAGGGAACTTGATGCCGGCAGCAGGTGTTCCCTCAAATATCCCGGACCCAAGCCATTTAGGGCTTTACCAGCACCTTGAATCTCACCAGCACCTTGAATCTCACCCGGAGGGCAACCGGAAGCCAATGCAGCTCACGGAGCAGAGGTGTTATATGGGGGTATCGGGAGGCCCCCATCACAACTCGCACGGCTGCATTCTGCACCAGTTGAAGCCTCTGAGTGGTCCTCAAGGGCAGCCCCATGTAGAGAGCATTGCAGTAGTCTAACCGGGAGGTCACGAGCGCATGAGTGACGGTGCGCAAGGCATCTCGGTCCAGATAGGGCCGCAACTGGCACACCAGGCGAACCTGGGCAAAAGCTCCTATATGATCTTTAAGGCTGAGCCGCGAATCCAGGAGGACACCCAAGTTGCGAGCCCTATCGACAGGGGGTAACACCTCACCCCCCATCATTAAAGATGGAATAGAATGGTTCACTCGAGATGCCTGTACGCACAGCCACTCAGTCTTGGCAGGATTGAGTCTAAGCCTGTTTTTCCCCTTCCAAACCCGAACCGCCTCCAGGCAACAGGACATCATGTCAAGGGCATCACTGAGTTGGTTTGGGGTGGAAAGAAAAAGTTGGGTATCATCGGTGTACTGATGATACCCCACCCCAAAACCACGAATGATCTCACCCAGCAGCTTCATATAGATATTGAACAGGAGGGGAGAGAGGACCGACCCCTGAGGAACTCCACAAACGAGAGACCTCGGGTTGGACCTCTGCCGTCCCATCAACACCGACTGCGAACAGCCCAAGAGGTAGGAGGAGAACCACTGAAAAACAGTGCCCCCCACTCCCAACCCCCTGAGACGTCACAGCAGGATACCATGGTCGATGGTATCAAAAGCTGCTGAGAGATCTAATAGGACTAGGACAGAGGAACAACCCCTGTCCCGAGCCCACCAGAGATCATTCATCAGCGCAACCAATGCCGTCTCCGTGCTGTACCCGGGCCTGAAACCCAATTGGTACGGGTCAAGATAATCAGTTTCCTCCAGGAACAGAGGAAGCTGATGCGCCACCACACTCTCAACAACCTTCACTAAAAAGCGAAGATTGGAGACTGGACGATAGTTATTCAAAATAGCTGGATCCAGGGCAGGCTTCTTGAGAAGGGGTCTCACCACCGCTTCCTTCAAGGCGGCAGGAAAGACACCCTCGCTCAAAGAAGCAGATATCACTGCCTGGAACCAGCCTTGTGTCTCCACCCGAGCTGAATAAACCAGCCAGGAAGGGCACGGGTCCAATAAACAGGTGGTAGAGCTCAGCCTCCCCATAATCCTGTCCACCTCCTCGGGAGTCACAGGATCAAACCCAGTCCAGATAATACTCTCATGACCACTCGATTCCTCTCCATCAGACTGCCCAGTCAGAGTCCAAACCGGTCCGAATCTGAGTGATTTTGTCCGCCAGATGCTGGCTAAACTCCTCAGCCCGCCCCTGCAAGGGCTCCTCCCTTACCTCCTGAGAAAGGAGTGAACAAGTTACCCTAAACAGGGCGGCTGGGCGATTATCGGCGGACGCGATGAGGGCAGCAAAGTAATTAGACTTCGCCGTCCTCATCACCGCGAGATAAGACCTAGTAAAAGATCTTATTCGCAATCGGTCAGATTCAGACCGGCTGGATCTCCAACAACTCTCCAGACTCCATCTCCGACGTTTCATCTCCCGTAGCTCCACAGAAAACCATGGAGCCCATCGGATCTATGTCGGATCAGGGGTCGCAATTGACTACAATGGCTTACCTTTTCATCCTTTCAGCCTCCCAGAGAAGCAATAGATCAGGGGTGGGCAACTATGGCAACTTTACAACCTGTGGACTTCAACTCCCTGGAAATGCATTTGGCATACTGGAAAAATAATCTGGTAAGCACCTTTCCTCAGCCTGTCATCAGTGGGGTTGAGATTGCAGATCCCAAAATTCCAAGCAATGCAATTCTAAAACATTTAGAGAATGTTTGTTCCATGACCAGTACCATATTTGTTTAGTTCAGAGGCAAGCTTGACACCTGTTGCAACAAAAAAGGCAATATCCACTCAAAACAGCTCTACTGTAAGTACAAGAGCTGTGCAGTTGTTTGAAGCCCATAGAAGATTTTTTCCCCTCTCCTGTAATCTTACCATTATACTTTACAGTGCTAAAAGTCTTAGATCTTTGGTCTATACAGTTAAGGAAAGGAGATCAGCTTGGCATGCCCCTACCAGATCTTGATATCTGCCTTCAAAATACCATCCCTCCATTTCTTTCTTCTCCAAACGTGAGACAGCTGCAGCATTAAGTTGCCTAGCTGCCATGAACCAATGACTTTGTTCATCCCCAAGCAAAGATGAAGCTGCATATATAGCCAGGATCCCAGCAGAACAATGACTGGGCAGCATCAGTGCACTGTTCTTATTCACCACGGAACCAATCTTCTTTCTCTCTTCCTAATAACCTTAGAACTTCACACTTCTGCAGAGCCTACACATTCACAGGATGTGAGTGCCCAGAGGAGCTTCTCTAAAATTTTAAATTTCATTTTCTTTGCATTTATATTCTTTTTTAAAAAATCTATATACTCAGAGAGTGTCCCTAGTATTAATATATCACTGAGCTAAAGAAATGTATTGCCTATTTTTTAAAAAGAAAAAAATATTTTTATATGGCTAAGAAATCTGATGCTTCCACAGGCTATCTTGAGTTCATTATTTGGCCACATAAAATGCTTCATTTTTATTAATATATTGTTTTCTTTCCCTCCTCATAAAAGAAAATGGGTGAAAAGAAAAAGATACATGGCTTATTTCAAAATCCATGAAAGTTGGTTACTCCCAAAATTCCAAAAGGATTACATACAAGTGTCATCTGGTAAATATTATCCTATGTTTTTGTCTTTGCTTAAGTTTTTAACACAACTTGACAGCCGATGGTATTGTGCCCACATTTCAAAGTGAAGATCTGCAAACAGATGGCACAAACCCAAGATTCCTTTCTACGTGGACTACAATGTCTCCAGCCTACAAGTGTTTGCTTGTATCAAGTGAGGTGGAAAATAAGAATTTTCCTAAAGAAATGTGGAAATCTACACAGGCAGCTTTGCTTTACCACCCATTCTGTTTGAGAGATTAACCATTTCACTGACTTTCGACAGCCTTTTCTAGGACTTCTTCCTGTAATCACTGGAATATAAGTAGCAATATTCAAATCAGCCATTAGAAAAATTACTTTTTTCAATAGTCCTTAAAATCCTATAAGATTTCCCAATAGGAGTACCCAAAACACTGGGGAGGGGAGGATCAGAAAAATATTCTAAACGGTGTTACTATCTCGTCATAGTTGATGGAGAAAACTAATTGCTTGGTTCTTTCTCAAAATTAGAATGATTGATTCCTGCTGCCTTTCATAGGGTGAGATCAGTGATATTGCCCATGATATACTGGGAACAGATTTGCATCAGGATCATGTGAATTTGCCAGCAGCCCATCTGCAGCTATAGATAATATTTGTGTGAGAGAGAATGCAGCTAAATGTGTGCATGTGTGCGCACTTGTATAGAGTTCTTTGCATTCAGTTGAGCAAGCAAGATGACCCACAGGGTTTTAAAGATTGCCCGTTTAGGCATAAGTTGTCCATAGTGTGCAAGCAGAAATTTTGCTGTCTTCCAGAATTATACTGTAGCCTGACTTGCCAAAGTATCAGTGCTACAGCTGTTACACATCTTGTTATGCTATTAGACTGATGCAGAATTATCATCTTCCAAAGGATTTTGGCACTTGCTGCAACCCCTTCTAATACCCCCAAATAAGGAATCCATCATTAATTGTATTGATGACAAGGAAATGGCCAACAAGGCCAAGCCAGACTCAGAAGCAGAGCATGAGACCAAAGATATGAAGGAAAGAAGAGCCCCCTTTTATCACCAATTAGGAAATAGTTCTTTTTTCTTTTTTATAAACGTAAAAAAAAGTGAAACAACTGGTAACAATTTGGATGCATAAAATTATTATCCATCTGCTTAGTCTGAATTGGTCCCAGCTGATGTTTGTGTTTTCAGATGGGAAGAATCACAACAGTTCAATGCAGACCCTTAGGCATGTGAAAGAGCAGCTGTGGGGAGCTTTGAGCTGGCAGAAATTTTGGAAGGAAAAATTTGCTTCCATGTAAAAAGAATATAACCTCTGCAGGCTAAAGTATACGTTTGTGCTTCACACTCTCCATCATGTAAAGCTGTCAACAGTTTATCAATACTCAAGATACTGAATCATGAATAATATCTGGATGGAGCAATAATCTGGGCATTGTCCTAGTCTCACAATTCCTGCTGGAAGATCAGATGGTAGATGTGGCCAGGGGTGCCTTTGTATCCTCCATCTTGGATACTGGTTGAACCAGTCCTGGATTGGAGAGATAGAGGGCTGCTCACATACAGTAGTCATCTCCTGACTTTTTGTATTGCAACATGCTCTACATGGGTTACCTATGAAGACCATTCAGAAGATTCAGCTTGTTCAGAATGCATGGTAGTTATGGGCATTTCTCATTATGCCCACATATCATTTCCTCTGCAGAGGCCTAAAAATGGTCTTACAAGACAATGAGAAGATCCATTGCCAAGGCAACAATCAGACAAGTGTGGCTTAAGTCCATTCCACAAAACTAATTTGAGAAAACATCTAAGATGCCCTCCTCCCTGTGCAGGAAGATCTTTACAAGACAATCATCTAATGGAAGAGGGAAGCGCATTCAGGATTCTGTTACTATAACTGATCAAATAAAAGTAATTTAGATGTATATGTCATTGGTTTCAGCTGACATCAACTCCATGAGCTCCCAATAGATTTCCAAAGTGCTCAGTATCACCTATAAAACTCTGCATGGCATAAAACCAAATTACCTGTGGAACTTCCATCCTTCCGAGGTAGGTAAAATGAGGACCCAGATTGTTGGGGGCAATTAAGCTGACTTTGTAATAATGCCGCTTGGGGTGTGTGTGAAAGCCCTAATAAGCAGGCATATACATAGAATGAAGGCTACTGCTAAGCTTGTAAGCCGCCCTGAGTCTTCGGAGAAGGGTGGGATATAAATGGAATTAAAATAAATAAATAAAATAAACTACCTGATCCTGAGTCTGTCTGCCCATCCTCCATATTCTGACACCTTGAAGTTGAGTCTTCAATGAATGAATTAGAGATTTTCCATTCTAATTGCCCTTTTATTGTGTAGTATGTTTTAAAGAGTTCTGTAATTTGGTATTAATTATGATTTTCTTTTTATCTTGATTCATACCACCAGAGTTACATGGTTTGAAGTAGATGGCTATATAAATGTGTAAATAAATACCTCAACAGACTCTAAGGATATTTGGTCTCCATACCAACGCTGTTTAGAAGCCAGGTATGTGATTATATTCATTGTTGCCTATACTGGAATTCAGAGAACAGATGTGAAAATTCAACCAACATTCTTCCTCTAGCTGACCAATAGGAGAGCACCCCCTCCCCCAAATAAAGCAATTGTCCCACTTCAAGCTATTGTAAATGCTGAAGCTACCAAAATGTCTTCATTCTTCCATTCTTCTCTTTCTCTTCTCATAACTTTCTATTTATTTTTATTTAACACATTTTTATAATTGCCCATTACATATAGTGACTTCTGGGTGGCATACATTATGGACAAAAATATTTTGCTGCATTAAAAGGCATATGGCAAAATAAAAAGCTAAGATATTTGCACTTTTCCCACGATCATATGTTGCACTGGTAGTTGGTGTTGAGATACATTCTCAACAATATCTATAGACAAGAAGGGGAGGAGGAGGAAGGTGGAAGGGGAAAGGGGAAGGGGAAGGAGGAGAGGGAGAGGGAGAGGGAGGGAGGGAGAGGGAGAGAGGGAGAGAGGGAGAGAGGGAGAGAGAGAGAGAGAGAGAGAGAGAGAGAGAGAGAGAGAGAGAGAGAGAGAGAGAGAGAGAGAGAGAGAGAGAGAGAAATGATGTCAGAGCAGCAAATATCCCTTTACCACTGACCAAAGGAAAGAAACTGCTAGCATGCCATATCCATTATGAGACAGCCACTAAAAACAAACTAAGCAACCTAATGTGTTGCAGCAGATCCATCCAGAAATGAGAGGGGAAACAAACTGATCTCTTGTCAGGTTTTCTCCAATGCCCTACTATAAATCTGAGCTACTACCTAGCCTGTAACCTGGACCCAGCTGTGTTAAATAACTTTCGTCCGGTCTCCAACCTTCGCTTTCTTGCGAAGGTTGTTGACAGCGTGGTGGCGCATCACCTCCCTCTGGTTCTGGATGAAGCAGATTATCTAGACCCGTACCAATCGGGCTTCAGGCCCGGGTACAGCACGGAGACGGCATTGGTCGCGCTGGTGAATGATCTCTGGAGGGCTCAGGACAGGGGATATTCCTCTGTCCTAGTCCTATTAGACCTCTCAGCAGCTTTCGATACCATCGACCATGGTATCTTGCTGCGGCGTCTCAGGGGATTGGGAGTGGGAGGCACGGTTTTTCAGTGGTTCTCCTCCTATCTCCTGGGATGTTCGCAGTCGGTGTTGGCAGGGGGGCAGAGGTTGACCTCGAGGCCTCTCGCTTGTGGAGTCCCTCAGGGGTCGGTCCTCTCGCCTCTCCTGTTCAACATCTACATGAAACCGCTGGGTGAGATCATTCGTGGTTTTGGAGTTGGGTATCATCAGTATGCTGATGATACCCAGCTTTTCATTTCGACCCCAAACCACCCCAGTGATGCCCTTGACATGATGTCCCACTGCCTAGAGGCGGTTCAGGTCTGGATGGGGAGGAACAGGCTTCAACTCAACCCTGACAAGACTGAGTGGCTGTGCGTACCGGCATCTCGGGATATTCAGGATATCCCATCTCTTTCTATGGGGGGTGAGTTATTACCCCCCGTAGATAGGGCTCGCAACTTGGGAGTCCTCCTAGATTCACAGCTTTCTTTAGAAGACCATATAGTAGCTGTGACTAGGGGGGCCTTCGCCCAGGTCTGCCTGGTGCGCCAGTTGCGGCCCTATCTAGACCGGGATGCCTTATGTACGGTCACTCACGCGCTCGTGACCTCTCATTTGGACTACTGCAACGCTCTCTACATGGGGCTGCCCTTGAAGACCACTCGGAGGCTCCAACTGGTACAGAATGCAGCCGCGAGAGTTGTGTTGGGAGTTTCCCGATACTCCCATGTTACACCTCTGCTCCGCGAGCTGCATTGGCTTCCAGTTGTCTTCTGGGTGAGATTCAAGGTGTTGGTAATGACATACAAAGCCCTACATGGCATGGGTCCGGAATACCTTAGGGAGCACCTGCGGCCGGCATCTACCTCCCTCCGCCCAGTTCGCTCCCACAGAGAGGGCCTCCTCAGGGTGCCACCAGTCAAAGAATGTCGACTGGTGGCCCCCAGGGGGAGGGCGTTGTCTGTGGGTGCGCCGGATTTATGGTACCATCTTCCGGTTGAGCTCCGGATGGCGCCCGACCTCCGCTCCTTCCGGCACGATCTAAAGACTTACCTCTTTGAACAAGCTGGCCTGGCCTGATGGGATGGGGTTGGGATTTATTAATGTGTTTTAACTTATTTTAATGTGTTTTAACTTATTGTAAGAATTGTGGGCATTTTGTTTAATCTTTTTAATTTTTGTATTTTGTCTTTTTTAACATATATTGCCCTGTTCACCGCCCTGAGTCCTTCGGGAGAAGGGCGGTATACAAATAAAATTAATAATAATAATAATAATAATAATAATAATAATAATAATAATAATAATAATAATAATAATAATAACAACAACAACAACAACAACAATAATAACAACAACAACAACAACAACAACAATAATAATAATAATAATAACAACAACAACAACAACAACAACAACAACAACAATAATAATAATAATAATAATAATAATAATAATAATAATAATAATAATAATAATAATAATAATAATAATAAGGCTGTGCAAAGCATCTCAATAGCTTAACCTCACCATCATTTTCAAGAGGAAACAACGGAATTCTATGCATTTGCTTAGTTAAATTCCCACTTCCTCCCCCACACCCCAAAATATCTTTGTGGTTGCTGGGGCAGAGATAAATGTTGTTGTCAAGAAATCTTTCCCCTGCAAGGAATGATCTGTCAACAAAATCCTATAGCAGCTTGAATTCAGGGGCTAGCAGATAAAATGAGGTATGATGCTCTGTCAATGTGAAAAAAATGAAAACAATGGGTGATTCCCACAAGCTCTGCAGAGGTTCATTACTGCAAGAACAAGCACCCACTTCTTGGTGATTCTGAATACACACAGAAATTAATTAATTAATTCCACTGCCAATATGAGAGGATAGTGTGGGAGCAATGTTTCAGACTTTTCACAAAAAAAAGATGTTGCTTTAAGAAATTGGCCCACGGATATACCTTTTAAAGCAGCAGCATCTTTTTATCAGGTTCACCTGTAAGCCTGAAAAAAAAGTCAGGCTTTTCAGTGAAGAACATTAGGTCTGACACACTTTTTCCAAATCTTTTTCAAAGTATACACAGACTAAATATATAAATACCAATATTTGTGGTTAATCTTCCATTTGTCCATTCTGTCTTTAAAGCTGTCCAAGCTGAGGTTCTCTTATAATAATCTATATGGTTTAGCTCTGTGAAGAAATAACTATTTTTGTCTTGAATCTCCCACTATTCAATATTGTTGAAGTATAGTATTAAACCCCAAAACTCCACCCAACAATAATAACCATGCAGAAAAAAAAGTCTCACTAAGCACTTTTGCTGCTTGGTCCATAGTTGTATATGCCTTGATCACATCTGCTCCAATACTGCATATATTTGGGGCAAAGATCCTTGTTTTGGGATATTGTTCCAGATTGCATTTCCCATTTGGCTAGCTCTGACTTCATTCATATCCTGAGTTAGAAGTCCCAGACAAGACGACTAAGAAAAGTCTTTGAGACCTTTGGAAAGCAGTCACAAACAGAAGAAGTAACTAATCATCTTGACCTCCCCAGTTTGTTCTCCAGAGGGAGTAGCCAGATGTTCTTGTGTAGGAGTCTGTGGTATATATGAGTGGAATTATTTATATGGATTAGTAAATTACATCCTCCCACACTTGGAGAAGCTAATAAATGGGGGACCAGATGGAAGTAAACACCTCTGAATTTGGAAATAAAGCAGACAGTAGCTGCTCAACAAAAAATCTTTTGTGGTTAAAGATGGCAAACCATGGCTACAGTCTCTTCTTCCTTTCTTTACATTTTTTTGGGAAATAATAATAGATAGTGTGTTGTCATTGCATTAAATGAAAATATTTCAGGTAATTTTAAAAGAAATATTGGGGATTCCAGTGCAACATTAGCAATGCTTCTTTGTAACTGGGTCCCATGAAAAGCATTGTCACAGTCACTGGTTTATTGCAGTTTTATTGCTTTAAATTTATGTTAGCCACTCCGAACGGCTATCTCGCCTGAAGAGCAGGATATAAATTATCCAAATAAACAAACATTTGTGTCTTCATCTACAGTATAATAAATGCACAAAAAAGTAATGTTTCTGATATGCAAGTAGCCTCACTCCCATGCACCATCTGAAGCATTTCACCCCATTCTTTGGGCACCCATTTTTATTATTTTCCTTCTGCTTGTAATACAGTCTAATCTTCCCACACTTCCATGTGTGGAACCACTCATACTTTTTCCATGCAGGGAGTGATGAGGTTTACACTCACATAGTTTTGATGGGAACATAAGTCTTTATGAGATTAAGAGTGTCATAGATTCTAGACTGGATGCCAGATTAGATTCACTGCAGGAATTAATGTATGGAAGGTGTCCCTGATCCATAGTATGGGTGTGGATGAATACTGTTTTTGTTCCTTCCACGCAGTGAGCTGCTTCAATAATATATTTTTATTGCTTCATTAAATTTCCAATCAGCCTTTCTCCATAAAATCAAAATGATGTATATAAAATCCCCTCCCCCAATACTTCCTAGAACTGCTCTTGGAGGACAGTGAGCAGTTAGAGAGTCATTGGCCAAACTCACCCAGAGGAGTTTGACTAAGAGTGGAGCTGAACCTTGAATTCCCTAGTCCTAAATCCAACAATTTAGCCACAATTCTACATCCTTTTCAGTGTGCACTTAGCATTCTAGCTTTAAGACATATTTGTACAACTGATTTTAAATTAAAGTTATTGCATATTATTTATTTTGTATATTACTCACCTGCAGCACTCTGCAAATAATGGAAAACCTACCACTGGGCAAATAAATCCTTAATTGTGCAAATAATTTATCAATTCTTATGGAATAGTAACTATGTTTTGGAGCAATGTTTAATCATGGTTTGGTAATAAAATACAGGAATCTCTAAGTTGCTATCTGGATTGTCTAACGTGCTCTATAGTCAAGGTAACTTGCATCACCCATGCATAAACCAATGTTGAATGATATTATTAACATGAAAAACAATCTACTGAAATAAAGTGAATTAAAATAAAACAATTTCTAAGCATAGTTTGTTTTCTATGGAGATTCTCAATCATCCAGGTAATGGTTGTCCCAAAGGTGCTTTTTCAGGAGGCAACTGGACATTCTTGTTTTTCTTTGAAAACGTTTTGCTTCTCATCCAAGAAGCTTCTTCAGCTCTGACTGGATGGTGACCATCCAGTCAAAGCTGAAGAAGCTTCTTGGATGAGAAGCAAAATTTCTATAGCTGCCCTACTCAGCCAAGTGAATCTGGGCAGCTAGTTATTAAGTTGGATTGTTTTAACAAGTTATTATGAGAACTTACTCGTGTTTAGAATTCAAAAATATATTAAAGTATAAATAATCTAAAATTCAATTTGAATATTTTTCCCCTGGATGCATCAGAAAGGATGAGTGGGAATATACACATTCAAGGTCACCAATTTTTTTAATGTTAGATAGAAAGACCAACAGATTCCATGAGGGATTTTGATGGTAGGAGCCACATGTAGATTATTTGCAGAACAAACAAATGACATGTAATGTGGTCATCTCCACTCTGATTATTACAAAAACTGTATAAGGATTTTAGAAAACTCAAACAGCAGAGGAGAATACAAAGAACCTGAGCCTATGAAAGGGATTGCTCTCAAAACAATATTTTATTCCTTGATAAAAGTTGTAGAGAAATAAAGTAATAAAAGTCAAAACAAACCAATATTGTTATAGGCCAAGGTCAGGCTTGATTGTTAGGATAAGATAGAAAACATCCCTTCTTTTCTACCATAATGTTTAACTGTTCAGGATCAAAACAACCAAAGCATCATAAAAATGCTTATAATGAAAATTTTAAAAAGGTAGAATTGACTGTTATTAATTGTTGTGAAATGTGAACCCATACAACCTGCTGTTTACTAAGCACCAAGTTGTTAGTTTTTTTTAAAAAAAATCAATAAAATATATATTTTTTAAAAAAGAAATTTTTTAAAAAGGTAGATGCTACTCTACGACCAAACATCCCCAAAGGTACCTAGTACTTGTGCAAGTGAAGCTGGGTTTTGTTTAGCTTGACCATCTCAGAAAATTTAGGAAAAAATGGAATTCCAATCCTTTCTCAACATTTTTTTCCCTTAGGAAAAAAGCCAGATTTTGTTGTAACTTGTATTTATCCTATCATTGATTCACCATTAAAGCAAACATTCAAAATTCATTTCCACAGATTCCTGGTGGAATTATTTTTCAGCCAGTACTTAAGGTGCCAATTTATGCATATATTTCAATTATTGCTGTGGAAAACCAGAAAGAAATCTAATGAATAAATAATATCAAATAATACATTGCAAAAATGGTTCTAGAATGAAATAAGGCCATAGAAAAATAGGGAGAGGTTGGCAGGGGAGGCCACGGAAGTTATACAACTTTAATAAAAGTAGTGTCTTAGCTTTCTATTCACTGTATCCTTATTTTATGATATTTGAAATTCCTGCATGCAACAATATATATATTCAGATGATAGCCAATAGAGCAAGATAAGTACTTTGTTAAAAGTCATTTAAGATTATTTGAACCCTTAACTAGGGGTTGTGGGTCAAATACTGTGCCTGCGGACCATCTAAACCCTACCAGATTAATATTGCCACTCCAGAATTAAATCTTTTTGTGTATGTGTGAGCACTTCAGTCCTTTCAAGGCAACAGCTTAGCTCAGTGCCCTTGAATATTTGTAACCTGATACTTTCTGCTAGGATGATCCTCATTTACTGAAAGACTAGTCTGTTTACCAGGAATGTCAGGAGATTGAAGGGCCATCGGTGGTGTTTGCTATAAATATCAAGAGGCTGAGATTCATAAAAATGAACAAATATTTTCTTTCACTCATGGCCACACAAAGTGCTGAGAGATTCATAAGTTGTTTGTTTATTGCTGAGAAGAAGGAAAGAAAACAAACAAATGAAGACCCCCAAAACTGGATTTTTTTTGGTTTTGTTTTTGGTGACAGGTTTGAAAAAGCTCAATGCTACTGTATCAAACGTTATGTTTAGCTTTTTCCCCCTGATGCATCTATTTTTAGGGGTAGCCAATCTGTTTAGATTTCACACAGTTTGACCTCTGTTCTACTAAGATGCATGTGACTGTTTGTTTCAATTGGACAAAATGGTAAACAATAGGAGTATATGGAGATTCTCAGTCATCTAGATCATGGTTGTACCAAAGGTGCTTTTTCAAAAGGCAACTGGACTTTCTTTGTTTTTCCTTGAAGACATTCAAGAAGCTTCTTCAGTTCTAACTGAATGGTGGAGAATGGAAAGATTTCTATTGCTTGCAGTCATCTGATCATTAGCACTCTTTCTGAGAGTCATTGAGGTACATAATAGGGCAACATTTTTTTGAATCAACATATCTCAATGATATGCACCCAAAATCTGCGACCCATGATTCCTGTGGGAATGAAATTTGGCAAAGATGTGACCACTTCAGTGCTGTGCTACTGCACCTCTGCAGTCACATGATCTTTATTTCCAACACTCCTTGCTAGCTCCTATTATAAGAATAATTTGGGGTTCCACCTCAAGCTGGGGTTACTCAAGAACAAATCAAAATGAAATTCAGATATACAATGTGAAAAGGAGATTTATTAAAAAGATTTGTTCTCGGAGATAAGCTAGAGACAAAATGGGATGCCGAGACTTTTTTTATAGAGTAATTGGTCCTTGGTGAGGCTTGGGGGGTATGTGGTTTGTACACATGCTGGTACTAGTGTACAACTCTGTCTGGTGCTTCTGCCCTGGGCTTTGATACTGGGGTGCAGGTGATATCTGGAAAGAAAGATCACTCCTAGGTGTAGATTATTATGAGGAGATCTGGTGTCTTCCCTTATATTAAGAGGATTCTTTGATGAAACCAGTAAGGTGCTATGAAGGAAGGGCAGATCAGAGGCCTTTTAACATCCAACACTTCTTACAAAAAAAATCAATGGGGAAGCCATCAGAAATCACTCCTGCTCCCACTGCTTTTTTGCCCATCCATGGTCATTCTGTTTCTCAGTTTAGGTAAGGAAATATTTCTTAAATAATGATCCAATAGGCCACAAGTTGTCTAATTTTCCTTTAAAACTCTCATTTCTATCATGAAATGCCATACTTAGCTGGAAAGTAACATTTAACTACAGTATTTCAGCTAGTGGGAATTGAGAATGTAAAATTAAGAGTAGATAGATTGTGTACTTATGTTTGTGAGTCTGTGTGTGCATTGCTTCAATACTGTGCCAAGGATTTGGTATCAGCTTCTCTCATAAATCGATTGGATTATGGGAGAACAGAGAATCCATGAAATCCACCTATCAAAAAAAAAGATGAAAAATAAGTTATTCATATTATGGAAGAAATAGTTTCTGTATCTCCTAGCTCCTAAATACCAGCTGCCACTTATCATTTGTTTCATTGGTTGGCAGCTCCACATGGGTGAGTATCAACTTTTATTCATTATATTTCATATTTTATGGCTTCAGTGTAGATTTGAAACAAGTGGCATTTGGCACAACAGCAGCCCATGCTCCTAAGGGATAGCCCTGTCTCCCTAACTCCCTCTTTTGTGACAGCTGTGTTTTCTTTCAGAGATTGCTGGGGTTTCTCTTAATTCAGTCCCAGGATCCTGGACTTTTCTTTTCAGTGCAGTTGTTGTTGTTTGTGTGTTATATCCTGCTTGATCTGGCTCCAATAGTGATACTCCAATAATACAAAACACATTAGTTGGAATTCTGCAATAGCTGACCACTGAGTGGCACATTATCTAGTTGTCCAATGAACTGCTTTCCCAATTAACCAGGGTTTGTTTTTTTCCAGACTTTGTCACAATGTGAAAGAATGCAGACTTGGCTTTGGGAAGGGGAAGAGAGAACAATAAGCCATTAAGGGTAGAGAAAAAGTAACGCAGTCTTGAGAAAATGGAGAGGGTGAGAAAGAAACTCAAAATAATCTTGCCTTGATTTTGTTTAGGATAAGATGGGATAGAGAGAAACTCTGAAAAGTTTCCAAGACATCTGGAATCCCTGCCATGCCTGATTCTCAATGTTGACAACCAAAAGAACTGACATAATTCTGGAAAGCCAACACTTTTACCAGAAAGGCATCATATTTTGTCTTCTAAATCTAAAATATGACTACAGATCCCAAAAGCACAACAGAACATATACTTCAACAGGCATTGTTGAAGTATCAAAAGCAGTGAGATCCATGGCTAATGAGCCTGCAAAATGCCACAGTATAGCCAGTATATCTCTGGTCATTTGCCTTCGATTTATTTATTTTGAGATCCTCCCATGTTGATCTGGTCTGCCTTGCTGTTTTTCGTCGGACTTGTTAAGATCATGCGTCTGATTTATTCTAGCACGACCTTATACGCTCTCAGGGGGGCCCCCCCATCCTGGGAGCGACCCACCTTACTTTTTACACCTCCTCTTGATGAAGGGCCCGAGTGTTGGGACCCTGAGAGATGGCTGGGCATGGGTAGGGGCCTCCGATATAAGCCAAATAGGAGGCCCCTGGTTAGTTTTTTGGTTAAATTTTTTAGGAGGTTAGGGAGGGGGGTGGGAACTTCTTTTGGTTGTTCGGATATGGAGGGCAGTCCAGCAACCACTGTTCAGGCCAGGGCCGGGATTGATCGCGGAGGGGAGGAGCGGGGGTCGGTCGCCCCTGGAGCTCCAGGGCAAGTCGTGGGAATGCCTATTCCCACAACGTTAGGGAATGGCAGCAGGTGCAGGAACAGAGGGCCGTATCGACCTCAGGGAAGGCCTCTCCGCTACTTGCAAGCGGTGAGGCGTTCCGACCCTCTTGTTCTACCCCGAGGTCCCGGGAGTGAGGATGTGCAGCCTCCTGAGCTCCGGCTGGTGTACCTGAATGCCAGGTCTGTCGTTAATAAAGCTCCTCTCATCCGTGACTTGGTCGAGGGTGAGCAGGCGGACCTGGCTTGCATCACGGAGACTTGGTTGGGCCCAGAGGGCGGTATTCCTCTGGCTGATCTCTGCCCACCAGGTTTCCGGGTGCTACACCGGCCTCGGGCTCAGGGTAGGGGTGGGGGAGTGGCTGTTGTTATGAGGGAGACCTTAGCTCCGCGGGAGGCCACCGTTCCGCAGATAGTCGGGTGTGAGTATCTCTTCTTGAGATGCGGCCCTGGTGCACAGTTGGGCTTGCTGCTGGTGTACCTTTCGCCTAGTCACGCAGCAGCAGCCCTGCCTGAGCTTCTCGATGTCCTCTCTGGGTTGGTGGTTGAGTTCCCGAAACTTATAGTTTTGGGGGACTTCAATCTACCATCTCTGGGAGGATCATCTGAGTTGGCTCGGGAGTTCATGGCTTCCATGACGGCCATGGACCTGATGCAAGTAATTTCAGGACCGACTCATGAGGGAGGCCACACCCTTGACCTAGTTTTCTTATCTGGTCGGTGGTTAGATGATCTTGGTGGGGGCTCCCCAATTATTATGCCCCTGTCATGGACCGATCATCATCTCCTGCGGCTGGTCTTCCGTTTTGCCACCCCCCGCCGTGGGTGTGTGGAACCAGTTAGATGGTACCGCCCCAGACGCTTAATGGATTCCGCGAGATTCCAGGCAGCGCTGGGGTCCCCACCTGCCTCCCCCACTCACAGCTTGGCAGATGCCTTAGTGGAAGCTTGGGAAAGGGCAGCCACTGAGGCTCTTGACCGAGTTGTACCCTTGCGGCCCCTGACCCGATGCAGATCCCGTCGAGCTCCATGGTTCTCCGCGGAGCTCCGGGAGATGAAGCGCCGGAGACGGGGCCTAGAGAGCGGTTGGAGGTCCAGCCGATCCGAATCCGACCGATTGCGACTAAGAACCCATATTAGGTCTTATCTCGCTGCGATAAGGGTGGCGAGGTCCAATCACTTCGCTACCCTTATCGCGTCCGCAGATAATCGCCCGGCCGCTCTGTTTAGGGTGACTCGCTCCCTCCTTAATCAGGAGGTGAGGGAGGAACCCTTGCAGGGTCGTGCCGAGGAGTTTAACAATTATCTGTCGGACAAAATCACTCGGATTCGGACCGGTCTGGACTCCGACTGGGCAGAGTCTGGCGATCAGGACGCGGGTGGTCTTGTCGATATCACTTGGGAGGAGTTTTATTCTGTGACTCCGGAGGAAGTGGACAGGATTATGGGGAGACTGAGCTCCACCACATGTTTATTGGACCCGTGCCCTTCCTGGCTGGTTTATGCAGCCCGGGAGAGGACACGCAGCTGGTTCCAGGCAGTTATATCAGCTTCTTTGAGTGAGGGTAGCTTCCCTGCCGTCTTGAAAGAGGCGGTGGTGAGGCCCCTCCTCAAGAAGCCTGCCTTGGACCCAGCTGTATTGAACAACTTTCATCCGGTCTCCAACCTTCGCTTTCTTGCGAAGGTTGTTGAGAGTGTGGTGGCGCATCAGCTCCCTTTGGTCCTGGAGGAAACTGATTATCTTGACCCGTACCAATTGGGTTTCAGGCCTGGGTACAGCACGGAGACGGCATTGGTTGCGCTGATGAATGATCTCTGGTGGGCTCGGGACAGGGGTTGTTCCTCTGTCCTAGTCCTATTAGATCTCTCAGCAGCTTTTGATACCATCGACCATGGTATCCTGCTGTGACGTCTCAGGGGGTTGGGAGTGGGGGGCACTGTTTTTCAGTGGTTCTCCTCCTACCTCTTGGGCCGTTCGCAGTCGGTGTTGATGGGACGGCAGAGGTCCAACCCGAGGTCTCTCGTTTGTGGAGTTCCTCAGGGGTCGGTCCTCTCTCCCCTCCTGTTCAATATCTATATGAAGCTGCTGGGTGAGATCATTCGTGGTTTTGGGGTGGGGTATCATCAGTACGCCGATGATACCCAACTTTTTCTTTCCACCCCAAACCAACTCAGTGATGCCCTTGACATGATGTCCTGTTGCCTGGAGGCGGTTCGGGTTTGGAAGGGGAGAAACAGGCCCGGGCACAGCATGGAGACGGCATTGGTCGCGCTGGTGAATGATCTCTGGAGGGCTCGGGACAGGGGTCATTCCTCTGTTCTAGTCCTATTAGACCTCTCAGCGGCTTTCGATACCATCGACCATGGTATCCTGCTGCGGCGTCTCAGGGGATTGGGAGTGGGAGGCACGGTTTTACAGTGGTTCTCCTCCTATCTCCAGGGACGCTCGCAGTCGGTGTTGACAGGAGGGCAGAGGTCGACCGCGAGGTCTCTCGTTTGTGGAGTTCCTCAGGGGTCGGTCCTCTCGCCTCTCCTGTTCAACATCTATATGAAACCTCTGGGTGAGATCATTCGTGGCTTTGGAGTTGGGTATCATCAGCTTTTTCTTTCTACCCCAAACCACCCCAGTGATGCCCTCAACGTGATGTCCCGTTGCCTGGAGGCGGTTCGGGTCTGGATGGGGAGGAACAGACTTCAACTCAACCCCGACAAGACTGAGTGGCTTTGCATACCTTCATCCCGGGTCTATTCGGATATTCCATCTCTTTCTATGGGGGGTGAATTATTACCCCCCGTAGATAGGGCTCGCAACTTGGGAGTCCTCCTAGATTCGCGGCTTACCTTGGAAGATCACATGGTGGCCGTGACTAGGGGGGCTTTCGCCCAGGTTCGCCTGGTGCGCCAGTTGCGGCCCTATCTAAGCCGGGATGATTTATGCACGGTCACTCACGCGCTCGTGACCTCTCGTCTAGACTACTGCAACGCTCTCTACATGGGGCTTCCCTTGAGGACCACCCGGAGGCTCCAACTGGTACAGAATGCAGCCGCGAGAGTTGTGTTGGGAGTCTCCCGATACTCCCACGTGACACCTCTGCTCCGTGAGCTGCATTGGTTGCCAGTTGTCTTCCGGGTGAGATTCAAGGTGCTAGTAATGGTGTTCAAAGCCCTCCATGGCATGGGGCCGGAGTACCTCAGGGAACATCTGCTGCCGGCATCCAGCTCCCTGCGCCCTGTGCGTTCCCACAGAGAGGGCCTCCTCAGGGTGCCACCGGTCAGAGAATGCCGTCTGGTGGCCCCCAGGGGGAGATCCTTCTCTGTGGGCGCCCCGGAGCTATGGAACCAGTTACCGGTTGAGCTCCGGACGGCGCCCGATCTGCGCTCCTTTTGCCGCGATCTGAAAACATACTTGTTCGTGCAAGCCGGCCTGGCCTGAGGGGGGATTGGTGGGCTTTTTTATCATTTTTATTGGGGTTTTTACTATGTATCAATTGTATTTTAATCGGGCATGCATTTAATTATCTTTTAATTTTTGTAAATTTCTGTGTTTTATTCTTGCCCTGTACACCGCCCTGAGTCCTTCGGGAGAAGGGCGGTATAGAAATGATAATAAATTAAATTAAATTAAATTCCAGCACATGGAACAAGGTTACTGAACAGCCAGTTTTATGTTGTTGTCCTGGAAGTCTATCAGAGAAGTTTGGTTGTTTGTGTTTGTCTCAAATCATTTTCTGATGCTCACAATGTAATGTAAATTGCTATGTGAATTGTTTATGGTGAGCCAATCAGCAACATTTCCAATAAATTGGACTATGGTTGTCTTTGTTCTTAGTCTAATGAAAGAAGGGACAGCTAAATGGAGTATCCTACTCATTGAAGGCAATGATACATTGTTAGATAATTACTAGAACTTCATGCAAAAATTTAGAACTGCTTTTGACAATTCAATCAGAGCAGCAACAAGAAATCAGGAGATAATAATAATAATAATGATAACAACAACAACAACAACAACAACAACAACAACAACAACAACAACAATAATAATAATAATAATAATAATAATAATAATAATAATAATAATAATAATAATAATATTGGAAGAGACCTTGGAGGTCATCTAGTCCAACCCCCTGCTCAGGCAGGAAACCCTATACCATTTCGGACAAATGGCTGTCCAGTCTCTTCTTAAAAACTTCCAGTGTTGGAGAATTCACAGCTTCTGGAGGCAGGTTGTTCCACTAGTTAATTGTTCTAACTGTCAGGAAGTTTCTCCTTAGTTCTAGGTTGCTTCTCTCCTTGATTAGTTTCCATCCATTGCTTCTTGTCCTGCCTTTGGGCGCTTTGGAGAATAATGATAATGATGATAACTTTATTGTCACTTTGAATGTACACCAATCGGCATACATCAAAATGAAATTTCGTTGCATACAGCTCCACCTCCGATATATACTTCTTGTTCGTGGCCCGCTCAAATTTCACATTGTCCATTTTAGTCTCTAGGGAGTGAACGATGGCACACAGGACAGATGGAAATGGGGCTCCATGTGGATTAGCCCTCAAATTGTATTCTGACAACCTCGCCTTCTTTCCTTTTTCTGATCCTGACTCTTCCACCTTTTCCTTAAAGAGGCCTTGCTTTTTTTCGCCCCTGGAGCACGCTGCCGCCGCCACCAACTCCTCCAAAAGCCTCTCTCTCTTCCTCTGGGCCTGCCAAAAGCCTCATCCAGTTCCTTTGCTCCATAAGCTCCAGGTCCTCTCCTCCTCTGCCTCCTCTGGAAACAGCCCTGATTTGCAATACAATCCATCACTGGGCCAGCAGTCAGCTTGAGTACCTCCTCTTTGTGGCAGACCCTGAGATATTGGAACACTGCTATCATGTCACCCCTGGTCCTTCTCTTCTTTAAACTAGACATACCCAATTCAAGCAGCCGTTCCTTATATGTTTTAGTCTCCAGCCCCCTAATCATCTTTGTTGTTCTTCTCTGTACTCTTTCTAGAGTCTCAACATCTTTTTTACATCGTGGTGACCAAAACTGGATGCAGTATTCCAAGTGTGGCCTTACCAAGGCATTTTAAAGTGGTATTAATACTTCACGTGATCTTGATGCTATCCTCTGTTAATGCAGCCTAGCACTTTGTTGGCTTTTTTTGGCAGCTTCAGCACACTGCTGACTCATATTTAAGTGATTGTCCACTAGGACTCCGAGATCCCTCTCACAGTTACTACTATTGAGCAAGGTACCCCCTATACTATACCTGTACATTTGGTTTTTCTTGCCTAAATGTAGAACCTTACTTTTTTCACCATTGAATTTCATTTTGTTAGATAGCGCCCAGTGTTCGAGTCTGTTGAGATCCTACTGTATCTTAAGCCTCTCTTCTGGAGTGTTGGCTATTCCTGCCAGCTTGGTGTCATCTGCAAATTTGATGATTTCCCCATTTATCCCTTTGTCCAAATCATTGATGAAGATGTTGAACAGCACTTGGCCCAGAAAAGAGCCCTGGGGCACTCCACTACATACTTCCCTCCATGTAGATGCAGTTCCATTTAAGGACCACATGCTGAGTACAGCCAGTCAGCCAGCTACAAATCCATCTGGTGGTGATTCTGTCTAACCCACATTTTTCTATCTTATCAAGTAGAAGGTTGTGATCTACTTTATCAAATGCCTTACTGAAGTCCAAGTAAATATATAATCAGCATTCCTCTGATGCACTAATTTTGTCACTTGGTCAAAGGATGCAATAAGATTTGTCTGGCATGATCTGCTTTTGGCAAATCCATGTTGGCTTTTAGTAATGACTTTGTTTGCCTCTAGGTGCTCGCTGATTCATTGTTTGATTATCTTTTCCAGAATCTTCCCAGATATTGAGGTCAGGCTGATTGGTCTGTAGTTTCCTGGATCCATTTTTTTTCCTTTTTTGAAGATGGAAACTACATCAGCTCTTTTCCAATCCTCTGGTAGTTCCCCAGTGCTCCAGGATCTTTAAAAAATATAGTTCACTGGTTCTGAGATCACATCTGCCAGTTCCTTAAGAACCTTGGGGTGTAATCCATCTGGTCCTGGTGATTTGAATTCATCTAGACTGGACAGGTGCTCACTTACCATTTTCTTGCCTATCTTAACTTGTGTTTCTATTCTGTTTTTTATGGCACTATTTTTTATAGGTTGGTCTGTTTTTTCCCTTTGTGTAAAGACAGATGCAAAAAATGAGTTAAATAGTTCTGCTTTCTCCCTGTTGCTTGTCACCTTCTTGCTACTTTCACCCACTAATGGACCAATCATTTCCTTCACTTTTTTCTTGTTTTTTACATGTTGAAAGAAGCTTTTTTTGTTATTTTTGACTTTGGTTGCAAGGCTTAGTTCATTTTGAGCCTTAGCTTCCCTCACTTCACCTTTGCAGGCTCAGGCTATTTGCTGATATTCTGACTTAGTTATGTGCCCCTCTTTCCACTTTCTATACTTGTCCTTTTTTATCTTTCAATTTGTCAGAGAGTTCTTTTTGCAGCCACGCTGGTTTATTTTTCCTCTTCGTTGGTATTGTGTTAGACTGGGCTTTTGTTATTTCACTTTTCAAAATTTCCCAAGCTTCTTGAGTTGTTTTCCCCTTGAGGATTCTCATCCATGGAATCCTTCCCAAGCCCTCACTAAGTTTATTGAAATTAGCTCTCTTAAAGTCCAAGACTCTAGTTTGACTGTGTTCTATTGCTTGTGCTTCCATAATGTTGAATTCCAATATTGCATGATCACTTCCTCCCAAGGTTCCTATGGCTTCAACACCTTCTATCATTTCATCTCTGTTAGTGAGAATTAGATCCAAAATGGCTAATCCCCTAGTTCCCTTCTCTACTTTTTGGATGACAAAGTTATCTGCTAGGTTTGTCAGGAATCTATTTGATCTTCCACTTGGTGTGGAGTTTGTCTCCCAGTTGATGTCAGGGTAGTTAAAGTCCCCCATTACTATTGTGATGTGCTTCCTACACACCTTAGTTAGCTAACTATCAAAAAGTTCATCTATTGCCTCTGTTTGTTTGGGTGGCCTATAGTATACACCTATGGCAATGTCATTTTCCCCCCCTTTTATATTGACCCAAATGTATTCAAGTTTAGTTTTCATTATTGTTGTGCTCTATTTCTGTAGAGATGTAGTTATTCCTTATATAGAGGGCAACTCCACCTCCTCTTTTATTTGGTCTGTTTCTTTTAAATAATTTAAATCCCTCTAGCTGTGTGTTCCATTTGTAGGTTTCATCCCACCATGTTTCCGTAATGGCAACAATATCATATCTGCCCTCATTAACCTGATTCATAGGCTAAAGCAAGAATATTGTCAAGTTTATGAGTACATAGCTGATTTCCAATTGTAGAAAGTCAGAGATCATTTTTGGAATGATCCTGTCATGACTGACCATGTTCATGAAGATCTTTCTGATCAATTAGGGGATAAATTAGTAAGATAAATCCTACTAAAGAATTGGGAAAATCTGTTCCAGCATTGCATATTAATTGATGGAGATTAAGATCCCATATCTACTTAAACTCTTTAAAAGAGCTTGTGGATAATATTAAACTCTTTGAAAGAGCCTTGAACACTTTAAAAGAATTTATTCTCCTTTCTACAATCTCTGCATCAAGAAATAGAGATATACAGGTAGAGATGTAAAGAGATAGAGATGATAGAGATAAATATAGAAATAAAGATGAGATAGACATAGAGACAGATTCAGAGACAGCAATGAGATAGAGATGATTGAGATAGAGAATGAGGGAGGGGGAGGGGGAGGGAGGGAAAGAGAGAGAGAGATCAGATGAGTGGGACTCATTCTGTTCTAGATATGCTTCCATGAGTGTTCAACAGACAATGGATTATTTTTGTTGTTGTTGTTAGCTGCGAAGTCGTGTCAGACCCATCGCGACCCTATGGACAACATTCCTCCAGGCCTTCCTGTCCTCTACCATCTTCTGGAGTCCATTTAAGCTCATGCCTACTGCTTCAGTGACTCCATCCAGCCACCTCATTCTCTGTCGTCCCCTTCTTCTATTGCCCTCGATCTTTCCCAGCATTAGGCTCTTCTCCAGTGAGTCCTTCCTTCTCATTAGGTGGCCAAAGTATTTGAGTTTTAGCTTCAGGATCTGGCCTTCTAAAGAGCAGTCAGGATTGATCTCCTCTAGGACTGACCGGTTTGATCGCCTTGCAGTCCAAGGGACAATGGATTATTAACACAACTTATTTAAACAGGCTTTCAATTTATTTCTATTTTCCAAAATAAAACCAATTATTTCTGCTTTGTATACCACTTTCCTTAACCATAATCTATAAAGGCTTAAGCTTTATGTGAGGCTTGTGGGAAGGGGTATGAGAAAGAGGGCCTGTTCACCCTTCCCAATTATTGGAACAATCTCCATAGTAAACCTCACTTGACATATACACTGTTTTCTTTTTAGCTCCGGGCGATGTCTTCTTATTTTCCCAGCATTTTTAGCTCTTGTTAATTCAGTCCTGGTGGTACTGATGGTAGTTTTAACTCTTATATTTACTTACTGTTTTAGCAGTTTATTTTTTCAGCTTTTCCCTTTACAGGGCACGTCACATTGAATATTGCTTTTGTAACTCCCATCCTTTTCAAATGCAGTTTTCATAAGACATCAAGGGGAAAAAAACCTATTCAAGAAAATAACTTTAAATTCATGATTCAAGTTTCCTCATTATTTAACTCCTGTCCAATATTAGCAAGTTATATATATATAATAAATTTTGTAAAAAAAAAGGCAAAGCCAAATTTTCATCCATACTCATGTTTCATGAACGTATAATGTTAAGACAAATATTAGAAGTTTTAAAAACAAATCAGAGGGGAAAGTGAATCCAAGGAAGCTCATCTATAAGGCAAGGCAAGAGTATTAATACAAAAAAAAAATAACTGTATTTATTGATAAATCATTTTTAAGCAAAAGAAAACAGAAATAATGTATTATCATGTATTGTCAGAGCATGCACAGTCTTATTGCACTGAGATAATCTAGGACTAAACACAGTAAACAGTGGTCTATATTAAATGGTGGTTTTTCTTACACTATCTACAATATCATACACCAGGAACAATATACATACAGCAGTCTCCAACACACAGCAGTTACAGCAGGAAACGGAAGAGAGAAAACACATCAGCAGAGCCTTCCCTTTATACAAAAGCTCTTAAAGAGACACAGACACTGCCGAGTCATTCCCATCATTACATCTTCCATCTTAAATTACATAAGCTGGTTAGCTGTTAAATCGTAACCTTGACAGATATGAAAAACCAGGCCCACATGTGAAGAGTTCAAATTAGTACTTTATTGTTCAATGCCTGTTTCACAGCAATCTGGGAGGTTCAAGGGAGGTGGGGTTGGGTCAGACCTTGATCTCTTGTGCCTATGTAAAGACTCCAGACTAATTCCCCACTTGGCTCCTCTCCCTGGCTTGGTCAGTCTGTCTCTGACTGATATCTAGAAGAATAAGGTTCCTATAATTGAATAGGTTGATCCTAAGGGAGGGGTCAAATACATTATTAGTCATAAGTCCCTTTGCAACCACAAAAGATCTCAGTTCAGCCAACCTTAAATTCCCGTGCCACTTATCTACCACCAATTTGCTTGGGCCCTTAGTAGTTCAGATTTTTGTAGACAGCTTAAGCTTGCAACAAATCCTTATACCCATTTGAACTGTCTGGATCTCCTGATTTCCCTGCTGATTGACAGTAATGTTGCTAATGATTTATAATTTGTATTAGGGGCAAGAATTAAATACAGGGGGGAATAATAATGACAAATAGATTTAATTAATGTAAATTTAATCCAGAAGATCTTTGTAGAGGTCTCACCTATTTGTGACAGGAAGGTTGCTGGCATGCCACTTTAAGTCCACTTTAAGTCCTTTTCCAAAAATAGGGTTCACCTTTGCAAAGAAATACTAAAGAAAATTTGGAGATTTCAGTTCATCTGAAATATATGTGGATTTTTAATCAGAAGCTGTGTCATTTAATATAGAGTTTCTTTTTCTTGTCTTTCTTGTGTTTTTACGTGTGTTTTGAAATATTTTCTTTATACTAACAGGAGCTCAAGGAGCAAGGCAACCTTTTATCAGTCTGAGATGATAATATCCAATGAGATAGATGTTGGTTTCATTCAGTTTAAGCTATTAATTACATCACATTCTAATGTACTTGAAGGAAGTGAATGATATTTATTATATCATTTACTACTAATAATAATACAGCTAATTTGAAAGTCAACTTAAACTCAGGCAATGTCAACCTTAATATGGCGTGGGATCTACAAAATTAAAAGTTCAATCAATTCATGGGCCCAGATTCTAAATTGGTACACCAAGATTCAATAAATTTCAGAAACACCTCACCATATAGACTGAAGCCATCTGTGAGATTAGCAAATGAAGTAGATATGTATCCTGAAGGCTGAAGGCTTTTTTAATAAAGTATAGTCCTCCCCCTGCCCCTAATCTCCTAGAAAGAAAAAGGTGAATTATACAGGTAAACACATTTGCTTTGTTGAAAGTAGGAAAATATTTTTGCTGAACTGCAACTTGTTATTGTTCTCCTATTTTTAAGTAAGAGAGCTGTTGTTTTTTTTCAACCGTCCCTTGTGCAAATATTTGTATGACTGTTTGTATTCTAAGATGATGAGTAGATAATGCCAGTGGCTCTGGAACATTTTTAATTAGTGCATCCTTTGTGCTTGAGGAAAAAGCAACCTTTACACTGATAACTCTCTTAAAAGCGATTATAAGCCAAGCAGCAGAACATGTAGTCTGGCTAGGCAGAAATCAATAAAAAACAATGAAAGTGCGTCGGGTGAGAAGGTAAAGACGGTGGGTATGAGCTGCTAAACAAACCAACACACTTTAATAATGACTTCAGAGGCCGGAAGCCCTGCTAAATAAAGCATTTCATTGTCCCATCACATTTCACTCATTCATTCCCTGACTGAACAGGTGGTAAAGTTGATTGTTTTTCTTGGCGTTATGAACTTTATACAATTTTTCCCCTTGCAGATGTCACCAGATCAGAAAGATTAGAATAGTCATTTGACATTAGCAAAGCATACAATTTGATTTACAAACCGCCTCATTCCAAAGACACTGGACGATATACAAAAATAATACAGACAATCACACAGCAAGATAAAATTCACAAGCATCAAGTTATTTTCTCAGTCTGTAGATTGAGGAAAAAAATCTAGATTGATATTTTTTATTTTCCTCAATCTGTAGATTGAGAAAAAAATCTGTATTTTCTCAATCTGCTTATAGTTTCACAACAATTCTTTTTTTCCCCAAGTTGAAAAGCACTGATATTTGTTAATGATTAGCAGGCCAAACATATAATTAATACTGAATAACCAATTTTATCCACTGCACTGCATTGGGACAGTAAGAATGGGAAGTAAATATGAGCTTATAAAATGACCATATTATAGATATCAGGCAAATATCAATGGCATTTCCCCATGATCCATATAAAATTAAACATCAGAAAAAAATGTAGAAGCAATTCCTGATTTGAATTAGCCTGTTCCTAACTACCTTTTATATTGAGTTATACCATTCTTAACTTTTAAAAAATATGACATGACTTGAAATAAGATTCAGTTGACATGTCTATTTGCTCCAAATTTATTGGGATGACTAACGGTGAAAATGAGGTTAGAAGAATGCATGCATTTGAAGGAACACTATTATTGTAAATGAAAGACATAATTGTCTTTACCTTCTTACAATTTCATTTTGCCTTAGAAAACTACAGCAAACGCTTTACCTTTTAGTAATAAATTGATGTAGAAAAATCTATCCATGTTGTCTCTAAGAATCAACAGCAACCTGATGGCACATAATCATTTTTTAAAAAATAGAAATCAGAATGAAGCAGAGGGAAAAATCTAGATTCTAGGAAATATTGGGAGACTTTTGGAAACTGGTACATAAAATGCTTGATAATAGTACATTAGGCAAGTTTTTAATCCCATTATGTGTTTTTAAGTTTAGCAGTATGTACTGCATTCCAAGGAAAATAATAAGTCCTTAATTGCAGTGAAACTTAAAGATGAATGCATGTAGCCATATAAAAAGATCGTGATTTTCTTCAGTTTAATAATGTTAATGAAATAAACATTTTAATAACATTGACTCATGCTTCACATGCTACATTTTTTAATATAATAAAGTATGGTTTAGGAGTCACATATAGAAAATTAAGACATATCCCATCAGGTTAAGCAGTGGGAAATCATACTAATAATTTAAATTTTATATGTAAAATATTCCATAATTCATATTTGATTTCTAATTTTCAAGTTAATGGTCACTTAAAAGAATACTATTGTTAGATACTGGGTTCGTTGCTTCAATGACGAGACGAGGCGAGTGAGTTCAGCAAAGTTCATTGTTTATTGCTTGCAGGAACTGAACTGAGAAACAGGGCTGCGAATGCAGCAATTTATACCCTGGCCTCTAGGCGGTGGCCAATAGGTTTAAAGCAACCTATTGCCACCCGGCGCTGGAGATGGGTTGTCTGAGGAGCTGAGAGCCATTAGCCAGCTTCCCTGCTTGAGCAATATTCCAGCAATTAACCCACGTGATATTCCTTTAGCAAGACAAAGCCCAATACATTACAACTATAACTGTTACTATGTAAGTGATATGATCCAGGAAACAGAACTTTCTCTGGTTATT
The DNA here is from genome assembly GCF_964194415.1 of Vipera berus. Lineage (NCBI taxonomy): Eukaryota > Metazoa > Chordata > Lepidosauria > Squamata > Viperidae > Vipera > Vipera berus. The sequence continues at coordinate 212,866,082 of NC_138203.1, read as the reverse complement.
TCCAAAAATATGGAATAAGTATATAAGCATATGGCATGTAGATAGTGCTCAATTTGTGACCACAATCAAAATTTCCATTGCTAAGCAAGACAGTTGTTAGGTGAGTTTTGTCCCATTTTACAAGCAAAACCAGCTCTGGCATGACCCCTCTCAAACCCCTATGGTAAAAACATCGAATTCTCCCTCCTCCCTCCCTCGGGTTATGTTGCCCAATCAAGTGGAATAATATTGTTATGAGAAAGCATCTCTAGGTCTGGCTAGACACCTGGTGCAATGTTCATGAGTCTTATGGTCTGGCTTCTTAAACCTTGAAGTCTGCATTCCAAACCTGTCTCCTCCCACCAAGTTTGTTGGCAAGCTGAGAAGCAATATTTGTCCCACCAGGAAAAACATACTTTGAAACTTGTCAGTATTACTGCAGGTGTTAAGTTAGTAACTGGGCTTGCTAAGTGAATCTGTCTTCCCAAATTGACTTTGCTTGTCAGAGGGTTACAAAAGTTGATCACATAAGCCTGAGACATTGCAACCATCATAAGTAAGTGCCAGTTGGCAAGCATCCCAATTTTGAACATGTGACCATGGGGATTTCTAAGTGTGGGGAAATGGTCATAAGTCACTTTTCTTCAGTGCTGTTGTAAACTTTGAATGGTCACTAAATGAATGATTGTAAGTCAAGGACAACCTGTATTTGAAAAGCAATTTAGTCAACTGGTTAAGGCACCAGGCTAGAAACTGGGAGACTGTGAGTTCTAGAGTCCTGCTTTAGACATGAAAGCCGGCTGGTATATGTTTGTCAAGACAAGGCAAGAAAACTACATACATACAACCACCTATACATTAATAGAGTCATATTTTTGAGCTGTCACTCGTATTTTTTTGTAATTTTGTAATTTCTTAGTTATTTACCTGAAGGCAATTTTCTACATCTAACTAGACACATATAAGATTGTGTTATGAACAGATTATTTGGGAAATTTTATAAATCTCTGAAAACACACACACACACACACACACACACACACAGAGAGAGAGAGAGAGAGAGAGAGAGAGAGAGAGAGAGAGAGAGAGAGAGAGAGAGAGAGAGAGAGAGAGAGAGAGAGAGAGAGAGAGAGAGAGATGAATATGCAGAAACAGAGGAAAATCATAAACATATGCAGGTTTCCTAGAGTAAAGTACAGTGATTTGAATGATAAAGATCTTTCTGGAATTTAGCAGATGGTATCTTTCTCAAGCATAATATTACCGAATATAGACCCTTCTCCCAAAATGATACTGGGTCTCCCTTAAGTTTGGCTTTCTTAGGGCATGTTTCAGTGCAAGAAAGCATAGGGAACCATCAACAGTACATTATATCTTCATCTGTATTTTAAAGAAACAGTTACATTGCACTGATGCTGATTTTGCTCATTACAGTTGGCCATTGTTCCCATCGTACAAATATGACTATTCTGGCTTGTTTGAGGCCCAAATTTATAGTTGCAACAATGATTTAAAAAATTGATAACCCAAAGATGTTCATAAAGCAACATCTAAAGAATGAATAGTCCATTTCAACAGAAAACGTAAAATCAAGTCATAGGTTCAGAACTGGAATAAGACAACACAATGTGAGGGAAATAAATGCAGGCATAATCATATATGTTTTCTCATAATTTCTCATGTTTTCCACTTTTACTTTCAGTTTTACTCATTTATGCATCTGTTTATGGTATCATTTTAAATATTGAAATGAAATATACTGCTCCAAAAAATAAAGGGAACACTTAAACAACACAATGTACTGTATTTAATAGTAGGATGTCTTATCTTGTGTTCCCTTTATTTTTTGGAGCAGTATATTTAAAAGCTCCCATTTTATTTGACACTAAATAATTACTTTCTGTTTGAATTTAAAGATTGTTCCATTGGCAAGGTAGTAGCAGAACAGCTTTAGTAATTATTTGCCTTATTTTTAATTTCTTAAGGCATTTTTTTCATAGAGAAATTTAGGAAACCTCATTTTTATATCACTGAAACTATCTACTTTTTTCTCCCCTGTGGGAAAGGGGTTGTGATTCAACTTTCTCTGTTTTCCCTTGGGCTTCTTTCAAGAAATTGATCTTTTATCCTTTGTGAGGTATTTGAGAGCAGATTTGTTGAAAATAAGAAATGAAAATTCAATGAAGGGTTGGTCAATATCCATGGAAAAATTTGCATGTGGTTAGGTTTATGAGCAAATTTACTCTTTGTGTGTCTCTCTCTGTCTCTCTCTGTGTGTACATGCACACATACTTATTCCCTTTACTACATATCTCTTACTAAATAAATGATCTTTTTAGAAATCTTGGCACAAAAGCTACAATAGGAACTAATTTGACCAATATGGTGGGGAAAAATAAAATTGGATATGGTTTTCTGGATTAAGAGAAATCTTTGCAAGTAAAGGTAATTTCTCTTGGATGTTGAAGTCAAAGTGATTTTATGAAATTACCATGAAGAGAAAGGACAAAGGATATATAAGAAGCTAGGAACATAAAACAAGATGCCCAGAGTGATAAATATGGAAAGTTTGTCAGAAATGCAATATTATATTGGTTAGAAAAGAGAGGGAAAATATCATGTTCTATGTGAATAAATATCTTGATTACTTGAAATGAAGATTGGAAAATAATAAGTCTGCATGTTTGGATAGGTTTATCTTCAAAGATTCAGCTTTGCTATTTAGGTTCTACACTGACTCTATAAAATCGGGTTTGGTGGTTGGCCATCCTTCAGAACTATCAATATCTCTTCACAAAAAGCAAATATTTTAATTATATCATACTTGGAGAAATGCAATATACTCTAAATAGGCCTGCTATTGAAAAATAAACCAACTTCAGCTGGTCCAAAATGCCTGTAAAGGGCATTTACTCAAGGAAGGGAGTTGGAGGGTACCTCATCATCTAGAATTTAACAGATGTGCAGAAACCACCGTCAGTAGGAAGTCCCAAAGATCTCTGGTTCCTGAATTATGAAGGACTTCAAACTTGAACAATCAACACTGAATTGCACCCTCAAGGTTGACTCAGCCTTCCATCCTTCCGAGGTAGGTAAAATGAGGACCCAGATTGTTGGGGGCAATTAAGCTGACTTTGTAATAATGCCGCTTGGGTGTGTGTGTGAAAGCCCTAATAAGCAGGCATATACATAGAATGAAGGCTACTGCTAAGCTTGTAAGCCGCCCTGAGTCTTCGGAGAAGGGCGGGATATACATGGAATTAAAATAAAATAAATAAAATAAAAGCAAACTATTAATAAGTGTAGCTCTCAAAGCAATGGTGTCATGTGGGTAAACTAAATAGCCCTCATTTTAACTCTAATTTAATATTAACACCTGTTAAATTGTCTAGTGTTAGTCGGAGCCATTTCTCTTTTTATTCCCTGAAACTTTGGTGCAAACTGTAATAACTACAGTTATTACATAGTAGTAACTACATAGTAACATAGTAACTACAACCCAAAAGTAGACTCTTTTTGAAATGTAGAAGGGATTATAGATTTAGGAAGCAATTCAGATGGTTTATTGAGGACATTTGATCTTGAAGATTCAGTGTCACTGCTGACACTATACAAAGTTGCATGGAAAGTATAAAACAGACATGTCAAAAACAAGGCCTGGGGGCCAGATCCGGCCCACAAAGTGGTTTCATGTGGCCCCCGAAGCCATCCTGGAAACAGTGAGGGAACGGCCCTTGCTGCCTTGGCACTGGCCCAGAGACCCTCCTTCTGGCAGAGACCCCCAGATCTGTCCCACTCCTGCCCAGGCCCCCATAGGCACCCTTGATGCCAATGATGTAGAGCTGGCCATGCCCACCCAGTAGGCCACACCCACCCTGGCCATACCCACCTGGCCCCCCGAGGGCAACCACAATGCTGATGTGGCCCTCAATGAAATTGAGTTTGACACCCCTGGTATAAAAGAAAATAATTTTCTGTCTACTTAGTGCCTAAACAGAAGAATCTGATTGGCCAATATGACAAACACAATTCTGCACTAAGATGTGCCTTAGCCAAGGCTGTTCTTATGCTTCAACATATATGTTTTATTTCAGACTCTTAAGACACACTTTTTACTTTTAAAATTCCTGAAACACCTTCCCTGGTCTTGCCAACTTTTGAGTATGTTGGCCATTGACATATCATGGAAAAGCTAGGGTACCATGCTGTCCAAAATTTAACAACCCTATTGTAGTCCATCAGCTTATTTTTAAAAAACATTTCTTAACAAGTCTGCCATAAAATAGGTGATGGTAACTCTGCACTCTCCAACCTTGGTCAACCATCTTGAAATTTGGAACCAATTTATCCTCAGACTGCAAAACTCTTCTCTGGCTGCAAATATTTTTTTGCCCTAGCAACAGGAGGATGATAGGGTCATCTATTTTGTTTCTGATCACTCTTCTCTAATACAGTACAGTTTCATTTCATTATAAAAGAAGTTTGTTTACCAAGAGGGAAAGTAGAAAGAATATCTTCTGTCACTTCTGTGCTAAAGCCATTGTCTCCTTCCTAAAAGCAATCATCTTTAGATATTAAAATGGCCCATTCCAAGCATTGTTGAACATTTCGTCTAATCTGGCGGCACTGCCAATTCAATTCACAGATTGCATTCATTTTTTTCACCTACAAACCTTGCATTGTTGAGTCAGAATTCTGTAAAGACATGGCATTTGCACATATGTGCGCTGTATTCAGGGGCTGAAGGACAAAGTGAAGAACAGATAAGTGATTGTTGGAGCCCATTGGAAGAAGAAGAAACAAAGCAGCAACAAAGCAAAGTAAATACCCACATTTTAATAGTTACAGATTTCAGACTCAACAATGGATTTCACATGCACTTTAATGCAATAGAGAATAAATAAAAATGTACCTCCAAAAAAGCTGTTATGGGGAGCCATCAAAACAGGTTTCAATCCACAAGTCTGAATAAAAATGGGCAACCCCTACAATGAGATCATATATTGTTACTCAGAATCTCTAACTTTGGGCTTTTGAAATTCACAGCAGCAAATTTTGATTTTCAATAGAATTTGATATTTATCTCCTTTTGGAAAAGAGTTCAAGTGTATCATAACATACAACAACAAATTTGGATTTTAAGTTCCAAGAGTGGGGGAGTGGAATTTTTAAAAAATCAGAAGGATTGCAATAAAACCTGTAAAAATAACATGGATCAAAGCTTCCTTTTCTGAAAAGTAATAAAGTTATGTTATCATCCATTGCTTACATGGATGAGAGCACAACTAGAAAAGTAACAAACAGAACGGGGAAGCCAACACTGTCAGGAGTTTCAATTGGTCAGATACTAGACATGTAACACAAACTGGAAGTGGCTTGTGGGTGGTGCTCATTTTTCAACAATTGTATTAACTTTCCATCTGTTTTCAGGCATTGTTTAAAGTGTCAGCAGCTTTAAGGCCTGAATGGCTTTGGATATCAAAAGGACCATTTTGTCATATATGATCTTCCTATACTGCTATGCAGTGTACATTTACACTGGTGAATTAGGGTGAAGGCAACTGGATAAAGTGCTCTAAAGCAGCATTTCAGCTCCATTTCTTTCTTCATCTCACTTTCTTTCAGAGATGTCACAATTCCTACACAACACAGATCTCTCCCTTTCTATCAAGGATACTAATCAGACATCAGGCATCTTCCTTCATGCCCTATCCCCCTTCCCATCATCCATTTGCATACAGTAAGATCACATTGTTCTCCAAAAGGAAAAAGGAGCAATAGGCCCATAATTCTTAAAAGCACATTTCAAGACAAACGACATGGTTTTTATTTATGACATCAATTTATATTTCACTTTGCAATTACGTAAAAAAAATAGTAATAACATGGTCAGGGAGATGATGTGATGGATTTAGGTGCTGAATTATTCATTGCCCTTCAGTTGTTGACTTCACATCAGATGCCTTTCTAGGTTCATCGCATAAATCACACAGGATCTTTTCAGTCACAACCATTTTGATAACATCCTATCTTGTGGCCTGCTTTCACTCGCCATGTTTCAATCCATTTAAGATATGTATAGACATATATGCAAATCAAGATTTGATGTAATATTTTTGTCTTCCACATCTAAAGTCCAGCTTTCCAATACCTTTGCAATATATTTGACAAGTGGATGAGTTGAGCCATTGTTCTTTGCGTATAATGCATGCTTTTATGTTCAAAGCATTGCATTCAGCTCATAGCACGATCAAATGCCATGTGTATGCCAAAAGAGGTTCCACTGAGTTCAGGGCTATACACAGTATTTATTTATTTATTTATTTAGTTACATTTATATACCGCCCTTTCCCTGAGGACTCAGGGCGGTTTACAGGGAATTAAAAAATCCAACATACAAAAGTTAAAACCGAATTAAAAAATATTAAATTGACCCTGTACACAATTAAAACCCCAATTAAAAATTTCTCCTCAGCCTGGGCCCGAGAGCTCAAAGAGCCAGGTCTTCAGGCCCCGGCGGAATGATCGGAGGTCGGGGGCAGTTCTCAGCTCCACCGGCAGCTGGTTCCAGAGGGCAGGCGCTCCCACTGAGAAGGCCCTATCCCTGGGTGTCACCCGCCGGCAATCTCTCACCGGCGGAACCCTGAGCAGACCCTCCCTGTGGGTCCTGGATCACAATTCATCCATTTATAGTAATATTATTCACTTTCATCAAGAGCATGTCTTTAGTACAGCTAATGGGCCTTAATTGACTATTCAAGTGCAAATCCCAGATGCTTTCTGATGAAGCAGGGACAGCTCGCCATATACTGCTATTGGAAAATTTCATTTTGCCCTATGTGGCAATTTTGAAGATTGCAGCTTAAAGAGCAGAAAGCACAAAGAAGCCTGTAGACAGCAGGGATGTCATCACGGTGACATCATCCCTCCTAAGACAGCAAAGTCCTGATGCTTCATTTTGCTTGAGCTCAATCTTTACTATTACACTTCTCATAAAATACACTAATGCCTGCAGCACAAGAAGACAAAAAGTGAGCGTGACTTTGTTGAGGATTAACTGTGTTAATGAGGGCAGCAAAATTTAATGCACTGGTGGAGAGCTGTCAGGTGACCATCTTTTGGGTGACATGGTCTTTTTTTTAGCTAAGGACTGTTAGAGTGAGGATTATTCTGGGAATCTTTTGGTTAAGGTTGTTTGGATTCACTTGGAGCTGAATTCTGGCTATGCAAATTATATGGAATTGATTGAGGTTCAGTCTTGTTCTGTTATTTGAAGAGAACTGAACCTTTAGTTTTAAGGAAGTTGACCAGGTTCTTGAGGCCTTTAATTCTGCCACTCAGGTGTTAAATTCATGCTTGTTCTCATCAGGTAAGTCCTCCTGGAAGGTGACAAATAGCTGGAATCCAAACTGTAAGAAGCAGATTGTGTTTACCCATTCCAGTCAGGTTTCAGGCTGGGTCATAGTATTGAGATAGTAGTAATTATGCTTAAGGATGACTGTTGGTAGGTTAGATTGGGGATAGTGCATCTGATGCAGTCCTTCTTGACCTTTCTGTTAGACACTGGGTTCGTTGCTTGATTGACGAGACGAGGCAAGTGAGTTCAGCAAAGATCATTGTTTATTGCTTGCAGGAACTGAACTGAGAAATAGGGCTGCGAATGCAGCAATTTATACCTTGGCCTCTAGGCAGTGGCCAATAGGTTTAAAACAACCTATTGCCGCCCTAGAGGCAGCCAATGGTGGCACTGGAGACGGGTTGTCTGAGGAGCTGGGAGCCATTACCCAGCTTCCCTGCTTGAGCAACCTTCCAGCAATTAACCCCATGAGATATTCCTTAGCAAGACAAAGCCCAATACATTACACCCCTCCCCCCTAGAATGTACACACATTATAACAACAAAGGGAATGATTACAGCAATTACAAGTTTTACAGAGATACAAAAGTACTATGCAATGTACACATTTTTCTGTACTGGCTAATACAAAGACTCTCCTGGCTAGTAGCAATTCAATGACACATACAACATTATAGCTCAGTTATTTTGGAACAAAATTTTGTAGATATGCAGGAGGCTTGCGAACCCTCATGGAATGCCTGGGAGAGTCAGGCACTCCCTGGCCTACCAGCTTGCCTGCTGGGCTGGGTAGACCAGGGTCCATAAGTTCAAGTGACTGAACTTATGGACTCAGAATTCTCTGGCCGGCCCTTTCAGGTCAGCCCACCCCAGAATCCAATCGCTCCACAGAGTTAGCACAGCAGCTGTAGTGTTCTGGTTGGCTTTCTCTGTCAGCGGCCCCATGTTGCACTCCTGGGCTTTGCCCCCCTATTGCTCTGACTGCTTGGGACCTCAGAGCCTATGGATTGATCAGCCTGGCTGCCAGTTTGCGGTCTGTGGATGGGACCTGGGATGAAGTCCTCACTTGGTGGCCGTTCTGCAAAACGCTTTCTAAGCTGATCGATATGGCAATGAACGACTCGCCCGCCCTCTAGGCCCACTTCGTATGAGAAAGGGCCCGATGTTTTGGTGATTTTCCCTGGCACCCACAAGTTCCCATGCCCATAGTTCCTGGCCCACACCCTGTCACCCACTTGCAGCCCCCTTGGGGGTTTTGGGTGTGAGGCCTCAGCTGCCACCCGGTCTGGGTGCAACCTGTCCAGTTTTGTGATTAGTCACCTCCCCCAGTGCAGCTCTGCTGGGCTTTTACCCGTTGCTGTGCATGGCATGGAATGTTGGCAGAGCAAAAGGTCAGCCAGTCTGTGGTGCCAGTCCCCAGTCACTATGCATTTCAATGATTCTTTCTTGATGTGCACCATTCGTTCGGCTTGACCATTACTGGATGGGTTAAATGGAGCCGATATCACATGCCTAATAAGGTTTGCCTTCAGGAAAGCCTGAAATTCTGCTGCAGTAAATTGGGCCCCGTTATCAGACACTACGACGTCCGGTAGCCCGTGCATTGCAAAGAGTTTCCTAAGCACCTGGATGGTCCTAGCAGTAGTCATATTTGTGATTGGTATAACTTCCAGCCATTTAGAGTGGCTGTCGACCACTATAAGAAAGAGCTGTCCCTGAAAGGGCCCAGCAAAGTCTATATGAATCCTCGACCAGGGTGTGTGTGTCTCCTCCCACCTGTGGCATTTCAGGCCTAGATTGCTGGCATGTGTAACACCCATGTACTTAAGCCTCAATGGCTTTATCTAATCCTGGCCACCATAAATAGCTTCATGCCAAAGCTTTCATGCGAACAATACCCGAATGACCTTCATGAAGCAATTGCAATACCCTGTCCCTTAATGAGGTGGGAACAATGACCCTGTTCTCCCAAAGAATACAACCCTTATGAGCTGAGAGCTCATGTCTCCTTGTGAAATAGCTCTGAAACTCAGGACCTGGGCTTTTCTCTACCCACCCCATGTGGACCCAAGATAGCACTCTGCTTAGAGTCTTGTCTGCTGCCGTTTCTGCGGCTATGTCCCCCTCATGGAGGGGAACTCCGGTAAGTCCTGAATGGACAAAACGCAGGCAGCTGCAGCCAGATCTGGCTTGATTTGAGGCAGTGGAAGCCTGCTCAGGCCATCTGAATGGCCCATATCCTTGCCGGGTTTGTGAATTAGCTTAAAGCTGTAAGCTGATAAAAAATGGACCATTTTAGCATTCTAGGGGATAAGATGTGGGGTGTCTGTCTGTAGTGAATAACCCCAATAGCGGTTATTTATTTATTTATTTATTTTATTATATTTGTATACCGCCCTTCTCCCGAAGGACTCAGGGCGGTGAACAGGGCAATACATGTTAAAAACAAGAATACAAAAGTTAAAAAAGATTAAACAAGATGCCCAAAAACTATAACAATAAGTTAAGTTAAAATACATAAAAAACAATAAAACCCAAACCCATCACCCATCAGGCCAGGCCGGCTTGTTCGAACAGGTAAGTCTTTAGATCGCGCCAGAAGGAGCGAAGGTCGGGCGCCATCCGGAGCTCAACCGGAAGATGGTTCCATAAATCCAGCGCACCCACAGAGAACGCCCTCCCCCTGGGGGCCACCAGTCGACATTCTTTCACCGGTGGCACCCTGAGGAGGCCCTCTCTGTGGGAGCGCACTGGGCGGAGGGAAGTTATGGTCTGTGAAGACTGTGAAGTCTCAGCTGTATAAGTAGTCATGGAATTTTTTTACTCCAGCTACTATGGCCAATGCCTCCTTGTCAATGTGTGCGTAATTACGCTCTGCGGAGGACAGTGTCCTGGAATAAAAAGCAATTGGAACTTGAGTTCCATCACTCTCCAAGTGACTTAGGACAGCCCCCACCCCATATGGGGACGCATCACATGCTAGGCATACCGGCATTGATTCCTTGAAATGGGTGATTGTGGAACTAACGGACAGTAGAGCCTTCAATTCCTGAAAACTTCTTTCGTGAACACTAGTCCACTTCCATGCAGTATTTTTGTCCAAGAGCCAGTGTAATGGCTCTGCCACTGTGGCCTTGTTAGGAAGGAATGCATGGTAAAAATTTAGGAGGTCTAGGAATGCCTGAAGCTCTTCCTTCATTTTGGGGCTGGGTGCCATCTGAATGGCTTTAACCTTTGACTCAGCAGGATGGATGCCGTCGGCATCTATACAGAACCCCAGGAACTCAGTTGCAGGGACTCCAATACTGCACTTATTCTTTTTAAGTTTGAGGCCTGCTTCACGCAGCCTTTGAAGGACAGCTCTGAGCCTCCTTGCTAGTACCTTGGTGGACTCACCGGGGATGAGCACATCATCAAAATAGAGGCAAACCCCTGGGATGCCCTTGAGCGTCCGCTACATAATGCCTTGAAAAATGCCAGGGGCTATGCTGACCCTGAATTGCAGGTGTTTCACTTTAAACACCCCCTTGTGGGTTACAATTGTCTGTGCTGTGGCTGTGGCCTCAACAGGAAGCTGTTGGTAGGCCTGAGCCAAATCTAATTTTGCAAAAATTGTTCCGCCTTGCAAGGACGTCAGGATGTGGCTTACTACTGGTATCAGGTATGCATGCTGTTTGCGCGATTGATTGTGCATTTGTAATCTGCACAGATTCTGACCTCCCCGTTGGCTTTTAGTGGCATTATGATTGGGGTCTCCCATTTACTCCCATCTACTGGCTGCAGTACTCCCTGTTCTACAAGTTTATCTAACTCAGCATCTATCTTGTGTTTTAGAGGAAATGGCACTCTACGAGGTTTAATCCTGACCAGCATTACAGTAGGATCTAGTTTAAATGTTGTCGGCGGGCCTGTGTACATCCCCAGAGCTGAGTCAAATACATCTGTGAATTCCTCACATACTGTTGCTAGACTCGCGACTTGCATCCGGTTGATTCTGATCACTTAGATGCCTAGTGCATCAAACCAGTCAAGCCCTATCAGGCTCATTCACTGACCCCCTACTACGACAATGTCCAGGTGCCCAGAAAACCCCTTAAATTTAACAGCTAGTGTGGCCTCACCCTTGACTGCGACTCTGGCATTCTGGAATCAGTTAGTATAATGTCAGATGGCCTCAGCTTGGCCCATCTCTTACTGAGATTGCAGACAAAATTAAATGTCTTAAGTAAAATAATGGATACGGCTGAGCCCGTGTCCAGCTCCATCTTGCAGTCTAAACTTTGGCTTAATAGGGTGGCGAGCTCCCGTATGGTAAATGCTTCTGCGGCTGGAGCAAAACCCTATGCTATACTGTCCCAGGGCCCCGGTACCTCTCCTAGTCGGGATGTCCGACTGGCAATTTGATGGCTGGTCCCTCTGGTGACCTCTGCAAACGGACGCAATGTGGCCAGTCTTTCCACAGGCCCAGCTCGTGGCTGTCCAGAACCTACAGCCCATGCCTTGGTGGCATCTGCCACACCCTGGGCACCTAATAAAGGGATCTTGTAAATCGCCCCTTGTTGCTTGTCGCTGTGATGCTGTTGGTCATTGTGTCTTTGTAGCTTGTTGACTTCTGTGTTGTCTTCATGGTCTTCTGTGTGTTCGGCATCCTCGTGGTGGACACCTCCCTCATGCTGTGCTGTTTTGGCGGGCCACATGGCTTGTACAGCCCCGCCAGCAGCTTCGTCTGCCATGATATCTTTCAGCGTGTCTGGGAACGGCAGAGTCTCTTTGGCGAAGAGTTTTTGCTGTAACTCTAGATTCTGGAGACTGCAGACAAGCCTGTCTTGTAGACTCTCCTCGATGTTGGAGAACTGGCATAGGCGTGTGGCCTGCCTCAATGCCATGATGAATTCAGATGCTGTTTCACCTGGTTGCTGAACTCTCTGTTCAAATGCATGGTGCCATGCGATTACCGACAGCTTGGGCTGGAAGTGGTCTCCGAGCCTTTTCTTCAAGTCTGTGAACATTACGGACTCCAATGGCGTTGGTGCAGACAAGTTCTCCATGATGTCGAACGTGCTGGGGCGCGCATACACACAGGAGCGTAGCGGCCTTCAGGCCATCCTCGGCAACTTGATTCGCACATAGATAGTTCTTGACCTTGGATAGATACGATGATCATCTTTCCGGGTAAGGTATGTCAAATTCTTCCAGCTTTCCGACCTTTGCCATTTCTGCTGGTCTTCGCAGCTGGGGCTCGTTGTCTTCACATCCTGCTCCTCTGTGGCCCAGGGACTGGTCCTCTGGGCATGTGGTCACTAGCGTGGCTGTGCTAGGCCGACTGTAGGGGAGGGAATTGCTTTTCCCACCAGGCGTGTTCAGCCTCTCCCCTAGTGACATTTCAGCTCAGTTGGTGGAGCAGGATCCCACCTTTGTCGCCAGTGTTAGATACTGGGTCCGTTGCTTGATTGACGAGATGAGGCGAGTGAGTTCAGCAAAGATCATTGTTTATTTGGTTGCAGGAACTGAACTGAGAAACAGGGCTGAGAATGCAGCAATTTATACCCTGGCCTCTATGTGGCGGCCAATAGGTTTAAAGCAACCTATTGCCACCCTAGAGGCAGCCAATGGCAGCGCTGGAGACAGGTTGTCTGAGGAGCTGGGAGCCGTTAGCCAGCTTCCCTGCTTGAGCAACCTTCCAGCAATTAACCCCATGTGATATTCCTTAGCAAGACAAAGCCCAATACATTACACTTTCTTTTCAGTACCACTGATCCCAGTATTCTTTGGAGCCAGCTGAAGGGAATAGGAGCAGGAGGCAAGGTTATACAATGGTTCTCCTTACTTCAGTTTTAGCTGATGTTGATGAGAGGCTGGAGAGATCCAGCCCTAATTTCCCCTTGCAGAGCACCATAAGACTCAACTTTCTTCCTGCTTCAGTTTAGCTCATACATGTCAAACTCAAGGCCTGTGGGTCAGATCTGTCCCGTAATGTGTTTAGATCTGGCCTGCAAGTAGACTAGTAGGAAGAGGTGATTGAGTGGTTACCTCCTTGCTTCTTCAGGTGTCTTATCAGTGGCAGCAGCACTAGCAGAGGACTGGCAGCGGGAGCTTCTCCAATGTGTGTAACTGTGTGGCAATGGTAACTGCAGAGGCAGGTGGGCATGGCTCTATGATGACTCACAGGGGCCAGGTGGGTGTGGCTGGGTAGGCGGGTAGGTGCAGCTGGCCTGTCCCCACTGACTCGGGATGGCTGGGTCAGAACGGAGCAAGTCACACTAGCTAACTTGACATGGGGACAACTTGGTGACACACACACACACACACACACACACACACACAAAAACACACACTTCCACCTTAATTTAATGGGAGAAAGAGATAGAAGGGGAAACGTCTTTCCTCACTTACCTTGGAGGAAGGGGAAGAGGGCTAGCAAAAAAATGACCGCAGGATATTTTTTCTTCTTACATTGTGGTGAACAACTGTACAGGAAGGAATAAAATATGCTGCATAGTTAATTCACATCTTGCAAATAGGTTTATGCAACTGGGCTGGTCACAAACCACTCTGAAGTTACCAAGCTGTTAAGTTTGGTTTTCATTAAAAAAAAACAAAAAACAAAAACCATCTGAAGAAAAGGAGAAGTCCTAGAGATTTTTATTTTTTAGTCACCTTTCCTTGCTCACACTGCTACTTGCTTGCATTTTAGGCCCAGCCATGCCCGTTCCACTGGAGCTGCTCCTTTAGAATTTCATCACCAGCTTATGCACAGATAAATCTCATTCATCTCAGAAGGATTTAAGAACAGCTTAGCACTTTCTGACACAGTGGAAGGGTTTTGGCAGCCAGTTTAAACAGGCATCAGCCCCATTCTTCTCAGCCAGGCTTTTGCATATACAATTCACTGCAGGGCTACAGCTGTTCCTTGGTGAAACACCCCTTCTTAGGCCCAAATTGAATTAAAATGTCAAAAAGGGGGAGAAGCTAGACAGGGGGGACCTGGAGTAGAAATTTCAGGTTGGAACTGAGCGATTCAGGTTCAACACAGAGGGAATCGATTGTAAATTAAGTGCTTTCGTGTGGTTCTGATGGTGGGCTACCTCTTAGGAATATTGTGAGGGCCAAAATCCTAAAAAGAACCCAAAGCTTTCATTTTGGGGGGGCAGGTGGGGGGCACATGGTTGACTTTAGATGTGACTATTGATAACACTATCCAGGTACTTAAATACTTGAGCCAGATGAACCCTTCCAGGCAAACCTCACTTTCCACTGCCTTCATTTCTTCTTTTTATATTTTAAGAAAACATTTTATAGCCAGAGTATGTTGCCAGTTGTGTAGATGGTGACAGGATTTTATTATTTTTAAATTAAAAAGATATGAACTTTTTCTATCACACAATGATGTCCATTCACAACCAAGCATGTATAGCACCAGAAGCTCAGGTGAACTCCGTTTTATTTTCATGGTCACAATGGGCTATGATTTAAGCAAGTTTCACATGTGAAGTTGTACACCAATTGACTGACATCATTGTTTTATTTTATGGAAGCAGCACAGAATAAAGACGCTTTCATCTCCTGACACAAAGAACCAGGAATCCTATACTTCTCACCTACCAAACCATACCCCCGCATTGGGATATTTAACATACAATTTTCCAGGGAATCGATAAAGCATTTTCCATTTGAGTGCTTTTATTCAGCTAGGTGAGGGTTTTTGCAAATGTATGTGATTTTCCTAGCCTCAATCAGAGGGGCCTGCATGGCCATTAAGGTCCATTTAGACATTCAATTATCAAAGATGGAAAATGGGAATGGACTAAGTACTATCTCATACTTCTACTGACCAATTAGTTAGTACATATAATAAGTCATCGAACGTAATTAGCTGATGGGCATGCATCCAGATTACATCGCAGTCTAATGTTTTTATAAAATTCTGCACAATTGTAAAAATCTAGTAAATTTTCACTAGATTTGCATGAAGTTATTTGGATTATACATAGTAACCCACTGCAAGAATTCTGCTTGAAATACCATCTTCGTAAGAAAAGGAGGAGGTGTGACTGAAAGAGGAAATGTGGCAAACGCGGAGGCCTAACATCTAGGCTAAAAGCTAGACCTTACAGAGTGTCTCTTCCATCTATTTTGTTTGCAAATGCTTGCTCCTTAGAACCAAAAATGGATTACTTGAGGTTGGATTTAACCACAAACTAGGAGGTGAGAAATTGCTGTGTCATCATTGCAACAGAAACTTGGTTAAAGCCCGCTGTCCCAGATAGTGCTGTTAGCTTGATAGGATTCTCAACATTTCAGCTGGACTGGAGTTTTACTCTTAGTGAAAAGTGCCATAAAAGGTGCAAAGCAAGCCCATTGCCAGAAAATTCAGAACTTTTTTCAGGATCCAACAAACACCAGGCGAATGTGGAAAGGAATCCAGGCCATTATGGATTACAAGGTGACTCCATTGAGATGCAAGGATGACACAGACTTCCTAAACAAACTGAATACATTTTTTGGTAGATTTGAGGCATCAAATAGCACTCCAGCTGGGAAAGCTGTGTTCCATCCTGATGAGCAAGTGCTAAGCTTTGATGTCACCTCTGTCCTGAAAACCCTGCAGAAAGCTAACACTTGGAAAGCAGCAGGCCCAGATAACATCCCTGGATGTGTCCTTAGGGAATGCGCAGATGAGCTGGCTTGTGTTCTCACAGATATTTTCAATCTCTCATTGCAGGAGGCAGTGGTCCCATCATGTTTTAAGATGGCCATCATCTTGCCAGTGCCAAAAAAAATCCACAATTACAGGCCTCAGTGATTACCATCCGGTTGCACTGACATCCACCGTTATGAAATGCTTTGAGAATCTGATAAAGGGCATTATTGTATCTAGCCTCTCGCCAGCATTAGACCCACTTCAGTTTGCCTACCGACCAAATTGTTCTACAGAGGATGCTATTTCTTCTGTTCTCCATCTGAGTTTGAAACATTTAGAGGAAAGAAATACTCATGTGCGTTTGTTGTTTGTCGACATTTAACACAATCATTCCCCAGCATCTAGTAGACAAACTGACTTTTAGGCTTAAACACCTCTTTGTGCAACTGGATTCTTGTTTTTCTTACCAACATGCCCCAATATGTGCAAGTTGGAACAAATACCTCTAATATCATTTTCTTGAGCACAGATTGTCCCCAGGGCTGCGTCCTAAGTCTGCTGCTGTTCACCCTGTTGACCCATGACTGTTGTGCTAGGTTTGCCACCAACCATATTGTGAAGTTTGCAGATGATACAACAGTAGTGGGACTTATTCATGATGGCAATGTGGAAGCTTACCACCAGGAGGTTGAGGGGTTGGTGAACTGGTGTAAGGAAAACAGTCTAGTTTTAAATATCGGAAAAACCAAAGAGATCATAGTCAATTTCAGAAAAGGCAGGCACAGTCACACTTCTCTGTGCATTAATGATTCACCTATGGAGACGGTTACCAGCATCAAATTTCTGGGTGTGCAGCTAATGAGTAGACAGGCTTGGTCACTCAACAGTGAGAAACTGGTGAAGTGGGCACAGCAGCGCCTGCATTTTCTGCATCGCATGAGAAAAGTACATCTTCCTTCTCCTATCCTTACCACTTTCTACAGGGGGATGATCGAGAGCATCCTGTCATACAGCATCACTGTCTGGTTTGGAAGCATCACTGCTTCAGACAGGAAGGCGGTGCAGAGAGTGGTGAGGATGGCCGAAAAGATCATTGGCAGTTTCCTCCCTCCCATCCAGGACATAGCACAGAAGTGTTGCTTGAACAGGATCCATACCATTATCTGGGACACTACACATCCTCTTCATGACCTGTTTTCCTTGTTACCTTCTGGGAGGAGGCTTCGTGGTATCCATAGCAGAATATCTAGATTCAGCCACAGTTTCATTCCATACAGTATTAACCTTGTGAACTCTCAAGCTTCCTCCTTCTGATATATATTCAAGATGGACAGTATTTAATATTTATTTGTTATGTATATGTAGGGGTGTGGGTCTATACATATGTTGTTTATAGTATGTTTAGGTGTGTGTCATGTATGTGTTTCACTTTGAGAGCGGGCAACTAAATTTCATTTTTGATGTGTGCCATTGTGCCCACAGTAAAAAAAAAGATAATAAAGGTTATCTTATCTTATCTAACAGTAAATCTCCCCCCCCCCTTCCATTTAATCATGTCCATTTCTGGGAGACTGCCTGGAAAAGTCACTTCAGTTTTCTTGGCAAGATTTCAAAAGTGTTTTGCTATTGCCTACTTCTTACAGCTGAGAGAAAGTTGATCTTGTGCCTAAGGCAGGAATAGAACTGTCTCTCAGTTTCTCACCTGATGCCTTAACTGGTACACCAAGCTGGTTCTCAATCTAAAATTAAGAGCTAGCTATAAGCATCCCTCAATGATAGGAAAATCCTTCTATATACTGCTTCATTTTTTTTTCTATCAGTAAGATACTCAGGGGAATGTGCATAACACTTTGCTCTCTTTTTTTTCTTTTTATACTCCAAATAAACCCGTGAGGAAGTTTAGGCTCAGAAATGGTGATTGGAACAGTCATTTGTAGAGCTGTGTTGGCACAGTGGTTAGAATGTGGTTTTGCAAGCTAACTTTGTCCACAACCGGAGTTCAATCCTGACTGACTCAATGTTGACTCAATCTTCCATCCTTCTGAGGTTGGTAAAATGAGGACCCAGATCATTGGAGGTAATATGCTGACATTTGTAAACTGCTCAGTGTTGTAAAGCATCATGGAGTGGTATATAAATCTAAATGCTATTTCTATTTGCTCAGTTTCATGGTGATTTGGACTTGGGCTCTGCTATCTATGGTCCAGATCCAAAACACTAAACTCTGTGGCATTGTACAAGCAAGAAACATTTCAAACAAAAATAAGGCACATGCAAATCTACCCAGATTTTAGAGTGGAGTCCTTGGTGTTGTCTGAGCTTGGTTGTTTACTTGCAGACATTTCATTACAACTAAGTAACATTCAACTAGGTACTATCATTAGGCTATTTATATGCAGTAGTTTACCCTGCCAGGGCTGTGGTGTTTCTCCTTGGTTAGTTCCTTGATTAGGGTATTGTTTTCTGCTTGATTGCTTGTCTGGTGTTAATCCCTGCTTCTCTGGGTTTGGGCTGCTGGAAAGAATATGTACTGATTTTTTTATTCTTTCATAGTTTTTATTGTCCCTTTTCAATAGTGTGAAAATATAGTTTATTTCTATGTGTCTATTGAGGGCTAATGGGCTGGAATAATGAAAAATACTGTTTTAACTCTAGTGCAAATAAGCACAGGTTAAGCCTATTCAGGGTAATGAACTGGAAAGACAGCAGGAAAAAAAGAGCTTTCCCAGAGAGGAAAGCTGGGTGTGCTGGGTTTAGGTGTCACATGGCCTACATGTGATTGGGTCACTGACAGTCCAGCTTGGATGACTCACAGAGATATTGTGAAGATGAAGTAGAATAATACACTCACCTCTGTCATACTGAACTCATTGGACACCAGAATACAAATGAGAATCACCCTTAAATACCAGGCAATACACAGCTTGTTACTTTATCTGCTGAGAGTAATTGATTAGGATAGTTTCATCTTTTTTTTTTTACAAACATGTCTTCTTAAATAATATAGTAAAAGTGACTGAAGAAAGCTAGGAAAGAAGGAATGGGAATGTCTTGAATTATAAACCTCTACCCTTAAAATACTGGCAAACCTTGCTCCTATATATGACATCTCTCCTATGTGTGTGTGTGTGAGAGAGAGAGAGTATACACATAAACATAAATTTTATTATTAATTTAAACTAACAATAATGAAGAAAAAGAGTCAGACATACTAAAAGCTACTGATTTCAATTACCATTAATTATAAGTCAAAAATAGAAAATGAGAAAATTAGCTCAGTCTTACTTTCTGTTTTGCCTCAGCATTTTAGTATATACAGGCAGTCCTGCTGTATACATATACATACACCTGACTAGGCTGCATCAACAGACACTTAGTATCAAGATCTCAAGAAGTAATAGTGCTGCTTTATACTACACTAGTGAGGCCACACTTGGAATATTACATCCAATTCTGGGCACCACAATACAAAAAGTTGCTGAGCGCCTAGAAGAGTGCAGAAAAGACTCTGCAGGATAAATTGTACAAGGAACAATTAAGGGAATTAGGAATGTCTAACATAACAAAGAGAAGAATTAGGGGTGACATGCTAACTGTCTTCTGCTATATGATGGGTTACCACAGAGAGGTAGGTAGCATCTTATTCTTCAAAGCTTCTGAGGGTAGGACAAAATGCAATGGATACTAATACCAATACTTCCGTGTCAGAAGCTTCTGTGGTGAAAGGATTTATTAGTGATGTCACATTGTCCAGGGAATATCCAGTTGAGGGATCATTTTGTGTCCTCATGAAGTTGCCCACCGAAGCAGTACCCACTTATCTACTTGCGGCCACCCACTTTTGAATCATTGGGTTGATGGGAGCTGGAATTGTGACGGGAGCTCACCATGCTCCATGGCAGCAATGGGTCTCAAAAGAGAGGCTGACAATCATCAGCCCAGCATTCTAAGCTCATGAGCCACCACGTCCTTTATGCAACAGACGAAAGCGCATTAAAGAGAGATCCTACCTGGAATTAAAGATAACTTCCTGGCAGTGAGAAGAATTAACCAGTGGAACCATGGTACACACACCTAGAATTGTGTACACCATCACTGGAGGTTTTAAAGAAAAAAATGAATGTCCATTTGTCCAGGATGATATGGGCAGGGGTTTGGACTAGATGGTCTCGAAAATCCTTTCCAGTGTATGATTCTATGAATTTTGGTATTAAACTTTGATTCATCTGTTCAGATCATCACTTAATGCTGTTGTTGTTGCTTTCCTGGAGGAACATTGTCCATGCTACAAATATCAATCATACATGTGCAAATACAGTTGAATTATAATGAAGACAAAATCTACCTTTTTCCAGATACGGTTGCTTGTGGATAAGTATATGAGTGTGCATATATATAAAGCCCAAAAGAATTTAGGCTAATTGTAATTGTGGGCAGATATTATTACACTTTATTGTACTTTAATATGTACATTATCCAGAGACACTTTTGTTAGAAGATGATAGTAATAATAAGCGAGTAATTGTCATATTCCAGGAAGTGTCTTACAGTGTACACAAATCTCCCAGGAGAACTCAGTACCCTTAGTTCGCTCACTTGCATTATCTTTGAGAACTTATATTTTTACAACTTTAACCTACTCATTAGAAGTAAACATCTTTGAGGTTAAATAGGACTTTGTTTCAAGAAGGTGTGCATATGATTGTACCCTTAAGTTCCAATGGCTTAGTAGTAGTGACATGGGTAGCCAAACTCCAGATGATTCACAGATGACATCAACAATATAGAAAAAAGTCTATATCCTGACCAGGTTTGGAAGCCGTATTTAGTGGATCCTAATGATATGATTCTGAGCCCGTTTTGTCTAGTAGTTAAGGCACCAAGCTAGAAACCAGGAAACTGAGTTCTAGCCCCATGTTAGACATGAAAACTGGCTGGGTGACTTTGGGCTAGTCACTTTCTTTCAGCCCAACTCACTTCACAGGGTTTATTGTTGTGAAGAAAACAGGAGGAAGAAGGAATAATAGTTATGTTTGCCAGCATGAGTTATTAAAAATAAAGGTGGAATAAAAAATATAAAATAAATTTTAAATATGATCTCAGAATAAGATTGTGCTCTTGTATTTTTTTTAAGGCTCATTGAAAACTTTTCTAGCTTTAAGTGGGAAACATAGATTTGAGGGGAGTTTTCCCATTTTAGAATATTTAAATGAAAAATATGAAAGGCACAAAACAGGAAAAATTAAATATCACAAATCACATTGAGCTGAATTGACCTAAACTGAATAATTTAAGTATGGGCTTAACTGTGTCTTTGAAATGAATCACAGGGAAAAGTGTTTATCTCTGTTACACCCAAGATTTTTAAGCTGATTTGATGAGGATGAAGCTTAGGTTAAGTAGGAACCTGTTCTCCATGACTGCATATAACTAATTTAAATACAGCTCTCAACAAAGAATGCAACATACAGTGTCTCCTTTAATGTACAAAAGCAATTGCTCTTATGAAGAGAAATTCAATAAACCCTCTCATAAAGGCATAGTAGAAAAAAACTAGCAATTCAGCTATAATTCTGTCTTGTTTAACCTGAGTACCCTACTTTCAGGGGAAAAATTACTGCTATTGCCATGAAACAACTCAATATTTCAAACAATGTTTGTTGACACAAACTGAAACATGGTCAATATGGTGTTCCTAGACTAAAGTGGTATGGAGAAGGGCTGTGCAGGCATCAGGATCTGAAAGTGATTTGAAGCTTGTATGGGCAGCTGTGAGAGCAGCCTTGTGATCTCAGGTAAAGGTGCACCCAAGGTGTTCTTGACTGGGTGCTACACACCTGCATGTGTACAGTTTGAATCTCAGACAGATCCATCACACAAACCTAACGGAATGATAAATTGCCTCCTAGGTCAGGTCAGAGCAAAAATACAAACTGAACTTCTCTGCTTTAGACTTTAGCACCCATAATTTCAATTCTGAAATACAATAATACATCCTGATAGAATCAGAATGAGGAAGATTGACAGCAAAAATCTACATATTACAATAGGCTGAATTCAATTGTACCTATTGGACAAAATAAGCAAGATTATTTATAAGCAATAAAGGTATGGTCAATCTTTTTTCTTTTTCTTTTTTTTTGGTTTGCCCCTCAGAGTTAATCAGAATCATGCTGCTTTTAAATATGAAGAGTTTTTTTTCTGTATCTGTTTGTCTCCTGTTCTCAAGCTTCCATCATCCACAATAATTCCAATTTCAGCCTTCAGTGAGATTCTGGAACCATATTTTAAAATGAAATAACTCTCTGAAGTACCTGGGGTAACACCGGACAGATCACTAACCTTCTGACAACACATGGAAGAAACAGCCGCAAAATTGAAAAGCTGCAACAATTTACAGAACAAACTGGCTGGAACATCCTGGGGTGCTAATGCTAATACCCTATAAACAACAACCTTGGTTTTGGTTTATTCCACAGCTGAATATTGTGCCAGTGTGTGGCGTAAGAGCTCCCACACCCAAATGGTTGATATCCAACGCTGCCAGACAATGCATACCATTTCTGGCACATTGCATTCCACTCCTGTGCACTGATTAACAGTACTTAGCATTATCATACTGCCCCACAACAAGCTCTCATTTGGATGTGGTTAAGGATGCTGAATAACAAGGCCCTCCCTAATCACCAGGACAATGTGCAGCTCACCACAAGATTGAAAGTAAGCTATTCACTTAATATCTACCCAGTTCAACCCAGAGAATGCTTGGAGAGAGGAATGGTCCAAGGTAACTTATTGGGCCTTGACCATTAGTGGTGTCTCTACCAAACCACCTGGTTTTGACCTGCCTCACTTTAAGTGGTGTCTCTACCAAACCACCTGGTTTTAACCTGCCTCACTTTATCTGGTTGAAATTGAACAGAATTAGGTGTGATACAGTAAGAAGTGCCTCTGACCTGTATCAGTGGGTTGAAAGATTCCCACCTCTTGCAATTTTGATGCTGATATGCAAACTATTAAATATATTGTGCAAGATTGCCCACAATGTGCGTTCTCTGGTACCCTAGAAGATCTACCACTTTACAATGCCTTGGTAAGACCACATTTGGAATACTGCATCCAGTTTTGGTCACCACAATGTAAAAAAGATGTTGAGACTCTAGAAAGAGTACAGAAAAGAGCAACAAAGATAATCAGGGGACTGGAGGCTAAAAAATGTAAGGAACGGTTGCTGGAATTGGGTATGTTTAGTATGTTCCAATATACCAGGGGCTGCCACAAACAAGAGGGACTCAAGCTGTTCTCCAAAGCACCTGAAGCCAGGACAAGAAGCAACGAATGGAAACTAACCAAAGAGAGAAGCAACCTGGAACTAAGGATAAACTTCCTGACAGTTAGAACAATTAACCAGTGGAACAACCTGCCTCCCGAAGCGGTGAATACTCCAACACTGGAAGTTTTTAAGAAGAGACTGGACAGCCATTTGTCTGAAATGGTATAGGGTTTCCTGCCTGAGGAGGGGGTTGGACTAGATGACCTCCAAGGTCCCTTCCAACTTCATTATTATTTCTATTTCTATCTGCATGAAGCAACACCAGACAGAAGTGATTCTCTCAGTAGCTGAATTGAACATCCAGTTATAAGGCCACTGCCATACCCCCATAGAGGTTTTACTTATAATTACGTGGACTGTTACATATGTTTATATCTCTTCTGTTATGTTCTCATCATATGCTATAATAATGATTCCACTTTAAATAATCTTTCATAGGAGTTCACATTTTACCCATGTTTTCTTGAAAATAAGACCCAGTCTTATATTTTCTTTTGCCTCAAAAAGAGGCACTAGGTCTTATTTTCAGGGGATGTCTTACCTTAGGACTGCTGCAGCCAGGCCTCCCATACTCCAACACCTGTCGAGCTGCTGCTTGACTTCATCAGTGGCCACTTGCCACCACTGGCAAGAAGAGACTGGCCAGCCATTTGTCTGAAATAGTATAGGGTTTCCTGCCTGAGCAGGGGGTTGGACTAGATGACATCATCATCATCATCATCATCATCATCATCATCATCATCATCATCATCATCATTATTATTATTATTATTATTATTATTATTATTATTATTATTATTATTATATAAAACTTTTATTCATAAAACATGAAACTTAGTCAACTGAACACTCAAACTCACTGGCACTAATGGTTGACATGGGCTGCTGCCAGCATCCTAGGTATCAAACAGTTATTTCCTTAAAATGTAAGATGTTCCAAGTAGCGCAGTTTTTTGTAGCTTTGCTGGAGTTATTGTAGGAAGCTGTAATTTCTTGATGTATTTTGCAAAGTTTTTGGACATAGTTCCCAGTGCCCCGATGACAATGGGTATCACTGTTACATGTTTCATCCATAATTGCGCAGTTTCAATGGCCAGGTCGCGGTATTTCGTAATTTTTTTCAGTTCTTTTTCATCGACTCTGGCATCTCCTGGTACAGCAATATCAATCAACTGTACGCTTCGGTTCTCTATGACTGTGATATCTGGCATGTTGTGTTCCAAATGGCGATCTGTCTGTATTTGGAAGTCCCATAAGACCTTCACCCTCTCATTCTCGACAACTTTTTCTACCCTATCTTCCCACGACTTTTCGGACACAGGCAAGTCGTATTTTTTACACAATGCCCAGTAGATTAGTTTAGCAACTCAGTCATGTCTAGCTTTGTAATCAGTTTGTACAATTTTGCTGCACTCAAATATTAAATGTGAACTTTGTCGTTGCATAGTCGGCAATTTGGATTGTCAGTAGATTTTTGTATCTTTGCTTTCATGGCATTAGTTTGTAGAGCTTGTTCTTGAGCAGCCAGTATTAAGCCTTCAGTTTCTTTCTTGATGGTTCCCATCTTAAGCCATGCCCATGTCAAGTTGTTATCACATTTTCCTTCAATGTTTTTCAAATGCTGTCCATGCAAAGCTTTGGTTTTCCATCTATTTAATCTGTCATCCAGCCATTTTTCCTTATATTCTGCCTTTGTTTCTGTTATTTTTATAATGCTCTCTGTTTTCACAGCCTGCAGCAATTTTTCTATACTTTGATTTACATAGTCATTCAAACTTCATTTTTCTTCATTTTTTCTTTCTTTTTCTTTCATTTCTCTTCTTCTTTCATTATTATTATTATTATTATTATTATTATTATTATTATTATTATTATTATTATTATTATTATTATTATTATTATTATTATTATTATTATTGTTATTATTTCCAGACAGCACATTGTGCCAGTGCTGCCAGTCATGGCAGGACACCGCATGGTGCTTTGGGTCATTTGCAGGAGGCTGCATGGTGCTTCAGTGGCACCATCCCAAAGTGCCATGCGGCATCCTGCCATGACTGACGGCACAAGCCTGAAGCACTCCACAGCATCCTGTCGCAAATGGTGGCACTGGTGTGAAGCACGATGCAGCCTCCTGCAAATGGCCTGAAGCACTGCGCAGCCTCCTGCTGTGACTGGTGGCAGCAACTTGAAGCTCCTTGCGGCCTCCTGCAATGAGGAGCAGCAACAGCCCAAAGCGCTGCATGGCATCCTGCTGTGACCAGTGGCAGCATCCTGAAGCACCATGCAGCCTACTCCCGTGAAGAGCGGCAATGGCCCAAAGTGCCATGCAGTGTCTTTCCGCAACCTCCAGCAATGGCCCAAAGCACCATGCAGCCTCCTGCTGTGAGGAGTGGCAATGGCATGAGCCATGCAGCGCGACAATCTAGAAACCAGTATAGCCTAGGTTCTAGAAATGATTTAGAGGGCTTTATTGTACTATATAGAATAGAATACTTTATTGGCCAAGTGTGATTAGGCACACAATTTGTCTCAATTGCATAAGTTCTCAGTGTACATACAAGACAACAAAGTAATAATAATCATAATAACAAATAGAAAGGGTTTTCTCCCTACTTCTCCTGAATTTTTCTATATGAAAGTTCTCTGTTCATAATTTTAGAAAGCCAAGTTTGAATCATACAGCATGATGCTGGCCTGAATTGAGTCTTTTGTCACTGTTGTTGAAATTCACTGCAAGAAGCTTGCCAACAGAAGCAGATAAATGAGCCTCAGAGACTCAATGATGATTCTTTTCAAGGCATTACTCTAATTCTCTCCTTTGCTATTGATCTGTAGGGTACCACCCCCTCAAGCCCCAGACAAATTGATCCTGTGACTAACATCTGTGCACATAATTAATCTCTTTCACACATCTGATGTTCCACTTTGTTGGACACAGGACACACACTATGACTCATGTGTTAATCAGCTAATACCTGAAAATTAGGCTTGGACCTACTGTATAAACAATGACAGACAATCCATCAAAACCTTGGATGTATTAACAAATTTTGCTGGGATCTACAATTTGTTTTTGAACTGCATGTTGGAAGTCACTGAATGTATTCAAAGCTGATACATGCCTTATCTAGGAGGGGAGGGGAGGGGAGGAAGAGGAAAGGGATTCCAGCCAGCTCATCCAACATACACCAGAAATTGAAATTCACTATGCACCCTGGAAAAAGGATGTGACACTTCCAGAAGCTGATCAGGCCAAGATCTTTCTCCTAAAATGCTTGAGGCAATTATCCAACTGTGTAATCTCCTACCCACATATCAATTCTGAAGAGGATAGAAAATGTTTGTCATTTCTTCCTGGGAAATAGGATGCCAGACTATACCCTGAAGAGACTTTTCACCTTTCAGAGAAAAGTTGTCATCAATGGCCAACTCTAATTTTTAAGTGTAAAACACATCCCCATCCTTCTCTCCCCTGCACTCTCTATCCTCCCCTTAAAAGATTTCTAAATGCATATTCCGCCACTATATCAAGAAGTTGAATATTGGCTTCCGGTTTGCGCATGTGGTGCTTTCGGACACGCAAGAACAGTCTGCTTCCTGCTGTCCGTTCTTTCTTTTTTGGAGGACCCTGAAAAGGGTCAAAAATTGCCTGGGAGGGGCGATTACCGCAAGGAGGCCTTCCCTGCAATTGCAGAAGGGTGGCAGTCCTCCACTTGAATCTGGGACAATCTCCTCTGGCCCGAAGAAGAAGAGACCGGCCATAAAGATGGCTGATCACTAAGCCACTCCCTGCCGAAAGCCAAAAGCACTACCTAGCACCAAGAAGCAATCTGGAGGACCTGGGTGAGCCTTTACCTTTCCTATTCCCTTACCCATCTTCCTGTGGGACTTTCCTGAAAATTTCTTTACCCATTTTTTGAGAAAACAGCGAATATCTACTCTGGAAACAAATCTTAAAGCCTTAAAGCTTAAAAAAAACTCACTTAATTCAGTAAAGAAATTAAGCTATTTCATCTGTATCTACTAAAAAGCTCCTATATTTATTTTTTTTTGCTGGGGATCCACTATCCTATTTTCTCTCCAAGCTGTGAATTAAGGAAAAAAAAATGGACTAATGCTACAAAAGTTCTATATTAATTTGGGAAAAAAGAAAGTTTTTACATTGCATTTTATATGTTATTGATGACATCTTGTGGCGAAACCTGGTACAGCAAGTAAATTTCTTTTTTCTGTTGTGAGAGCTGATTGAATAACAGAGCTGTCCTTGACATTATTTTTAAATATAAGTGTGGAAACACCTGGCACTGAAAACAACTCTTTCGGAGGTGGATAATTCTTGACTCTTATTAAAATAGCCTCCATGGAAGATTTAACTGCAAACAATAATGAAATGGAAGAATATATCCCACCACTTGACTATAAACTGATACTGGAAACGATTTTGGCAATGACAGAGCAAATTAAAGCCAAATTGCAAGAAAAATCTGACAACTCAAAGCCACCAAATCAAATTTTGACTTTAAATGAGGAAAATATAATCCAAAACCAAATAGAAGAAGTGGAAACTAACACTAAAATAGGAGACTTCAAAGAACAATAAATGCAACCTACAGAAAACCTTAAAGTCCAAACTTTAATGGCAACTACAAAACTTACAACTCAAAAAGCAACAGCACCTGAAGAAAGCAATACTAAGAGTGAAGACACTAAAGGCCTTCAAATATACTATATTGAGAGTTCAACTAATCAAATGACAGCTATAACACCAGCTACTACTTTCTACCTAACCCAGATAGAATTGGAAGAAGAAAAAGACTTGACTGATATAACGAAAACTATATTACATCAATCATCAAAAACTGAATTATCAAAGCAAAACTACAATGGTTACAAAGGGGACATTTTCCTTGCAAAATTGACATTTGGATATCCTCCCTGGATTCAAATAAGGGGTATAGGAAGAAAGGGAGATACATTTGAGAATTTAAAGATGCCAAAGGGGAAGCCTGATTGGCACAAAAGGAAGGCAATAGTTAGATTTAAAAAATTGAACTTGTTTCTTTTTGGGGATTCCTAAAGATAGAGTATAAAAATATTTTTCAATGGATTAAGGGGAATCTCTAAAAAATATAACTGATTTTACATTTAGGTTTTAGATCTTTAAGGGAAAACAAAAGTAAGCTTTTAGAATATAATTCTGAACTATATTATAGAATTTAGAATG
This sequence comes from Vipera berus, assembly GCF_964194415.1. Taxonomy (NCBI): domain Eukaryota; kingdom Metazoa; phylum Chordata; class Lepidosauria; order Squamata; family Viperidae; genus Vipera; species Vipera berus. The sequence continues at coordinate 212,837,545 of NC_138203.1, read as the reverse complement.
ATATATCAAAAGATAGTATTTTAACAATTGATGTACAGTTAAGACGACTTATAGAATATATTAGTTGTTACTTTTGAACTATATTATAGAATCTAGAATTTTATATATAAAAGATAGTATTTTAATAATTGTTGAACGGTTAAGACAAAAAATATCTTTCTAATAATTGGTGATTTGTTAAGATGAAAACTAGTCTTTAATGGTAAAGCATAAGAATGTTTTGTAATGAACAATGTAAGTTTTGTAGACAAGAGAATTATTCTTTATTGAAATAGGGAATTGTGGGTTACCCAAAAATTAAGCTTTCTTTTGTATATTATAGGCTATTCTAGAATATTCTACTGCAATTAGATAAAATTTAAAAACAGGATATTGATATGTATTAGTGAAAATATATTGAAAATTTTGTAAATTGACTAGGTTACAACTAGAAGTGTATTAACTTGACTATTTTGACTATATAATAACTAAGGGAATCAGAGAGGGAATCCCTGTTGATGCAACCTGAACTATTTACAACTTGTTATTTGTTATTTTGAATTACCCAACCACCATATTGCTTCACAAATACATGTATATGTAAATATTAAAAAATCAATAAAACATATAAAAAAGAAGAAGTTGAATATTGATTGACGGCACCCAAAAAGCAAATAATTCGCTATATAATGGAGTTATATCTTGTGTCTAAATTTTAGAGTTATGTTCATGAGAACAACACTTACTACGCTTTCAATGTTCTAATAGGCACTGGATCCAATCCAGATGAGAAATAGAGGTACTTAAACTTTTAATACTCTACTTTTAATCTGATTTGGGCTTTCATTTCTGGTACTTCTTTTAAGAAGCTATTATTCAGTCGTTAAGAAGTTTCTTCATTTACATAAAGGGAGAAAGTAAGTCAATAATAAGTGAAAAACTTTCAGAGAACTTTCATTTCTCTCCTGTAAGGAAGGTCAGTGTAGATGCAGAAACAGATCGCACATCAGAAAATGTAAGTACTTAAAAAAAATCAGGTGAACATTGTTTCACTGTAAATATATCCCTCCTACAAACCTTTTAACCAGTCTTGTAGACATAAATATATAGATATTAGAGAAGTGCTTATGGTCCAGCCCAGGGGTAGGCAACCTTGGCTCTTTTATGACTCGTGGACTTCAACTCCCAGAATTCCTGAGCCAGCATGGCTCAGCTTGGAAACCTCTCCCATTCCCCTCAACATAGCTGGCTCAAGAATTCTGGGAGTTGAAGTCCACGAGTGGTGCTATGTATTAATGTTATGTTATGGTTATGTACATTACAAAAAGGGTCATGAGGTAAAATCGGCCGGAACACACGGCAGCTTTTGACAGCTGTCAAAAGCTGCCGAAGGCTTATGCGCAGCCGCAGCAGCTTGACAGCTCTCAGCTGTCAAGCCACGGAGACAGCGCAGGCGCGGCAAAATGTAACAGCGCCGGCTGTCAAAGCCAGCCGCCGCGGATTGGACCTCACCGACCACGGGAAACCGGCAAGTTTCTGATTGGTCACCAGTGTGCCAGCTGGAGTATAAATATCGGCGCAGAAAGTCTGTCAGTGTCCGGTTCCATGCCATTATTAAAGGTTGTTACTTGAGCCAGCTGTTTTGTGTGTTCATTACTGAAGATAACCCAAGTAGCTTTGAATCGAACACAAAAGATATAAAGCAGTGAACGCAAAAGAAGGGAAGATTGTGAGGAATCATCATCTGATGTGAAACAAAAGCTTCTCCTTCATAGGATTGACTTTAATGTTTCTTTTGCCATGTCTGTCAGAGACATATTTCTTTTCCAGCTGATAGGAGAATTGGGTGGGCGGGAGCTCTTCTCCTTTCAAAGAGCCGGTAATTCCATTAAAGCTCAAAATGACTTGGTGAAACATGAGTAAGGGGAAATCATTTGCAAGAACACACCAGCTGGGTTCCATGACATCACTTGCAGAATAAAAGGAAATGAACTAATAAGATATGCATACAAATCTCATTTGGTTGTTGCTGTTGTTGATTTGCTTACAGGGTTCCGAGATGGTTTTACAGGCTGCTAAGAAATGAAAAGAGAGAGAGGAGGAGAGGGATAGAGAGAGAGAGAAAGGAAAAGGAGGGGAAATGGCTTGAGTATTTTGTTCCTTTTGGTAAATCAATTTATTTTTTATTAAAGCTGACAGTGAAATAAAATGGTCACAATGCTTCCCATTTTCTTTTATTTTGAAAAGAATGATTGTGGGTGCAAGAATGCCATGCACATCTAAATATACAATATCTGCAAAGCCAGGAAACAGTATTTGAACGTATTCATTAACACCTACATTCTTCATGTCATGATTTACATGCACAGACATTGACCTTGTTGGATACTTTATGAGTAAGTATTTCATTGGGGGGGGGAAATCATGTTTCCTGTCAGATGTCATTACACCAATGGTAGATAACTGACTTTTGAAATTAATATTGTAGAAATCCTGCGGAAGCAAGAACGTTCAGAGAAAAAAAATAGGAATCTCTACTAGAAACTAAATAGAAAAATATTCTGTTACTTAGCTTAGGCATTAGCTACTCCGCTTAAAAGAAAATCTAGGTCAGCCAAATACATGAGAAATCAAATATATAATTTAGTTCAAATTAAATTTTAATTGATAAAAATATGTAGCAAAGTCTCCTAACTTCTATACACTCCTATCCCAGCTCTACTAATATACAGGTAATCCTCAACTTACAACCATTCATTTAGTGACTGTTTGAAGTTACAACAGCACTGTAAAAAGTGATGTATGACCTGTTTTCACATGACCATTGCAGCACCCCATGGTCATGTGATCAAAATTTGGGCGCTTGGCAACTGGCATGTACTTATGACAGTTGCAGTATCCTGGAGTCATGTGATTAACATTTGTAACCTTCCCAGCTGGCTTCTGAGAAGCAGAGCTAAGGGGGAAGCCTGATTTGCTTAATCTCTGCATGATTCATTTATCAACTGCAGTGACTTGCTTAATGACTATTGCAAAAAAGTTCATAAAATGGGGCACAACTCACTTAAGAACTGCCTTGCTTAGCAACATATATTTTGGGCTCAGTTGTGGTCATAAGTTGAGGGGCTGCCACAAGGAAGAGGAGGTCAACCTATTTTCCAAAGCACAAGAAGGCAAGACAAGAAACAATGGATGGAAATTAATTAAGGAGAGAAGCCAGCTAGAATTAAGTAGAAATTTCCTAACAGTGAGAACAATCAACCAGGGAACTGGCTTTCCTTCAGAAGTTGTGGGTGCTGGACAGACACTTGACTGAACTGATATAGGGTCTCCTGCTTGACCAGGGGGACTAGAAGACCTCCAAGGTCCCTTGCAATTCTGTTATTATGACTACCTATATCTGTGTTTGGATATACATGATTCAAAGTAAAATCTTTGCTCAGGCCCAAAGGAAATGCACAGTGTGATCATGCAAACTTCTGAGTTATATAGAACTTTTTGTCATGTTGGATTTGAAGGGCAAATGAAAACAAGAGAGGGAGAAGTTGCTTATGATTTAGTGTTAAATGCTGCATTTGAATTTTAAACTGACAACAGGAGATGTCCTTTGTAGATTCAGTTAGGCATGGGAGAAAGATGGGAGTTTACACTAAGAGAACAGGATTTGAGAAGCAATAGAAAGTGAAAGAAAGAGGGAAAACAGTTGTCAGTGTATATAACCTTTCTCATGGCTTCAAACTGGACATGTAGTTCCGCTCAACCATCCCTTAAGGTTGATCCTTTGAATCCTCCTATTCCTGTTTTCTTCTTTATTATTCACTGTTGTGATGGTTCAACAGAATAAGATGATAAGGCAAAACTGGGACTAAATTGTGTATATATGGGAAATAATTTCATAAACAATTTCCCCTTGAATTGTATGTAAACTTCATTTAATGTAGAAGAATTAGCTTTAGATCAAATGAGGCCAGGAGTGTGTTGTTAAGCATACATTTCCTTGCTTGTCATCCTTGATTGGAAAGGTATGTCAACAAAACAATTTTAATCAAAGGGCTTTTCCTGATGGCTGAGTTAAAGTGCGATCCACAGACTAGTCCTTGAGCTGGCAGGATAGTATATCAGTTTAAAATCTGCTGCCTCCACTGAAGATCTCAATAACTTATTTTTATTTTTGTATTACAATTAACCTCACATGGAGTACATTTATACATTATCTATAACACTATTATAGGAAATGCCAGTGCATGAAAAGAAAAACTTTAAAAACAACTAATTGAAAAATGAAAAAAAAATAGAGAAAAAATAATTTAAAAAACACACCTAAAAACAAAATAAAGCAAAAATAGATTCAAGACTTTGGGATTTCACTGCTTCAGGTTAAAAGACATAATTACTTATCATTACATATATCAGTACAAATTTAAATATAGAGTTTGGTCATATGGAATCATAAGGAGGCTAGCAAATGGTACTGTCTGTCTTTACTGCATACAGAGGCAAAGATTAATGGATTCTCATGTCTTTGTTTGTCTTCTCTCCCTCCAGTCATCGCCAGTCAGCAGGAAACATCCACAGTCATGCTCTTTAACATTGGGTGTAGATGGGAAGGAAGCAGATGGCTTCTGCAAGTTATGATATTCCCTATAAAAGTGAAAGTTGGAGAAACCTGATAGAAAGCTCTACCTATGTGGTGTCTAGGAGTCAACAACAACTTAATAGTACAAAATTTATCAGTCAATCAATCAATCAGACTGACAGTATATCCATGTATCAAAATATTCTCTAGTTTTGCAGTTGTTTTAGCTGATTGTGTTCAAAATTCAAAGGAAGCCTTACTCTTGGCTGATGGGTTTGGATATAGATTTAGTATACAGTGGTTGGAAAAGGAAATTGAAGCTCATGTAGTTCAGCTCTCTGGCTAGTGCAGGAATTTACTACTATACTATAGAATTTGCTACAGACAGTAATTCAGCTTCTATTTAGACACCCCAAGTAAAGGAGAATCTGTGATCTCCCAAGGCAGTCTGTTCCATTATTGCACAGCTCATACTGATAGATTTTTTTTTCTTGAGATCCAACCAAATCTGACTGTGTTGTAATTTTAAACCCTTTGTTTCTTGTCCTTTCTTCTGGAACATCTTTGAACAATTTTGCCCTGGCTTCTGCATGACAGCCCTTCAGTTACTTAAAGAGAGCTGTCATATCTCCCTGCAATATTCTTTTCTCCAGGCCAAACATCCCCATGCCTCCAGCTATTCCTCATTTTTTTCCCAGGCTCCTTATCATCTTGGTTGCTTTCTGCTGGGCATACCCCTGTTTGTTAATGTCCTGCCTACAGTGCATTACCCAGGAGCAATATTCTAGATGTAGCTTGACCATGGCAGAATATACAGGAACAATCACTTCTAACGGCGTTTACAACATGCATAAGTTGATTGCTTGGTTCTTCTTACAAGATGCTTCCAACCCAGTTACAAAAATAGAATTTGAAAAGAATAAGAGTGGAATCTTAGCTGAGAACTGGTTGTCAGATAAGAATACTACAAATTCAGGGCAGGATGCAAAGCTCCATTTGGATGGAGAATAAGAAGTCTTCAGATGTTGACCATGGCTGCATTTCATGGGCTGCTTCAAATCAGAAGGGAGAATTAAATTAAATTAAATCTTAAATTAAATTAAAGTTAAGAGGTGCAGGACAGTCCTTTGGAAGGTCCCTGCTGTCAGAGACTTATCTTCTGGGCATGTGGAACAGTTTTTTCCCCCTACTTTCTCAGCATTTAAGACACAGTTCTCTTCCACCAAACTGTTGAAAGAGAGTATTGATGTTGATACTGGTATGTTTTTAAAACTCTTTATATTGTTTTTTGTTTTTTTAAAATGATGGCCACCTTAAGGGCTTGTCAGAATAGAAAAAGAAGAGTGTTAAATAAATAAATGTGTTTATTTATTTAGGCAAGCATTGCTTGTCCTAATTTACATAAGATAGTACTACTCTATTATGCCTGAATTGCTGACATACATATTTTGCATTTTTAATTTCTCAAATTTTAAAGTCACCCTGAGTATAGGTATTGAAGTGGATTGTTATATCTGGAATTGCCAAGAATATTTACAATATACCTGGATGAACAAGTTTCCTTTTAAAAACTAAATTAATATCAATATTGGTGTTAAACATGGAACAAAAACCAATAAACAGTGATGCAAATATAGTCCCTCTCTGAACACCACATAAAAATAATATCCTCTCTTCTCTCACCCCCTTTAATATTATCTCTTCCCTCACCCCCTTTAATATCCTCTCTTCTCTCCCCTTCAGCAGGACCCAGGGAATGCCTCATACAGTTCCAGCTGAATCTCTGCCTGAAGACTGGGTGAGGCTGCTTGCCACCCCCAATCAGCTGGAGCTGCACACGCTGATCCTGGGCTCTCAACATGACCCAGGCAACATGTTGCACAGCTCCAGCTGAATTTCCACCTGAAGACTGTGTGAGGCTGCCTGCCACCCCCAAGGCCACTGCCAATCAGCTGGAGCTGCGCACTTTGATCCTGGGCTCTCAGTAGGACCCAGGCAATGTGCAGTTCCAGTGACTTTCCCACAAGGCTGTGCAGTGCTGCTGCTGCTTCACCTCATTCACTTTTACACTTTTTTTCCATTTTTTTTACAGTGCTGTTCAACCCGTCATATGTGTACCACCTGCCAGGTGCCAATGTACCACTAGTGGCACGCATACCACCAGTTGAAAAGCCCTGGTGTATAGCATACAATGTCAGGGAAATCTACAAATACTAGACACAATGCAGTCCTGATAGCCTAGATTGCTAATTCATTCTGTTTGGTGTTTGCATGCCTAGGTGAGCTGTGAGGTTGGCAAACTAGCTTTACATAAGCTAACTAGCAGTGTTTGGGTTTCTGTCTCTTCTAGGCTCCTCCACGTCTCGCCTTGCTTCTCCTTGGGTTGTGATGCCTCGCATCCAACCAGTCCAGCACCAGCTTCTCCTCTTCACATACACAAAAGAAGCTAGGTTTTTTCCCACTGAAGTGGTACTCATTTATCTACTTGCAATATTTCATGCTTTCAAACTGCTGTGTAGGCAGGAACTAGGGAACAAGCAATGAGAATTTACTCCAACTCATAGAGCTGGGCTTGAACTGCCAGAGTACAAGGCCATTTCTGGTCAGCAGTTCCAGCATCCTGAAGCCCCCATACCACTGCATATTCAGAATTAGATACTTAACATGATATGAAGGATTACTTACTACAATCTTGGCAGATGAGCATTTGGAAAGACTGGAAGTGGTAGGCAGTGACTGAATAGGATCTGCTGTCCCCCTCAGTTCCTTCCTGACCATCTTTCCTAATGATAGAATAACCCATAATACTTATTTCTGAAAGTTTAGCATCTGCATGAGTATATGTAGACACACACACACACACACACACAGACGTGCATTCAGATTTTCCTGAAAGTATTCTGGGTTTGATTTTTAAGGCAAAATTAAGTTTTGACTTTAACATCTACTTAGTTTTAAAACTTTCAAAATCCCTAATCCTAATAAGTACATGAGTAAATCTTTGTTTCAGAATTCTACATAATACAATTTTCCTCTCCTCACTACCTTTGACATAAACCAGATTCATTTTTGTTCACATACCAGGATAGCAGATTCTGAATTAGAACAGTCTAAATTAAAGTATAATCTTTTTGCCAGCTGCAGTGTGACATCTGCTGTGTTCATGACAATGACATGTATATACTGTTAATTAGTCATAATAAAGTTGATACAACGAATGGCAGTCCTCAATGCTGACTCTTTATGTGTGTCTGCTTTGACTTTGGTGATGAATGTGTTTCCCACCTTGAAGCTGCACAATAGTTCTGGATTTTGCTTAGATTATACTCAGATGTAATTGCACAATAATTATAAAAACAAAGGCCAAATCTCCTAAGCCATTTTTCAGAGTAAGAGTTAATAAAGAAGGCTAACTGTACAGTATACTATAACGTTGTTTAATAGTGTGCTGTATCTTTAAGGAGATAACTACACAAGAGGTGATTTAACTATATTTATTAAGTACGCTTGAAATCAATGTTGAACAAAAGGAACTTAACTTCTTGCTAGGAACATGCTAATAGTCCCCAAAACACCTTGAGGTAGGCAAGGTCAGGAAACAGACACAGCTGAAATTCAAGAAATACTTTTTATTGCTGTGGGGTAGGATAACAGAATGTTAAAAGTCAACCAGAGGTGTTTTTTTCTCCTCCATCTTATGCTAAAAATATCAAAGTGGGGCATACAAGTTTAATATATTATGGTTGGTTGCAGAGTCAGCCAGATGTTCAGACTGGACTTGGCCTTTTTGTCTGCATATCAAATCCTTCCCAAGGACCTGGAATAGGCAAATCTTGTTGTTTAACAATATGAAAGGCCTTGTCACAAGATATAATCTGTTCCAAGGGAAGCTGCTTTTTGCAATTGACTGATGGTGAATTTGTGAATACCCATGATGTTCAACTCATGCTCCAGATGTCTTGGGATTGCACCCAAGGTGCCTATTACTATTAGTGCTACTTTTGCTATTTTTGCCGTCATTCTACTTCTATTTACAGGTCTTTGTAATTTGTTGCTGTCTCATCTATTCTGCTGTCTCCAGGTACTGCCACACCCACTGTCTAAACTTTTTGTGTTTCTTATAGACAATGGTTAAATCTGTGTGTTATATAGCAGCTGCTTGTCTGTTTGTCTGTTTAAAGTCACAGAGCACTTTAGCTTCTTCATTTTCTATTATTTTGATTATTTGTGTCCCACCAGTTCTTGCTTGGAAGAAAATAGTATTTCCTGCAAATATACCAATGCACTATTGTTGCTACTTTGTCATGATGTTGTTTGAAGTCAGAATTCTGATCTTGCAGCAGCTAACTAGGTGGTCCACTGTTTCTTCATCTTCCTTGCAGAGATTGCATTTATCCAATCATGTGGCAAGGAGTCAACTGACTTCTGGTCATCAATCTAAACTACCTTCAAGTTGATGTTCTTTCTCTTGCAGTTTTCCAAAATCCTCTTGTCAGTTAGGGGCTGATTTTTCGTTCCTTTCTGCTCAGGTGGAAAGAGCACACCTAGCAAATTGAAAATTGTTGGTAAACAGGTAATTGGCCCACGGTTTAACTGGTGCTGCCCCTTCCCTTCTTTTATCTTTCATTATCAGGTAGGTTTTACCAGATGTTAGAAGTAGGCAAAGAAACATAAAAAGAAAAAACGACATAAAAAAGAAGAAACAATCATACATAGAACAAATGGAAATAATACATAAAAATATCACAAGAAGCACAGGTGGGTAAATGCATACACTTGAAAACACATGCACATGCACACAGACATACATTCCAAATTGTGAAAGTCAAATATATCATGATAAATTTACCCATTACGTCTGGTATCCCTGGTGTTTATTAGTACCACTTAATAAACCTTTAGTAAGATCACATTTAGAATACTGCAGCCAGTTTTGGTCACCATATTATAAAAAAGATGTAGAGATTCTGGAAAGAGTGCAGAAAATGGCAACAAAGATGAATAGGGACCTGGAGGCTAAATCATATGATGAATGGTTGCAAGAATTGGGTTTGTCCAATCTCTTGAAAAGTAAGTCTAGGGATGACATGACAGCAGTGTCCCAATATCTAAGGGGCTGTCACAAAGAAGAGGAACAGAACAGAACAGAACAGAACAGAATAGAATAGACCTTGGAGATGTTCTAGTCCAGCTCCCTGCTCAAGCAGGAGAACCTATACCATCTCAGACAAGTGATTGTCAAGTCTCTTTTTAAAAATCTCCAGTGATGGAGTGCCCAGGATTTCTGGAGACAAGCTGTTCCAGTGGTTGATTGTCCTCACTGTCAGGAACTTTCTCCTTAATTCCAGGTTGCTTCTCTCTTTGATCAGTTTCAAACATTGTTTCTTGTCCTTCCCTCTGGTGTTCTGGTGACCAACGTGACCCCCTTTTCCTTGTGGCAGCCTCTCAGATACTGCAATACTGCTATCATGTCTCCCCTATTTCTCCTTTTCTTTAGACTAGCCAAACACAAGTCCCGCAGCCATTGTTTGTATGTTTTAGTCTTCAGGCCTTTGATCATCTTAGTTGGTCTTTGAATTTTTTTGAACTCTCAACATCTTTTTTGTGATATGGTGACCAAAATTTACTGCAGTATTCCAGATGTGGTCCTACTAGGGTTTTATAAAGTGGTACTAATACTTCACGTAATCTTGATTCTATGGCTCTGTTTATACAACCCAGGATTGTATTAGCTTTTTTGGTTGCTGCTGCACACTGCTGGCTCATAGTCACACTTCTGGCTCATAGTCAAGTGATCGTCCATTAGGACTCCAAGGTTCCTCTCACAGTTACTGTTTTTAAGCCAGGACTCACCCAATCTGTACTTAAACCTTTGATTTTTCCTGCCTAAATGTAAAACTTTGCTTTTCTCTACATTGAAACTCATTTTGTTGGATAGGGCCCATTGTTCAAGTTTCTCAAGATCTTTTTGGATCCTGACTGTTGTGTATTAATGTAAATTCATAAGGGCAGTTATAAATGGTTAACTGTTGTATTCGTTCAAATCCTTAACTGGCTGCCTATTACTTTGCAAGCTTGTGTTTTGGGTGGAAATGTTGCTTTAAATTCATTGGCTGCCGCTTATCGGCGGTCCATATAAATAGATGTCAAGCGGCTGTTAGAGCTGCTTCTGTGTTGACTTAATAAATGAACTGTTACTTTTCACTTTCGCCTCTTCAATACCTCACCGATCCCAGTATATAACAATGAGTTTGTCTTCCGGGGTGTTGGCTACTCCTGTCAGTTTGGTGTCATCTGTAAATTTGATGAGTCCCCCTTCAATTCCCTCATCTAAGTCATTTATGAAGATATTGAAGAATACTGGGCCTAAGACGGAACCTTGTGGTACCCCCCCTTACTTCTCTCCATGTGGATATAATGCCATTGAGAACTACATGTTGAGTACAGTTTGTCAGCCAGCTACAGATTCATCTGGTGGTGATGTTGTCTATTCCAGCTTTTTTAAGGTTGTGTCTACTTTATCAAATGCCTTACTGAAATCTAAGTATACTGTACTACATCCATAGCATTTTGCTGGTCTACTAGTTTAGTCACTTTATCAAAGAACGAAAAAAGATTGGTTTGGCATGATTTGTTTTTAAGAAACCTGTGCTGGCTACTAGTTATACATTTGTTTGTTTTTAGTTGTTCACAGATCTGTTTTTTGATTATCTTTTCTAGGATCTTCCCAGGTATTGATGTTGAACTGATTGATCTGTAGTTTCCTGGGTCCGTTTCCCCCCCGCTTTCTTGAAGATGCCCTTTTTCAATCCTCTGGTACTTCCCTGGTGTTCCAGGCTTTATGAAAGATGTGGTGCAGTGGTTCTGAGATAACATCTGCCAGCTCTTTCAGAACACTGGGATGTAATCTGCTGGGTCCTGGTGATTTATATTTGTCACGGTCAGATAGGTGTTCTCTTACCATTTTTTTGCTTATTTTAATTTTTGTTTCTAGTATGCCTTTTGCAGTGTTTTTTGGGGTATGTTGGGTTATAGTTTCTTTTTATGTGAAGACTGATGCAAAGTATGAGTTAAGCAGATCTGCTTTCTCCCTGTTGCCTGTTATTTCCTTGCCATCTTCTCTCTTTAGTGGGCCTACAGTTTCCTTGACCTTTTTTCTTGTTGTTAATATGTTGGAAGAAACTTTTTTTTATTGTCCTTCATTTCTGTTGCAAGTCTTTGTTCGTTCTGAGTCTTTGCTTTCCTGACTTCATCTTTGCATGGTCTGGCTGTCTGCTGAGAATTGGCCTTAGTTACATGCCCCTCTTTCCATTTTTTGTATTTGTTCTTTTTGTCATTCAGTTTGTCAGAGAGATCTTTGTGCAGCCATGCTGGTTTCTTCTTGAATTTCTTGTTTTTGTTTCTCAATGGTATTGTGCTGGACTGGGCTTTTATGATCACATTTTTCAGAGTTTCCCACACTTCTTGGGTTGTTTTCCCCTTTAGGATTTTCATCCATGGGATCTTTCCTAGGTTCTCTCTGAGTTTGTTAAAGTCAGCTCTTTTGAAGTTTAAGACACTGGTTGGATTGTTTTCTATTGCTAGTGTTTGCATTATATTAAATTCCAGTATGACGTGGTCACTTTCACCCAAGGTTCCAGCAATTTCAATTTCCTCTATCAATTTTTTTTTATTTATTTATTTTTTATTATTATTAAATTTATATACCGCCCTATTCCCGTAGGACTCAGGGCGGTTTACAGGGAGGGTTAAAAACAAACATACAAAAATTAAAATCAGATTAAAATTAATTAAATCAAGTCCCCAAAATTTAAACTAAAACCCAATAAAATTAAAACCCTTCTCTATTTGTAACTATTACGTCCAGTATAGCTTTACATCTAGTTTCCTCCTCCACCTTTTGGCTAGTTGTCAGTTAGGCTGGTTAGGAATCTGTTTGATCTTCTGCTCACTGCAGAGTTTGTCTCCTACTTGATATCTGGATAGTTGAAGTCTCCGATTACTACTGTGGTATGCTTCCTACATACATTTGTTAACTGGTTGGCAAAGAGTTCATCTATTTATTCTGTTTGGTTGCATGGCCTGTAATATACACCTATAGCAATGTCACTTTTTTTCTCTTTTATATTGACCCATATACATTCTGGAGAGATTTTATCTTTGATCATGTGCATTTCTGTAGATATGTAGTGTTCCCTTACATATAGTGCAGCTCCCTCTCCTCTTTTGGTATCTTTTGAACAATTTTTATCCATCCATCAGTCCATTCCACTCATGGGTTTCATCCCACCAGGTTTCTGTTATGCCAATTACGTCATAACCTCCCCTGTGTACTATTGCTTCTAGTTCACCCTGTTTGTTCCCCAAGCTTTGAGTGTTGGTATATAAGCATTTAAGACTTTTATGACTGTCCATCGGTATGTTTCCCACATCTCCTGATTGTTGTTTGAATTTTTCTTTTTTATCATCGCTGCCTACCTCATTGTTTGATTTGCTTTCTTGAGATTTGTGATTGGTTTTGGGTTCTAGAGATTGATCACCCTCCCTCCTCAGTTTTAGTTTAAAGCCCTCTTGATGAGTTGGGCCAGTCTTTTGCCAAGTACATTTTTGACTGTTTTCGTGAGGTGCAGTCCCTCCCTTGCCAAGAGTCCTTTATATAGGAAATACAGTCCATGATCCAGAAAACCAAAGTTTTCTTGGCGACACCAACCCTTTAGCCAATGGCTTATTTCCAAAATTCTTTTTCCCCTCAATGGGTGTTGGCCTTTCATTGGGAGTATTGATGAGAACACTACTTGTTGTCCTAGCTTCTTAACTTTATTGCCTAGTTGTTTGTAATCTCTCACTATTGTACTCAAGTTGTTTGTTGTGTCATTCCTCCCAATGTGGAGGAGGAGGAAGAGGTAGTAATCTGTAGCCTAATTATTTTGCTTAGGTTCTCAGCCACATCTTTGATACCTCCCTGGATTTTATATCTGGTCTGCAGATGGGATGTTTGAGGTGACGTTTTAGGGAGTTTCAACTATTTTCCAAAGAACCAGAAGGCAAGACAAGAAACAATAGAAACTAATCAAGGAGAGAAGCAACCTAGAACTGTGGAGAAATTTCTTAAATGGGCCATTTGCTGTAAAAATGCAAGGTTATGGCATGAACTCAGAAGGAAGAGAGGAGATGTGTATTTGCAAGGCCTGTATAACAAAGATAAAGGAAAAGGAGTGTGGATAGGTGGGGCCCTTTTCAATGTAGAAAACAAGACCTGACTGGCAGGCACATCATATAAGACATATTGCTAAGATAAGGAATAGGGCTCAAATAGGGCCAATAGAAGACTTGCTACATGTCTTCTAGGATGCCTATTAGTTAACTTTTAGGAATAGAGATGAAATAGAGCCAATAGAATACTTGTTAGATAATGTTTGAAGTGTTTATTATTTTAAGACTTAGAAATAGGGATAGCATGAAGCCAATTGAGGACTCTTTCAGAATGGAACAATGTTCCTTTATTCCACTTTTTAAAAATGTATAAAAGTTTGTTGAATCTTTTGTTCTGGTTCCTGGCATTTTGCTGGCTGGGGCCCCTTTTGCTGAAGTGCTTCAATAAAAGGAAAGAAAACTTGCACCTCGTGTCTGGTGTTCTTCATCAACTTTGGCACCAGGCTCAGATCCAAACTGGAGACAGCAGAATGGCTTGTCTTCAGAAGTTGTGGATGCTCCTCACTGGGGGCTTTTAAGAAGAGACTGGACAGCCACTGGTCTGGAATGGTACAGGGTTTCCTGCTTGTGCACAGGGTTGGACTAGAAGATTTCCAAGGTCCCCTCCAATTCTGTTATTCTGTTATTTAACTTTGGACTCTCGTCAATTTATTTAATGCTGATAATAACATGTGGCCATGTAGCCATGTGAAACAAACTCTTGTTTCTGAATCAGTATTGCCCATATCCCACTAACAGAGACCGTTAAACAGCCCAGTGGATATATCAGTCTCATGAACCTTCTGAAACAGGTTTTTCCAAATATAGTCCTGGTTTTAACTAAACTGCAAAAAGACTAGTCAAGGTAATATAAAAGACCTCTTTTCTCCATTCTGAAGTCTCCCAATTCAGAAACATTTTTATAGCCTCATGAGTCAGGAGAACAAGGCACAAGGAGGACCATAAAATAAAATCTGTCTCATGCCTTGAGCTCTGACTACATCTAATTGCTTGGTATTCCAAATTATAATGTCATATTTTAGGGCCTTAGAGGTGGCAAGGATTTATTTATTTTTTTAATCTTTGACCATACCTCCTAAAAGTACCTTAATCCTAAGTAAAAATGTCATATTATGATATAGCCAAACTAAATGGGAGAAGATCTCTGTGCAGCTTTTGGAGCCCAGTTATAATATGTACTCATTGTTTCTCTAACACACTGAGTATATTACTTTAGCCATAACATGGGGGACTTTCCAATCTAATTTGTTAAGCACTAGTGCTGTTGAAGACTGGGAAGTGTTCCAGGGGAAATCACCTCCACACAAACAGAGATTAGCAGCTCTCCCTTGCAGACATATGGAAATGATTGTCTATAATCTCCGGTAATTGTGGCAGTATTACATTCAAATCCTGTTTTCAATTTTCTCAAACTTTAGACTGATTGTGTTATTAAATCATGCTGGCTGATGTATTTAATAAGGACTATTAAATGTTTATAAAATTAAGGAAATCAATATGAGCTTTGAGTTGGATGATGTGTTTATGGTTTACAGCAAAGGTAGACCATTGTTAAAAATAATAGCAGTAGAATTAAAGATGTGTCTACAAAATTGACATCAACAACCCACTTTAACAAAATTGATTAGAAACACCTAATTAAGGGTGTGGATGAGATAATAAAGTCTAATACTTATCCAGAGAAGGGTTTCTTTAGTTTAAAACAATAGGAAACAGTCTAAAACAACAAAACACAATCCTAAAAGTATAGTTCATATATCCACTCTTGTAATAAAGATACAATCCTACGTACTTTAACTTGATAGTAAACTTAGATAAGCCAAGATAATTTTTGGCTGAAAAAGAGTCATGTTCTCATTTCCCATGACTTAAAGACTACAGTTGGAACACATCAGTTTTTAGCCTGGAAGATGCTCATGAAGTGAAATGTAACTGTGAACCCATTAGAAAGTGGGTTGTCCAGAGCTCCCATAGGAGTAATTTCCACCAAGGCCTGACCTCCATCCCCACCATTCGAACCAAATGCTTTTCATCTACTGATGTTAACTGTGTGCTAGTAGTGACATTCTATTCTCTCTCTTTTCCCCCTAGGGCTGAAGCCAAGCTTTCCTCCCCCCCCCCAAAAAAAAAACCCCAACAACAACTAAAAAATAACACTCCAACACTCCAACTCCAACCAAATCAATGAGATAGCAAGCTTATTTTCAATATGTATTGCTCCCAATGAGGGGTTTTTCCTCACAGTATAATGAAACTGCCAGAGAAAACATTCAGTCCATGTTCAGATCCACTCCTGGCCAATAATGTCCAGTACTTTTGAGCTTCTATCTTCCTGAGAAAATTGTACTGTACAGTATTGTACTGCCCAAAGTCTTACTTAATTAGTCTACTTGTATTTTCAGACAATTTAAGTATTTCCTTACTTTTCCCTGGCCATTTTAAAGAACAGAGAAATTTTAGTATGACTTCCAGTGTATTAGCAGAGGTTGATTTCATAATGCATGTTGTGATGCACAATCAGTTAAACCAGATTATATGGATGTAAGCTGATTTATCTCAGTTTACTTTATTCATACATTTCCCATATCTAGAGAAATTTCCACTGATTTTAATTTAGATAAAACCAATTTGGTCTACTTCCATTCTTAGAGGTATGAGACTGAAGTTACAATGCATACAGAATCCTCTACAAAAGTGAATTATACATCCTATTTGAATCTGATACTTTGTACCTGAGCTGGGTAACTATTTTCTCTAATTTATTTATTAAAAATTTACCAAGGTCTTTGGGACTATAGCAATGACCTGATCTACCATAGTATGGCTGGCATGTTTTTGAATTCTTCCTGGAGTTGAGTATATTCACATAAAATAGGCATATTAAGCCAAATATTTTACTTATTTCAAATTATAATTTGCAAAAAGTTGTAAACAACACAGGCAACCCAAAGCTGAAAATTGTATCACTAAAAAAGCTTATTTTGCTCCTAAATTTATTTGATGCAATTTTATGAAACTCTACGGATGAAGAAATGTATCTGAGGTTTGGTTGCCAACAAACATTATATATTGTCATGTGTTGAGGTAATACAAAGTAATTACAGTGTCCATCTGAAAATGTAATGATGGCTTTAAGTAGTGTTGATATATGTAATTTATGAAATACACCGATGACAATAATTGCAAGTGTTGGATCTAAAGATCCTATGAGTAGAATTTTATCTAAAGGAGAAGGAGGAAATCTTTGTGTGTTTTGAATTAATTTTTCCTATTCACCCTTGCTTTTTTTGCCATGACTTCCACAATATTTTGGATTAATGTCATAATATAAAAGTCAAATATTCACTTATACATATTGAAATTATATGACAAAGACCACTATTCTATGTGTGTCATCATTTAGTGAACTGCAATCATCTTCATTGAGCAGAGTTCCTGGTAACTGCAAACAGAATAAAAACTCTGTATTAATGGAACTGCTGGCATGATTCTGCTTATGTAGGTTCTATATTTTAGTTATTTCTATACCATTGCATCTTTCTTACAGCCATCCCTATTCTTTCTCAGATTCATCCTGTCTTCCACAACTGCTTTTGGGGGCTGGGGTGACAAAGATGGGTTGAGGCTTCCATGAGTTGATGGTATCAAAGAAAACTGGGTCTCTTCTCTCAAGAGAAGCACTTTTCCTCAAGGCAAAACCACCACAGGATAGAATGGAAGGCTTTTGAAGAGTTGCTAGGAGATGAGCAATATATAAATGTAATAAATAAACAAATAAATAAGGCAATAGCCCTACCTTTGAAAGCACGTGTATTCAAGCAGTTGAAGGCAATTAAAAACACCAATTAAAAACTTCATATAGTTTCAAATAAATGCTTGTAGGAATCAACACATAATGCATAGATTTCTTCAGAATTTTTCATTCATGTGATTTTTAAAAATTAAGACTAAAATTAATTCCAATTTAAAATCAACTTTGAGCTATAAATTTCAGGGTTTTTCTAGGAAAAATAAAAATGGATACTTTTGTCCAATTTTTATTACAAAATTATTACAAAATTCACTTCAGTTCTGTCTAAAAGATAACTAATGTAATGGTATAACTTCTTTTTATATTTTACACACTGTAATAATGATTAGTTTGGTGAAGTAACTTATATATTCAAATGATAGATTTTGCAAATTCCATTTCCCTGTTGTAAACTACATGCTATTTAATCTTTTGCAGAATGCAAGGTTTCTATCTATTTAATCACTCAAAATTTCACCTTCAAATTTCCTTTAACCTTTCACTGGCTTTCTTTGATCACTGTAATAATTTTAATGAGTAATTATCAAAAAGGGGGGTTTTCTTCAATTCTTTGCATTACTAATTCTCACTGGGCAAAAAGCATTTTAAAATCCAAACTCATTAAAACCACAGCCCACATGCTAAAATAATTTGGTCCCCTGACTAAAGGATAAACTTAAACTTGTTTTTTTCCAGCAAATTAATTTTTCTTTCTTTTCT
Organism: Vipera berus; assembly: GCF_964194415.1. Lineage (NCBI taxonomy): Eukaryota > Metazoa > Chordata > Lepidosauria > Squamata > Viperidae > Vipera > Vipera berus. The sequence continues at coordinate 212,819,267 of NC_138203.1, read as the reverse complement.
CTTCTTCTTTTTTCCCCCCAGGCCAGTGGAGGGATGAGACTTACAAATGAATTAATTACTGAGTTACCCAGCATAAAATGCCCCACATCATTATATTTACATAAACATGCAGTATTTTAAAACCCTGTGTGTAACTAGCCACAATGTAGCCTTTTCAAAATCCTATGCAGTAAGGAAGATTTTGCATGGTTTGCATTACAAACATTGCAAGGGGTGAAGTAAACTGGATATAAGGCTAATATTTGGCAATGTCTTATAAATAATCTGATTATTTTATATTGACTGAAGTATAAAATTTGATCTTGTGTACCAGAAACAAGACCAGCCATGGTTGTGCATCTGCTTCATCTTGGAATTTCTCTGCTGGCAGTGTTCTCTCTCTCTCTCTCTCTCTCTCTGTCTCTCTCTCTGTCTCTGTCTCTGTCTCTGTCTCTGTCTCTCTCTCTCTCTGTCTCTGTCTCTGTCTCTGTCTCTGTCTCTGTCTCTGTCTCTCTCTGTCTCTCTCTCTCTCTGTCTCTCTCTCTCTCTCTCTCTCTCTCTGTGTGTGTGTGTGTGTGTGTCTGTGTCTGTGTGTGTCTGTGTGTGTCCATGTGTATGCCTGCCTGCCTGCCTGCCTGCCTACCTACAGTATACTCAGGCAACATAGAGCAAGGTCTCTATGTAGCATTAAAAAATCTGCATTTTCTTGGTCTACTCTTAAGGGACCTTTCTTCCCATTTAATTACTTGAGGATTGTACATTTCTGGGATTTTTCCTTCCAAATCTTCTGTTGGAATTTATTTCTGATCCAAATGAAAGTAGCTTCTTTCTCTGAGTCTCCCTTTCTCTCTTTCAAAAAGAAAGAAAATATGTACAATAAATGCAGTGTATTGCTTTGCAAGCTATTGGTCTGAAATATTTAGAATTTATTATTAAAGGATCATCCATCTGCCTTACACATCGCTTCTGAATGTTAAGGCACACAGAGATTCATACACAAACAAAAGGGTAGGGTGGGGAAATAACCATTCAGAATAGGTTTACATAAAATGATTCTTAATAGTTGCTACTAAGTGCAGGGAGAAACATTTGGGCTTTCAGATCTATAAATCACAATTTTTTTATTCATATTGCTTATCTGTATAAATAGTAACAAATGAAAAATCAAACTATGCAAGTTGCCTATCATGCATTATATAAGAAAGGATGAAATAAATAGGGTTATATAACCAATGCATACCTGAGACAGAATAGTTTAAATGATCATTCAAATCTTTAGAAGCCACATTTTTATGAACCTCGGTTAATAATATAATAAATAGAATAGAATAGAATAGAATAGAATAGAATAGAATAGAATAGAATAGAATAGAATAGAATAGAATAGAATAGAATAGAATAGAAGAAATTATAATATAATATAATATAATATAATAATATAATATAATATAATATAATATAATATAATATAATATAATATAATATAATATAATATAATATAATATAATATAATATAATATAATATAATATAATATAATATAATATAATATAATTAATATAATAATATAATATAATATAATATAATATAATATAATATTATAATATAATAATATAATAATTATATAATAATTATATAATAATAATATAATAATAATATAATAATAATATAATAGAAATAATATAATATAATATAATGAATAGAAATATTATAGTCACTTTAAATGTACACTAATCAGCATACATTAAAATGAAATTTTGTTGCATTCAGCTCTCAAAATTGAATAAGGTTGAATTTTGCTTACTGTTCACAAGGAACTATGAATCCTCATGGCTATTACTACTACTGTATTGTATTTAACTTTGATTAGAATTTATTTGTGCATTCTGAAGAGGGAACAAGTGCCAGCTTGTTCCCCTGGCATTGTGGGAAGCTTAGATTTAAGCTATAGCTGAACACCAATTCTCTGATAGCCATGGCTATCTTACTTTCTCTCAGACTATCTTATTTTGTAGGGTTGCAGGAGGAAATGGGGTTGGCAACTACTGTTGTAAGCCCACTGAATAAAGTTTGGAATACAAATGCCTTCTTCTCTAGAGAAACTGTTGATTCTATGCCAACAATGAAATGCAAGAAACATCTGATTATATTCTCTACATCCAGACCATAGCAAACTGATTGGGCAACCAAATTTCTGAATGCCCATATAGCCATAAATAAAGGGAACACCATCCATTGTCTACTGCAAGTATAGGTAGTTGAATGTTTTCACTTTTTTTTCAATTTTACATAGTTTCAAATACTGTTTCAGAAAGAACCCATCTTGATGATTTCTTCCACCAAAGAAACATTGGCAGGTTAAACTCCCCTTCTTCCCCAAGACCCTGGCCCCCTCCTCCATAGACTAGGGAGGGTCTTCAAAGTAGATTTCAAGGAATGAGGTCTGAGGACAGACAAATTCCTGCTGAATGAATCAAAATTTGCTGGTGTAACTTGGATTTCTTAACTGGATGATCTGTTAAAGTAGCATTTCTTTCTTGAGGCTAAAACCACTGGTTTACTTAAAGTATTTCTCTTGCTTACCCTTGCAATATAATTTAAAGGATAATTTTCAAAAAGGCTGTATTTCTGTTACTGGATGTAATACTAACCACTTCTGAAAATATTAAGAGAGGAGATATTAGTAACCTTAAAATCAGGCCTTTATATGCAAAGCACTCGAGCATCTTGCCAGAATACACAGATATTGAATATGCTCAGTCTTATGTATATTTGCTTCAGCTGAGTTCCCTAAAGACAACAGCCTGCATCACAAAATCACCACACGTAGCTCAACATAATTTTTCCCAATTAGCACTCTCTCTTCTGGAAAAGCCTGTGGCGGATGCAATAGACAGATCCCTAGAGGAAAGTGGTCCATCTAGGTAGACTTGAGATCGCTGACAGATCTCTCAGTGTGTGTGAGAAAGAGAAAGAAAGAGAGGGGAGTAGATATTCATAAAACATTCCCCTCTTCTTATCACTAGCTCAGGGGCATGTCTGTGTCTTAAAGCAAACATCCGTTAAGCTGCTGCTCCTTTTTTTTTTAGTGAGCAAGAAAAATAAAGTCACAGTAAATATTAATTACTTCTACTTACTTCACATAGCAAATAAAAAAGATTCAGAGCCAAGCAAGAATACAAACCTGGAAAAAAAACCATCTTGAGAAGACAGATTGCCTTTTTAGTTTTAAATTTCAAAGGGAGTTAAGGGTCCATTATAGATGTTTTCCAAAGTTCCCAACTTTTGTTGTTTCAATATAGCAGAATATAAAGCTTTTGGCTTAGAGAAGAGTAACTCGAGAAAAGCTAATAGGGCTGGTCTACTCTAGAGCACAGATTTTCAGATTTGGCAACTTTAATATCTGTGTGTGGTCTTCAATTCCCAGAATTCCCCAGATTTCCTTCACCTTTCAAGTGCAGTGAGAAGCTTCTGTGGATCAATGGATAATGTTATATATAAGAGCTGTGGTGGTGCAGTGGTTAGAATGCAGTATTGCAGGCTAACACTGCCCACAGCCAGGAGATTGATCATGACCGGCTCAAGGCTGACTCAGCTTTCCATCCTTCTGAGGTTGGTAAAATGAGGACCCATATTGTTGTGGGCAATATTATACTGACTCTGTAAACCGCTTAGAGAGGGCAGTAAAGCACTATGAAGTGGTATATAAGTCTAAGTGCTAGACGTATGAATGTGCTTCAGGTAGTAGATTAACAAAATATTTTGTGGTTGCCAAGCCAGGACTACCAACTCACTGCTTGAGTTGTATTTGTCCACTTTAGAAAACATTTGCAATCTGTCCTCATGATTTTATTGGGATTGTTCTTCTTTTGCAAATATGCAGCTCCCCATTAATCATGTGAGAACAATTCAAACCCCTGTATAACAGAGAAATTCTAACTTGTTGGCCTCATATTGGTATATGTATTTTATATTGACCTGGGAGTCAGTCTTCAGAGGCAATTTCTTCTAGCAGAATAATTTTTATTTGGGGGGGGGGTGTTCCCTTAGTACATAAAATTTATTACATGAAGTAAAGCTTTACCAATCTAGTAAGCTAATTCTCAAAATAGGCAAAAAAGGCAAATAAAAAGTTATTTATTTTATTACATTATTGCATTTTAATATCTGAGGTAGTATGAGCAACTCAGCAACTCCATTTGGGATTTATTATAATTTCTTCAGCACTGAAGGAAGGATATTGTTTGGCCCAGTGGGTATCAACTCTGAGAACTTACATAGAGGTTGTAGACAATATAAATAAATATTTCATAAAATGTAATGAATGTGTCATTCTGAGACTTGACAGCTCAAGAGACCTCAATTATGCCTGTTGATAAGTATCATCTTTAAATATCCAGAGATAATTATTCATTAGATATGAATTGACTTAAGAAAACTTACAACGAACCTTTTAGAGATGTTCATAAATTACAAGGGCATATAACCACAATATGGAACATTAATATGCTGCAAAAACCTATTGTCTCTTCTGTTTAATGATGATCCCACAGAATCTAATCTGGAACATAATTGATCAGCAGTTCCATTCATAATAGATGCAACCATCTGGGAAATGCTACTAAAAATGTGTATGCATGTATGTGTCTGTATGGGTATACATGCATAAAATAAACTATAGAAGTAAGTACTAAAAGAGAGTGAGACACATTTCATCACACTCACCATCTTTTATCTCTTTTTAAATTGATTTTATTGTAATTTGTTTGATTGTTTTGAGCCAGTCAGAGTTTTTGAGAGTTGAATGGCATATACATTTAATAAACTATAATTATTACTACAAATAAAACATGTCTCTTCACTAGTCCTTATTGCATTAATTTTATAAAAAATATACTGTATAGTTTTAATTATATTAAAATATTGGTATTTTTAGAATTATTATAATTGAAATATACTATATACTATGTAGGGACACGGTGGCTCAGTGGGTTAGGATGCTGAGCTTGTCGATCAGAAGGTCGGCAGTTTGGCGGGTCGAATCCTGAGTGTCGCGTAACAGAGTGAGCGCCTGTTACTCATCCCAGCTTCTGCCAACCTAGCAGTTTGAAAGCATGTAAAAATGCAAGTAGAAAAATAGGGACCACTATGGTGGGAAGGTAACAGTGTTCCGTGCACCTTTGGTGTCTAGTCATGCCGGCCACATGGCCATGGAGACGTTAGCTCTTCGGTTTTGAAACGGAACTAGTCGGAAACGATTAGCACGTATGTGCAGGGGAACCTAGGTAATACGTGTTATTTGTGTCATCATTCAGTGTTTCTTTTGGAAAAGAAGCAAGTTTTCAGATGAGAAACATTGGACTTGCATGTGGTTACATAGATGCTTTGGGTTTTGGTACATGATTTCAACTAAATCTATTATTTTTTCTTTAACCTTTTGTCCTAAGTGTTAAAATCTGAACATCTCAGACTGATAGTATTTCTGTATAGTTAATTTCCCCCTTTTGGTTTTGAGGAGCTCTGAATTTAGTTTTTTATTTAAATTAATTAACCCAAAGTAATATTTGAATTATTCCAGAACTTTTATATAAGAAAAAAATATTTCTGATGAATTTACGGTAAGTCCATAACTCTAGCACATTTGGCTTAATGTTTCTTGCAAAATAAAACTATATTATAAAATAGGGATATTAAGTAGTGTGGTGAATTAAAATAAAGAGAACATATATTAAGTAATAGAATAACAGAATAACAGAGCTGGAAGGGACCTTGAAGGTCTTCTAGTCCAACCACCTGTTCAAGCAAGAGACCCTATACTATTTGGCTGTCCAGTCTCTTCTTAAAAATATCTAGTGATGAAGCATCCACAACTTCTGGAGGTAAGCCGTTCTACTGGTTAATTCATCTGTCAGGAAATTTCTCCTTAGTTCTAGGTTGGTTTTCTCCTTGATTAGTTTCCATCTATTGTTTCTTGTTCTGCCTTCAGGTGCTTTGGAGAATAGGTTGATTATGAATAAGCTGATAGCTGATTCAATCAACAATCTGAAATAAGGAGAAAACTGTCCTAGAGTTTTAAGAAGTACAGGGCGTGGAAGGCAAATATAGCAGCAGGCTAAAACTCAGCACAACATTTAACAAATACTCTGACAGAAAGCAAAAGTCTTTTAACTACATGAGGGACATTGTTGTAAAACCAGAGACATCTTTCTTTCTTGATGAGAGTCCTGAATCCTGTTTTCACATCTACATAAAGAGTTAAATTAAGACAGCTTCATTAATTTCAGTGAGCAAAATACCCTATTGCAGTATCAAAAGATGAGCATCACAGAAATGTGGCTGGAAAGAAGCTGCCCAAATCCAATGGAGAAAATGCAAAACTCTCCCATTTCCCTTGTTGCAAGTAAGCATGGCACGCAGTGCCATAACAGTGTCAAGGAAGACTTAAGCTGGTTCTTCTATATTTCACTTTAATTAATTTAGAGATTATCTTCTAAGACAATATACTTCTGGGTGCAATTAGGTGTTTACATACTGTATCATGTATTGACATGCATTCAGGAAGTGCCATTCTCTTTCAAGGACAAACAAGTCCAAAACATCTTGGTGGAGCAGTGGGCTAATGCCTCCTTAAGTAACACCAGCTGCCTGCAATTAGTGCAGGTTCGAGTCCCACCAGGCTCAAGGTTGACTCAGCCTTCCATCCTTCCGAGGTAGGTAAAATGAGGACCCAGATTGTTGGGGGCAATTAAGCTGACTTTGTAATAATGCCGCTTGGGGGGTGTATGAAAGCCCTAATAAGCAGGCATATACATAGAATGAAGGCTACTGCTAAGCTTGTAAGCCGCCCTGAGTCTTCGGAGAAGGGCGGGATATAAATGGAATTAAAATAAATAAATAAATAAATAAATAAATCTGACCAAAGGGTGAAGAGGGGAGGTTGAGAAGAATCTTTAACCCACGTGATCCAAAGCTATCAGTCTTCTGCTGCAGTTCCAATGCAAATGAGGGGAGGAATCTTTGCTAAACTGATATATTCTTTCCTATTGTTTGCAATGAGATTGATTGTTGGACAGGAGAGGACAGGACAAGACAGGGAAGGAAATGGAAGGAAAAGAAAGGAAAGGGGAAAGGAAATCAGCAATTTCTGTTTCTTCTCAAATTTACATTCCATTTCTCCCTTCTCAGCAGGTGTCCCAATTCACTTTTGGACTTTGGACTTTTACAATATCGAAGCCTTTGATGGAACAATAGAATTGCTCTGTAAGCTAATGAATGTGGGCTAATTCTATAGAGAACTTTGGTTTTGTTTTCCTTCAGTCTTAAAGACTACATTTATTCAAACAAATAGCAAACCTAGACAATGTTTTGCATAACAGCTTGGTGTTCCTTTGTAGCTAGCCACAGAGCTGTGCAGGTTGAAGAAATGAATTTATGTCTGTGGTAGATGCTTCTACTGAGAGATACAGTTTAATATGTATTGAGCGCAGCATAAATTCCTCATTAACCTTTACAACCATCTGGAGAAAGAGCTGCTACTTATATCACAACAGACCACATCAGTGACAATGACTGTAACCTAAAATGCTGCATTTTATGAGATAGTGGAGAAGTTGGTGCCAAGGCAGTCAGACTCATGAGCTCCAATTACTAATTGGAGCATACAAAAGTAGCTACATTGGGTTATCCATGCACAGTTTTTAAGGGCTTGAGAGCTCATATCACTGTAAAACAACTATAATAGTTACTCAGCTAGAGTTTGAAGAAGATGCACTTCCATTCAGGAAAATGATACTGTCTCCATTTTCTAATTTTTATAGCAGACAGCTCCTCCAATATAATACCAATCATTGCTTCCAAATTTCCAAAGGCTACTAACTTGAGCCATTTGCATGTAGGTTAAAGCTCATGACTACTTAATTTTAAAATCAGCCACAATATCAAATAGAAGAAGATAAAGGTTTCCCTATCCAGTTGAGTTGTGTCTCTCCAAGGCACGGTGCTTATCTAGCAGTAGGGACTTGATAGAGCAGTGGAATGAAGGCTGCTTATTTGGATTTTAGGGTGGGGTGGGGGTGGGAAATATGCTTCAAGACCCAGCTAGGCCAGCCTTTTCAATCTACTAGCTACAAATTTCCTTGGATTAGGGAAATAAATTGCCAAATTTGAGAGTCAATACAGACAATACAGGCATTTGATTCGGGATCTTCTTTAAATGACTTTCCTGGCTCCTCATTTTTTTGTGGAGGGATTTCCTTGGTAGAAGACACTATCCAGATATCTGTCCTTTAAACTCTGAGACCAGTATGAGAATATTGGTGTGGGTTTGCTCATCTTGTTCCCCTAACACAAATATAATTTCACCACTTTTCATAAGATCTTAAGAAGGCTATACTTTAACAATGAAATAGAACTTAATGTGAAGAGAAAGGTTCCAAGTTCAAAATAAATTTTCAAGGTCATGCCAGTACTACTAATTGGGACTAGAACAATCCAAGTGGATGACAGTAGAGTTATTGGTCAAAATGGTCTGAACAATTTATAGCCTAGCAATTTCACTCTGAACCAGTTGAAGTTTCCAGACACTCTTCAAAGACTGCCACACACAGAGTATATTACATAATCAAATATGCTTGTTAGGAGGAGATGAATTATTGTGGCTAGATCATTCTGACACAGCTGGTGAACTAGCTTCTACTGGGAAAAATGCATTTTTACATATAGCTACCACCTGAGCATCAGGATTCAAGAATCCTTGAATATTGCAGGTCTGAATCTTAAATGTTGCGAGCCTAAGGTTGGTGATGAGAGGAGGGAGTGCAACTCCAATTATAAAAAATGATACTGAGATAACAGACTGAAGCCCTCAGGGAAAAATACTACATAGGTGCTAATTATTTATACTTTTTTTCCCTTAGTTGGATAGTATTTCTGAACCTTTCTACTTAATCTTGAATGAGCAATCCAACATTATTTCCAAACAACCCTAATTCATTAACAATTGTCTGACTGACTATGTGCCATCAAGTTGATGTGCCATCGAGTTACTGACCACATCTATATCCAACCTAGACCTTTAGATTTTCAGTGGTGCTTCTGTCACCATTGCAACTGAGTATGTCCCTCTTGCTGTTACTTGTCCTCTTCTATCTCCTTCCACCTTTTTCAGTGCCATAAATTTCTCAAGAGAACTAGGTCTTCACACTGTACTGTGTATGCAAAATATGATAATTTGAACTTGACATTTGTGCCTTGCATGAAAACTCTTATTATTTTAGTAAACACCCACCCTTGCAATTGTGGGGAAAAAATGTATGATTTTATTATGTGTTTGGTGAATGACTATACAAATTGATAGTCTATTCAGGTAACAATCTATGGCACAAACAGTATCTCTCTATCCCACAGAGAAACAAATGGTCAATGTCTTGCTTGGAAAATAACATCCTTCATGATGAATAGATATATAAAAGAATTCCCATAAATATTTGCTTTTGTTATGTCAAATCAGCAACTTGGAAAACTCTCAATGCTTCTCAACTCTTTGGGAAGAAAAAAATAAATGTTCTTGTGAAAACATTAGTTGCTTTATTACTAATTCTCCTACAGAAGGGGGTAGATTGCTCCAGGTTCACATACTTCTGATTAGGGCAATACAGATATTTAGAGAGGCACCTCACAATACAAGGTGAAGCACAACCCTACTTCAGAACAGTAGTAGACAAAGATTCTTGCCTTGCTGTGTAGAAGACATTGCCATAAGGCTCTTTGGGTAATCCAGGCAGATTGGCCCCAGCTCAACAATTTCTTGAGGTACCACTGAGTCCTTCTGTGAGTCTCTTTGCAACATCAAAATGATGGGACACTTCCCTGTGGGGCAAAACATGTGTTTGAGGCAGCTCAGCCATGATTCCCACACTTTTACTCATTCTAATTTCAGGGTTAAGACTGGGCTGCACTTCCCTTAATAGGTGGAAATGTTATTTACCCTATATTGCCAAAAGTTTGAGCAGCCTGCAAATGATTTTCAGCAAATTTATGATAGTTGTTTGGAACATAGAAGGAAAAGAAAACATACCTAGTAAGTTTCTAATTCACTTCATTCATTGTGGCTAAAAAAGGTGTGATGCAATTAAGGCCTACCCAGGAAAATCTGATTTCAATCCTGGCAGAACAATTAGTTGTTTCAAAGGATACCAATAGAAATATCTTTTCTGAGCACATCTGTTATTTCTGCTTTTAATTTTCAACCACCAGTTTTAATTTAGAATCTGTACTGTAAGCGCTCCATTCTGTGAACATGAATTATATAATTTGCCAAACTAAGACCTACAGCCAAAGTTTTCTTTTTATTAAGCAATCTGCAATGGGTAATGGACTTTCTTTAACTCTTTCCAGAACATCATTTTCTGATGTTATGGAGTCTGAGAGGGTAAAATAACTTTGAACACATGAACTGGGTCATGGAGACTTTTTCATTCCTTAAACTATGTCATGGGTATCATATACTTTATGTAGTTACCACGTAAATGGAGGCATACGCATGTACATTGAACTTACAGATGTTTATTTATTTTATTTATATTTCATATTTCTTAACTGCCCATCTCCCTTGGACTGACTTTGACTTTGAAAAGATGGAGAATAACTGGGAGAAAATTCGGATTAAGCAAGAGCATAATTTTTTGACAGGATTAACCACTAAATGTTGCCCGCATGACTTCAGTGTTTGCATAAGGGATATGTTCCTTCTACCTCTGAGATCTCTTCTAATTGGTGACTTCAGCCTACTATTCAAGTCAATCAAGTACAGTCCAGTCAAGTTAGTCTACTTTCCTGATTTGCAATGCTTTCAACCCTGAAATATTTTAATTCTGCAGCACTTTGGGGAGGGGGGAGGGATAAAGGGGTGGGAAGTCAGGCTAGGCAGTGCTATCCAGGATGTTTTTTTTTTAAAAAAAACAACTCCAAACCTACATGTCACAGCTATGCTAGAAATGTGGTTTTAAGCAGGTAGCTTTGGTGTGTCTGGATGAAAATCTGCCTCTGGGCAAATTGTTTTCTTAAACTATACTTATGGCCCTGACAATAAATATTGAGAACTGCTGCTGCAGGGACAGCCTCTTAGAGGCATCATCAAATATGTATATTGTATTTGAAAAAGTCTTGCAAATTAGAAGACTAGTGTGATTATTCTATTTTATTCTAATATTTTATTCTATTATGAAACACCACTGAAAGATTAAAAATCTATAAAGAGTGCCAGTTTGGTCTAGTGGTTAAAGTGCCAAGCAAGAAACCAGGAGACTATGAGTTCTAGTCCTGACTGCTGCTAGGACCATCCAGGTGCTTAGAAAGCTTTTTGCCACACACGGGCTACCGGACATTGTAGTTTCGGACAACGGGGCCCAGTTAACAGCGACAGAGTTTCAAGCCTTCTTGAGGACTAACCTCATAAGGCATGCAACATTGGCTCCCTTTCACCCCTCGACAAATGGGCAGGCTGAATGCATGGTGCGCACAACAAAAGAGTCACTCAAGCACATAGTGACTGGAGATTGGCACCATAGACTGGCTGATTTCTTGCTTTGCCAGCACACTACGCCTTGTTCAGCAACAGGCAAGAGCCCAACAGAGCTTCGTTGGGGAAGAAGGTTCATCACAAAACTGAACAGGTTGCATCCTGACTGGGTGGCAGTAGACGCTTCATGCCCAAAGGCTCCAAGGGGGCTGCAAGTGGGTGATGGGGTGTGGGCCTGGAACTATGGGCATGGGAACTTGTGGGTACCAGGTAAAATTGTCAAAATCTCAGGCCTTCTTTCATATGAGGTGGCACTGGATGGGGGAGGGGTGAGTCATTCGCTGCCATATTGATCAGCTGCGGAAGGGTTTTCCAGAACGGCCACTAAGCAAGGACCTCATGACAGGTCCACAAATAGAGCCAGAAACTGGAAGCCCAGCAGGCCAGTTCACACACTTTGAGGACTCAACCAGTCAGTACAATGGGGAGGTGTTCATAGATGGACAAAGTCCGGGAGTGCAACATCGGTCTCCAGATGGAGAAAGTCAACCCAAACAAGGCAGCAACTACGCTGACTCTGCTTCTGCTTTGGACTTTGGTTTGGGCCAACCTGGAATGGCCAGCCAAAGAGTTTCAAGTCAATCAGACTCTTGTGAACTTGTGAACCCTGGTCTAACCAGCCCGGTGGGTAAGCTGGTAGACTGGGGGTTGCCTGGGTCCCCCAGGTGGTCTGCAAGGTCATGCAGACTACCACCATATCTACAAGACTTTATTTTTAAATAATCTTAATAATGTGTGTGTACATTCTACGGGGGATGGGTGTAATGTATTGGGATTTACTTGAACTGCTTTCACATGTCTTTTGAATGCTGCTTAAGGTTGCTCAAATGGTGTGTCTGTGTAACGGTCACTGACTTGCCAGACAAACTGTCTCCAAGAAGATCTTTGGAGGATTTGGGGCGGGAATTGGTTCCTTTAAACCTAGTGGCCGCCGCCTAGTGACCAACCGTATAAGTAGCTGCACAGAAGCCTCTGTTTTCAGTTCTGTTCCTGTTTGCCTCAATAAAGTGATGTTCCTGTTTGCAACCTCTTGTCTCGCTTACTACTTCCAAAGAACTCACTACACAACAGATATCTTGTAGTTTGTGCTGAACCCCTTGGTACTGCTAGAGGAGGAAAGTCTTCTTTTGTTCAGGTAGTCCTCAACTTAATGACTAAAAGGGAACCTGTCCATCACAGTTATAAATTGCAATCATCGTAAAGTAGGTTACGACATTACCAACCCGATGTTATGACTTTTTTTGTGGGACTTGGTAAGTGAATTACCACAGTGGTTAACTGAATCCATGGTGTTAAGTGAACCCATTGTTTGTTATGGAGTTATTTTGCCCCAAAACTGAAGCAAAGACAGGTTTTCAGCAAAAATGTCATAAATTGTGGTCATGTGACCATGGGAAGGGTGGAAACTGAAACTTAGGAACTGGGTCATAAATACCATTAGAGGGATCTGTCATAACTTCAAATGGTCGCTAAACCACCATTTATAAATTGAGGACTACCTGTGTGAATTCTGCAGAGAAAGTTTAGAGCAATTCCAAGCAGACCAAACCAACCTAATATATAATTTCACTTTGGTTTTATTTGCAAGATATATTTAAGGCTCAGTTCCATCAGAGCTAATCTTCAACCACTTATGTCTGCTTAATCAGAAAAAAGCAATAAAGGTAGATAGACAGTTAAGGATTTATATTGGATCTCTTCTTTGTCTGCACTACCTGCTCTTTGTGTAAGAAATCCAGTGGTGGGATTCAGCCGGTTCACACCAGTTCAGTTAGGTAACTAAATTTACCTAAATTTGGACAACCGGCTGGCTTCCAGATGTCCAATCTAGGCCTCAGAGGCCTGTAGGAGGCTTTCTAGGCCAGGATGGCCCACCGGAAGTGTGTGGATGCCACTTCCGGAAGTCCATTCTAGGCATCAGAGGCCCAGGCCTGCATCAAATATGAGAACCGGTTGTTCAAGTATTTGAATCCCACCACTGAAGAAATCACAAAGTTTGATCTAGTGGTTAAGGCACCAGGATAGAAAGTGGGAGTTCAAGTCCTGCCTTAGTTATGAAAGCCAACTGGGTGACTTTGGACCAGTCACTCTCTTTTGGCCCAACCCATTTCACAGGGTAGTTGTGGGGAAAATAGGAGGAGAAAGCTTTGTTGGATATGTTCACCTGCCTTGACTTATTTGTAAATAAAATAATAAAGACAAGATACAAACAAACAAACAAATAAAATAACTTCCTCTTGCCTTTTTCCCCAAGCAACCTAAGCAGGGAGCACATGGATGTAGCTAACTAAGCTTTGCCCGACTCTCTAAAGTATTTCATGTAAATAAATCTCCTTTCTGTTATAATCACTAAAGTCTGCTCCACTAGTCCTTTCTCAGGTCAGATTTCTGCTGTCAAGGAACACTCCCAGAACACTTCTACCTCCAAGAAGAGGAAGTCTGTTCTCTTTGAGTAGTGACTTCAAAGCTGTGGCTATTCTGCTTTCTTACCCAACACCCAGGCAATAGGTTATCTCTCTTGTTTCCCCACAGCAATAGACAAAGGATGAGGCACTCTGTCTTTATTTTGTTTATTGAATTGATACCCCACCCAAATCGGACCATTCTCAGCAGTTTAGATGAAGACATTTAAAGTAGCCATTTCAACAACAAATCATAACATTGCATTCCCAAACACACAATATAGCCTCACTAAAATATAAAGAAACTTAATGTTAACATTTTAAATTTTATTTGTAAAATATAAAATTTTATTTGTATTTCTTATGCTGGCTGAAGCTTTCTCTTCTTTTTAACTGAGCAATAGTAAGTTTTGAAAAAGAATGGAAAAGTCTCTCAATGCTGAAAGAAAGAGAATTGGGGCATTATTACCTCATTTGCAAGATCCTTGTCAGTGAACATTTGTTCATGCCCTTAAAAAAAACAAAAACAAATAGTGAACAACAGTAGGAGTAACAAAGGCAATGAAGATGTACTCTCTTTGAGAGCTGTTGAGGCTATTTGGGGGGGGGGGGGTTTATCTGTGCCCTGTAAACTCCCAAGTGGCCTCAACAGCTCCCAAGGAGAGTGTTAATAACCAGATGACTGCAAATAAATTTAATCCTTCCATTTCCCCCCCTCCATCATCATTCTGTCAGAACCTATCCTTCCATCCTCCCACCATCCATTCTCAACTGTCAGTACCTATCCTCCCTTCGCCTGCAATCACAACTGATGAAGCAAAATGTTTTCTTCTTCTTCCTCAAGAAAAAACAACAAAAACAGTCCAGTTGCCTTTTGAAAAAGCACCTTTGAGACAATTATGACTTAGATGACTGAGAATCTCCACAGCCATGGGACGAGTGTCTTCCTGACATCTTTCTCTGATTTTTAGTGGAAATATTAGTCTAGATGGCCTTAACTGATGGAAAGGTATCTGTGCTAAGAAGGTGAAGACATTCACAAATCTCTCTGAGCTATCTGTTAACAATGGTTAGTGCAAAACAACAATACCAATCCCTCCCCTCATGCCTGAAAATTTTAATTTGTGTGTGTGTATATTTTATATAAAGTTATATTTCTTCAGTCAAATTGAAGAAGCATGAAAATGCATAGAAATATCATAGCACGGCAAACTTGCCTCTTTTCCTTTGGAAAAAAGGAAAGACATAAATGATACTAACACCTAACATATGAAAACTAGAAACAAAGGGATATATGATATCATTTCGACCCCAAACCACCCCAGTGATGCCCTCGACATGATGTCCCATTGCCTGGAGGCGGTCCAGGTCTGGATGGGGAGGAACAGGCTTCGGCTCAACCCTGACAAGACTGAGTGGCTGTGCGTGCCGGCATCTTGGGAAATTCAGATTATTCTACCTCTTACTATGGGGGGTGAGTTATTACCCCCCCCCCGTAGATAGGGCTCGCAACTTGGGTGTCCTCCTAGATTCACAGCTCTCCTTAGAAGATCATATAGGAGCTGTGACTAGGGGGGCCTTCGCCCAGGTTCGCCTAGTGCACCAGTGGCGGCCCTATCTGGACTGGGATGCCTTGCGTACAGTCACTCATGCACTCGTGACCTCTCGTTTAGACTACTGCAATGCTCTCTACATGGGGCTGCCCTTGAGGACCACTCGGAGGCTTCAGCTGGTGCAGAATGCAGCCGTGCAAGTTGTGTTGGGGGTCTCCCGATACTCTCATGTAACACCTCTGCTCCGTGAGCTGCATTGGCTTCCAGTTGCCCTCCGGGTGAGATTCAAAGTGCTGGTGATGACCTATAAAGCCCTACATGGCATGGGTCCGGATTACCTACGGGAGCACCTGCTGCCAGCGTCAACTTCCCTTCGTCCAGTGCGCTCCCACAGAGAGGGCCTCCTCAGGGTGCCACCGGTCAGAGAATGTCGACTGGTGACCCCCAGGGGGAGGGCGTTCTCTGTGGGCGCGCCAGACCTTTGGAACCGCTTACCGGTTGAGCTCCGGATGGCTCCCGACCTTCGCTCCTTCCACCGTGATCTAAAAACTTATTTATTCGAACAAGCCGGCCTGGTCTGATGAGTTTGGGGTTTTTAATATTGATTTTAATTAATTTATTGCATCGGGCACAATTATTTAATTTTTTTAAACTTTTGTATCTTGTATTTTTGATATTTATTGCCCTGTACACCGCCCTGAGTCCTTCAGGAAAAGGGCGGTATATAAATCAAATAAATATAAATATAATATAAAATAAGAAGGGATTTTTTTCTCTAAAAATAATGTAGCAACTGCGGAACATTTTGTTTGGCCTGTTCAGTTCAGCTGAGTAAAGATCAACTTGAGCATTACGGTCACAAAGATTTATGTTTACAAAGATATTGTTTATATATTTTTGTGGGAATAACTTGGGATGTTCTGCGAATAAAATGTCAAACTTTCAACATGGAATGAAACATCTTTCCACATCTGTTGGCTCCCTTAAGTTTGATATTCAATGGAATGGATATTTTTTTTCTTGCATTGCTATTCTATTTTGAAATCATTCCCATAGCAGCTCTTGTTTCCATTTGTAGGGGCAAAACCCATCATGAATATCACGATATCTTTAACAGTAATGCATATATGCTGGCCTAACCTTTTGTGAACTACATTCACTGCAGGTGAAAACATCTGCTGAAGTGAAATTAGGACACATAAGATTAGGGCAAGCTAAATATTAGTTTTTCTTTTTTCTGAACAGAGTATAACATTAACAGCATTATAAATGTTGCAATTAAGTCTCTTCCCTGCAAAAGTGTAAGATAATTCAATGTATAATACAGATGACTTATAGCAGCATTTAGTAACAAAAATATTGTAATTTCTGCATCAAACCCCATCTTGGATGCCTTTTGTTAGGTTGCACGACAGGTAGATAGCTTCTGGCCTGTGTTCCTCTTTCTTTTTTTCCCTTGCTGCTCTTTACAGAACAGTGTCTTTTAAAAAGGGGAGAGAAAGTAATGGGTAGAATGAACAGAAATACATAAAAGGTAGATGGAAGTGAAAGATAAATGGAAAAAGAAATCTTAATAAGGTATCTTTTGGGGAAGACTGCTGTATTAAATTAAAGTCATACAAGGATTTCAAAGGAAATCATATGTCGGCAGAATGGTGAGCCCACCTGACAATGCATGCTAACAGAATTGTAAGTGTAAAGGGTAATGCTTGTCAGCTCCTGACAGCTCTAAATGGCCTTTTAGTTCAGTACGCAGAGCTGTCATAAAAAAACATAAAAATGCATATGCAGACAGCTGAAACTGCTATGCACATCATTATCTGCAAATGGTATAAGTATCCTGAACAAAGGGCCTTCCAGTTTACGGACATGCATAAGACATTTTTTCTGCCTCTAGCCTTAAAACAAAGTGCTGTCAAGAAAACAAGATGCACTGCACTAGAACTGAGGGTTTGCTGTCAATCAGCAAGGTGCTACATTTGTACATATTTTTCTGACCTAGCATATGAGAAGAGCATCTTTAACAGATGTGTATTTAACTTCTGGCAGACACATCTGTTTCTTCTCTCTCTTTTTAAAGTAGAATAGAAGTGTTTTGTTGTGTATGTTAATTTCTTTATATCTTAGCTTCTTATTTCAAAAGAACCCATGCAGTTTGTCAAGTTCTTTATATGCCAAGGGAACCGAGACACCAAGATAATGTGCCAGGGGAATGAAGGAGAGGCACTTTAACAGCTCTTTCTCTCAATTTGCTCAAGATGGTTTTGAAAGACTGCAAAATCAGAAGTGTGGGCAAAAAGATATTTCAATCACAGTGATCACAACTTATCCTGGTAACTTCTGCAAGGCCATCAGTTCTAGACTGCAAAATCTGAGCCATTACTAGATGGCAACAATGTGATCCAGTGTTAACTTTCTGCTGTCATCTAAAGGTTATTCAGAGTTTTTTCAGCTCATTGTTAGATGTTAAGAATATATCTAATGCTATCTGAGTAACATCCTTCTCTTCCTTTTTCTCATTTAAAAAATGGGAAATTAGGGGATGAAGCTCTGAAGAGAAGAAGAAGAAGAAGAAGAAGAAGAAGAAGAAGAAGAAGAAGAAGAAGAAGAAGAAGAAGAAGAAGAAGAAGAAGAAGAAGAAGAAGAAGAAGAAGAAGAAGAAGAAGAAGAAGAAGAAGAAGAAGAAGAAGAAGAAGAATGATGCTATGGTCGATTCTTTCTCTGCATCTCTGTTTTCTTTCTGAATTCATGAAAATTAATGGTTTTACTTTTCTTCTCTGGAGAAACTAGAAGATAGTCATATGCAAAAACAATCTGATTTGGAGGATGCATGCATGCATAAGTTAAAAATGACCTTTCACATATTAATGGAACATATTTACAGGCCTGTGATCTGACATTTTTTATTAGGCTAGATACTATATTTTTCCATAGATGTTCCATGCAGACATCTCATTTGAAGTAAACATGGTGAATTAAATACTGTGCCTTCTACTGGCAATCACTGTCCGTCCATCCATCCATCCATCCATCCATCCATCCCAGATGCTTTTATGCTACTTCAGTTAAAATAAATGAATCTAAGAGTTGTGGTGGCGCAGTGGTTAGAATGCAGAATTGCAGGTTACTTCTGCTGGCTGCCAGCTGCCAGCAGTTTGGCAGTTCAGGTCTCACTAGCTCAAGGTTAACTCAGCCTTCCATCCTTCGAAGGTTAGTGAAATGAGGACCCAGATTGTTGGGGGCAATATGCTGGCTCTGAAAACTGCTTAGAGAGGGCTGTAAAGCATTGTAAAGCGATATATACAGTAAGTCTAAGCGCTATTGCTATTGCTATTGTTGATTGGTTCAAAAAGCTGCACTTACAATAACATATCAAATCAATATTAACATATCAAAAAGCCAATTGCCTTAATAAGCAGAGCCCATTCCCATCCTAAGCATGTATGTCACCAAATTCCTCCTTAAACAGCCAGGTTTTCAAAACTTTTAATGGAGACGACTTCTATATCTTTCCAGAATTCAGATTTTTTTAGGGTGGAGAGAAATAATGGGTTCCATCTGATCACAGCTGTAAGGGACACTCACCTTCTCCCGTTTTGATTCCCCAAACTGTTTATTATGAGCCAAATGACTTCAACTACAGAATTTTCTGTCATCAAATGTGATAATGGTTGGCAAATTTACAGGGATTTTAAAGAAGACAAGGCAAATTCTTGGGGCATAGAGCTGTCAGTGGCTATATTTCCTAAAATAATCATAGTGTCCTACTTGCAAGAGTCATTTAGCTGAACTTTTGGTGTCTGAAAAGGCTGGACCAAATAACCTTTTGGTCTGATCCAGTCAAGGTATTAAAAATATATTTAGTGTTGCAGTTTGCCACTGAACTGGGAGATCCAGGGCACAACTTCAGCCTGCTCCTTGAAGTCTACTAAAATAGATGGGCTACCAAAAGTGAAGCTTTGCCAGTTGTATGAGAATGAAAGGTAAACTCTAATTTTAATTCAGGGAAAAAATATTTCATCTGTTACAGGTTAGAAAACAATTATTTATATAACTTTATAGTACATTGAAAGTGTAATCTAATGCAGAGTAGTAATCCACAATGCTATATCTGTTCTCTATGAAACTTTTTGTGTAAAACATCAATCTTTGTGGTTTTTATGAAGGACACTAACATATGTTTCTGGATTTAATTTGAAAAAGGTCATCAGTGTAGTTCTGGCAATGTTTTCACTTCAAACTGTTGTCCAATTTGAATGCTTCTGAGGTTAGAAAAACATTAAATAAGGATTCCTTTTTCTAATTAACAACAACCTAGGAATTCAAGACGTCATCTGAAAAAAATGGAAATAATAGGACCAACTTCACATGATAGAGGTATTGTGAATGTGAAAAGAGAAGTTGCAAAACTATTCTAAATCTTAATGGAACAGCAGAAATAAGACACACCCTCAGCAGTGAACTTGCTGCAATCAGTAATGTCTTTTTGCAATAATTACATATTATTTTTATTTTTTTGGCAAATATATTTTAAGTTCATAGTTACTGAAGAAGTTTTTTTTTTCTTTGCAAAAGCCATTCCTAGTTTTTAACTCATAAGTCTGTTTTCTTCCAAACCTTCGAGCAGTGACATTTGAAATAAAAACATTGCTGTTTTGTTACATTTCTTTCCATGGAATCCTTGTATAATCTCCCTCCCTGAGAGGGATTCAACCAGAATGAAACAAGGTGAATTTGACCTTCAGGAGGCAGAACATCTGGAAAGACAATTAAAACCATCTGCACCCAAGACAAGCAGGTTACTCAAGTCCCATTCTATTCTGCTGCCTCCAAAGAACAAAAGGAGAGGATGCTAATTTCGAGACAACCATCCTTTTTTATAGTCTCTCTTTGGATCCATTTGAGATGTAAAACCAGTGGTGGGATTCAACCAGTTCTCTGTGTGAATGCTGCTTCTGGAAGTCCATTCTGGGCCTGGGTAACAATAAATTAGCTACCAGTTCTCCCGAACTGGTGCGAACTGGCTGAATCCCACCACTGTGTAAAAACTATTGAAATCCTGACCATATCTGTTCTTATCCTTTTTGCATTCCAAAGAGACAGGTGGATACAGAGTCACTTAAAGGTAAAGTGGACTCATTTCAGTTTTTTAACCTCAGACTTCCTTTTCTACAAATGATGGATTTTGAGAACAACTTTTCTGAGTATTTAAAAATATGGATACATGCAACATCAAATGATACTGACAGCACTGAGGAAATGACTATATCTGGAAATATCTAGCATATAAATGTGTTTTCTGATTTTGATGGTGACTAGGCAGGTTGGGTGTGTATCAGCTCCCCTCCATTAAGAGTTGCCATCTTGTGGGACTGAAGGAGTATCCCTTCTCTGCCATGGCCCTTACCTTCTGGAACAAGTTTCTCCCAAAGGTATGTACAACTCCCTTTTTTCAATAAGGAAGGTCCCCTAAGACCTGGCTGTGTTCCCAGGTCTTAGGATAGGGCATTTATGAAGTTCTTGTTGAATCTTTGTTTGAATGCTATTGCTGTAGTTTTGTCCAGGTAATTAAGTTTCATGTATTTTAAAAGTTGTAAGCCACCCAGAGTCTTTTTTGAAGCCAGGTGGCATCAATATGCAATACATTAAATTAAATTATGCTATGCAACCAACCAAATCTCCATTTTTGTTTGTGCATGAGTAAACCTTCTGGCTGATTTTCAGTGGTGGGGGAACTCCTTGATATTTCATGAAGGTGAGCAAGGAAGAGAAGAGAAGAGAAGAGAAGAGAAGAGAAGAGAAGAGAAGAGAAGAGAAGAGAAGAGAAGAGAAGAGAAGAGAAGAGAAGAGAAGAGAAGAGAAGAGAAGAGAAGAGAAGCCTCATGGAGCTCCAGATATAGATTAGACTGACTACTGAACCTGATTTGTGTAGAATGGGTACATCATGAAATTTCATGATTTATTAGATTTAAGTTTTACATTTAAACAGCTTATGTTGTGATTGTTGTTACTATTATTAATCACAATTATTATTACATCCTGACTTTCCTTCAGAATCTTAAGGCAGCATCCACTACATCCACTCTTTCAATTCCCCCTCCTCCCCAATAACAATTCTATTAGGCAAGTTAAATGGAGAAGGCTTCTGTTGCTGAAGAGGGAATTTGAACCTGGATCTCTCAGGTCCTGGTACAATAATTTATCCACTATATACCCTAGATTATGATAAATATTATACAGCAATCCTTTAAGCCATGGATGAACAACCCATTGCTCCTCAGTTAGGATCTGCTTGAATTTCAGATCTATTTCTCAAGCCAGCACTGCTGATATCTGATTATGGGAGCTGTGTTTCAAAACATATTTTATAGAACAGCTTGCCTATCCTTGGTTTATGCTTTTGACTCTGGTTTCATTTCCTTCATATTATGTGAGAAAACTATCAAGCTTCAGGCAAGAAACAAAAAAAGGTAGTATGGCTCTTAATGAACATAGTCCAATAAACAATATTACTGCACTGGCTTTGTCCTTATCCTTTCTCGCAGGTTAGCCCCCAAATGATTTTATAGAGAGCACCAGGATCTGAAAGCTATGATTTCACTGGCAGCTCTCCCAAGAGAGGCAGCATCCATCTTGCTTTATTTCAGTAGAAGTCATTCCAAAAATTGTGTTTGGGACTGGCCTATATATTATCCCATTTCATTCTGTAGTCTCAAGGGTTTCAGAACCTTTGGAACCTCATTGTCTTAGTCGATGTCACATTGTCTCTGCTGCACTCTTGAACTGTTCTACTTTTGAATGAAATGAACAGTCTTCAATGAAAATAACCATGTATGATAAAGAAACAGTATAAAGATCCATTTCATATGGTTTTCTATGAAGGAGATGGTCACCGGAATTTGGAAAGTTTTTTCGGCTGCGGAGTTTTGCAGGACAAGTCCTGTGGGATCAGTTCTCATGAGTGACTTGAACAGGTACCCTCTGCATCACTACAGAAGCACCACAACTGCTTTCTCCTTCTTCCAATCCTCCATTTACCAAGCATCAGAGGAAAACAACTTTTTCCAAAGTGATTCCCTTTCACCTTCATGGCCCAGCATCACTTACTAACCACATCAAAATTATTAACAAATGTTAACAAATGCTTTTCCTCCCAGATTAGCCAGTCAAACTTTCTAAGCAACAGAAGCCCACGCAGAATCAGACATTGGGTGCCACACCGCTTCTCTGTGTGTTCTCCACAAACCAAGTTCAGAAGGTTATTGTGAAGAATATTGACAAAGAATGTCTGGTCCTTCCAGCTGCCTAACCTCGGCAAACACTTTTTTGACAAAGGAAGTTTGAATTGTGATGGGTATTTGGTCTCTCCTTTGTCTGTTGGATAGTGATGTTGAAATATTCTCTTGTTTTTCGTTTTCGTTTTTACTTTTAAAAATTAAGTTTATCCAGATAGTTACCAAATTTCAAAAAAAAATTCCTGACATATTAAACATAACTTTTCATTGTTACTAGCAGGAAATTCTATATGGGAGAAAATATATAGTTACAAGAGTGTGCATGAGTGTGAAATGGAAAAAAAAATCAAGAAGGAAACTGAAACTATCAATCACCCCATGAGTCAAATCAGGCCAGTTTCTTTCAGGAATCAAATGATGGTTTCACTTCTATAGTGCAGAAATCCAGAGCACAATTCTGGACTTCTCAATCCAATACCTGATAATTCCAATCTTGAAAAGCTAAACTTTATACAGCTGTAAGGCTGAGCGGTATATCATGATTGAGGAGTTGAGTATTTTCACTCAATGACATATAAATGAAACATTTCTGCAATGCAACAATGGCTACCAAGTCAAAGATAGTAAACAATCTTCATTGCATTTCCTAGAGCAGGCTTTGGAATCAGCAAATTAACCACCAATTTACTTATGGATTTCATAAAACAAAGAACCTGGTTTCTTAGGTAGACATTTCCCATACATTGCAAATGACACTTGAAGGCCAAAATCTTAATGGTCCTACCTTCTTTCACAAAGAAATCAGATGCTTAGAGAATTAACTGAGATTTTATTGACAGTTTTAGATTCCATAACAATTCACCTTGTATATGCCCTATAAATACTTTCCTTTTCAGTGTCATTCAAATGCTCATTTTCTGCCTCAATAATTCTCTGCTAAGATCTCATTCCCATAACAAAACAAAAAAAATGAGTGACACCTCAAACAATATTTGATAGTCTAACAACAATTTCCAACTTCAAAGTATATATACATAAAAGTTGAAGACTTGCTACAAAACCAAACCACTGGGAAATCATTTTTCGATTGACACCAAGTCCCCAGCCACTGAAGTGAAGACTTTCACTAAAAATATAACTTTTTATGACATTCTTTAACATTTTAATCATTACAGAACATACATAAAATTCACCCTATGTTGTCTTCACTGCAAGATTGGAGGAATAAATGAAACAATTTCAGAAAAACAGAACCTTTATGTTAAATATAGTTGGTTACTTTTCAAAAATTGAAAATAATCGTGTATTAATAAAATTCTCTCTCTCTCTCTCTCTCTCTGTGTGTGTGTGTGTGTGTGTAAAACAAAACAAAATGAAACACTTGGTATTTGTAATGCATTACTTTTCAGAATCAAAATTGTATAATCACTTGATAGTTTTTTTTAAAAATGACATAAAAGTTGTCTCCAGAATTCTGAAGCTTTTCTAATCAGTCTGGGGGCTGAATTGTCTAACTAAATCTATGAAAGGCTAAACTTAAGACAACAATAAAAGACACTTTTATATGTTTTGTGAAAATGTGCCTTAATGTTTGTAATATTTATAGAGAATATAAATTCTGCAGACTGTGGTAGCAGGTTTTGTTGAGAAATGCAAACCAGAAAAGTTACATAAATGAGAACCTTAATTTGGGAGAAGGAGTCTTCAGTGACAGATTTCTGCCATATCTTCTATACATTCTATAATCTATATAAATTTATAACAATGAACTATTTCACTGTTCACTTGAACACTGTTCAAACTCCTTCCTCAGGAGTTTGAGGAAGTGACTGATTAGATTAGAAGATCCCAAGCTGGGTTTTATAGAACAGGCTACTCGTTCATCAAATGATGACCTTTTTACCCTGTTAAATTTAGCTACATTTAATACCCTTTGTAACTGTGTTAGAATCAGAATTAGAATCAGAATGGATCTGGAAGGGACCTTGGAGTTCGTCTAGTCCAGCCACCTGCTCAAGCAGGAGAACCTATACCATCTCAGATAGGTGGCTGTCCAGTCTTTTCTTAAAAACCTCCATTGATGAAGCACCTACTACTTCTGAAGGCAAGTTGTTCCATCGGTTAATTGCTCTCACTGTTAGGAAGTTTCTCCTTAATTCCAGGTAGCTTCTCTCCTTTTTTTTAATCCCATTTATATCCCGCCCTTCTCTGAAGACTCAGGGCGGCTTACAATCTAAGAAGCACAAATCAATGTGCTTAGCAATAGCCTTCATTCTATGTATATGCCTGCTTATTAGGGCTTTCACACCCCACCCCCCAGCAGCATTATTACAAAGTCAGCTTAATTGCCCCCAACAATCTGGGTCCTCATTTTACCGACCTCGGAAGGATGGAAGGCTGAGTCAACCTTGAGCCTGGTGGGATGCGAACCTGCAATAATTGCAGGCAGCTGGTGTTACTTAAGGAGGCATTAGCCCACTGCTCCACCAAGGCTCTTGATTAGTTTCTATTCATTGTTTTTTGTCTTGCCTTCTGGTGGTTTGGAAAATAAGTTAACCTCTCTTCTTTGTGGTGGCTACTCTAATACTGGAATACTGCTATCATGTCACTCCTAGTCCTTCTTTTCTCTAAATTAACCATACCCAATTCCTGAAACCATTCTTCATATTTTTTTGTCTCCAGGCCTTTAATCATCTAGTTGTTCTTCTTTGCACTTTTTCCAAAGTCTCAACATTTATTTATTTTTTGTAATGTGGTGACCAAAACTGGATACAGTTTTGTTGTTGTTAGTTGCAAAGTCATGTCCGACCCATCACGACCTTATGGACAACGTTCCTCCAGGCCTTCCTGTCCTCTACCATCTTCTGGAGACCATTTAAGCTCACACCTACTGCTTCAGTGACTCCATCCAGCCAACTCATTCTCTGTCGTCCCCTTCTTCTATTGCCCTCAATCTTTCTCAGCATTAGGCTCTATCACTATCTCCATTTTTAACCCATCTATTTCCCAGGAATTGAGAGGGCTGGATGCCATGATCTTGGTTTTCTTAATGTTGAGTTTCAAGCCCACTTTTGCACTCTCCTTCTTCACCCACATCAAGAGGTTCTTTAGTTCCTCTTCATTTTCTGCCATTAGAGTGGTATCATCTGCATATCTTAGGTTGTTGATCATTCTCCCAGCAATCTTAACTCCAACTTTTGATTCATTAACCCTGCTTTTTTCATGATGTGCTCTGCATATAGGTTAAATAGGCAGGGTGACAGTGTACAGCCTTGCCGGACTCCTTTCCCAATTTTGAACCAATCATTGGTTTCGTGTCCAGTTCTCACTGTTGCTTCTTGACCCGCATATAGGTTTCTCAAGAGATAAATAAGATGGTCTGGTATTCCCATCTCTTTAAGAACTTGCCACAATTTGTTGTGATCCACACAACCAAAGGCTTTAGCATAGTCAATGAAGCAGAAGTAGATGTTTTTCTTGAACTACCTAGATTTCTCCATGATCCAGCATATGTTGGCAATTTTATCTCTAGTTCCTCTGCCTCTTCAAAATCCTGCCTGTACTTCTGGTAGTTCTCGATCCACATACTGCTGGAGTCTAGTTTGTAGGATTTTAAGCATAACTTTACTAGCATGTGTAATGAGTGCAATGGTGCAATAGTTGAACATTCTTTGGCACTGCCTTTCTTTGGAATTGGAATGTAAACTGATCTTTTTGAATCCTGTGGCCACTGTTTAGTTTTCCAAATTTGCTGGCAAATTGAGTGTAGCACTTTTACTGCATTGACTTTTAAGATTTTGTTTACTGAGGATTTATAAAGTGATTTTGATTCTGTGCCTCTGCATAAGCCAAGGATTGTATTAGCTTTATTGGCTGCTGGCTCATGTTTAAGTGATCATCCCCTAGGACTCCAAGGTTCCTCTCATAGTTACTGTTTTTAGAGCCAGGTTTTGCTGAATCTGTACTTGTAGCTTTGGTTTTTCCTGCCTAGGTGTAAATCCTTGCTTTTCTCCACATTAAATTTCATGTTATTGGATAGGATCCAATATTAACCCAGTATTGTGTTAATAATGTCAATATCACCAGTTTAGCTGCTGCTTTTTGTCATTGTTGGTATTTGCCTTATTTTTTTCAACACACACATGATCTGATTTTTTTTAAAAGAAAAAAAACAAACATTTCAGTACAGAACTTCCCTGTGACATCATAAGAATGAGGAGGTAAGTTTCACTGGTTCCATTTCACAATAGGATGCCAGTTCAGACAGTTTATTGGCAGCCGGAATTATATTTTGATTATATTTTCCTTTGTCATTTTAATGCAGATCAGTCCCATGACATCATATCTTTTTCCTAATCCTTCCCCTTTAAAACATCAGCCTCTTTGTCTGAATTGCCATGACTAAATACCTTGGAAGCTGTTTAAATTTGTAAGTGCACTGAATGGGATAATATGTAGTCCTTCTATATTCCTGTTGCCAGGCTGCCTAATACAAAGCTTATATGATTAAACTCATTTAATGTATGAAACAGGCACTCAGTAAGGCTGAGCACACGGGAGTCAGTTTTTCCAGTTATCACACTTCCTGGATGGCTTGTATTGTCCAGAGTTTGGGGAAACGTCTTTGCCAGAAGATGCTGAAGTAACTAATGCAGATGAATACAAAAAAAAGAAAAGAAGAAAAGAAAAGAAAAAGTAAAAGAAAAACAAAAACTCCACATTTCTGGATCTGAAATACATGACCTCATATGTTGAAATCTTTGAGGGGGCAATGTCAAGCATGAAACTCCAAGCACCAATTGTAATTTTATTTTAAAAGATTAGTAACATCTGTGGCTGTAGTGTGGGAGTTGAGATAATAGCTAATAAGGGTTCATAGCTAGTGGATTTCCAGAGAAAGATGGTTTGGAACCCTGTCTGGCTTCTTCTGAACAACTCTGGACATGACTGGCTAGTAGCGTATTGTTCCTTGTTTTAATTTGACCCTGCTTAATCAAACTGGAAAACCTATACTCTGGATCCATTATGTATGAAAATTCTTCAGGCTTTACAATGAAGACTTTCATTTCTTTCATTGTGGGTTTTTGAAATGAGAGCAAGAATCTAAGAAACCCTCCAACAGCAAGGCAACTATTAGCAATCCCTACCGGACATTCTCAAAGGTGCTTTTAAGTAAACAAACGGAAATATTTTTTTAAAAAAGAAAATAATGCATCTTAAAAGAAAAGGCTTAATCTATTTTCCTTTATACATATGCTTCTAATATTTTTCCTTTCAGATCTTTTAAAAAATATTTACTCACCAGACCCTATTTTAATGAGAAACCCAATGCTATTTACAACAAATGATATTATTATGGAGTTATGGATCAAATCATGGGTGTGGTGGATGTTGGATACACCTCATTTTACTTTAGTCTTGTATTATTTCTCAAAAGCAGTATCCCGTTCTTCTAGTTACCTGGGGCTGTTTCCATTCTAGTTGATAAAACCTTGGACTCAAGACCAAAGCAAGGCACAATTCTTGTGAGTGAGTCACAGTTCAATTCTAACTCAAAATGTCACATCTGTTCTGAGTAGATGTGGCCACCTGAACCTAAAAGCTAGGTTTCAGTGCACTTCAGTCTGCAATACAGACTTCAGATTTGATTTCCCAAAAGTGCTACAGAAGTTATAAGAGTTTTAAGGTGATGCAGATTACAAGTGTTGTGATAATACTCCTGTTTGCTCTGGAGCACTCTTTGGAGATTAAATCTAAGTGATGCAGAGCCCTAATATTCATGTTGATATCATATTTTATTTTTGCACTGGTTTAGAATATAGCGAAACTTTCTCATCAAGGTAAATCTTCCCCTGGTTCATGTCCATAACAGGTGAACTTCTGCCATCTACACTGCATCAGAAGGTGAGAATCGTTGAGAATCATCTGGGAGCAACATCAGATTATGGCGTTGCAACTAAACTTTAAAAAGTTACGTGATTAGATCTTGGGTAACAGTGGTCACGTTTTCTGGTATTTGTGTGAAATCTCTGAAATCTACTTACATGTCTGTGCAATGACCATTGGTTCTACAAGTTTGCACTGATAAATGGAATTGATAAATGGGGCTTGTGGAATTATCCTCAATATTTCTGTTTAGTTTCAGCCTATAGAAAAAGCACACGTGAAGGCTTAAGGATAACAGTGTCAGTAACAAAGTGATTAATTGGCCTAACTGAAATTGCTGAGGTTGCACAGTTGGCTCCAGTCAGCAACAGGACTTTTCCTCTCACCAAGGGCATTTCTACTGGCAGCACATTTTTCTTACAAAATGTATAACATAGCATCATCCACTAAAACAATGATATCCAAAGGACATATAGAAATGTACATAACAGAAGTAGACATATCCGAATTCAGTGTTAAGATGACAAGGATTGCATTCAACTTGGGAAACATTGTTCAGAGGTGCTCCTTATATACACAACCTCTGTGTTACCACCCTCTTAGAACTAATAATCAAGTGCTGGGTTCGCACTCCAAGACAAATTTGCACTTCTTCTCAACTTCCAGCTAAATTCCAAATCAAGGATGAACCAGCTACTCACTTCTTTTTATACTGATGTCTCCGCTGCTTTAGATTTGCACCTTCAAAGAGGTGTAAAATTTCTGCAGAGCTTCAGTTTGATACTTCTCTTACAGACCTTGGGTTAGCAATCAGCCAACATTTCTCTTCCAAAAAAAGAGTCAGTAGAAATCCCTCAAGCTTTGTGATTTTTTTTCTCCTCCAAGTTCAGCATCCAAGTTGATCTTTTGCTCAACTTAAAAAGAATGATAAATGTCAGATCTTTTTTTTTCATTCAGACCAGAAGTATTCAGAGAGAAGGAAGGAAAGAAGGAAAGGAAGGAATTAAATGTTTGAAAGTTCCACTTCTTCTCCAAACTCCCCACCTTCTTAGATGCTGTACTTTTTAAGTTAGACTGCACAGAGTAAAGTAGCATGTTTTTGTCCCTTGGCCAGTTGCTGAGAAATTGAAACAACATAGAATTTCAACTTCTTAGCACTGGCCCATTCACCAGATATGATTCACTTGTTTTCATTCTTCCAGGTCAAAAACAAACATCATTTAAAATTCAGACTGTGTAAAAGTAATTTTTAGTGTGGTTTTATCTACAGTATACAGTAGGTATATAGGGGAGATTTTTCTATAGAACAACAATACCCCTAGTTTGTTCGAATATTAAGTCACTACACTTAATGAAAAGTTACTAAAATGTGGTAGGCAGATATAAATATATAAAATAGGCAAGGATCCCACATGCTCTGCAATTATAAATGGGACTAAATGTTATATTTTCATACTGCATATATTCCATAAACTCAAAAGGCAGACTTGGTGGACCACTAGGTCTTTTTCTACCATCTTTTTCTGTGTTTCTATGTTTCTACATTGCTTGCATATGTGAGATTCTGCCATTTTGTAATCCATTAGTGCAGTGCTTAATAGTTTGGCTAATTCAGCATTCTAGTTTCATGCAATAAGGTATACCCTGCATATTTTGTACTGCTAGGTGAGCATTTCTCTCTCTTTTTCAATTCAAACCATTGTAACAGGTGCACTTTATTTATTGTTTAAATATTGTGGAGATGGATCTGTTGCTAAGCCATGAACTTCATTTTTCCACAAGCAAACGCTCTATGCTGGGGTAATGTAATTGGTGCACAGTGAAAAATGCTAAAAACAATATAAAGAGCCAGGCTGCAGCTGAGCCAAATGATCCGCAATGAACAATTTACTCAAGGAATTTAGCCCTTTCCATCTGGCTGTCAATTATTAGTGGTCAGTTTTTGCTTTTTTTACAAATCAATTGTTTGTCAGAGTCCCTGATGAATTTGACAGGGACAATTTGTTGTTGTTCTGACTATGTTTAAGCATTCACACACCATTAATTATGCTCTTCCTTGCTCATCTAATATTTAAGTTAGAATGTTTACCCAATTACTTGGCACTAAGCCCCACTGAACTGAATGGAACTTGCTTCAGAATAGACAGAAGATTGCACTTTAATGCTATTTTCTAGGTTATGCTAATATTAATATGTCCCCAAGATGATGGGATATCATGGCTATTGTGAATATACTGCTGCATCATTACAGAATGATGGATTGCCTTCATATGTGGCATATTTGGGATTACAAAAACAGCAAAACCCCTGCTATATTTAGGAATAAAGCTAAATCAGAAAGATTGTATATGATTGAGAAGATGTATCAAGAATTTTGCCCATTTCCTTCCCATGTCTTTTCAATCATACAGAGTCTAGAAAGTAAGTATTGTCGTTCAAATTCAAACTCACAGCCAGATACAGAAAATCTAAAGGACAAGGCTACATTCAAATATTTATGGAATGAATAAATTATAGAATTTAAAAATTGGTCCCGAACAGCTTTCTTTAAAATAATCCCAAGTAGATCTAGTTTATTAAAATAATAAAGGGATCTCTCTAAGATAACAGAGGCACAAACCAGGCAAAAGTTATCAATTTGATATTGAGCCTAAAGAAGTCTATAACAATAACAACTCAATTTTAACCAGAGTTATGCTTTCCTGCAGCAGATGCTATAATAATACATCTCAAAGTCTCGGCTGAAGAATACCTTCACACCAAGAGTTGGCAATACACAATCTATGATGCCACTAGATGGTGCCCACTGACCTGCAAAATTGTAAAAATTATTGACATTTTTAAAAATGGAAAATGACCTGAAACTCAAGGAACAGCCAAATCTTGAAAAATATCTCTGTTCTCACAAGATGTTTTGAGAGATTGAAACCAGCTCCTTGAAAGGTGCTGAATCATGCAAGACTATTAGCATCCCAAAACAATTGCTTGGGGATTAGGCTTAGATGATAGCAGGAGGTAGCCTTTCTTCTAAACCTGCATGCCTTGTTTGTGTGAATAATGATCAAAATGTAGAGAACACTGTAGGGAAATATACTGCAGTCCCATATCTGGTATTTATGAACATTATAATAGTTTTTTCCAAGGAAAATTGACTTTTACGATAGAATTTCATTAAAGCTGTCTTCTTTATAATCATGTTGATGCATTAATACAGTAGTCATACATCTCAGGATTCCCTGTGGTACAAAATGTTTAAAAAGCATGAAACACTGAGGGTCTATGTTATATATGTTATATATGAATTATATTATATCATGATATATATTGGTATTCCTCAAAAGATCTTATTTGCAACCTGATGTCTTAACTGCTGATGTGAAAAGGCCTTTCTTGTTATTATTTTTATTTAAATTATTCTTCATAAACCATCATTGGGTGATGTAGTAGGAGCATCTGTGCAAAGGACTATTTTTAACAAAGAATAAGAAATTATTGATCACTGTCACTAAATTAGAGAATACTACACAAATTATTTGGACCAGACATTAAGATAGACTAGAACTATTTCGTTCTGTTATTATTTAAAATGCTTTTTATGTTTGCAATAATCAGGAAGTTGTCATCTAATGCTCATCAACATTTTGGCTGCCCAGGTATGGGCTATTTCATATCCTTGAATTAGCTGTTGAAGCTTTACCACCTTGTATTCCTGTTTTCTGATCATCCGTTGAATGGGAGTGGAACTGTCTTTATTCTCCAGTGTTCTACAAGCACTATAGCAAATGGAACATGACTTTATATGCCTCACTATATTGCTGGACTTGCTATATTTGAAATGGTGTTGGGAAAGTTATTTAAACAATCAACCTTATACCAGAAGGGTCTTGAAAAAAGTGATGTACTTCGGGTTGTGGCAGGCAATCATAACATTGTTTATTGCATTTGATCCCTATAAAATTATTCAAACAGCTTCTTTTTTTTCAACATTACCTTCAAGATCCCTGTAATATATATGGCTTTGCTATATTGGGCAGAATGTTTAAAATTGTACCGATAGAAAAAATAAGTTGAGCCTTCTCCTTTGCAGCATTCACATTCAGGGAGTTTTCAGTTGCCTAACTAAAGAATTACAGTGTGGTATTCACACTGTTCCCTAGATAAGTTGGAGGTACTGTGGTAATGATAGATAATTGCAAATGGAAACAGAGAAAAGTGTAAGAACCACTGTGTATATTTACAAACAGCTGGGACTTCATGTGCAATGTATTACATATTAATACTCTGACACATTCTTGAACTAATTCTTAATTTAACAAGTATAAAGAATCCAAATGGTACAAAAAGAGAGCTTTCTCTGTAAGCTGCCTCATGAAAGCAGTCAGAGAAATAAGGGAATTTATAAAGGAGAAAAAAAATGGGTTATCTGTCATTCATTGGCCCTTAGCCTAATTCTTTTTTATATGAAATGTTGTGTATCATGAAATGATAAGGATTAGCTTATGTTGTTGGTAATGTATTTTTTCTGTGGCTCATATTCTCAATTATTAGCCAACATGAAAGTAAACAATAGATAACATTCCAGCATTAATTCTTTGGAACTATTTTTTTTAAAAAAAAGTCTAAATTGTTGCAGAAAGCAAAAGAGAAAATGTAATTTTGTGGCACACACATCTTATTTCTTCAAACAATAGCAAAATAAAAATGAAGAACTTACTTCACATTTGCCATAGGAACATTGGAAGCTTTTGCACACTCAGACCACAATATTGTGCACACATTGGTAGTATTTTGTCAAGGTGTGAGATAATTCTAGATCCTTGAAGCATCATGAAATGCTTGCACTCTTATACTGAATTGCTATCCTAACCCCAACACTTTAAATACTGCCCAAAGATCTTTGGTTAAACCAAAACAATATTTTAAAATTCAGTGCTTTATTTACCGAGACATTTTTAATTGTACTGTTGTCTTTGCCTGCTTTAATCTAAGTGCGTTTGCACAGATTTATCAGTCCCTTGTTTGCCAATATTTTTATTGTGGTGTATTTACAGTGCCATAATTAATTTTATTTATGACTTTGCATATTGTCTTGGAATCCATTTGGAGGATGAACAGCTCATACATAGTTTTTTTTAAAAAATGTGTAATAAATAAATAATAAATAATAAATAAATAAATAAATAAATAAATAAATAAATAAATAAATAAATAAATAAATAAATAAATAAATAATCCTGCTCAACAAAATCTGTGAGGTGAGCAGTTTGGCTCAATCACAACCATCTCAGTGCTCAAAATTTGTACTTGCAGAAAGCTATTATGTAGTCATAGGAGGAAAGAAACTTGTGCCTTATTTGTGGCTTCCTCAGGTATATCTGTGGAATGTGAAATGCCAGAATATATTGGGCAAGTATTTTTTTTTCTTTTCATGCTTCAGAATTTTCTAAAACCTAGCAGTCACTTTCTTACCAGAAAAGAAATCCCTAGATTACTTGCAAGAACGCTATATTATGGAAGGGAGAAAATGGCTTGAGTTTATCCAGAATAAGTATAGGGTTAAGAAGTTTTATATTTGAATAAGTCTTCTTTCTTTTTTTCTTTTTCTATCTTAGTTTTTTTATATATATTTAATATTACTAAGGTTTGTTTTATCCTATATAAGCTAGAGAGTGATAGATTTTAGAGTTTATGGTTGCTAGTATATGGTTGTTTATGATTGTTTTTTTTTTATATATACCTTGTATTTAGCTCTGGGAAGTCGGGGGGGGGGGAGGGGGGGATGGGGGAGAGGAAGGGGGGGAGGGGGAAGGGAGGGGGAGGGGGGATTTTTAAGGGAAAAATTGTATGTTAAAACTTTTCAATAAAAAAAAAAGAAATCCCTAGACACAATGCTAATATGAGACCCGTATTTTATTTATTTTTATTTTTTTGCCTGGTAAGATGAGGATCTTGTTGTTTTAATCTTAATGGTAGAGTGTTGTAATTTATCCAGCAGGTTATCTGTAGCAGCTAATTATGCTTCAATTTACTGAAGTCCAAAGATAGATTTGTTGTTGTTATATACCTCACGTGCAAAACACTGAATGCAAATTAAGTTCAATCTACCATCAACAAAGTGCATCAAACTATATTCCACATTATGACTTCAAACCAGTTTTTGGAATCATCCTAAGAAATGATGGACATTTCTGAGAAGAGTTGTAGAAATTCTAAATATTCTAAAAAAAATTCTAAAATCTTTGCAAGCTCCAGTTCACACAATTCTTTGGAAGACGTCATCATTAAACTGATGCTATATCTGTAGCATAAATATGCTAAGAAACGGCTTGTTGAAGAAAATGTTTATCAGCTGAAGCATGGTTGATATGGGACACATTTTTTTCCAGTACTGTCTTGAGATTTTGTGCTTCTATCTTTGTTTCCAGAAGATTAAAGTAATACAGAATTAGGAGTGGTGTCAAGAATTTTCAGAAGTGAAGGCTAATGGTCAGCAATATATTTCACAGATTTCTGTTGAAAGGAGGAATAATAGGGAAGGGACATTTTTATGCAGTAAATTATTTGTAATTAGAAAAGACCCTAAGGAACACTTCTTCTCACCCCCCCCACCCCACCCCTGCTGGGTTTAGGTCAGTTCTGACTGTTCTGGACAGGTAGTAACTGGCAGGCACCTATTATGCTTTAGCTGAAAGGAAGGTGATCCAGATATGTTCTGCAAGCTCACACCTCAGTTGCTTCAGCCAGGCAGGCCAGCAACTATCTTCACTGCTTCAAAAATGGCTTGCCAATTTGATTTTTATGTGCATTGCAAAGAGAGTTAGATCTGGTGTATGGTAGTGGGGAGGAGACTTAAAACAATTTGTTCAATTCCAAACTTCTGACAATATGGTACAAGCACAATAGAAACAGCACACATAGTTATTCAGGAACATGTCACTGCATAGCATTAGCTTTAGCCAAATAATAATAATAATAATAATAGTGCAGTCTTCCAACATTTTGCTGAAGAAGTGTTCTTTGAATTAGCTGATTACTATGTGTTCGATTCTCTTGTATTCTACCGCTGAACCCAAGGAATGAATTTATTGCACTGGAGCCAAAACACTGATTACTTTTGTACTGGGAACACTAAATAGGTTTATCAGATATGTGATGGAAAAGACCAGGCAAGACTAGATGGCAAGACACAGTGTTTTCTGTATGTCTCTACTGTCTCTGACACTAACTAGACTTTTGTAGTTCAAATTTCATAGCCCTTTCAGTAACTTTTATTTTCAGAACAACCTTGTAAAATAAATTAGATGAAAGATGGTGAAGATTGTTTAATGAATTTTAGCTATATTCTGGATTAAAACAATTTTCTAACATTAGTCCTACATTTTATGATATCATGATTACTGTTATCTCTCTCCTTTTAAGAAACATGGTAAATACACATTTGTTCATCTTGGCTTTTAAATTTGTTTTAGTGTTTTTTTTCTTTTTGCCACCAGTTTTTAATACTTCACGATGGTTTGTGGTTTAATTCTGGTGGAAATTCATTCTGATATTCTAGTGATGTTGAGATGGTAAAGAAATAGAAAGATGACAAAATGGATACATTTGGGACACTTCTGATACAATGAACTCTAGGATTAAGCTGCAATACTTAATCTAGAGTTGCTAAATTCACATGCCCTGTTTACTGAAGATACAGGCACACTTAACTTTCTGTGACCTTCCTATTTTCACTTTTTTTTCCAGCATTGAGTTAAAGATACTGCATTTGGCCGATGATTAATTGGGTGTGTTGACATAATTCAAGGTTGCTTCCAAGTTAGAATAATTAGAATATTACCCAACAGAACCAGTAATGCTAAACACCAACCACTGAAAATAAATACTAATTTTGAACCTAGTATATATATATACAGTCATGGCCGAAATTGTCGGCACCCCAGAAATTTTTCCAGAAAATCAAGTATTTCTCACAGAAAAGTATTGCAGGAACACATGTTTTGCTATACACAGGTTTATTCCCTTTGTGTGTATTGGAACACAACAAAAAAGGGAGGAAAAAAAGCAAATTGGACATAAGGTCAAACAAAACTCCAAAAATGGGCCGGACAAAATTATTGGCACCCTTAATTTAATATTTGGTTGCACACCCTTTGGAAAAAATAACTGAAATCAGTCGCTTCCTATAACCATCAATAAGCTTCTTACACCTCTCACCCGGAATTTTGGAATTTCTGGGGTGCCAACAATTTCGGCCATGACTGTATATACTGTATATATATAAACAGATGACATTTGTCATAATATGGTAAAGAAATTAACTTAAATGCATTAATGAGCAAAGCCATTTGCCTTAGTGTGTACACTTCTTATGGGCATATAAACATGCTATGGTAAACTCATCGTCTAATTTTTTTCTGATGAAAATGAGGGGTCCTTGGTGTTCTCTGAGCATGCTTGTTTTTTCCAGATGTTTCATTACCTAAACTTGGTAACATCAGCAGTGCTAACAGGGAGTGGGGTTTGCTCTCAGTTTATATTCTAGTGGCTTGCCCTGTCATTGTTGGTGGGGGTAATCTTAAACATTCTTTGGTTGGGCTGTTTACTGTTGGCTCTTTGGCAGTTTCTTGATTGGGGTATTGTTTACTTCTTGATTGTTGGTCTGTTGGTTAATCTTGGGGTTAATCTATGCTCATCTGGGTATTAATTGCTGGTGGGGAGGTATTTTGGTCTATTTGTTCCTTTTTGGATTGTTGATTGTCTCTTTTGAACAGTATGTAGATGCTGTTTATGTTATGTGCTTATTGATGACCAGTTTGTCAGAGTGCCAGGGTTCCAGGAATTCTCTAGCATTTTTGAAGTTGGCTTGGTCTAGGATTACAGTTACAATTTCCCATTTATAACCATGGTTAAGTCTGTCCATGTGCTGTGAAATTAAAGAGTTTTCACCATGTCTTTTGGCTGCTAGTTGGTGTTCATGGATGCATTCTGCTAGTCTTCTGCCTGTTTGTCCTTACACTGTATGTAGATGACTTACTTTTTTTCTTTGGGGAATACAGGGTCTTTTTACTTACTTAGGATGTTTAGAAGGGCTTTAGTTGGCTTGTGTGCTATACTGGTTCCATATGGTTGTAATAGTCTGTTGGTAGTTTCTGAGGTGTTTTTTGATGTATGGCAGTGTTATCTTTATTACAGCTTGTGTTGGTTGTGCTATACAGTATTGGGTTGGGTGGTCAGGCACTTTTTGATGAAGTTGCATAGATATCCATTCTCTGAAAGCTAACAATTGAATGCTAATAATTTCAAATCTGAAATGTTTTCTTGACTAAGGTACTCAGTATTCTTCTGACAGTCATATAAAAGTTATTCTTTTACAGCTTGAATACCATTTAAAAAGAAGTAATATATCCTGTTTTCCTAAATGAGAAATATAAAAAGGGGAGACTATGGATAGTATATGGAAAAGAAGCAAAGGAAGTGGCATCAGAACCAGTGTGGCTTAACAGAGCTAAGTTTTCTCTTTGCAGTTTCACAACATGAATTCAAGGGCTACACTGATTTGGATTTTTTTTTTATCCAAGATGCTAAGGACTTAAATACTACTTCAGTAAATTTTCTGCACAATTACAAATTATTGCCATAGCAACCTCCTGCATCACATGACAATTTTGTTACTTTTGAGACTAGAAATAGCCACTTAAAGAAATGCACATAATTTAGTAATGGACTTCTTTTCATTGTTGGCCTCACATTGTTTTAAGCATAATTCTTTGCTTTTTGGAGGTATGTGTTTTTCATCAGTTTTTTGAAAAAAAAATGCACTTAAAAATTGCTACAACAACTTTTTAACATTTTTTTCTTCCTTAAACTATAAATTATATACTTTTCTCAATAAATATTTAAAAGAAAGGACAATAATGAGATCAATAAAGCAGTTGGTGAAAAATTTCCTTAGCAGCTATCTCTTTAGAGCATTGATTTCCACACCATCTCCTGTTTCATTCCCCAAACTCTCAGGAGCAGTTTGAAGATGACCTATGACTCTTTTCACATCTACCAGTATGAGATGCTGAGAAATAGGAGCAAAGATCACTGCCCTACTCTGAGCTGTTGAAGGTCTGGTATCCACAAACATCTCTTCACTCCATTCCATACCAAATGGAAAGGACCCAGTAACTTGAACTTTGTATCTAATAGTGCCTCAAGTTGAAGAGAAAAGGAAGGACATGTGTCCTTTCTACACTTGCTTCTGTGGTCTGGGCTACTAAGATGTAAAGTTTTATTGTTTTTATTGTTAAAAAAATGTTTTTAGTGTCTTGATTGTAATACATTTTCTGAATTGTAAGCTGCCCAGAACCATTGACTGAAGTGGGCAGCTATAGAAATTGAATGAATGAATGAATGAATGAATGAATGAATGAATGAATAAAAATTCTTTGCAGGATTGAAAGCTCAGGAGGGATGAATGAAGAATCCCAGTAGGAAAAGAGTCTAAAAGCTCAATAATTAAGTAATTAACTGGTCCCAGTAGTTTTCCAATGGTTACAGGTAGACAAATTCACTGGAAAGAAATTGTTCCATGCTTTAACACTGTTGATGTCATGGGAGCACAAAACTCTGGTGCTACTTTCCAACTGAGACGGAATCGTCATTAGAAATTGTAAAAAGAAGACTTCCGGTGGCTCCGCGGCGACGGAGACAGCCTTCCCGGGCTGCCCGCGGCTCAGCTGTTGTTTTTTCGCCCGAAACAGCGCCGATCAGCTGTTCGGGCGAATTTGAAGCCCCCTCCTCGGGAGAAGAGGAGGGGGCGAGCTCCCAGGTAGGGGTAGAGTTCTCCAGGGCCGCCTGAGCTTATGGCTTGGGCAGCTGAAGGATTGAACTCCCCCGTAGCCTGGGCTGCTCCCAGCTGGCCGGCGCCTCTGCTCCTGATTTCTTGGAGCAGAGCCAGGCGTCTGCGACCACCCCTGCCTGAAGGAATGACTATGGATTAAAGGAGCAGGCAGAGCGATACAAGAGGAAAGGGTGAAGAGGATTATTATATTTTACTCTCCAGCTTGATGGACTTTTTTGGATTATAAATTTGAAGTGAAAGTGCGTCACATTTGGTAAAAGATGGCGGCTAAACCACCCCCTAAAACTCTTCGGAGTGCTGGAACTTCTCCTGTGCAACAACCATTATTGCAGGCGCTGCATCCTCCTGATGTATTGACATCAAAGGACTTACAAGATGCTCTTGAAAAACACGCCCAGGTAATTTTGGAATCAATTAATGATAGATTTGTACAGATGGAGGAGAAATTGGAGAAATTGGAGGAGAGAATGGAGGAGAGGATGGAACAGAAGTTCAGAGTGATTAAGGCAGACATCTTGTCTTCAGTGTGTAAAGTGGCTCGCTGTGTGGAAGAATTGG
Source organism: Vipera berus (assembly GCF_964194415.1). Taxonomy (NCBI): domain Eukaryota; kingdom Metazoa; phylum Chordata; class Lepidosauria; order Squamata; family Viperidae; genus Vipera; species Vipera berus. Next base: position 212,779,229 of record NC_138203.1, on the reverse strand, counting down.
AGGGAAAGCTAGAAGATTTGACTCAAAAGAATGCTATATTAGAAGCAAAAGTATTGGAGAATGAAGATAAAGTGGAAAAAGAACTGAGTCTTGCTCAATATTACCAGATGCAGTTTGCCATTAGAGTTAGAGGCTTAAAGGAGAATACCAAGGAAGATCTAAAGCAGCTGGTTTCTGAGGCTTTTGAAGAAGTGTTGAAACAGCCAGCATCTGAAATAAAAGGAGGCATGGATAAAGTGTTTCGTGTGAATTCATGGATTGCTAGACAGAGAAAGTTGCCTAGAGATGTGGTGGTATATTTTGCAAAAAGGAAAACTAGAGATGAAGTTATACGAGCTGCTTATGATACTAAAGTTGTGATTGCCAATCAAGAAGTTTTGGTCTTAAAAGAAATTCCTCCAAAGATTTTAAGGAGAAGGAAGGATTTTACATTTCTTGTGCAAGAGCTCAAGCAACGAGATATAAGGTTTAGATGGGAGATCCCAGCTGGGTTGATGGTGACGCACGAAGGTAAAAGGTACCGTCTGGTTACTGTGATGCAAGCGCGTGATTTCTATAATAATGTTTTAAATGCAACGCCATTAACACTTCTGGAAGCTGAAAAGGGATCTGGAGAAGGAGTGCATCAAGAGGTCGAAGGTGGTCAGATAGAAGACAACGGTGTTGGAAGAGATCAAGATACAATTTCGTCGGATGATTCTATAGAACAGAGGGTGACGCGTGCTGCTGCAAAACGATCTAAGAAGAGAAAATAGCAGGATTTGCAGAAGTCTATGGAATTTCTACGACGTATTCATAGTCAAGTATGGGAGGTGGGAAAAGATTTGGGTGTAGACGCAATATATTTTTTTATATGTGGTGGTTTTGTGGAAAGGGTGAGGGTTTTTTTTGGATTAAAGTTTGGTGGAATATATAGAAGATTTCTAAATGGAGGTTAAAGTTTTGTTCGCAATTTTTTTTTATTGTTTGGAATAATTATAGATGTGCTGGAAGAGGAACGGCCGATTACAGAAGAGTGGACTTTAAAGTTTACTGATTTGGTTGAGGTGGCGAAGATTTTGGTTAATTTGAAAGATTATTTGTAAGAACGTTATATCATGGAATGGACAAAATGGATGGAGTCTATTTGGGACAAGTATAGGTTGAGAAGTATTATATAGTATTTGAATAATTCTTTTTTTCTTTTTTTTCTGTTGTTTTTTTCTCTTTCTATTTTGGGGTGTTTTTTTTTCTTGTTTTTAATGTATATTTAATATTATTAAGGTTTGTTTTATTCTATATAAGCTAGAAAGTGTCTCTTTTTTATCTTAGTTTTTTATATATACTTAATATTGCCGAGGTTTGGTTTATCCTATATAAGCTAGAGAGTGATGGATTTTAGAATTTATAGTTGTTAGTACATGGTTGTGTATGTTTGCCTTTCTTTTTTTTCTTTTTATATATATACCTTGTATTCAGCTCTGGGAAGTCGGGGGGGGAGGGGGGGAGGGGGGGAAGTAGGGGGGGGAGGAGGGAGGGAGGGGGGGGAGGTAGGGGGGGAGGAGGGAGGGGGAAGGGGGGTTTTTTAAAGGAAAATTGTATTTTTAAAACTTTTCAATAAAAAAAAAAAAGAAATTGTAAAAAGAAATATGGTCCTTTGCCTGTTTCCAGAAATGCCTTTCATTAGTAGAAAGCAGCTCTACTGAGTTCCTCCAAATTCTCCATCCTCCTACACAAGCCTGTGCTTGATTTGTATTTGGGAATCTACCTGGTAAGAAGTCAAAAACTAATAAAGATCTATTCCATGAGTTGGAGAGCCAATAAATTATCAGTATCCACCCCAATGGCTCAATTTATTCCAGCAATTGCCGGGATCAGCAGCACAAATAAAAGTGGAAACCACCCAACTCAAAATTAGGTTCAGTTCCATTGATTTCAACAGGGGAGTGGTCACATTTTAAAATTCTTTCCCATTGGAGTCACTACTTTTTAACTTTGTTAGCTTTAGGTGCACCACCCTTGGACTGATGAAACACACATCATTTGATTACAAGACTGATTCCTAGAAGGACAGAACCAGTATTGCTGCAAGTGATGGGAGGAATATCCAACATATCTAGAGGGTTCTGGTTTCAGATAATCATTTCAAGTTCTTTTGTTTCAAATATCAAATAATAATAATAAGTTGGAAGGGACCTTGGAGGTCATCTAGTCCAACCCCTGCTCAGGCAGGAAACCCTATACCATTTCAGACAAGTGGCTGGCCAGTCTCTTCTTAAAAACTTCCAGTGTTGGAACATTCACCACTTCTGGAGGCAGGTTGTTCCACTGGTTAATTGTTCTAACTGTCAGGAAGTTTCTCCTTAGTTCTAGGTTGCTTCTCTCCTTGATGAGTTTCTATCCGTTGCTTCTTGTCCTGCTTTCAGGTGCTTTGGAGAATAGCTTGACTCCCTCTTCTTTGTGGCAGCCCCTGAGATATTGGAACACTACTATCATGTCACCCCTCACCCTTCTCTTCATTAAACTACACATACCCAATTCCAGCAACCGTTCCCTATATGTTTTAGCCTCCAGTCCCCCAATCATCTTTGTTGCTCTTCTCTGTACTCTTTCTAGAGTCTCAACAACTTTTTTACATCGTGGTGACCAAAACTGGATGCAGTATTCCAGGTGTGGCCTTACCAAGGCATTGTAAAGTGGTATTAGTACTTCACGCGATCTTGATTCTATCCCTCTGTTGATGCAGCCTAGCACTGTGTTGGCTTTTTTGGCAGCTGCAGCACACTGCTGGCTCATATTTAAGTGATTGTCCACTAGGACTCCGAGATCTCTCTCACAGTTGCTACTATTGAGCAAGGTACCACCTATACTATACCTGTGCATTTGATTTTTCCTGCCTAAATGTAGAACCTTACTTTTTTCACAATTGAATTTCATTTTGTTAGATAGTGCTCAGTGTTCGAGTCTGTTCAGATCCTCCTGTATCTTAAGCCTATCTTCTGGAGTATTGGCTATTCCTGCCAGCTTGGTGTCATCTGCAAATTTGATGAGTTCCCCATCTATCCCCTTATCCAAATCGTTGATGAAGATGTTGAAGAGCACTGGGCCCAGAACAGAGCCCTGGGGCACCCCACTACACACTTCCTTCCATGTAGATGCAGTTCCATTGAGGATCTAGAATGCCACACTTTTTGCCACACTTTTTGCCACAAGTATGCCTGGCCCAGGGTGCCAATCAAAGGCAAAATAAAGACAAAGACAGAGATTGGTTTTGAATGAGAACAAAGGGTGTAGCAGAAACCTGGTGAAATGGATAAAATCAGTGGGATCAGGTCATTCCCGGATAGGGTCATTCCAAGAGTCACCTTCCCCTTGAACAGGGTTTCTTTCCTCTCTCTCTCTCTCTCTCTCTCTCTCTCTCTCTCTCTCTCTCTCTCTCTCTCTCTCTCTCTCTCTCTCTCTCTCTCTCTGTGTGTGTGTGTGCATGAGAGAGAGAGAGAGAGAGAGAGAGAGAGAGAGAGAGAGAGAGAGAATCTGTGATTACTGAAGGAAATGTTGTTCTGATATTAATGAGGGTATTAAATGTGATAGAAAACATTCACATCCTAAATCATAATAGACTGAAAATTCTTGTTGAAGAATTACCTTACCTCATAAAATATAGTATGTTATCTAGGATGTTATCTCATCATCAGTGCGAGTAAGAATGCTGTTTGCTGTCAGTATATATATGCTATCAGTGGCTTGCCAGTGTTGGTGGGAGAAATTATTTGATTTGTCTGTTTGCTGTTGACTTCTTTGGCAGTTTCTTGATTAGGGCATTGTTTACTTGATTGTTGATCTGATGTTAACCTTGGAGTTACTCTATGCTGATCTGGGTGCTGATTGGTGGTTGTAAAATTAAAGAATTTTCATCACATCTTCTGACTGCTAGTTGATGTTCGTGGATGCGTTCTGCCAGTCTTCTTCCTGTTTGTCCTACATAGTGGTTGTTGCAGTCCTTACATTGTATGATGTAGATGGCTCCTGTTTTTTCTTCTGGAGTTGTTGGATCTTTTGTTCATTTAGGATGTTTTAAGGGCTTTATTTGGCTTGTGTGCTATGCTGATTCCATGAGGTTGTAGTAGTCTGTTGGGGCTTCTGAGATATTCTTGATGTATAGCAGTGTAATTCTTTTTAGAGTTTGTGTTGGTTGTGCTGTATGGGATTGAGTGGTCAGGCACTTTTTGATAAAGTTGCATGGATATCCATTTTGTTGGAATGTGTTGTACGGATGCTTATTTCCTTTTTCTGGCTGTTCTGGGTTGTTGCTCATCTAAATAAAGTCCTTACACAGCTTCCCTTGTGGGGAGTTAGGTTGCTGCTTTGGCAGTGGAGCATCTCGTTAGTATGGATGGTTTTTCTGTAGACTTGTGTTTCTAATTTGCCATTGTGGTCTCTGCTGATCAGAATGTACAAGAAAGATAGCAAGTTATTGTTTTCTTCTTCTCTGGTAAACTGAATTCCTTTAAAAATATTATTGACGTGGGTGTTCTCTAATTGGTCCTTTTTATTATGATGAAGGTGTCATCTACATATCTGATCCATATTTTCAGTTGTATTTGTGGAAGTGCTATGGTTTCTAGACGTTGCATGACTACCTCCACTATAAGCCCTGAAAGCGGTGAACCCATAGGTGTCCCTTTAATTTGTTGATACATTTGTCCATCATATTGGAAGTATGTAGTTAAGCAGAGGTTTATGAGATCCATAATCCTGGGTGTTTTGATCTTTGTGTATTCAGTTAGGTCAGGTGTGCAATGCAGTTATGGATTCTTTGGCTAATTCAGCAAAGATTTTTTCTCTTTTTAGAAAACTTACTTGGCTGAGAGACTGTTTTTAAATGAATGGGTTTTCAAGTGAAAAAAGAGTTGCCAGAAGACAGATTTTATTTGAATCACTTCTGTTTTGGTTACCATCAATGAAGATGGTAATGAAGAAAAATTATATTTCACTACTCATTCCCTTTGCCTAAGCATTTTTCATACAAAATGATGTGAATGTTTTATTATCATCAATAATCTTTGAATAAGGAAAGGAGGAAACTCTTTTTGTTTTGGTTTTTCTTTGCTGATGTGTATTTGTAACTCATTCTTGCATTCTGCTCCAGTATATTTTCTGTTTTAAAGAACTGTTGATGCCTCAGGGAAAATTCAGATACAAATCCTATCTGGGAACCATTCCTTTTCTTAGTGTCATATCTTTATTGTGCTAATTTTACAGATATTTGTGCAGCTTCATTTCCAATTCTCTTTCCATTTACTCCAAAGTAAATTGTGAGGAGACCTCCAAGTTTATGTGTTTTATGCAGTAAATCTCACTGGATTCAGTGGAAATTACTCCCAGATAATTGTCCATAGGATTGCAGTCTAAACTGCAATACTGTTACACCAATGGAAAGAGGCAAAAAAGAAGGCAAATATCAGTCATATGTGTTTCATATAAATAGTTTTCATAATGAGAAATAGGAAATGCAGTTCTTGGATCCCATTTAAAGAACTTTTCACTTTGTTTAGCATGGAAAATGGTTGAACACTGAATATTAACAGAAATTTAGCTTTTGTCCAAGTTAAGGTTTTGTTGTTGTTTCCATTTAAATATGAAGTTAAAGAAAGGTGATTTTTATTGTAGACATTTTCAAATCTGAGCACATGCATATATATCAATTTCCTTGAATCACTCCCTTTTAATTCTTGATTAGCCCATTTAGTAGGATAAATTATTCCTTATTTCAGGAAAAATAATGGTATCTAGCGTTAAAAAAATTGTCCAGCTTTTCTAACTTTTAATATTGAACTTGGTAAGTTTGATAAACATTTTCTTGTCTATAAAATACAACCTGTATGATAAAATTATTGTAACCATGATTCATTTATATGTAGCATTTTTTTCAAATAATTTTTATTAAGATTTGTAGAGGAAATAAAAGCCAATACAAACCTCAAAAAAAGAAAAAGAAAAAGAAAAAAAGAAAGAAAAACACTTTGGTTGTGCTTCTGTTCTGCTTGCATTTAGAAATACACTTAGTGCGTATATTCAATAATAACAAACAGAAATTGTTAAAAAGAGGGAGGGTGTCAACTCACTTTCCTAAATCTATGCAATAGCATCATAAGTGAGCTATGCAATGAATTATTTGTTTCTTTCTTAGCTAAATTGAAACATTGGTATGTTTTTTGTTCTTCCAAAGGTCTGACACTGAATACATATGTTATTTAATTTCATTTTTTTAAAAAAGAAAAAAAGAAAAGAAGCCATCCTAGAAGGAATATAAATTTTGGTTTTTTGTCAGAAGACTTTCAACAGATGAGAAGAAGCTGTTTTCTGTTTCCTATCTCTGGCCATAGCTCAGTGGGTTATTTTTCTATCATCAGGAAAGGTGAGGTTACATGCCTCCCTACTTCACCATATGGACTCTGGCTGCTATGCTCTCACTGGATGTTTGCATCTCCCATCATGCTGAGGATTTAATGTTAATGTGATGTGGTTAAAAACCGCACTGTTAACATAACATATATAGGCTTTCAGTGTGGTAGAACACACACCACCTGCCTGTGGGGAAGGAAATTCATGAAATGTCATTCTTCTCTAATTTTATAGCTAGATCTATAAATATTCTGAACAAAGTTTTAGATTTTGGATCCCTTCCTTCCTTCCTTCCTTCCTTCCTTCCTTCCTTCCTTCCTTCCTTCCTTCCTTCCTTCCTTCCTTCCTTCCTTCCTTCCTTCCTTCCTTCCCTCCCTCCCTCCCTCCCTCCCTCCCTCCCCCTTTTCTTTTCTTTTCTTTTTTCTTTTCTTTTCTTTTCTTTTCTTTTCTTTTCTTTTCTTTTCTTTTCTTTACCATATTACTTGCAGATATTTTTCCCCAACATAAAGCAATTTTCTTGCTAAAAATATTTCCTATAAGCTTCCAAAGGAAACCATGATATTACGGCTGCAGTTCTCAGATTATTTTTATTTTTCTAGCATTTCGTATTTCTGAGATATCCTGACAATGGATGTCAATTTAAAAGATGGTATGATAAAGGGGCATAGGGGGGAAATGGGAAAAAAATTAGCTCATAATATATTTAGCTCATGGGGGGGGGGCAGAAGCTACTCGACTGGAGGGCCTGAACATAAACAGGGCATTAGGGAGAATTAACTGACTACACCTTGAAGTCATCAAAAATTCCCAACTGAATAAAAGATGGATTTCAAAGACTTCAAGATATCTCAAGGCCAATATTTCTAAAAAAGTCAGGAGCTGATTGGAGCTGAAGCATCTCTCTTTTCAATGCACTTGAGTGAGCATTTTAAATCTCCAAAGATTGAACTATAAAGAGAAATTAGTTTATTAATAATTCACTGGTTTCAAGAAGAAAAAAACCGTCAAAAGCATATGCTCAGGAACAAAGATGATTTTGTTTTTCCTATTTGGAGTAGGGCAAGATGCAGGAAAGTGGAGGAAGCCATGCTCAAAATTTTAATTCAGCATTGTTGTCTGTCTATCTCCTACTTTACTCATGTAAGCATTTATTCTGACTTCCTTGCAAGCTCTGAAAGTTTTTCAAATCCCAAATGGTTTATGTGAAACATTAAAAGCATGTTATCATCTTCAAGTCTTTAATAAGCTAGGACATTTTCATGGCATCATTGATATCCCCTAGCTCTTAATTTTCAGTTGGGGAGTTAGATAACATTTCCACAGACTGCAAAAACACGTTGTGCATCTGAATTGGCAAGTGGTACAAGACTATGTCAAATTTTAAGAATGTTGACAAAGTCAGTGTTTTCCCTTTACTACCAATTGTTGGGGGAGTGTTGTATAACAGCGTGCATATCAATTTATACAGTAACTTTTTATAAGTCTACAGTGTGGACTTATACTACCATGTACTAATATTTATTTATTTATTTTTTTAAAAAATTGTTCACTGCCCATCTAACCACAGGGTATCTCTGGGCAGCTTAGAGTAATAAACATGTATCTATACATCTATAGCATAATAATGTACTTCTCCCCTGTATTTTTGCAACCTTAGGCAGATGGAATAGCATCATACATGCAGGAGCATCAAGACTGGAAAGGAGTAAAAAAGGTACCCTGTGGTTAGATGCGCAGCCAACAAATGTTTTAAATAAATAAATAAATATTAGTAGTATAAATCCACATTAAAAAATTACTACAAGTCAAATGTTAAACCAGTGCAGATTGTTCAGTGGAAGTTCTGCACTTGAATAAGATTATACCTACTGCTGAATCTACCCTACCCAACAAGGGCAGTGCAAGATACAATGATTCCTCTGCTATGTGTTGCATTTTTCTTCTTCCACTTCTGCTAAAACTCTAGGAATAAGGTCCAAAGAAAAGAAGCGCCTTTTCCTTCTTGTTAGTTGAGAAAAACAAAAAGAAAACTACAAGAGCATCTCAAACAAAATAACTTGCAGACAATCTGGAGAGGCCAAGGTCTTCTGAAGCACATTACCAGAATATTATCCCCGAGACTAAAATTGGAACAAAAACATAATTAATATTGAGAATATATTGAGAACATAAAATAGCAAGAAGAAGACATAGATGTCTTTTAAGGCTTCAGGAAAATAAAGTTTGTGAGTAAGCAGGGCAAAGCTTGCAAAATAATATTGAACTCTTAACACCATTTTCTCTCCCATTACTCATTCTAGTTAAAAGTCTGTTTTTTTTCTGTATTGCGGAATATTTCATCCCACGACTTGGGCAGGAAATGTTTGATTCCTTTATTGTTTTTTTTTTCCTATCCACAGTCCTTGGGAGATTCCGAAGAACACAAGCATCCAGCACTACCCACCCACACTTGCTATTTAGTGTCAAGAAGGGGAGATTGCTGATACTAGTAAAAATAAGTTACTTATAAGTATGTTTTTGACTTATTCAGGATCTATAGATCTTATATTGCTGAGCTGTCTGAAATGCGTTATGAGCAGAGTTGTTTCTTTGGATCTCCCTACCGTACATAGGAAACAGTCACAGCCATTCAAATATCCAGATTACCTCAGATTGATCTTGAAGTCACCACCCTGAAATTTTGAGTCAGTGTCATCCTCGGGAGGATATGCAACATAAAAATGGCAGTGACGATCAGGTGATACAACCTTGAAACTTTTTATTATGCATCATACAATGAGAAAAAGTGGGTGGACTCTTATTGTCTAGTCATAGCTGTCATTTTGGCAATGTTAACTCTATCAGTTCACCTGCTTAGACTTGCTGTGATTCTTTTGTATTTTCAACAAGGAGATTCGGAGGATGGCCTCTTCAAATGAATGACACAAGCCTTGCACTTACAGAAGAAGAAAAAAGGAGCAGGCCATTAAGGAAGAGAACATGTAACAAGCTAATTCAGAAATGTATGGATGATGTCATGAAAGCAAAATGTCACAATGGTTTGCAAGATGCCAAGAACAATATGTTTTGGGATATGTTTAAAAAGAAAGGGGGGAAAAGGCATAATAAAGAAGGCAAAAATTAACAGATAACAAAGCCCAACTACTGGATTTCAATTTTAATTTAGTCATACTGATATAAGGATATGTACCAGGAATAGTCCAGGCAACCATTGATTTTGAATGAATTCATATTTCCAAAACCAGCTGGATTTCAATCTAAGTTTACAATGCCACATGTACTAGTAATTGGTACTGATTAATTAAAAGCAAGTTATGTTAAGTACATATTTCATTTTTTCACTGGGTAACTTCATTAATAAATTGCAGGGAAGCAGTGAATATGATACATCTTGACTCCAGAAAAAAACATTTGGGAAAATACCCATAGACATTTTGATAAGAATGCTAGTTAAATGTTATCTAAGTGGGATTACCTGAGAATTCCAGTGCTGCTTGGAAAGTCAAAAAGATATCCTGGTAGAAGGCAATGGCACTTTTCTGTTACGTAGACTATTCAGTTTTGTGATATCTGCAAATCTCCCTCTGTCTCAATATCTGAATCATTAACAAAGTTAAAAATGACCTTCAGAGGTTAAAGAAGTGGGTTGAAAAAATCACAATAATATTGAATAAAGACAAAGTTAAAATTCTTCACTTAGGAAAAAGAAATCATATGCTGAGAATGACAAAAAGGATGACTAAGAGATTGAAAACTAGATCTTATGAGAAGAGATTGACGGGGATGGACATATTTAGCCTCAGAAAAACTAGCTGATGGGGGATATGTTAGACCTTAAAAATGTCTTAAGTGGTGTTATAGAGAAGAATGTCAATAACTACTCTTTAGTATTCAAGGGGAACAAGACACAGCATAATAGTTTTAATTGCAGGAAGATCTATTCTGAATAAACAAAGAAAAACTTTGCAACAAGAAGAACAATTTGATAATAGAATTAATCATGAAAGGACATGATGAGTCTGCTTCATTGGATATGGTTAAGCTGGATAACCATCTACCAAAGGTGCTTTAATTTGAATTTCTGCACTGAGTAGAGCAGGCTGTATAAGTCTAAGAGCTTAATTATAGGGTTTGCCTTACACATTGAACCATAAACTAATTGTGTTATCACATACCAACTAGCTCCCTCCTGCCTGTCACATAATTTCAACTATGTCCCAGCATAGTTAGGATAGTTAAGATTCTATTGGGACCTTTAGCAACATAAGTTAAACTGATGCCATTGTTAACTATAAAGTATGATAGAAATTAACTGTTCTTGGTATTTGGTTACTTTGTCCAAGAATAAAGAAATAATTGATGTTCACTGAATTTGAATGAGCAGTCTTCAAGTAGGTCTCTTTACTTCAGGCTTGGCCCTGTGTGGAGTGGGATTCTTGGGAGAGGAGCAGCTTCCAGACCACCACAGACAAGCAACCCTTGGATTGGATTGGATGCCCCACTGCTACAGCTACAGGGGAGAGGGGAAAAAAGGAGAGGGGATGAGAGGGTGAACTTGGGCTGGTCTTTTTAGTCATCAGCCATTGTAATGGTTAACTGTGTTGCAATAATGCCTTTGACTGTCAAGCAGAGGAAGATATATTTTGTGCTGAAGGATCCTACTAGTCTTGCCTTGGAAACAAAGAAGAAACCCTCAGTTGCTAGCCAGGATGCTGTTTATATTGTTTCTCACTTACCAATGTGCCTTGCAGCAGATGCTATTACTACTGTGGGAAGGAATCTGATGAGAAATATTGAAGGGCTCCTCCCAGTAATCAAGAGAAGATTATGAGGATAAAACAAAGAAGCGTTTATACTATTAAAGATCTGTCCAATTGTCCAGATCTTGTGCTGTTTCCAGACACAGCTCTGATTCCCATGGGAATCTCTACTGACTCACACCACAGGCCACTCCTAAGGTTAATCCCAGTGGAGTGAGCCTAGTCAGAAAAAAATCATTGCTATGTGACCGTAATATATCAGCCAGTGTGCATTTTTCCCTTCAAGAATTGCAGTGGAACCATTCCCAAAATCTGAAGTGGACAAAATTTGCAAAGGCATCCAATAAGTCTGTTTCAAAAGAAATTTCCACTTTAAATTTACTATCAACTTTCCTATGATCAAATCAGGGGTGGGGATATTGTGGCCCTCCAGATGTTTTTGAACTGTAACACCCATTACCCTGGAAGATAGCCCTCCAATGGGTGTAATACTAGTGGACTGCAAATCATGTTAGTTTAATTTTTGTGTTCTGTAGATCGGAATATGTTTGTTAATAATGCAATGATACTGAAGATTACAAACTTCCAGTGGAGAAAGTGTATTGGCTTTATCAAGTGAACGTTTACAGGTTTCAGCAGCAATGCCTCAGTACACAGTACCTCCATTCTGTTTTTGAGTAAATAATAATAATGGCAGATTAGCTGCAAAAAAAGTCTTTATCTATTATCAAGGACTGGTTGAAAGGCATCTTGCTGAATGACTACATAAAATGTAAAAATAATAATACCACTCCCGTGGATAGTAAAGCATCCTGCCATATAAAGCAGAATTCAGTCACTGGCCTTCAGATGTCCTTTTCTGAAAGGCCATCATTCATTCCCAGGAGCAACTATTTGTCTGCTGCTAATTCCATTAGTAGAGATAGATTTCATGTATTGGCCATTAAGTTAAACAGCTGTTCGTTATACTGCTAGAAAAAGAGCAAAAGCCAGGATTTGGGATGTTACTGGGACAGGGCAGAAGCTTCTGAGTTTGGAAAGTGAGGAAGGCTACCTGTTATGGTTCCAATAGATGAAACCAATTAAAAGAACTTCAAGGCAAGAGTTTCTTCCTCAAAGAACATTTTATTCAGGAAACAAAGTATCGGCACTTACATAGTTGAACCCAAGACTGAGATTCCCTCCCCCCAGATACAAAGTAACAAGTTGCAATTCCCACGCCACAAATGTTGTCATAAATCACATTCCCCAATTAGAGCAAAACGCAGGCTCTTCTATCTGGCTCCTCAGCTCGCCAAAAGCTTATCGGAACATGTCCTTGAGTTCCCATACTTCTGCATTGTTATGGCTAGCTAAAACCTCAAGCATTTACCCCATGCCCCCTTCTACATCTGAACTCTAAAAGAACAGAAAAGGCACATTAAAAGCAAAGGTAAAATGGCTGCTGAATCTCAGAGTGTGGACATCCATTGTCACAGCATTGACGCTACCTCTGACACCCCAACTTACTCAAACCTGGCACTTACACTGGTATAAAGACCAAAAGACTATGGAACACATTATTACAGTAAAATACAATGATGGTGTGATAACTCAATGCCCATTCCCCCCCAATAGTAAGTAGCCTTAATACCTACTCACCCAAAGCAACCAAGAAATTTGGTCTGGGAAGCATGGGAAGATTACAAAGATTCATATTGAGCCACTAGAACAATATTGTAATGCTAAATGGCCTGAGTGTGTGCAGAGTTCTTTGCCTTCACTATAGAAAACCCCCAACTTATTCAAAACCATCTAAGTCCTTAACAAAGGAGTTTTGGGAAGCACACCTTTGCTGTGATACTCTTTTTTACTACTTGCAGCCCCATTGATAAGGTTTTGGGTTTCTTAACTCTGGAAGTCACAGCTCACAAGATCTGTTAAATAGAAATGTGGAGGGGAAAGTGTGTGTTTTGTAATTTTCTATGCTGCAACTGTAAAAGCCTGCTGAAGTTTATCTCTTTCAGGCAACATTTGCAAATCCTCATGCTACAGTTTTGGACATGTCAGTAATAAATGTCCTCAAATCCAAAAACAAGCACGTACAGATATGGACAATTCCATCTCCCACCCCCCACCCATTTGTTTAGTGTTACTTGAGCGGGACAGACATCATTTAATGAATCAGTAAAATGGCTATAAATATTTTCCTTTATCCAGTTGTGCGGTTTCTTGTAAAGAAACAGTTGCCCGTTTCTTGTCAGTAACAGTCCAGCATGTGTAGTAAATAAATTCTAAACAAAGTTCAAAGACATGTGTGCTTTTTTAAAATTCCATCATAGTGATAAATAGTTACTAATGAATGATGGAGTAAAAGAAAGCCTTGCAGGCTTTCTACTACACCTGTTCATTGATGCCTTAATTTACATAATGAACTATGGGGTGTGTTATGAACAGTACAATGTATGTGTCAACTGGCAAAGTAAGTGCCTTGGAATGAATGAGATGTATGCTTAAGTAACTCTCCTCTAAGTTTTAAGAATGTACTGTATAGCACAGAACCTGTGTGACTCATTCTTGCTTTCATCCTGGCCCAAAACAAAGGAACTAGAACTGCCACTTTTGAACATAGCTGTAACATTTCTCTGTGCTTTAGGTCATACTCTGTACCCCAAAGGTGCTTTTTCAAGAGGCAACTGGACTTTCTTTCTTTTTTTCTTGAAGATGTTTCGCTTCTCATCCAAGAAGCTTCTTCAGTTCTCATTAAGCACCTTTGGAACAATCATGACCTGGATGACTGAGAATCTCCATAGTCCTTCGACTTCCGGTGGCTCCGCGGCGACGGAGGCAGCCTTCCCGGGCTGCCCGCGGCTCAGCTGAGTGATTTTCGCCCGAAACAGCGCCGATCAGCTGTTCGGGCGAATTTGAAGCCCCCTCCTCGGGAGAAGAGGAGGGGGTGAGGCCCCAGGTAGGGGTTGAGTTCTCCGGGGCCGCCTGAGCTTGCAGCTTGGGCGGCCGAAGGATTGAACTCCCCCGTAGCCTGGGTCGCTCCCAGCTGGCCAGCGCCTCTGCTCCTGACTTTATGGAGCAGAGCCAGCCGTCTGCGACCACCCCTGCCTGAAGGAAGGACTATGGAATAAAAAGAGCAGGCAGAGCGGTACAAGAGGAAAAGGTGAAGAGGATTATTTTATTCTACTCTCGAGCTTGATGGACTTTTTAAACTCTAAGTGAAAGTGCGTCACAATTGAAAGTAAAAGATGGCGGCTAAACCTCCCCCTAAAACTCTTCGGAGTGCTGGAACTTCCCCAGTGCAACAATCATCATTGCAGGCATTGCATCCTCCTGATGTAGTGACATCGAAGGACTTACAAGTTGCTCTTGAAAAACATACCCAGGTAATCTTGGAATCAATTTTGGAATCAATGGGTGATAAATTTGCACAGATGGAGGAGAAATTGAAGAAGTTGGAGGAGAGAATGGAGGAGAGGATGGAACAGAAGTACAGAGTGATGAAGGTAGACATTTTGTCTTCAGTGTATAAAGTGGCTGAATGTGTGGAAGATTTGGATGAAAAAGTTAAAGATTCGACTCAAAAGAATGCCATATTAGAAGCAAAAGTATTGGAGAATGAAGATTTAAGACACAAAATGGATAAAGAATTGAGTCTTGCTCAATATTTCCAGATGCAGTTTGCCATTAGAATCAGAGGCTTAAAGGAGAATATTAAGGAAGATCTAAAGCAGCTGGTTTCTGAGGCTCTCGAAGTGGTATTGAATCAGCCAGCATCTGAAATAAAAGGAGGCATGGATAAAGTGTATCGTGTGAACTCATGGATTGCTAGACAGAGAAAGTTGCCTAGAGATGTGGTGGTTTATTTTACAAAAAGGGAAATTAGAGATGAAGTTATACAAGCTGCCTATGATACTAAGGTCGTGATTGCTGATCAAGAAGTTCTGGTTCTAAAAGAAATTCCTCCAAAGATTTTAAGGAGAAGGAAGGATTTTACATTTCTTGTGCAAGAGCTCAAGCAACGAGATATAAGGTTCAGATGGGAGATTCCAGCGGGGGTTGATGGTGATGTATGAAGGTAAAAGGTACCGTCTGGTCACTGTGATGCAAGCACGTGATTTTTACAATAATGTTTTAAAAGCAACCCCATTAACACTTCTGGAAGCTGCAAAGGGATCTGGAGAAGAAGAACATCAAGAGGTTGAAGTAGAGGAAAACGGTGCTGGAGGAGATCAAGCTATAACTTCTTTGGATGATCCTAGAGAGCAAAGGGTAACGCGTGCTGCTTTAAAACGAGCAAAGAAAATAAAAGAACAAGAAGCTGCAAAGGGATCTGGAGAAGGAGAATATCAAGAGGTTGAAGATGGACAGACAGAGGAGAATGGTGCTGGAGGAGATCAAGTTATAACACTTTTGGATGATCCCAGAGAACAGAGGGTGACGCGTGCTGCTTTAAAACGATCAAAAAAGATAAAAGAACAAGATCAGCAGAAGTCTATGGAACTTTCACAACGTACTTACAGTCAAGTAGTGGGAGGTGGGAAAAGATTTGGGTGAGGAATGTAAAATTTATACAAGTTTGAAATCTAAGAGAGAATTTTTATAAAATGTTTTATAGATGGTATTTAGATTTTAAAAAGCTAAGCATGTATCTGAATTATTAGCTTAAATGTTGGAGGTGTGGTGATAAAGATGTAATATATTTTCATATTTTCATATATGGTAGACTTGTAAAAAGGTCAAGGCTTTTTGGATAAAAGCCTGATGGAATATACTAAGTTGATGTTGAATTTAATTACGGGGATAGTACTGGAAAGAGGAACTGCCGACTATAGAGGAGTGGATTTTAAAGGTTTCTGACCTGGTCGAAATGGTGAAGATTTCGGCCTATTTGAAAGATTACTCGCAGGAACGTTATATTATGGAAGGGAGAAAATGGCTTGGGTTTATTCAGAACAAGTATAGGGTTAAGAAGTTTTATATTTGAATAAGTCTTCTTTCTTTGTTTTTTTTTCTATATTAGTTTTTTTATATATATATTTATATATATTTAATATTACTAAGGTTTGTTTTATCCTATATAAGCTAGAGAGTGATAGATTTTAGAGTTTATGGTTGTTAGTATATGGTTGTTTATGATTGTTTTTTTTATATATATACCTTGTATTTAGCTCTGGGAAGTTGGGGGGGGGAGGGGGGGAGGGGGGAGAGGAAGGGGGGGAGGGAGAAGGGGGGGAGGGGGGATTTTTTAAGGGAAAAATTGTATGTAAAACTTTTCAATAAAAAAAAAGAATCTCCATAGTCCTACCCTCTACATATTTTTCACCCAGAAATCTCATGTATGGTGTCATGGGCTGCAAACAACATATGAGCTTGATTTAGGGTGGATACTAAAATATTTAAAAGAGGGGGGGCATGATGAAAGAAAGGAATGTAATGAAAAAATATTTTACCTCTGAAAGTGCTTCCAACTAGAATATAATAATAAAGAGCAAAGTCAGTTGTGTTCTTACCACATTTATAAATTATGCTGTCTCTCTGTCTCCCTAACTCTGTCATATATACTTTGCTGTCATGCACCCAGCCTGTTTCTTTCTCTCCTCCTCCATTATAAACATGCTCATGAGATTTTGGGATCTTTGATTAGCAGGCCCATCAACTGTAATGGTAGCTGCCTTTCAGACTTTGTAATGGCAATGCCAAGTTGGGGAGAGAGGATGGCTTGGACTCAAAGGTTTTACTTCTCTCACTTCCTTCCTGTCCAGGCTATTTTACTTCACCACCACACAGACTACTTGGAAGCCAGCCAAATTAATTTCACGCCTACACACAGTCTTTTTTCTTCCAAGTCTCCCACCATGAGAGGTTAGGAAAGTGCCTTATTTGGACTGCAAAATCCAAACTGCCTCTTAATGGAAAAAAAAGGCAGAGAAGGCTAATTCTTTGCCACCATCTGGTGCCTGTCCAGATTATTGCAGCCCAGATATGTTGGCTGTCTAAGAAAGGTGATAGAAAAAGAGCATAGAAAAAGGCAGGCAAAAAAAGACTCTGCTAGGAAGGTAAACTGGAAAACATTTGGATTCTCCAACATAACTCCAAATATCCCGGCTATGTTATTGTTTTTGCAGCATATGTATGCTATTCCTTTGGCAGATAGGCTCCAAGTACAGATCCTCATGGTAGTATCTAAAGTGACAGCACAAAAGGAGGAAGGCTATGCCAGAGAAAAATAATATTAGAATACTCAAGTTACATGCAACAATGATTGCAATCATCATGTAATACTGCAATGATTTTAAAGCTATAGCTATTTTTTAAAATAACTAAATTTATATTTTAGTTTTCATAAAAATTCACACACATTCATTTTATTAAATGCTGAGTGGGTGTCCAAACATTGCATGATCCTCCTATCTAGAAGGAAGGATGGATGTTTATGTATTTATATATGTGTGTGTATGTATATAAGAACGATGCCGTCTATTAGCTTCCAAAGTAAATTCTATATGAGAGATCTTGGCATGTGAGGAATAACACAGGCCTGCTTGAGATGAAGTTGGTCTTTGGTTATGCATTAGTCATACTGTCCAATGTACGGTACCAATAAAGGAGAACATTTGTAGCTCAGGGTTGAAATGAGGGGTCCTTGGTGCTCTCTGAGCTTGCTGGTTTTCTTGCAGACATTTCATTTCCCAAATTAGGCAACATCAGCAGTGCTAGTAAGGAGTGCTATTTGTTGTGTGTTTATATTCTGGTTTCTTGCCTGTCTGAGTGGATGGGGGCGGTCTTAAGGATTCTTTGGTTGAGCTGTTTAACTAATGGCTCTTTGGCAGTTTCTTGATTGGGGTATTGCTTATTTGATTGTTGGTCTGAAAGTGACCCTTATCAGTACCACCCCTACTGTCTCTCTGGAAAATGCTACATTTGGCACAAGTAAGACTAAGGTAGATAAACTAGTCCATATTTTCTCTATCTTCTTAAAATGTGTTGTATGAAACCAAGTAAGAGGGAAAGCAGAAGTCAATGTCTATGAACCCCTGTGGAAATGACAACTAATGAAAGAATACAATTTGAAGTGCAAGTAGAATAAGTAGGAAACGATATGACTTAGCAACTCAATAGAATGACAGAAAAACGTTGGGTGTCTATGAATCTAAGAGAAATATAAGATGGCCAATATTGTACAGTGGAGTTGATGAACCACACAGAAGGCAAAAAGAATTATATAATAATAGATGAAAAGGCTAAAATGTATGCTAAAAATATGAATTAATATCTGAGTTGTAGATTTAATGAAAGCAATAATCCATAGATTAGTGACAGATAATGTGTTATGTTCCAGTTTATACTGAAAACAGAAGAACCGGAAATGAGTTTTGGGAAAAAGTTTTGCAATATTCTAAATGACTGCAATGTAGAGGGGAAAGTAATGTGTTACTTTTATGTAGACAAGACAATACAAAAAAGTGATTGGGTCGTTGGGTAACGTACGATTAAATGTTTCATTTTCTTTCTTTCTTTTCAGTCTGCTTCTTATTCCTTTTCTGCCCTCTGCAAAATGTTGTTTACTCTGAAAGAGAATAGTATGAAGGGCAGATAGACAGACAATACATGGATAGATAGAGAGAAAGAGAGTGAGAGTTCTTCTTAGCAGTAAGACTCCTATCTCCTTCATGAAACAGGCAACAGAAAGAAAGCCAAACGATACTCACTTGGTACTGAATAACCTCTTCCAAGAAGACTGTTAAGAAACTTGAATTAAATAGCTCCAGTACAAAGCTGCAATAAACGTTCTACAGACAGAGTGGATAATATTTACAGCATTCATTTCTGTGATGATAAACCTGAAAATTTCATTTCCTTAGGAACAAGACCTTACCTCATCTTCGGAGTAAATTTCACAAAGTTCTCAGGGAAGGAAAAAAAAATAGTCCCATTTCCATATAGCCTAAGATAGCAGTGAAAAACCTTCCAGCAGACTGTAGGTAACAATACAAAGCACATTCCCATTTAGGAGTTTTTGCATTCCGATGTATGGTGGTGGGTGGGGGAAAGGACTTCCTCCATGAATTTTGGAGAAGGACTTCCTCCATGAATTTTCAGTAATTCTAATGTACAGGATTACTAAGGTATGATTTCCATAGTAATTAACTGAGTGTAACAGAATAACAGAATAACAGAATAACAGAGTTGGAGGGGACCTTGGAGATCTTCTAGTCCAACCCCCTGTTCAGGCAGGAATGCCAATTTTTGTCTTACAAGGCAAGGGAGAGAAAGAAGGAAGCTATCCTTCTCTGTTTGTTCCCAGCAGTTTTATGCATCCATATCTGAATTATGTTTTCTTTTTTAAAAAAGAAATCACAAATATTGAATTTTTTCCAGAGAGGTGAAAAAAACCTGTTGAACATTTCACTTGTCTAAGATTACTTTTCAATGTGTACACACTTTGGTACCCAGCATTACAAGAGTGGATGCAGGAAAGAAATGTATGGGTGTCTTTCTAATGAACCCTACATAGAATTTTTCCTCCTTCAAATCAGTTGCAGAACTGGGCAACCATTTTCATAAAGCCATAGAGTACAGCTGTTTGACTACATTTCCAACCCTATCAATCAGAGCCCAAGAACTGTATATGAAGGCAGGATTTTCATCCCAGCATGCATCAGTTTACATATGTTATGTTCAACCATAGTTTTCATGTTAGTGCCCATTTGTCTAAATTGGACTGATCTTGTTTTGAACTCTTGGTTGTCTATTATTTTTAAGCCAACTGGATTACTTCACTGCAAAAATCAAATTCAAGTTATTCCATGAGAAAATAAAGAGACCCAGACCCAGCTCCAGTCCAGACACTCACAAAAACCCACACACCCACATGAAATTGTACTGTTTATTCTTTTTAGATCTATTTATTTTTGTTTTGTTTCTTTTTTGGGGGAAAAAATCAGTTACTTTATCCAATGACTGCTGTTGGTCAGGAGTAATTTTTGAGAGACTTTGCCAAAGCTGCTGGAAGTCTTGGCTGAATCATATCAGCCAGAGGAACTTTTCCCCATATTGGCCTCTCAAACAACTCCAAAATGTTAATGAACAAGGCTTACCTTTTCATAAGCCATCTCGGTTTTTATTCAGTGAGACTTTTTCTTCCATTTGCTGGTCTGTTTTCCCTGCTGAATAATGTTTTCCCTCAGTTTAACAGCAATAAAATTTAAGCTATCAAGGAGCCTTTTAAAAAATGGTTCTATCAATCTCTGGATTTTATGTGGAATACTGATCAACATGATCAAGGTTATACAGTTCAGATACTATGCAATCAAGTAGATACATGGAGGGTGTGTCTGTGGGCCAGAAAAATCAATATGGTAGCTGCAACTGCATGATGGATGACCTACCACTTTTTAAATGTGCAATGTTATGAAAAAGGGGCAAAGCATCAGTCATGGTCACATAGTTGCCATCTTGACTTTTTGACCTGTGGAAGCATCTGCAACATTACCGCATGCTCACAAAGCACCAATATAATACTATTGAAAATAGTTTGTTGGTACCATTTTCTTCCATGCAACATAATCTACCCTACCAAGAAGATAACAATCAAAGTGAGAGCTCATATTCTTATATTTTTTCTTTTTTTCATGTGTTCGGGTTTATATTTGTTCTCAGTCTGGAGCCTTTTTTGCAGATTGACAAACTGCTTAGGTTAACTGTGCACAACCCTATTCATCTCTGTTCAGAGGCATTACTGTACTCAACAAAGTCCTGTCAATGGATACTTTATTGTTTTTATTTGTTAAATTTTTGTACCATTTTCGTTCGGGAGCTCAAGATAGTATACATGGAAGCCCTCCTTCCATTTTTCCCCACAACAACCTTGTGAAATTGATTGAACTGAGAGAGAATCACTAGCCTTAAGATACCGAGGCAGATTCCATGACTAAGGAGGGATTAGAACCCAGGTCTCCCTCCTCCTAATCCAACACCTTAGTCCAGTGTTTTTCACCTTCAGCAACTTTAACAGGTATGGGCCTCAACTGCCAGAATTCCCTGTCAGCTGAGGTTGAAAAACACTGCCTTAATTACTGCACAAATTCTAGGTTTCTTTTTGAAACTGTCCTTCTGCTTAAGCTATTGTATGGTTGAGACTGATTTTGGTTCATTTTACTACTTAGTTATCTTCATTAAAAAGCACTTTCCAAAATAATCTACTTATAATTTATCATCTCATTTCATAAGAAACTGCCTGCAATTTACAATCCTCTTCCTCAGAGGCATGGCTATGTAGGAGGAGGAGGCAGTAATGCCAGTATCCTGATTGTGATACTAGAAAAGTTTTACTTTATATGGGGAGTTGTAATACTATATGACATTTTGTCATTTTCTAATTTTAATGCTGTTCTCATTGTGTAATATACTTTTCTCACCTGCATTTCTTGATTTTATGGTAAATAGAGTATGATATACAATACAAAATATCTGTGAGTTCGCAAAACAATAACAACAAAAAAACCAATAGGTTTTCTAAAAACAAGAAGGTTTTCTAAAACTTTACTGTGCAGTAAAATTCTCAGCTGGGTACTGATTTTAAAGAGGATTGCTACTTCCTGTCATCTACTCTTGATTTTAATTGCCAATTTTATCACACTGGGCCAGTCAGGGAAACTCCAGTGTGCTAACACTGAAGAGCAAAAATGGGAAGACATCCTGTCTGGCTGTTTGTAAGCTGAATATTAATTTGGGAATTCAACAAGGCTTGGCATTGTTACACCCACCCCAACCTACAATGTAATCTAAACTGTTTGTCCACTATTATTTTCACAAGGAAAGTGAAAGATTGTCACAGAGGTGCACAGTTTCTCTGAAATAGCTAAACATATTATAGTTGTAAATGATTTTAGGATTGGGTGGTCCTTCTACACCATCTTCAAAAGTTCTTTCAGAACATAGATGAGTGTATATATAATCTCTCTGCACAAGATCATCTGTGGCAGGGATTAAAAGTAATCAAAACCCCATCCGTTTTTTATCTGTGTCAATGTCTGTGAAACAGGGGTGAGGCTTCTATTGTGCTATTGTAGCCACCATTTTAACTTTCTTTTACCCTATCTGTCTTTAACACCTAAAAACAGCTGTCATGTGATCCCATAAAAATCTATTTCTGTCATTTCTTACTCACTCTTTATTTTTCTTGTTATATTACCGGTATATGTGGATGTGGATTATTCATGATTCTTGCTTGACAATCATGAGAATTTAGTTGTAAAATCCAAAATACATGTTTTTTTTTTAAAAAAATGAAATTAAATATGTGTTCATAGTATAACAGAATAACAGAGTTGGAAGGTTTTCTTGGAGGTCATCTAGTCCAACCCCCTGCTCAGGCAGGAAACCCTATACTATTTCAGACAAATGGCTGTACAGTCTCTTCTTAAAAACTTGGAGCATTCACAAATTCTAGAGACAAGTCGTTTCACTGATTAATTGTTCTAACTGTCAGGAAATTTCTTCTTAGTTCTAGGTTGCTTCTCTCGTTGATTAGTTTCCATCTATTGCTTCTTGTTCTGCCTTCAGGTTCTTTGGAGAATAGCTTGACTCCCTCCTCTTTGTGGCAGCCCCTGAAATATTGGAACACTGCTATCTTTTCTTTTCATTAAAGTAGACATACCCAATTCCTGCAATTGTTCTTCATATGTTTTATCCTCCAGTTCCCTAATCATCTTTGTCACTCTTCTCTGCCCATTTTCTAGAGTCTCAACTTCTTTTTTTACACTGTGGCAACCAAAACTGGATGCAGTATTCCAAGTGTGGCCTTACCAAGGCATTATAAAGTAGTACTAACACTTCAACACTTTTTGGTTCTTTATATGATGAATGTGATTGCCACACCCAGTTTGATATGGGTGTGGGTCTTTTCTTCATGAAATCATCATTTATTCTTTTTGCTTTAATTCCTGCAGATTGCTTGAATGCTGAATCTAAAACAAGCAAACGAGCGAGGAGGAAAGATGTTAGTTTTTCCTCTGCCTTGCCTTGGATTATTTGTTTGCAAGTTTTCTTCCAAATCTTTTCAAGGAGGACATTCTTCAGCTGTGCTCTTGGCATGAGTAGCTTACTGGCATGTCACATCATAAGATATATTCTTCCTCAGCTTCACACATGAGGAAATTTTCATATGCGGTTCCTATTAGTGATGAGATATTTCTGAATTAGCAAATGTTTACGTTATTATTTGACTCGGTATTTTTTTTTCTGCAAAGGGAGGGATTAAAAGAATGGAATCCAATCTGCAAATATCTCCAACTCATACATAATCTAATTCATCAGTCCTTGTGATAATCACACATGGATTCAAATGCATTACTCTGTAATATATGCAAGCACTTACGCACGTATGAAATATATCTGAATACCTGCAGTTGAGTTGTGCACAGCTGATGCCAATAGTTTGATGTGAGGAAGAATTTCTGGGCACAAATGCCAGAAGAGGGAGGAACTTGGTAGTTTTGGAAAATTACTGGAGCCAACATGAATGGTTTTCTGCCCAACTTTAAAAAGGTCCAAATTTATGGGAGTGTTTGCATTTCAGTTTCAAAGTTAATCAGTGGACCGTGGGAATGGGGCTGGATTTTGTGACTAATGTTCAAGAGTTTCTGGGATTTGGGGAATCTTGTTTTATATGTTTTGGTATTGTTTACTAGTTCAGAAATCTTATAAGATGAAACAATACAATGGTCTTTTCTGATTTGTCAAGAGTATTAGAAATTCTGGATGATGTCCCATTGGTTCACAAGGAATACATCTATAATTTAGTTTTCAGGGCTAAATATGCATGTACTTTATCTGTTGGAAGTTGTTTAAGAAACATATGATCCCATTAAACTAACACATTATGTTAAATAAAGGGAAGAGATGAAACAAAGTTTATTTATTATTGATTGAATAACAGATTCTTTTCATTGGAAAATAATTGGGGGGGGAGAGATCTTCAGTCCAGACTGAACTGAGTTACACACTAACATTATATAAAGTTTATTGATAGCATAAATTAACATCAGAAGGCATAAATTTATGTTTTTGTCTAGAATTCTGTGGGAGGAACCTGTACATTATTAACTAAAAACAATGAAAACTAAAACCATATGCACACAAATAAATAAAACTTTTAGCACTTTATCCTCTTCTTGAAGTCTAGGTTCTGATGAGTCTGGGCCATTTCTCCCTACTGTCTAAATGAAATAGAAGCTACCCAGAGTTACCTTGTAGGGAAGATGGGTGGCATAGAAATTTCACAAATAAGCAAATAAATAATTGACAGAGGATGATATTAATTAGCACAGAGTGAACTATTGCCTGTGTGGGGATGATGCCCAGTTACATATCCATATCTCTGGGTGAACAGGCAATATAATGAAAATTCTGATCTGGTTCTTGGAAGTGGAAAAATGTAAGCTGAACCTTAGCAAAACCAAATAGCTAGAGCCTAAAGAATCTCAGGGACACGGTGGCTCAGTGGGTTAGGATACTGAGCTTGTCGATCAGAAGGTCAGCAGTTTGGCGGGTCAAATCCCGAGTGCCGCGTAACAGAATGAGGGCCTGTTACTCGTCCCAGCTTCTGCCAACCTAGCAGTTCAAAAGCACGTAAAAATGCAAGTAGAAAAATAGGGACCACTACGGTGGGAAGGTAACAGCGTTCCGTGCGCCTTTGGTGTCTAGTCATGCCGGCCACATGACCACGGAGACATCCTCAGACAAACGCTGGCCCTTCGGCTTTGAAACGGAGATGAGCACCGGCCCCTAGAGTTGGAAACGACTAGCACGCATGTGCAGGGGAACCTTTACCTTTACCTTTAAAGAATCTCAAAATATTCTACATTTAACCCAAGATGGCTCAGACTCCTCTGTATAGAGTTGGCTTCCAACTTAAGTGTTCTCCTGAACATATGGCTCCTGCTGAAAGATCAGGTAGAAGTCATGACAAGGAGACCCTTGATACAATGACACTGTATGCATTAACTTCAGTGATTTCTGAATCAAGAACTTTATACACATTTATACCTTGACGCTTCACAACAGGATTACTGCTATTTATCCTACATGGTCTGTTCTTGACGAATACAGAATACAAGCAGAGTTGGAAGAGATTTTGGAGGTTTTCTAGTCCAACTCCCTGTGCAAGCAGGAGCCCTTATATTATTTAGGACAAATGGCTATCTAATATCTTCATAAAAACTTCCAGTGTTGGAGCACCCACAACTTCTAACGGCAAACTCTTCCACTCGTTAATTGTTCTTGCTGGAGACTTTTTGGAAGTTTCATTTGATTAAAAAGACACAGTTACTGCATAGTAATAGACCCAATGAAATCTGCCTAAATAGCATTGCTAATTTGGAAGCTTCATTGACAGCCAGTTAGCTTCTGGCTGTAATTCAACAGCCTGATTGTCACTCCTAAAGCATTTCAAGACTCAGGGCCTGACTTGACTACTTTCTCTGGAGTGACACTATTGCCCATCCACTTCTGCTAAGAGTCCCTGCCCTAAGAGAATGCCATCTACAGGGATTCTGGGACTGAGCCTTTTTGGGGAAGCCTCCCCCTCCACACTTACAGCAGTGTATGACTGTATATCTTCATATATTTCCTCCACAAAACCAAAATGACTTAGCTCTTTAGGAATGTGCATGAGGATGCAAAATTTTAAATACCCCCTTAGGATAATGCTACATTATTGGTGTCTATAGGTTAGATGTTTTTAATAGTTTGTGTTCTATAAGATGCTTAAAGCCTTTGATTATTTTTTTGTATCACTTATGGAAGCCTTAATAACAAAGGTAAAGTACCAGAATGATAATCTTTGTTTTTGAGAAATACAGTGAGAATTGTTTCCTTACACATCTCAAATTCCGTTTGTGAGGACATTTATTCCAGATCAAACTTCTCACACAGCAGACTTTTCACTAGCTTTTCTTTTTCCATGATTTCATATTCATGACATTGCAGCATGCACAATTCTGTTCAATAACAACTAGATTGGCAAGCATCCCCAAACTTCTCTATCATGTAAGCGATCCTGGGCAAGCCTTGGTCTCTAAATGTCTAAAATAAACAGACTCACCATGTATGCTGGAATGAAGACATGGGAAATCTATTTAACAATCAATCTCAACTTTAATTTAATACATAAAAACCTGCAATGCACATAGCCTTAACTCCATCTCATCCTTGCAGTTTCCTGTCTCTAGAACAGGGGTGTCAAACTGCTGGCCCGTGGGCTGGATGTGTCATGCTGAAACCACACCCATCCCAGCTCCAGCAATGGGGGGGGGAGTCACAATATGTCACAACAAATCACTTGACATGTCGAGTATGACACCCCTGCTCTAAAGCAATATATGCTTGCATGTAACACCCAGCAGTGGTGTTTAAAAGTTTGTGAATCCTTTTGACTATTCAGTATTTCTGTCCAATATGACCTAAAACATGTTCTGTCCACACATCCTAAATAAAACTAGATAAAGAGAATCCAATTAAACAAATGAGTCAAAACAATAACATTATAACTTTTCATTAATTTATTGAGGAAAATAATCCAAAGAGAAACATTTGTATGTGGCAAAAGTGTGTGAACTTCTAAGAGTATCAGTTTATTTGAAGGGAGAAATTAGAGTCAGATGTTTCAATCAATGGGATAACAATTGGATATGATTGTAGGAGACACCAGATACAACTGGGTGGGGATGTTGGAGTATACCTATTTATCTGGCTAATCAGCATTTTCACTCATGTAAGCAATCAGTTCAACCTTTGATTATCTGGCCATCAGAGCCACAGGTTTCCATTCAAAATTTAAATAAAAAACCAAAACCTATTTTTCTCTTTGAGGCATAGCATTTCCTATAATCTGCACAGTAATAGTAAGTAAGAGCAATTCGTGCTTAACCAAGCAAAATGCAAACAAATTGCAAACCATTTGTTTAGCCTTTATACATAACCTACATCCCAAGCATGCATGTAGCCTGTTTTTCAAATTTTCAAATAGCCTATTTCAACCCTGCTTTTAAAAATGAAACGAAACAAAAACAAAAAAACTTTGATCAAGTTTTAGATAAAGAATCTGGTATAATGATTTAATTTAGACCAAACGTGTTATTTATTGTAGTCAGTGTCATTTTATTATTAGATCCATATTTTTGAGATTTTGCAGCTATGTCAGTTCAATATTGCATACAGGCAAGGAATTCCCAGTGTGATGCTGACATTTTACATTGGATCATGTGCATTCACAAATTCCTTCTACTTCACTTGAGAATAAATTGGATGCATAGACTCACTGTCCTATTCCAGTTGAAGATGATATTTAACCCATCTAATATTTTCTGGTATTACATAGCAAAAGATCAAGTAAGTTGCCAAGTTCGTATAAAACATTTGTGACAGAAGTACTGTCATCTGTGAAATTATACATAATTATAACATGGCTAATATTCTCAATGTTGAGATCATACAGCCCAAGTTGTCTTCATCCCACACTGGGGATATTTCCAAACTATACAACCACTCACCTCCAGCATTACTTCATCAATTCCTGTAAGAAAGGGTCAAGAGGTGAGGCCTGACTGAAGAAACATGGAAGTTAATGCAATATTTCCAAAAATACTTCAATTTCTAACAAGCTTCTATATTTCTTATTCTTATTATTCGCATCTCATCACATTCACTTGCACCATTACATCCCCCTTTCCTATTTAGTCCATTTGAGTCTCTTTGACTGATTAGAACACCAAAGAATTAAAACCAAAAAGAAAAATAGCAGTGTTGTGAGCTTTCACTTTCCACCCCCCCCCCAAAAAAAAGATATATCCTTTAGTAGCAGAAAAAGGGAGCAAGTTCATTTATAGATGTTTGAAAGGTAAATGGATCTGAGTTCATGCAAGCTGTGTTTGAAAGTTTTCCCCAGTGTGGAAAACTCTGGCTTTGCCCCTCTGTTCAAAGCATTTCGTTCACTTACATGAGTCCTTCTTCAATTACTCTTTCATGCAAAAACTGTATAAGCCCAGGAGCAGTTATGATGCTGCCCACATGGGATTCTGGCAACCCTGTGAATACCTTGTTTGTCTCGTTTTACAGTTATATTTGGAAGTAGGCCCAGGAGGTAAAATTATCATGCATTATTCATTTATTATTCCAAGTGCAGTAGCACCTAAGGACCCTAAGCAGGTCTCAGGGCCTCAGGAGAGCAGGCAGCATGAAGATGATGTACACAAATATACTCGCTGCCCTAGAGAAAACATATTCTAATATTTAAAGAGTATGTGTCAAACAAATAAAGCAGAGGCAGAGAGGAGGGGAAGGACAACCATATAGTATGGATTCTGAATTGCAGGCTAATCTCTTTGGATATCTCCTTTCTTACCCAATAAGTCATCCAATTGGGAGCCTCAGAGTGAAACTCCTTTCTATGCATAATGTGTAGGTGTTAAAGGATAAGGTTTGGACTATCAGTAGCATTTGATGAAATAAAATGGAAAGAGAACCCCTGAGCTGGTATGATTAAAGCTACAGTTTAAACATATGGAAAATGTTGAGACAGAGAAGAAAAGCTACTGTTCATCTAACATAGGAGTCAATATGGTATGGGGTTGAGTTGTGGGGTACACATGCTGCCTTGTATGAAACGCAATCTATAAATTTGATATATATTTATTGATATATTTATATATTTCACTTATGAAAAATACTACAGACCAGTTTCTCCCTGAAATGAAGAAGCCAGAGAGGAAACTTAACCTTATGATTCTGAGTCAACTTCCCAAGCCAGCATCACCTCAAGAGCCACAGAAAATCTTCTGCCACATAGAAGAAAATCATTGTGATGCAGTGGTTAGAATGCAGTATTACAAGCTAATTCAGCTCACTGCCAGGAGTTCGATCCTGACTGGCTCAAGGTTGACTCAGCCTTCCATCCTTCCAAGGTTGGTAGGTAAGATATGGTACAGAGCCCTCAAATCCCCAGGCCACTGATAGAGGACCTGAGATTGAAGAAGATGCATACCATGCATAAGGATGGGAAGGGGTATGTCTGTGTGTCTTTGTGTTAAACCTGTCGTGTCTTGAATGAGTCATAATGATCCAGCTTACACATGGTGCTTATGGCTGCAATCATGGTCAGAGGTGCCTGATGATGATGACATCATTATTTTTGGCAGCTCTTTCTGTGAGTGCCGAGTGAGGTAATGTCCCAAGTATTAAATCTGACAGCAAGATTAATAATGATGGATTCCCTGACTTCTGCTTTGTGATTTAAACTGGTACTTTATTTCTTCCATCTAGGATTGCTGAGAGATCATCATAATATTAATGTGGTCACTAATGCATTGTCCACAATAGGGCTTTTGAGACCTTCTACTTCAAGTGACATTGTAACAAGGGAGAAATCTAAGTTAGAAAGAACAAATTCTCACACTGGGCAAAAGCTACCACTTTTTCAGCAGTGGTTGATAGTTGGATGAGCTGTTGCAGGCTGTAAGGTACCTCTGTTCCATATTATTTTGGCTTCCCAAAGCTCCTGACTTTATCTAGTGATGCTAGTTGATAACAAAGACCATACCTATTCTGCTTTTGGGCTAACTGCTTGGCCCTGCAATTGTTTCAACCATTTACACCAAACTCTAGTGCACAATGGGTGGCTTAGCCTAGGAAGTAACACACCTGTGACTCTGTGACTGAAACTCACTACTTTGAATTGCAACTGAAAACAAACTTGGAAAATACTGAATTTCTTTACATTCTTAAGCACTGGTTAATTAGAAACCCTCCTGCACAGGTTTACAAATGTGCAAAATTCATCACTGCCCAGTGGCTAAACTGAATGACTTGATGAAGTAATCAGAGGACCAGCTTGAATAAAGATTGATTGAAACCACATCAGTTTGTGTGCGTCTGAGAATTGGTCCACCCCACAGATCCAGTGGTTTCTATGCCTCATCTCTTTGTATTTCAGAGCAAAGAGGTTTTGCTTCAACCAGGCTGAAGAAATGGAAATCTGAAATCACGAGGAAAGAAATGAGCAAACCTTGGGTCATTGTTTAATTTGCTAAAAGAACAGCTCCACCTAAGATTCCTTCTGCTGTCTGCCAATGATGACAAAACAGTGAAAGAGAAAGACAAATATGTGCTGGAGAGGGAGCACAGCTGTTTCAAAGGCTGTGCCTGAAAAGCCTGCATTAATATTAGCAATATGTCCGTGGTACACTCAGCCAATCATTATTACGTCCAGCATCTCACAGCTATTTCTTTGCTTCTTTTCCCTGAAAATACTTAACAAAATAAAGCTTTCTGCAGTGAATGTTTATTGTAAGGGTATGTAAGCAGTGGCATTAATTAGTGGATTTAAACCCACATTTATGAATACCAAAAGATCACTCTCCAATTTTTTCTTATGAGTCTAGATATCTATCTATTTCTTTTCCCAACCCATTATTCCTTTAGACTTCTTTACTGTTCAATAGCTAATCAGTTCTTGATTTTACCATTGAGATTAGCAATGTAAAATAGTTTAAGAACACCCACTGGCCAGATATGATGTACAGTCATATAAAAGAGAAATCATAACATTCTTCCAATTGTCCAGCACAGTTTTAGTCTTCACACTCAAGTGACTCCAAGATGCACAGCCCCTCCATAAGCAAACCACAACCATATTTCTACAATGACACCATCTACACCTATAGTCTCATTTTTCACCACTTTTCATTGCATTTATGGTTTCTTTTACACCCTTTGCCCCCCCATTGGATTTCAGCACTCCTAGCAGCTCATTCCCATACAAATCTCTAAAATATCCCCTCACTTGAATTTCATCCCAAATAATTTTATTATTTCTTTATTTTATTGCATGTTTTAATATAACTACATTAAAGAAAAATAATAAAACAAAACCTACAATACAAAGGGGATGAGAAAGGAAAATGGGGAAGCTAAGATATTGTTGTAGTTGTTGTTGGTTGCGAAGTCATGTCCGACCCATCGTGACCCCATGGATAACATTCCTCCAGGCCTTTCTGTCCTCTACCATCTTCTGGAGTCCATTTAGGCTCATGGCTACTGTTTCAGTTACTCCATCCAGCCCCCTTCTTTTTTTGCCCTCAACCTTTCCCAGCATTAGGCTCTTCTCCAGTGAGTCCTTCCTTCTCATTAGGTGGCCAAAGAATTTGAGTTTCAACTTCAGAATCTGACCTTCTAAAGAGCAGTCAGGGTTGATCTCCTCTACGACTGACCAGTTTGATCACCTTGCAGTCCAAGGGACTCGCAG
Organism: Vipera berus; assembly: GCF_964194415.1. Classification (NCBI taxonomy): domain Eukaryota; kingdom Metazoa; phylum Chordata; class Lepidosauria; order Squamata; family Viperidae; genus Vipera; species Vipera berus. The sequence continues at coordinate 212,747,792 of NC_138203.1, read as the reverse complement.
GAGTCTTCTCCAGCACCATAGTTCAAAGGCCTCAATTCTTTGGCACTCAGCCTTTCTTATGGTCCAACTTTCACTGCCATACATACACTGCAACTGGGAAGACCATATCCTTGACTATACGCACTTTTGTTGGCAGGGTGATGTCTCTGCTTTTTAGTGTCCTGTCTAGATTTGCCATGGCTTTCCTCCCGAGGAGCAAGCGTCTTTTAATTTCTTGGCTGAAGTCCCCATCTGCGGTGATCTTGAAGCCCAGGGAAATAAAATCTGTCACTACCTTCATTTCTTCCCCATCTATTTGCCAGGAATTGAGAGGGCCGGATGTCATGATCTTGGTTTTCTTAATGTTAAGTTTCAACCCAACTTTTGCACTCTCCTTCTTCACTTGCAACAAGAGGCTCTTTAGTTCCTCTTTACTTTTTGCCATTAGAGTGGTATCATCTGCATATCTTAGGTTGTTGATATTTATACCAGCAATCTTAATTCCAACTTTTGATTCATATAGCCCTGCCTTTCTCATGATGTGCTCTGCATATACATTAAACAGGCAGGGTGACAGTATACAGCCTTGCCAGACTCATTTCCCAATTTTGAACCAATCAGTGGTTCTGTGTCCAGTTCTCACTGTTGCTTCTTGACCCGCATATAGGTTTCTCAAGAGATAAATAAGATGGTCTGGTATTCCCATCTCTTTAAGACCTTGCCACAATTTGTTGTGATCCACACAACCAAAGGCTTTAGCATAGTCAATGAAGCAGAAGTAGATGTTTTTCTGGAACTACCTAATTTTCTCCATGATCCAGCATATGTTGGCAATTTGATCTCTAGTTCCTCTGCCTCTTTGAAATCCTGCCTGTACTTCTGGTAGTTCTCGATCCACCTACTGCTGAAGTCTAGTTTGTAGGATTTTAAGTATAACTTTACTGGATAGTTTGAACATTCTTTGGCACTGTGTTTCTTTGGAATTGGAATGTAAACTGATCTTTTCGAATCTTGTGGCCACTGTTGAGTTTTCCAAATTTGCTGGCAAATTGAGTGTAGAACTTTTACTGCATCGTCTTTTAAGATTTAAGATAGCTCAGCTGGAATATTGTCACCTCCACTAGCTTTGTTGTTGCTCAGCTTTCCTAAGGCCCATTTCACTTCACATTCTAGGATATCTGGTTCAAGGTTAGTGACCACCTCATTGTGATTATCAGGGATGTTAAACTCATTCTTGTATAGCTCTTCTGTGTAATTCTTCCACCTCTTCTTAATCTCTTCTGCCTCTGTTAGGTCCCTGCCATTTTGGTCCTTTATCATGCCCATTTTTGTATGAAACGTTCCCTTCATCTCTCCAATTTTCTTAAAGAGATCTCTAGTCCTCTCTATTCTATTGTTTTCTTCTATTTCTTTGCACTGTTCATTTAAGAAGGCATTCTTATCTCTTCTAGCTATTCTCTGGAATTCTGCATTCAATTGGGTGTATCTTTCTTTTTCTCCCTTGCCTTTAGCTTCCCTCCTGTCCTCAGCTATTTGCAAAGCTTCCTCAGACAGCCATTTTGCTTTCTTGCATTTCTTTTTCTTTGGGATGGTACAATGTTGCAAACCTCAGTCCATAGTTCTTCAGGCACTCTGTCTATCAGATCTAATTCTTTAGATCTATTTGTCACCTCTACTGTATATTCAAAAGGGATATGGTTTAATTCATACCTGAGTGCCTAGTGCTTTTCCTTACTTTCTTCAGTTTAAGCCTAAATTTTGGAACAAGAATCTCATGGTCTGAGACACAGTCAGCTTCTGGTCTTGTTTTTACTGACTGTATAGAGCTTCTCCATCTTTGGCTGCAGAGCACATAGTCAATCTGATTCCTGTGTTGACCATCTGCTGATGTCCATGTGTAGAGCCGTCTCTTGGGTTGTTGGAAAAGAGTGTTTGCTATGACCATTGTATTTTCTTGACAAAATTCTATGAGGCTGTGCCCTGCTTCATTTTGTACTCCAAGGCCAAACTTGCCTGTTATTCCAGTTATCTTTTGGCTTCCTACTTTAGCATTCAAATCCCCCATGATGATAAGGACATCATTTTTTGGTATTAGTTCTATCAGGCTTCATAGAACCGGACAATTTCATCCTGTTCAACACCAGTGGTTGGGGCATAGACTTGGACTACTGTGATATTGAATGGTATGCCTTGGATTTGAACTGAGATCATTCTGTCATTTTGGGGATTGTATCCCGGTATTGCTTTTCCTGCTCTTTTATTGACTATGAAGGCTACTCCATTTCTTCTGAGGGATTCTTGCCTGCAGTTGTATACCTGATGGTCCTCTAAATTAAATTCACCCATTCCTGTCCATTTTAGTTTGCTGATTCCTAAGATGTCGATGTTCAGTCTTGTCATCTCTTGTTTGACCACATCCAGCTTTCCTTGATTCATGGGTCTTACATTCCAGGTTCCTATGGAGAAAAAAATCTTTATAGCATTGGACTTTTCTTTCACCACCAGATACATCCACAGCTGAGCGTCCTTTCAGCTTTGGCCCAGTCTCTTCATTCTTCCTGACGCTACTAGTACTAGCCCTCTGCTCTTCCCCAGTAGCAGATTGGATGCCTTCCGACCTGAGGGGCTTATCTTCCAGCGTCATATCTTTTTTTCCTTTTGGTACTGTCCATGGGGTTTTCATGGCAAAGATACTGGAGTGGGTTGTCATTTCCTTCTCCAGTGGATCACGTTTTGTCAGAACTCTCTGTTATGACCTGTCCATCTTGGGTGGCCCTGCACAGCATAGCTCATAGCTTCATTGAATTATGCAAGGTCCTTCGCCATGACAAGGCAGTAATCCATGAAGGGGGCTAAGATATTACTAAGGTAATTATTTGAAAATAAATATAATAAAATTAAATATGTAAACAACACATGGAACTTTCACATATGAAATCATATTATTTGTCTTTTCTTTGCAACAATGTATTACACCTTGATTTCTGCTGCTCTGCTGTAAGTGAGGTATATCCCAAAATTTGGGCTGGCACAAACCTTTAGCTATAGGAAGGTCATGTAATTAATATGAGCCATCAAAAAATATTGTAAAGGTGAGACATTTCTATACATCATACACTGACTTCAATGCATTAAATCCCCTGACTGGTGAATGTTTCCTGAACAACTTAAACTACAAATTAAATATACAGTACATTTATTCTGTGTGTGAGGGGGAAAATGAAATTCTTTCTTCCTTCCTGTTGGAAAACTCTTTGGCAGTAATGCTTGGATTGTTTTCTTTTGCAAATTACATTTTTGCTGTTTTCAAGATGTTTGCCTGGCTTTCTTGAAATCTGACCCACATAATAAGTAATGTAGACCTTGTTTCCATGTTGGGGTGGGAGTGGGAAGTCTCCCAGGGCTGCTTAAAGTATAATGATTAAAACTTCCATGTGTGCAACAAAGTCAGCCACTTTTGCAGAGAGCAGAAAATAATATCCTATAATTGAAAGGCATTTCTCCTGCCCTTAGTTAAACAATATGGAATCACAGGCATCCAATTCTTGCAACACAAAAGGCAACATGTCTACTAAAAAAGGCCAGCTCCTATCAAATGAATACTAAGATGCTGGGGCAACTCACAAAGGGAGACACGGTTAGATCTGGAATTGGGGAATGTTACCATCACACTCTGTTGCCTTGGAGTTGTTGGTAGCTGCCCCTTCTATAGAACCAGTTCAATCCGTCTGCCTCCAATGGTCTTCCAAGGGGACGTCTTTGTGTTTCTATTGAGAGAAAATTATTAAATAATTGTTAAAGGTTCGCAAGATTAGCAAGATTGATTCTGTTCATTCTGCTTTTTAATATTCTGCCTCCTATCCGTGAGTTGCATGGGTTAAGAGGGACATAAAGAAATAAACCCAAATCATATGTGCTCTCATGTAGCACCTGAATAACTATGAAGCATGAAAACAAATGCGAGATTCTGTCCTTATCCATTGCCAATTTCAGACTTACTAGCAAGCAACATATAGAACAGCATAGATTATAGAGAGCCCGTGTAGTCTAGCAGTTAAGGCACAAGGCTAAAAAACCAAAGATGTTGAGTTCTAGTCTGGCCTTAGCCATGAAAGCCAGCTGGGTGAACCTGGGCCAGTCACTTTCTCTCAGCCCAACTCACAAGGTGGTGTTGTGGAGAAAATAGGAAAAGGAAAGTATACGGGATATGTTTACCATCTTGAGTTATTTGTAAAAATAATAAAGGCAGAATATAAATAATAAAATAAATGAAATGAAATGAAATTAAAATATTTCTGGCAGAAACAATCCTCACAAAACAAAACAAAAACCCTTACCTAATGTATCCTTAAAAGGATTCTCTCTCCCACTCCAAAGTCCTCCTCACAAGGTTTTACTTAAAACAAATCTCAAAGAAGGTGTGAGATGAGTCTCTTGGGAAAATATTTAATTGTTAAGATGCTGCCATCAAATACACCCTCATTCCATCTCATCCTGTAAACATGAGTTTAAAAGCCAAATGGCCATAACATGGGGCGGGGGGGGGGGGGAAGGAGCAGTAAGATAATGGAAGTAACCTTCAACCTCCAGATTTGTTCAAACAGCAACCAAAAACAGAGATGGGGAAGTGAAGATGACCGGTGCAACAGTTTTGCCTGGGGAAATCTCATTAGCTTTTGGAAGGGTGATCAAAATGGTAGGTCTGATTGCATGGGTTGCAATCTCCCAAATAAAAATGCGTATTAACTCCAATTTGCTTTACCTTCTCCTCTGTTAATCAGCTTGGTAAACCTAACCTGATATACAATTGTTAGAGGTGTTCTGTTGGGAAAAAAGCAATTAAATCCAAAAGAAACAAATTCTTAATCACAGAGACAGAATTAGTAAAAAAAAAAACTTCTCAAGAGCTTCTCAGTCATGTGGATTCTTCAACAGAATTCTAGGCAGAAATGCCTTGCAGATTACAAGAGAGCACTTTGTACTTCTCTGAGAAAGGCAACCCTTGGCGTGAATGATTAAAGCTACATTAATGCTACAAAATGTCTTTGCTAAAGCAGGCTACCTGTCAGGCAGGTGAGATTCTAATTATTATTCAAGAAGAATCCTGGAAAGTCTTCCTAGTTGTAGTGACAGAAGAGTATGTGTTCTGTGGATAATATTTGCAACAACTTAAGACGCAAGCTGATCTTTACATGACTTTTCATAAACTCTTTGCCATAAAACGAAGAAGACTCTCTCCTTGTCAATTGTTATACCTTGAGCCCAAGCATAATGGAATGGCTCCAGAGAAATTCCTTCTGTTTTTAGCGTTGCAAGGAGCAATCATAGCCATTGTTTCTAATGTCTGTCATTTGATATCAACAAATAAGAACACCAATCCTACATTTACTCTACAATCTACCATTTTGGTCTGTTTAAATCCCTCACTTTTTTGAATGTCTTCCCTAATCCTTGTTGTTGTTTTTCCAACGTCTTGCTGGCTGAAGACTACAAGCATCGCTCTTTCATGTTATTATTATTGATTCTAATAAAAGCACCCACACACACACACACACTCAGCTCTAGCTTTTGAAACTTTACACTTAGTTTACACACTGTCTTATTTTTCTTCAAATGATCATACAATAATGGCATTCTTAATTTGATTTAGGGCATTAGAATGTTAATTTTTCTTTGGATCTGAATAGTCTACAGCTGGCTACTGCGTTTCAGTTCTCTGCAAACACTCAGTCTTGTTAATAATTAGAATATAGGATATAAATGTTATAAATAAAAATAAATAAAATAATTGTAAATACTAAGAGGAGGAGGATGACAATGACAAAATTACCCAATATTAATAAATTTGCCAATTCATTGATTATGAAAATAATAAGATATAAAAGCTAACATAATTATTCAGAAAGGCTAAATCAAACCAGAATGGACCAGAATGATAGAGATTACTGTATGGTTTATCCCTAATAGACAGACATTCCAAAAAATCTTAGTAAAGTATTACAAACTTACCTATGGGTGGTTCAGAAGTTAAATAAATGTGTGTGTGTGTGTGTGTGTGTGTGTGTGTGTGTGTGTGTTTGTGTGCGCGCGCGCATGTTTTGTATCATGAGAGCATATTGACATATCCTGTTGCATATTTATTAAAATATAGCTTTGTTCCAGCTTGACTGGCATTTCAATGAAAAATTTAAAAAAAAATCTCTTCTCCCCAATGGTAATATGTGTGGGCTGAAGACTGCAAGCCTACTGTCCTACCTGTCTGCTGAAAAATGAAAATATCCAAAAATTCTATTTCCTGAAGGGAAACATAGTAGATCTGCCTTTGGCAGGTTAATAGTGTAAGTGGTACGAATAAAGGGACATGGGACAACAGAGGAGAGCTGATTTTTACATTATCTTTTTAAAAAAGAAATGTAATTCATGAAATATATCTCCTAAAACTATAAAATATTTTGTGAATTGAATTATTTTCCAAACCAAATAGATGTTTAACCCATCTCCAAGCTTGAGCACAGGATAAATGCTGGGAGTCCTGAAATGGCATTACAGGTTACTAACTTAACAAATGCAGTGGTTCACTTAACAACCATGGCAATAAAAGTAGTAAAATGGGGCAAAATCCACTTAACAAATGTCTCACTTAGAAATTTTGGGCTCAGTTGAGCTCCTAAGCTGAGGACTACATGTACTTCAAACGGGCTCAGAATTGAGCAGTTCATTGGCTACCAGTAAATCTCTGAGCAAAGTTCAGGTTTGGGATGCCAAATCTTTCTTGTGCCACTCTCTTTGGCAACACTTGATGGTGGGATTCACTTGGGCAGAACCGATAGCTAATTTTCTTGTTGCCCAGGTCCAGAATGGACTTCCGGAAGCAGCATCCACACAGAGAACTGGCTGTTCACATATTTGAATCCCACCACTGCCTACAATCCACTGAGATGAGCACCGGTAGCCAGTCTCCCAATGATCTAAAACATATAAGGAACGGTTGGTTGCTGTAATTGGGTATGTCTAGTTTAATGAAGAAAAGGATGAGGTGGGACATGATAGCAGTGTTCCAATATCTCAGGGGATGCCACAAAGAAGAGGGAATCAAGCTATTCTCCAAAGCACCCAAAGGCAGGACAAGATGCAGTTGATGGAAACTAGTCAAGGAGAGAAGCAACCTAGAACTAAGGAGAAACTTCCTGACAGTTAGAACAATTAACCAGTGGAACAACCTGCCTTCAGAAGCTGTGAATGCTCCAACACTGGAAGTTTGAAAGAAGAGATTGGACAGCCATTTGTCCAAAATGGTATAGAGTTTCCTGCCTGAGCAAGGGGTTGGACTAGATGACCTCCAAGGTCCCTTCCAACGTTATTATCATTATTATCTCACCATCTGAAATGCACGAGAGAGTAAACACAGGTTGATCCTAGTTCTTTGACCTTGTAAGTGGGTTCCCCAACAAAAACATTATTGTTTTCTTTTTAATATTAATATTAACCCTCTTAATTAAGAGCAGTATTTATTTCATTTTCCACTTGAATAGCTGGTTGTTGTTTTAGTTTGTCACCTTCATTTTAACACAGTTGCATTTTTACATTTTTACCTATTGTAATGTGTTACATAGTAAGTTGTATTTTATTACTTGTAGATTTTAGGTTAAAGGACATAAATTAGAGAGATACATTTCAAGCAAAATCAAATCTTTCACTTTTCCTGCCTCTCCCATTTTTCAGTATATGAGTATTTATCCCATGGCTAATTCTGCAAGAATAGATAATGGCATAAGCAATAAGCTCATTAAGATTGTTTACTGACAAATTGTGGAATTGCAGTCTCTCTGCCCTTAGCTAAAATCGAAAAAGTTCCTCATGGGTTTTACATTGGGCATTTTTCCAAGTTTGAGGACCTCAAGACAACATGACCTCCTGCTGTCATTTCAACATTAAAGCATTACCAGTTGCTGATCTGAAGTTTGACATCTAAGGGTTGTTATTATCTAAGTAGCAAGTCAATATTCATGACAAACAACCTTTCATCAAGTAATCACTTTTACCCTTGAGAAAGCAGAACACTCCTGAGGACTCCAGGTCAGTCCATCAGCAACAGATTGATCAAGTTATTACAGTAGCTATTATGAGACTATGAACAAGTAATGGCTTCTGACATCTCATAGACATAGAATACCTTCTTCTTAGACCAGCTGGGGTGTTGTACAGCAACATATGGAGTTACCACAACTCAGTGTCACTCCTATGTATCAGGAAATATTATCAGGTTTGATTCTATATTGTTATTTTTTATACAGGCACATAATTTTACCAAATATTTTAAAAAATAAATTGGAATACAGCTCAGTAATTCAAGAGACATTTTCCATACATCTCTCTCTCTCTCTCTCTCTCTCTCTCTCTCTCTCTCTCTCTCTCTCTCTCTCTCTCTCTCTCTCTCTCTCTCTCTCTCTCTCCCACCCCCTAGGTTTTTATTTCCAACATAAAATATAATCCTGCTCCCTCCTCTTCTATAACCGAGCAATTCATGCCAAGGTTTGTGCCTGCTTTAGTTATTACATTATAGACCACAGAGGTTATTGTGTGTAATTAAATAGGGGGAAGAAAAGCCTCCAACCTGGAATTATAAAACCATCACCACAAACCAACAGTTCCACTTCATGTATATTAACTCATTTAATTTATTTTTGTTTTCTTCCTTTAAAGGTGGAGGGAGATGGAAGTGAATGAGAAGAAATGGTTCTTTCTTGCCTTGTAAAGCGTTAAAAATGCATGAAGGCTTAAAACATGCCAGAAATAACCCACACAGTCACTTAGAAGGGGCATCCAAGAAACTTATTGCACTGAAGCAAGAAACGAGGTTTTCTGAAACTGACAAAGCAGCAATTCTGGCATTATATCTAATGGCAATTCCCTTTTGTTTAAAAGGATGAATCTGCTTTATAATAGTTTGGTTTGTAAGATTTTTGAACGGCAACAGCCATTTATATGGAAGATTTGTATTACTAGCTATAAAAGTAGACTGAAGACAATTTGTGATATTGCTATTTTGGCTCACATAAGTGTTTATTTAGAAAATCTTAGAAACTACATCGGATCATTAATATCTGTTTTTATTTTTATGTCATTGTATCAGTATTCACAATACTTTGTAGAATTTATTTATGAAATTTTTAAAATTTATAAAACATAAGCTAAAGATAAATCTTTATCCAATTATTATTTAAAGATTATACACAGGCAGATGGAATAAAAAAGAAAAACTAACCCTGGAAACAATTAAAGAAAACCATCCTTCCTTCTTTCCTTCCTTCCTTCCTTCCTTCCTTCCTTCCTTCCTTCCTTCCTTCCTTCCTTCCTTCCTTTCTTCCAGCAAATATTTATATTCATTCTTCTTATGGATGAAGGACTTCTTTAGTATATCTATAAATTTACAAAGTAGCACCCAGTTCATAATTTTCAGAATGTTATGGTACAGATATCAAGACAAGCAAAGAAACAAAACATATGCATGTACATGAAAAAAAGTCAGCATAAATAATACTTGGGTAAGAAGAGAAAATAATCAAAACTAATATTGTGCATGTTATACCTACATACAACTGCAGAGTTTATTTTCAGATATATGAGCATTGAAGAGATTTCCTAGTTGGAAAATGAAAGTCTCCAAGCAAATATCAAAGCTCAGAGAGCAACAAGGACTCTTCAGAATAGTACGCACAAAATACATGCAGTTTTTCACATTTTGTTAAGAGCTCAGAGTGATATGACAACGGAGTAGGAAAAATAAAACTGAAGAAGACATTTCTCCACCTCTAAGTGTAAGAGAGTGTAAGGCTACTGATTATCTTAAATAAATCATTTAATTCCTGCTGTACAAAACAGAGATGAAACTATGATTTGGGAATTTCTGACACATTCAGCAATCAGTGCTGTCAAGAAACAAGTGTTTCTATTGGAGGAATAACACTGTAGTAATTTCAGAGGAATTCATATAACAGCAAAGAAAGCGTTTCTTTTTAAAACTGAATTGGAGCTATCCTTTAAATCACCATAATCTGTTTTCTATTTTTATTTATATAAGGCAAATATTTATTTTATCAGGCCAACATATTAAAATTAACAGCTAGCGACAAATCTTAAACAAATTTGATTTTACCACCAGCAATATTCTAAAATTTGTAAAATGCATTTATCCATTAGATATGAAAACTGTAGACTTCCAAAAAAACCTACTGGGTGTCCATATAAACAAAAGTACATTTTAGAACATGGCTGATATTTCTGTAGTGTGCTAAATTTTTTGGTAGATATGCAGAATTTTCTTGACACATGCCTAGATATGTAGAGGTTTCCTAGCTGTTCGGAGATGTGGGTTTTTAATTTTATTTTTAAAAGCTGATCTTTTGTTCTGAAAAACAAGAACATTCAGAACACAAACTACTTTCTTTCTCTGTAAAGATCACACATTTCATAATAAGCTATGTATCTGACAACCTTATTATCTTTTAGCATGTGAAGCAATACCACTGTGTTTGTGGTTAAGATTTTTTGCTTTGGCGTTTTAATGATACAATGAAATGGAAACAAGCAAAGAAAATTATCTTCTCTCTCAAACTTGGAACACAAAGGAGACATTTTCACCCACCGCTTCAAAATAAAGCTAACTCTTATCCAGAGGTCAGAGTCCGTATTTTTTAAATGTTGAGAAATAAAGCCTTAAGCCATCCATTAAAGATTATACAATTATTTCCAAACAACAAATACAAGATAATACATGAGTTCCAGTTATCCTTGATCTAAGGGTAAAGAACTAGAGATTTCAGCAGTGGAATATTCTGAAGAAATCAGGAAAAATATTCTGATTCAGCTTCATTTTCTCCTACAGATTCTCATTTACTAAGGATTAATATTTAGCTATTATTTGAACGTAAGCCTCCCTCTTCATACTCAAATGTTAATAAACACTTATTGACAAATAAATAAAAACACAGAATGTAAGGACATCACTGTCATATTAAAAATACAAAACCAGAAGCTAAAATGACTATCAGTCCAACCTAAAAAGACTAGCTGAAGGATGGAGACTTGACCCCATTTTTTAATATACCCATCCTAGGTACATCTAGTGATGAAGAAATGACAACATGCACACTGTAATATTGTAAAATAGACTCTATTTCTCTGTATTTGTCTTCTGATGTCAAATGCAAATGCACACGTCATGAGATTCATGCCCCTGCTGCTGATGTCTGTATTTCACATGCATCCTATAAATGAGGCTCTGAAATTGGCGATACCTTTAAGCAATCCTTTCCTGATAACTTTAATGGCATGCATATTAACACTTGGGACCTTTAGAGCTCTCCTTGAATTGTGCTTTGAGAGCAACTGGCATCCCCCTTCAACATGAAGAAAATATTGCAAACATATTTAGCTGCCATAGTTTGCACTAACTAAAATTTCCAGGAAAAAAATCATAGCTAGATATGCCTTTTGAGAGAGTTCTTGGGTCCTGGTCTCAATTATCATTGCTAGATTGTAGAATATGACATATCACAGGTCTATCTTCTTTAGAAGCTTTCAAGGAGTCCTAAAGCCTGGGTAGGAGTCCTGAAACCCCAGGTAAGCTACCAGTGAGAGAAGTGTCCTGAGAAGTGATGGGGCACTTTAGAGATGATTATGTGCTGGAGGACTAAGAGACATGTTTCAACAGACTTGCAATATTCCAGAAATTTTTGCAGAAATCAGTTCATTCTGACTTAAATTGTAGGGATATGGCTGGGGACTATGAAGGAATGTTTATATACAGTGATGGCTAAGGAGAAGTATTGGAAAACATTAAGATGGGGCACTACAGAAGAAGAATAGAGTTGCATTATAGAAGCCTTTCCTGGGGCCATGAAGCAAGATGTATCTTGGCCTCAGGCAGCTTCTGGAAAATGCCAGATCCACACAACACAAGACCTCCTCCATTCATATTGTGATGGATGACATAGTTTATATTAACTGAGTTCTGGCTGACCAAATATGTGGATATAACTCTGTGAGAGATTTGCCTTTCCAATTTTCAATTTATGCACCAGCCAGTATTGCAAAACTGTGCAGGGGTTGGTGGTGATTATAATTCAAGAAACCTTAACAGAAGTGCTGCTCCAGAGATAGCTAGGTGGAGCTGGGCTGCAAGGAGAAATAAGGATTGGTGGTGTATCATCCTTCCAACTGTTTAACAGTAGATCTTCCTAAGGTCCTGGATCTCATCAGCAGGTAGACAATACAGTTTCCCAGACTGTTCTCCAATCTCCATACCCCTGAATATGACTCAATACTTCATGGGCTCAAAAACAACCACATCCCAATTCTAGTGTGCAATGTCACATATTAGATTTGTTCCTCTTGCAGCAGATGGAGAACATTAGTATTAGACCTTTGTTGTGATCAGCTGCACATCATTAGAACCCTCAACTTCTGCAAGAGTGGAACTAGAAAAGATGGTCCACTCCAGGCACCTGTTGTATATTGAGGATGTTTTTGAGGATTTTCTCAATGATGTGGCAGGAAAGAGCATGGCATAAATGCCAATGTCTGAGAAATGAGGCAATTAAACTGATGCTGGTGAATTACCAAGATTGAATATTACTGAGCACAAGTATATGCTATTGTTTGGGCCTCTGCTGTATATTTCATTCTTCTTATTGTATAGAATTATGCAGCCCTGTACGAGGTCTCCCAAACTCTGCTGGGGAAAAGTTCTGCAGCTTCTGTGACATGTTTCCAAAATTATTTGTGAAGTTGTTCATGATTTCTTAAGATACAACTCTAACAATTCAGGATAAAGGTCATCTGACAAGATGACCAAAACAATCTCAATCCATATCCTGGCAAAAAGTCTGGTTGAAATGAACCCAGGCAATTAGTATTTTTCAAAAATGCCTTGAGATGTTAGGTCATCATTTTCTTTATTTTATCTGAAAATTGTACATTTCAGATCAGTTGGAAATTCTTAAGGTTTTCTGGGTCCAACTGAAGACTGAAAAGATGTAAATAAAAGTCTTGTAATAGACCTCTTCATTGAAGAATGGGGTGAAATTATAGTGGAAGATGCTCGATGGATGCAGAAAGGGGAAAATATGCAATTATTTTAACTGCAATAGTTTAAATCTAATATGCAATAACATATTGGATCTACCAAGATGCAATTCAGTGGTGAGAAAAGTAAGGTCCCTGCACTTATGCATGGAAAACCACATGCACAGGTATAGAATAGGCAGTACCTGTCTCAACAGGTAGTACTGTGAGAGGGATCTATGTGTCCTGGTGGACCACCATTTAAATATTAGCCAGCAATCAAAGCCAATGCAATGCTAGGCTGTATCAACAAAGGGATAGCATTAAGATCATGAGAAGTCACTGAAGTGATAGAAGAGATAGTATTGATTCTCTATTCTGCACTAGTAAGGCCATGTTTGGAATGCTATGTCCAGTTCTGGTCACCACAAAAAAAAACAAAATAAGATCCTGAGACCCTAGAAAGAGTGCAAACAAGAACAATAAAGAAAATATTTATTTATTTATTTATTTATTTATTTATTTATTTATTTATTTATTTATTTATTTATTTATTTATTTATTGGACTTGTATGCCGCCCTATCTCCCGAAGGACTCAGGGCGGCTCACAACAATAAAACAGCTATAAAAAACAGTAATACAAATATTAAAAAGAATTAAATTACAAAGGCCCATAATTAATTACTAAAACCAATAAAATTAAAACCATATTAAAAAACCCCATCCTCAGTCCAGGTCAGCCAGTTGGAAAAGATACGTTTTTAGGTCGCAATGAAAGGACCGGAGATCTGGACATTCAAAGTTCTCGGGGGACCTGATTCCAAAGGGCAGGCGCCCCAACAGAAAAGGCCTTCCCCCTGGGGGTCGCCAGCCGACACTGTCTAGCCGACGGCACCCTGAAGAGACCATCTCTGTGTGAGCGCACAGGGCAGAGGGAAGTTGTTCCTGGCAGCAGACGGTCCTGTAAGTATCCCGGACCTAAGCCATGTAGGGCTTTATAGGTAAGAACCAGCACCTTGAACCTCACCCAGAGGACAACCGGCAACCAATGCAGCTCATGCAGGAGGGGTGTAATATGGGAGTATCAGGATGCTCCCATCACAACCCACGCGGCCTCATTCTGCACCAGCTGAAGCCTCCTGGTGGTCTTCAAGGGCAACCCCATGTAAAGAGCGTTACAGTAATCTATACGGGAGGTAACGAGTGCATGAGTGACTGTACGTAAGTCATCTTGGTCCAGATAGGGGCGCAACTGGTGCACCAGGTGAACCTGGGCAAATGCTCCCCTGGCCACAGCTCCTATATGATGATCTAAGTCGAGTCGTGCATCCAGGAGGATGCCTAAGTTGCACGCCCTATCAACAGGAGACAACACCTCTCCCCCCATAACCAAAGATGGTAAATCTTGGACAAGATGAGATGCTGACACGTAGAGCCACTTGGTCTTGGCCGGGTTGAGCTGGAGCCTGTTCTTCCCCATCCAGATTCGTACCACTTCCAGGCAACGGGACATCACGTCGAGGGCATCACTGGGTTGGTTCGGAGTGGAGATGAAAAGCTGGGTATCATCAGCATATTGATGATACCTCACTCTGAAACCATGTATGATCTCACCCAGTGGCTTCATATAGATGTTGAACAAGAGGGGAGAGAGGACTGACCCTTGAGCCACCCCACAATCAAGGGGCTTCGGGGGTTGACCTCTGTCCTCCTGCCAACACCATCTGTGAATTGCCCGAGAGGTAGGAGGAGAACCACCGTAAAACAGTGCCTCCCACTCCCAACCCCCGAAGACGTCGCAGCAAGATACCATGGTCGATGGTATCAAAAGCCGCTGAGAGGTCCAATAGGACCAGGACAGAGGAATAACCCCTATCCTGAGCCTGCCAGAGATCATCCACCAGCACGACCAATGCCATCTCCGTGCTGTACCCAGGCCTGAAACCTGATTGGTATGGATCCAGATACTCAGTTTCCTCCAGGATGAATGGGAGCTGCCATGCCACCACGCTCTCAGCAACCTTCGCAAGAAAGCAAAGGTTGGAGACAGGACAAAAATTATTCAAAATAGCTGGGTCCAGAGCCGGTTTCTTGAGGAGGGGCCTCACCACCGCCTCTTTCAAGGTGGCAGGGAAACACCCCTCACTCAAAGAGGCATTGATCACTGCCTGGAGCCAGCCTCGTGTAACCTCCCGAGCCGCATAAACCAGCCAGGAGGGACACGGGTTCAATAAACACTTGGCGGCACTTAATCTACCCATTATCCTGTCCACTTCATCCGGAATCACAGGGTCAAACTCCTCCCAGATAATATTGGCCAGACCTGTTGCTTCCCCCTCATCAGATACTGTCCAATTGGAGTCCAGACTGGTCCGAATCTGAGCGATCTTGTCCAGCAGATGTTTACTAAACTCCTCAGCGCATCCCTGCAAGGGATCTTCCCCTATCCCTTGATTTAGAAGGGAACAGGTCACCCTAAACAGGGCGGCCAGGCGATTATCTGTGGACGAAATGAGGGAGGCAAAGTAAGTACACTTCGCCTCCTCCATTTCCACAAGATAAGATCTCATAAAAGATCTTAACTGTGATCGGTCAGACTCGGACCAACTGGACCTCCAAACGCTCTCTAGGCCCCTCCTCCGGCGCTTCATCTACCGTAGGTCCATGGAAAACCATGGGGCCCACCGGGATCTGCGTCGGGTCAGAGGCCGCAAAGGAACAACGCGGTCGAGAACCTCAGAAGCAGCCCATTGCCAGGCATCAACCAAGGTCTCGACCGGTCTGTGGGAGAGGAAGCAGGAATCAAACCAAGCGCTGTCTGAAACCTTTCTGGGTCCATCAAGCGCCTGGGGTGGAACAAGCAGCGGGAGGTGGCATGATGGAGGCCCAGCTGCAGGAGATGATGATCTGTCCATGAAAGGGGTTGTACAGATGGAGAAACCCCACACAGATCATTAAGCCATTGCCTGGAGATAAAAATAAGGTTGGGCGTGTTTCCCCCCTCATGGGTCAGGCCCTGAATTATCTGGGTCAGGTCCATGGCCATCATGGAAGCCATAACTCTCAGGCCACTCCCGATGCTCCCCCTAGGGAAGGTAGGTTAAAATCTCCCAGCACCAAAAGTCTGGGAAATTCCACAACCAATCTCGAGAGAGCATCAAGTAGCCCGGGCAGAGCCATTGCCACACAGCTGGGAGAAAGGTACGTAAGCAACAGGCCCAACTGACCACCAGGGCACCATCTTAAGAGGAGGGACTCACATCCGCCTATCTGAGGGGCAGTGGCCTCCCGCGGACAAAGGGCCTCCTTGATAACAACCGCCACCCCACCGCCCCTACCCTGAGCCCGAGGCTGATGCAGCACACGGAAACCTGGAGGGCATAAATCAATCAGAGGGAGGCCTCTGAGCCCAACCATCTCTCCGTAATGCATGCCAGGTCTGCGTCTTCCTCCTCAATCAAATCATGAATGAGGGGAGCTTTATTCACCACAGACCTGGCATTCAAATAAATCAGCCTGAGCTCAGGTGCTCCCCCTCCCCCGGGAACACAGGTGGAAATCAGAGGGTTGGAGTGTGCCACAGCTCAAAAATAGTGGGGGGGGTGATCCCAGATTACGATATGGCCCTCTGTTCCTCCATCTGCCACCATTCCCAACCACCATGGGGATCGCTGTCCCCACCCCATCCCCTGGGTCCCAGAACTATCTCCGCCCCCCCTATCACCACGGCCATCAGCCAACCTAGACTGAGGTAGGTCTGGCAAACCCCCCCCCCCTCATTATGGCAGGCCTTATACCCCTCACCACACCCTAACCCATTAAAAATTCTAAAAAGAAACCCTAAAATCCTCCTTTTTGTGCCATGCCACCTCTCAGGGTCCCAGGACCCATCATTAAGGAAATGGTGGCGCAGAGTGGTTGGCCACATGTGAGATAGGGGGGAATCTCTCAGACTAAGCAACTCTCTTGCGGTGTAAATCATCAAGAGTAGAAGCAAAGCAAAAAAGGGATGAGTCGGGAAAACAAACATATTAATAATAAGTCTACAGAGCTGGACAGTGACTCCCAAACATGGCCGCCCTCACAGAGTGACCAAGATCTTCCAATTTCAAGGAGAACCACTATCCAGCTCTGGGTGGGTCGCAGAAAGAAAAAGAGAAAAATCCGATGGATGAATGATGATGAATAAACAGTCCATAGATGATAATGATAAAATCCATAGATGATAAGCTTCGATGCAAGGGCCGGACCGATCATCCATCTTCCTCTCTCAGATGTAATCGCTACCCAAGAGGTACATGATAAGTCTCCGGACACAAAAAATGGAGGACGCAAAGAATGGAAGAGGCATATCTCAGTTTTCTAATATGGGTCCCAAGGAGAGACCAAATATGGCCCTGGAGGAAACAACCCCCATCTCGGGTGCCATAGGGACAAGCATCTACAAGACGACTTCATAGGACCCCCGCAAAGGTGAGAAGTGATCCATCATTCAGGCTCAGCATTCAACACCACAAGCCAGGGGAACTCCAAAGCCGCTAGCCCAGCTGACTCAGGCCTCAGATGCCATGAGTGACTCACCATCAGGCACAGGCCCACCACAAGTCCACCACAGACCACCGCAGGCTCGGGCCGCCGGCATACCCCAGCTCTGTCTTTAGCCCCAGGCAGCCTCCAATGTCTCCACCCTCCATACAAGTCCAGGAGGGCTCCAGGCCGGCGTTTGAACCATAAACCATCACAGGCCCACTGCAAGCCTGCCACAAACTGCCACAGACCATCACAGGGCTACTGCTGGTTTGTTGCAGGCTGCCGCAGGCCTGGAACCTCGCCACCCAAGATGCCTCGCATGGCCGCTATAGTTCCGGGAGCCTCACCGTCTCGCCGCCCAAGTTGTCTTGCCATCGCCGGCACCAGAGCCTCAGCGCAAACCACCACAGACCACCACGGACCACCACAGGGCCATTGCTGGCTCGCCGCAGGCCGCCACAGGCCCAGAACCATGCCGTCCGAGATACCTTGCATGGCTGTCACAGCTCCGGAAGCCCCACCACCTCGCCACCCAAGTCGTCTTGCCACCACTGCCGCAGTCGCCCCTGCGCCCGGCGCTATCGCCTCAGCGCCTCAGTGTCCGCAGAGAACATCACCGAGACCCCAGAGGGCCCCGTCGCCCGCCCTGAACCACAAAGCAGGTAACCACCTCCATTAGCCTTCAGTATGCCAACTCAATTCCCTGCTCCTAACGGTCAGCTGCGGGCGGCAGCCATCTTCTCTGGAGGCGTGTATTCCTCCTAAATTATCCTTTTTAGTAATAACTGGATCTGTTATCAAAATAAGGGATCTGGACACTAAAATCATATGATGAATGGCCAAGGGAAAGACAAGTCTTAGTGGTAAGTAAGTCTTCCAATACTTGAAGGGCTGTCATAGGGAAGTGGGGGTTGATTTATTCTATAAAACACCAGAAAGTAGGAAAGAAGCAATGAATGGAAGCTTGTCAGAGGAAGATCCAACCTCGAACTAAGGAGAAATTTCCTGACAGTAAGAACAATTATTCAATGGAACAGCTTGTCTCCTGAAATTGTAGGTGCTCCATTACTGGTGATTTTCAAGAAAAGACTTGACAACCATTTATCCAGAGTGGAATAAGAACCCCTGCCCTGGGCAAGGGACTGGACTAGAAGACCTCCACGATTCTTTCCAGCCCTATGATTCTATGAAGTGCTAATAGAAAATGCAATGTTAGCTAATTAAATCAACTATGTATATAGCAGCTGAGCAATACCATGTTTCCCCAAAAATAAGACAGGGTGTTACATTAATTTTTGCTCCAAAAGATGCATTTGGGCTTATTTGGGAGGAAATACAGTACTAAATGCATCCATCTGACTGACGATCTTAACTGGGGCTTATTTTTAGGGTAGGGTTTATATTACTAGCATCCTGGAAAAATCATGCTAGGGCTTATTTTCCAGTTGGGTTTTATTTTCAGGAAACACAGTACCTATGAATTGATCTCCTGTAAAGATTTGACCTCCTGGAAAATGTGAGGACAGTAATCCTAGGGAATCAAGAGGACAATGATTGAGTGAAAATGGTGACAGCTATTTATAAATGATGCTTCAACCCTTTAAAGAAATAAATGGATAGAGAGGAGAAGAATGCATGTTATAGTAAGCAGCCTGTTTTTTTAAAAAAGGAAAATTTAAAAAGCTATATAAGAATTGTCTACATTCTTCCAAAAGATCCTGACATCAAAGCCACCCAAACAACCATCAAAGAAGTGGCTCAAATGTGGTACCTGAATTTCTGTGGTACTTACAAATCTTAGAATAAAAGTCAGAGGAGACAAAATATATACTTCCTGCTTTTTCCAGGGATTTCTACTGAAAAATAATGAAACCTTGGTCTCTGGAGCCCTTTAAATAATTAGATGGCTTTTAAATCATTAGCTAGAATACTGTGAGGGAGAATCCTGTAATGACAAGTTGGCGCCAATAATTTCTTTCTTTCTTTCTTTCTTTCTTTCTTTCTTTCTTTCTTTCTTTCTTTCTTTCTTTCTCTCTCTCTCTCTCTCTCTCTCTCTCTCTCTCTCTCTCTCTCTCTCTCTCTCTCTCTCTCTCTCTCTCTCTCTCTCTCTCTCTCTCTCTCTCTCTCTCTCTCCCCTCCAAAAGCACAGGGTAATTACTGCTATTTAAATCTATTCACATTACTAGAAGCCACCTGTAGAACTCTTCACCCTGCCTTCAAAGTGCTCTCATCAGGGCTTCATTTATTCCATGAGAAACACATGAGTGGGCTGGGCTGAGAATTAAAAAAAGGTGGGCATTTTTTATGGTATATTCCAGGCGCAAATCTCTCTTTCTTACTATTTCCCATTTATGTTGAGGAAAAAAAGAAGTCATGAAGGAGGTAGAGAGCAGAGTTGGTGGTGCAGGCTGGAACAAATTTCCCTTGGGATTTGGCTAATGCAGCAAGACAGAGGAATTCAGTGTATGACCATGGGAAGATCATTTTAGGTCAAATGTTGCTGTGGGTTGTTGGCTTAAGTAAGATAAACCCCATAAATGGCCTAAGCACACCCCACTTCTTTAGCTTCCCACTATAAATGAGATTTCTAAGTACCACAGAAATTCAGGTACCACATTTGGGGCACTTCAGCTTGAAAAAGTAAGCTGAGAATGCCAAAGGGATAAAACTCAAACCAGCTGGTGATCCAAGGCTCGTTTTTTTTTATCACTCTGACATCCAACCAGCATCCAAGGATTTGCAGCTTGCCCTTGACATTCACCTGCAAGAAAAGGAAGGCATTAGGCACATTAGCTCTCTCTGATTCAATTATTTTGCCTTTCAAAAATTCTGCAAAGTGAGGGCATTTTCTCTTGCAGCACAGATTTAATGGTTCACCATGGGAGGAAGACCAGATTGTCCCATTTGCCATTACCTTTCAGGCACTTCTGCATGGCTGGCAATTTTGTGTGTGGATATGTCCCACTTGCTTTTTGGTGACCCTTCCTAAACTCCATTTCTGCCAGTTTCTAATAATTAGTTTTTTCCTCCTGGGACTTTATATTTTCTCTAATTCCGTTTTTTCCTCCCCCATTTTGAAAATTTGAAAGAAATTATTAGGGAGGAGGTGAGAATGGTGGTGGTGGGGGGAAAGGTGCCTAGAACATTCTATTAGTTGGATGGAAGAGGAAGGGTGCTGCATGTAAACATGAAATTTCCCAATAAAGACCAAATTCTTTCCAGCCCTTGGATTCAAAACTAGGCAAACCAGATCCCAAGCATTCAGGATGAAGTCTTTCTGACTGCCTGGGCTTGGGTGAAGATGCTGTCACTGCAAGTGATTATCCTCCAGGAAAGGACTTTTGTTTGTATTTCAGAGAGACAGCTTTCCTGCATTATATATGATTCTCGTGATTGTTCCCATATCTGCTTTACACTCAAGGTGGCAAGGTTGTTCATTTCTTGCATGGCTGTCATTCTCTCCCTCCTTCACCCTTTCCACACCCTCTGAAGGTGCTGCATATGGGTGATAGTGCAAATCAGTAAAGATGAATGCCTGGCTTAAAGAAGTTGGAAATAAAGTGGGGTGGATTTGTAACATGCATGTTTATGTTTGTGGGTATATTTGAGAAGCCAATATCTAGAAGCTGAAGAAAAATCCTGTCCTGAGGATTGATTTGCCTATACCTTTAGCTAAGACAAAGTTTTAGCTTTCATCAGATTTGCGTTCTGTGCAAGTGTATAAGCGCGCGCGCGCGCGCACACACACACACACACACACACACATACATTTTCCAAGCACCATGAAGTAATCACATAAAATTATCTACTTAGTTTGGGAATTTTTTGCTCCAAACATTTCAAACTAGATGTCAACACTGCAATGATCCTGGCTGAAGCCATTTTTCCCTTCCTTTTCGCTTGCCACAGTACTGGAAGGGGGATGAGTGGTTTTAAGGTTAGACCAGGGGTGTCAAACTTGCAACGTCACGTGAAGTGTCACGATGTATCACAACTTTTTTGTCATTGCTGGCAATTGGGTGGGTGTGGTTTCGCTATGATGCATCCAGCCCGTGGGCCATCAGTTTGACACCCCTGGATTTGACATCCCTGAGTCCCATAGGAACCACGGTCATTGTTGCCTGACTTTTGGCAGGCTGAGCCTTCCGTTAGGAAGTTTGCCAAAGTATTATATTGGGGAATGTGTATAATGACATACTGATGGGGTGGGAAGTTCAACTTTGTAGCATTGTAATGCTTGGGAGGGAACTCAAGACTTGATTTCACTTTTGACCATGCCGATACTTTGCAGCCAATAAATATGTTCTTTAAGGAAACCTCTAGCCTTGGAGTTCTGCTTTTACTGGTCTCATCTATCGGAACCATGACACAAGAAGCATGTACAGCTGTACAGTCACAATGATTCCAAAGAAATTTTAATGATTCTGCTTTTAAATGGCTCTGAATTTAGGAGTAGTTAGCAAGGATAATGGAAAATTGTTGGGTTTTAATCTTGGATCTCAAATCATCGGAGTGGGTGGAACTTGGTTAAATAAGCAACTGTTCAAATTAACATGACATCATAAGTGTTCAATATTTATGCTCCCTTCTGTAATGCTTATATCAAATCCACTCAGTTTGAAGGTCAAAGTACTGAAGTAGTCACTGGCTGAACTATATGCTCCTAGAAATCAAAATGGACTTTTAAAAAATTCTTGTCACTTGCTCTCACTTCTACAAAGGATGAGATGTGGAGGCTCCAAGATAACAAGGAAGCTGCTGTCAGGATCCCCGAATCAGGATAAAAGACAGTTGTGATCTAGCCTCCTTTTCTGACAGTCCTTGTATTGATAATGAAGATGTAAATTTTGCTTTGGACAAATCATCTATGGTAGTCAGTGTGGAGTGTGTGTGTGTGTGTGTGTGTGTGTGTGTGTGTGTGTGTGTGAGAGAGAGAGAGAGAGAGAGAGAGAGAGAGAGAGAGAGAGAGAGAGAGAGAGAGAGAGAGAGAGAGAGAGAGAGAAAGAAAGAAAGAAAGAAAGAAAGAAAGAAAGAAAGAGAGAAAGAGAGAAAGAAAGAAAGAAAGAAAATGTGACTGAGATGATACAGCAACACTTTTGGTATGATACCAACTACTATTTCAAAGAAATAGTAGATAGCTGATGGTTACTTCTTGAAAGTTAATGTGAACATTGAAGTGGAGGTTTTATATCAAACAGGAAAGGGTAATTAAACTGATTATCTTGTACTTCCTTATTTAACATTCTCATGCTTTGACCTGTGAGGAAGACTCATGTATCAATTTTACAAATTACATATAATGGAACAGATATGCAGATATTTGTTCATAAAGCACAAGCAAGAATTAGATACACAAAGATGTATCCAAAATAACTTCAAGATTTATTCTTTAAAGATGATGATAATAATGATGTCTCCCACCTTTCTGCTGATAGATGATTGTAATGATAAAGATCTAGACAGTGATTCTTTGGTCAGAGTGCTAGACAGTGTGCAGTTCAGGCAGCTTCAAAGCCTAGGCTGAGATCCTCTCAAATCTTAAAATAAACACAATGGATTTGTGTTCATATGAGAACCAGATCCATGGTTCACAGAACCATGGTTTACTCAGTAACCCAACTGCTTAATACAGATTGCACACTAAACCATAAACAGCATGTCACCTGGATTTGGTTAAACAAAGCAGTTTGCCAAAAATTGTCCACTGTAGCCAGCTTAGTATGTTGTTCTGACCTTGCCATTGCTGGGTTATGAGATGGACAGAGCACTAGTTCCTCCACTGAATCCCTCCCCTCCTCCATGCCCTAAGTATGTAGTATTAATCTCAGGTACTCTGGGATTATCATGTTGCCTGACGCCTTCCATTTTCTTAGAAGAACGTGCAGGTTTGCCTTGAATGGTATGGAAGTTTTTCTCATTTAAAATCATTTGTTCTAAGGGAAAAAGGGTTTGTGTGGGGAAAATATGTACATTTAATGTTGCAAAAACAGATGGAAACTGTTGGCAGCTATCCAACTGGAGCTAATAGGAGTGAGTCTTGGAGAGGTGAAGGCAAATGTCAACATGGTGAGTCACTGGAGAGCAGAGAGGAAAAGCAGGCAGCTATGAGATTGCAGTGAGTTGGCCTCAAATGAGATCAGCTCAAAGAAGTGAAAGCATGTTCACTCCTTTAGTTGCAGCTCATTAGCTCCCAAACCCTTCCAAGGTTGTTTTCAAAAGTAGGTGAACTTTGTGTCAGCATCATGGTTGTAATTACAATTCTTCCTAAAATACAATCCGCTAAAATTTGTCAACTGGTAGTTAATACAATTACACAGTGAAATAGACTTCTCTGTTATCCACTTGCATCCTAGGTGGTTTCAGTCCAATAAAAAGGACACTATAGGGAAAAAGAATCATCACATTTTTTATGGTCAATCTGCAAAATTCTGTACTTTACAAACTTTACAAAAGTGAAGTGAATTTGAATAAAATAAGAATCCATATCATCTGAAATATAGTTCCTAAGCTATATCAAAATATTGTTAATGTAATGTAATATTAAAAGGGCTGCTAATAAGAAGGGCATATGGCCACTGTTAATAAAATGATGCCACTACTTAGATATCAAGACAGCTGACTCAGCACTGGAGTGATGTAATTAAATCTGATTTCTAAATAAGAAATGGCTTCTTTTTAACAGAGAAAAATAATACTTTTAACCAGTGGTGGGATTCAAATATGTGAACAACTGGTTCTCTGTGTGGATGCTGCTTCCATAAGTCCATTCTGGGCCTGGGCAACCAAAAAAATAGCTACCAGTTCTGCTGAACTGGTGTGAACTGGCTGAATCCCACCACTACTTTTAACCTGCTGTTAACCATGCATCATTTACAGTAGGTGTACTGAATTACATCTTCCAGAATTCTTAGGAATCCCTCAGAGACAAATTTAACACAGTCACTTCTACTTATTTTTACTATTGTTATTATAACTTTCTACCTAAGGAAAACAGAATTGATACCTTGCAATCATATTTGCTAATTAAATTAAAGTGTCCTTTGAGTTTGATTCCTAGTAATGTAATGGGCACATTCATCTCACTTTCTTGGCAGCAAAATATACACAGTATTAGCTATTGCCTTTTTGTCTGGGATGATTTTTCAACATCT
This sequence comes from Vipera berus, assembly GCF_964194415.1. Taxonomy (NCBI): domain Eukaryota; kingdom Metazoa; phylum Chordata; class Lepidosauria; order Squamata; family Viperidae; genus Vipera; species Vipera berus. Next base: position 212,723,066 of record NC_138203.1, on the reverse strand, counting down.
CAGTCTAACGCCTGGGATTTCCTCATCATGTTTCATGTAGATACTAATCACATAGTTACTTTGAAGAAGCGGCATAGTTACTTCGACATTCCAGTTGACCAACCCTTTAATATCCTTTTTTCCCCCTCAGTAACTACATCAAAACTGGATTTGACTGGATTCAACATTCACTATTTGTTTTCACAATATACATTATACTAGGACTTACATATGGCATGTGTGCAATAAGATATGTTGAAGTAGTTGGTAAAAAAGAACAACCCAACTCAGTAACTCAGTGAAAGTTTTTTCCCCCTTTATTTCCTCTGAAATTGTTGTCTGGCATCTTAGATGTTTTAAAAATCTGATAGTTTTATATTTATTATCTTGATATAATGTTTTAGTTCTTTTAACTATAACTTCTCTTCAATTGCGAAATTGTCTTTTTCCTTATTTTAATTGAATTCCTCTTTGTGATTATTTTTAATAAAGAAAACATAGGACAAAAACATTATAAGGACACAAAATAAAAAAAATAATCCAACAAAGAAGTGTAATGTCCCACATCAACAAATTTCAAAAAACAAACAAACACAAAACAGCCTCCCCCTACCCCCATTCTAGATTTAGGGCCAATTTCAGCTTTTGATACTTAAGATTTAATATCCTTGGTTATTTGTATTTGTTTTGTAATTTTTCTGCTTAGCGTTGTTTCACATTGTTGACTTTTAGTGCTGATGCTTCTAGCACACTCTGCCCTGATGTCACCCAACTATCTTGCCTTACTGTTATCCTGTACTGATATCGGACTGCAACAATAAAGACTTGATTTTCTTTGGCAATTTCAAGCCTCGATTCTGTAATTACAACTGATAGATATTCCCCAAAGAGAAGGGGATGCTAACTTCATTCTGCGGCAACGCAGAAGCACAAGGAAAGAATGTAAAGGCTCAGAAAGCACGTTAGAAAGCAGCTTCCTTGGGCCTGAAACGTCTGTAGTGCCATCTCTCTCCTGCTGATCACAAACTACATCTGCACAGGATACAGGAAGAGACTGCTGTAGCGAGTCCTAGAACTGCCTCCAAAATGATTTACTGTCATGACAGAATCTGCAAGAGAGATTCATTATAGAGGCTGCAGGCTTCCCAAGGTGGAAAATTCCAAAGATTGGTGAGCAGCATGTAGGGTCTCCAATAGCCAAACGCTCTCGAGACAGGCTTTCTCAGACAGGGCCTTGATTAGTGTGGGGGAAGAGCAGCTGGAAGAGTAAATCTGCTCTCCGCTCTTTTGCATAATTTCTTTTCTTGCTTACAGTTAGTGCTTCCCTTGGCACCACCAGATAGGCTTTAGGAGTCTGGGAAGGAACATGAACAGCAGATGCTATTTGTCTCTATCTGTCACAGGGTATAGCAAAGTGGAAATCGTGGGGCAGAATTCATCTGTGAAATATACACAACAGGTTAACCAATTCTGAAGAATCAAGGTCACAGATCTTCCTGGGAAAGGCTCTTCTTTTTTATTGAGTAGAAATGATTCTGTCAAACCAGCAGTTGTATGTGCTGCCTTTCTGATTTGCTATATATGCTCATTGTAGAGACATCCCTTTGGGTTTCTCTACCCCCAAGTAATTTTTTTTCTCCTCTCTTTGCTACATGTTGAGAGAAAAGCATTTTTTCTTTTTTTTGGAAATCAGATGGAAACTGGTAATTTAGAGAGTTTTTCTATTCCTTTTTACTTGGAAGTAAAAGGCCAACTGAACATAATAGGGTTTACTTTTGAGTAAACATAAATCAGATTGTGCTGTTAATCCTCATCTAGCAATAAACTGAAAATGAGTTTCACTGAAATCAATGAACTTTGTTGCTGGAGGAGGGCTTAATGGATTGTATCCTTCAAAAATAAAAAAGTCATAAATCTAACATTGCAGAATTGCTTTTAAAAAGTGTTGTAGCCAAAGCATCGGCTAGCCAGGTTTCACCATGGATTAGTTTTAGAACAGATTTTTACTGCCAGAGCTTTGCCCTGAAATGTCATTTAGCATTAATAAGCAAGATAAGTGCAACTAACCTTGTGCTTTCAGGCAGCTGCTCAAAATGCTAATAATTCTGTGCTTCTGCTGCTGTAAACTGGAAATGGAATTGTTATAGCAGGGTTTCTCAACCTTGGCAGTGTGAAGATGTGTGGACTTCAAGTCCCAGAATTCCCCAGTCACACGTCTTTAAGCTGCCAAGGTGGAGAAACACTGTGACACAGACTTTCTGCCAACAGTAGCAAGTGATCAGCTGCCTTTGCTGTGCTTAGATGCCACTTTTGATAACCACAATTTCTTTAAGAGAAATAGTGTTGATGCAAAGTGCCTGTCACAGCTCAACAATTCATTGGGGATATAATTTTCTCAACCTTTATTGTTATTTATTAATCATAGCCAATCCTCAAAGCCAAAGTGGGCAACCTGGTGCCTATGGAAGCTTTTGTGCTACCAGTCAGATTTCCTGTCCCCTTTTATTGTGTTTATTTTAAGATTCTTTAAATTTAATGATAAGCAGAACTCCAGCCTCATCTTTATTGCAGAAGTGCTTTATAAAAGGTTCAGAAATATACTGAGAATGTCAACAACCTTCAGCCCATTGTATCATTTGGAAGTGTTTCCTATTGTCTAAAAGTAGACAAAGATAAGGTAGAGTGGTAGGAAATGTCTTAGAGAAATGCAGAGATCAGCCTTCCTGTTAGTAAATAGTTTTGTCACTAGCTACACAAATCTGTCTTTACCATCTAACTTCAGTAACCTCAATTCTCTAACCCCATCTAACTGAATGAGTCTTATTAACTACCAACAAACCATCTGCTTCCTTAAATAAGTGTATTTTCTCCAAAGCATCTGGTGGCATGTTTCTGTTGTGAAGAAGCAAAGTACCAGCCCCCACCACTGCATACATTGCAAAGCCCTAGCAAATTCTTTGAAGCCTGGCACACTGTCAGAAAATTAAGCCCAAGGTACTGGGAATTTCCTTGAAGCCCAGAGTGCTGGCATTCCAGCCCAGGAAGGCTGCAATAAAACACGAAGTACTGACAATCGTAGAAAAGGCTTAAGAGCACTAGTAGCCTATAGTCTTTCCAAACAACTTGGTGAACTACCAACCAATAAGCCCTAGCCTCCGTCAATGGATTCAAGTGACTTTGGGCAGGTTGATTGGAATCGACAAGGGTAAAAAAGAGTAAAATATGAGGTAGAGAAGCAATGAAGTTAAGGTCAAAGTATAATTTAAGGGCATAGGGTTTAAAATATGATAGTGTATGTCATGCTAGAGCAGGGGTGTCAAACTGCCAGCCCATGGTCCGGATGCATCATAGCAAAACTGCGCCCACCCTATTGCTGCCAATGGCAAAAAAGTTGTGATAAATCGTGACACATTCACGTGATGTTGCGAGTTTGACACCCCTATGCTAGAGAACAGATAAATAGAATTATAGAAAACAAAGCACCAGGGTTAAGTGATATTTTAGGCAGGAAATAGAGTAGAATTTTGGAAACAGTGAATTCTATGAAAATTTGTTTAAAAATAACAGAATAACAGAGTTGGAAGGGGCCTTGGAGGTCTTTTAGTCCAATGCCCTGCTCAGGCAGAAACCCTATGCCATTTCAGACAAATGGTTGTCCAGTCTCTTCTTAAAAACTTCCAGTGTTGGAGCATTCACAACTTCTGGAGGCAACTTGTTCCATTGATTAATTGTTCTAACTGTCAGGAATTTCTCCTTAGTTCTAGGTTGCTTCTCTCCTTGACTAGTTTCCATCCATTGCTTTTTGTCCTGCCTTCAGATGCTTTGGAGAATAGGTTGACTCCCTCTTCTTTGTGGCAGTCCCTTAGATATTGGAACACTGCTATTGTGTCACCCCTAGTCCTTCTTTTCATTAAACTAGACATACCCAATTCCAGCCACTGTTCTTTATATGTTTTAGTCTCCAGTCCCCTAATCATCTTTGTTGCTTTTCTCTGTACTCTTTCTAGAGTCTTTTTTACATCATAGTGAACAAAACTGTGTGCAGTATTCCAAGTGTGGTCTTACCAAGGCATTATAAAGTGCTACTAACACTTCAGGTGATCTTGATGCAGCCTAGAACTGTGTTGGCTTTTTTAGAAGCTTCAGCACACTTCTGGTTCAAATTTAAGTGATTTTCCACTAGGATTCCAAGATCCCTCTCACAGTTACTACTATTGAGCCAGGTACCACCTATACTATACGTGTGCATTTGGTTTTTCTTGCCTAAAAGTAGAACCTTACTTTTTTCACCATCGATTTACATTTTGTTAGATAGCGCCCAATGTTCAAGTCTGTCAAGATCCTTCTATACCTTAAGTCTATCTTCTGGAGTGTTGGCTATTTCTGCAAGCTTGGTGTCATCTGCAAATTTGATGTGTTCCCCATCTATCCCCTCTTCCAAATCATTGATGAAGATGTTGAAGAGTACTGGGACTAAAGCAGAGCCTTGGGGTACCCCACTGCATACTTCTCTTCACGTAGATACTGTTCCATTGAGGACTACACATTGAGTGTGGTTGGTCAGCCAGTTACGAATCCATTTGGTGGTGATGTTGGTATCTAATCAAATAGTAGGGTGTCGTTTATCAAATACCTTACTGAAGTTCAAGGAAATTATATCTACAGCATTTCTCTGGTCCACTATTTTTTCCACTTTGTCAAAGAATGCAATAAAATTTGTCTGGCATGATCTGTGTTTGACAAACCTCTGTTGGCTTTTGGTTATAACTGTTTGCCTCCAGGTGTTTAAATAATAATAATAATAATAATAATAATAATAATAATAATAATAATAATAATAATAATAATAATAATAATAATAATAATAATAAGAAGAAGAAGAAGAAGAAGAAGAAGAAGAAGAAGAAGAAGAAGAAGAAGAAGAAGAAGAAGAAGAAGAAGAAGAAGAAGAAGAAGAAGTAGTAGTAGTAGTAGTAGTAGTTGGGAGGGACCTTGGAGGTCATCTAGTCCAACCCCCTGCTCAGGCAGGAAACCCTATACCATTTCAGGCAAATGGCTGTCCAGTCTCTTCTTAAAAACTTCCAGTGGGGAAGCATTCACAACTTCTGGAGGCAAGTTGTTCCACTGATTAATTGTTTTGCCAGGAAGTTTCTCCTTAGTTCTTAGTTGCTTCTCTCCTTGACTAGTTTCCATCCATTGCTTCTTGTCCTGCTTTCAGGTGCTTTGGAGAATAGCTTGACTCCTTCTTCTTTGTGGCAGCCCCTGAGATATTGGAACACTGCTATCATGTCACCCCTCACCCTTCTCTTCATTAAACTACACATACCCAATTCCAGCAACCGTTCCCTATATGTTTTAGCCTCCAGTCCCCCAATCATCTTTGTTGTTCTTCTCTGTACCTTTTCTAGAGTCTCAACATCTTTTTTTACACCATGGTGACCAAAACTGGATGCAGTATTCCAGGTGTGGCCTTACCAAAGCATTGTAAAGTGGTTTAGTACTTCACTTGATCTTGATTCTATCCCTCTGTTAATGCAGCCTAGCACTGTGTTGGCTTTTTTGGCAGCTGCAGCACACTGCTGGCTCATACAGAAGGGATTGTCTACTAAGGACTCCGAGATCCCTCTCACAGTTACTACTATTGAGCAAGGTACCACCTATACTATACCTGTGCATTTGATTTTTCCTGCCTAAATGTAGAACCTTACTTTTTTCACCTTTGAATTTCATTTTGTTAGATAGCGCCCAGTGTTCGAGTCTGTCCAGATCCTCCTGTATTTTAAGCCTGTGTTCTGGAGTATTGGCTATTCCTGCCAGCTTGGTGTCGTCTGCAAATTTGATGAGTTCCCCATCTATCCCCTCATCCAAATCGTTAATGAAGATGTTGAAGAGCACTGGGCCCAGAACTGAGCCCTGGGGCACCCCACTACACACTTCCTTCCATGTAGATGCAGTTCCATTGAGGACCACACACTGAGTACGGCCTGTCAGCCAGCTATGAATCCATCTGGTGGTGATGTTGTGTAACCCACATTTTTCTATCTTATCAAGTAGTAGGTTGTGATCTACTTTATCAAATCCCTTACTGAAGTCCAAGTAAATTATATCTACAGCATTCCTCTGGTCCACTAATTTTGTCACTTGGTCAAAGAATGCAATAAGATTTGTCTGGCATGATCTGTTTTTGACAAACCCATGTTGATTTTTAGTGATGACTTTGTTTGCATCAAGGTGTTCACTGATTTGTTGTTTGATTATCTTTTCCAGAATCTTCCCAGGTATTGAGATCAGGCTGATAGGTCTGTAATTTCCTGGATTCATTTTTTCCCCTTTTTTTGAAGATGGGAACTACATCAGCTCTCTTCTTGTCCTCTGGTAGTTCCCCAGTGCTCCAGGATCTTTGAAAAGTATAGTTCAGTGGTTCTGAGATCACGTCTGCCAGTTCCTTGAGAACTTTGGGGTGTAATCCATCTGGTCCTGGTGTTTTGAACTCATCTAGGCTGGACAGGTGCTCACTTACCATTTTCTTGCCTATCTTAACTTGCATTTCTATTCTGTTTTTTATGGCACTGTTTTTGGTAGGTTGGACTGGTTTTTTCCCTTTGTGTAAAGACAGATGCAAAAAATGAGTTAAATAGTTCTGCTTTCTCCCTGTTGCTTGTCACTTTCTTGCCAGTTTCACCCACTAATGGACCAATCATTTCCTTAACTTTTTTGTTGTTTTTTATATGTTGAAAGCAGCTTTTTTGTTATTTTTTACTTTGGTCACAACCCTTAGTTCATTCTGAGCCTTAGCTTTCCTCACTTCATCTTTGCAGGCATGGGCTATTTACTGATATTCTGCCTTAGGTATGTGCCCCTCTTTCCACTTCTTATACTTGTCCTTTTTATCTTTCAATTTATCAGAGAGTTCTTTATGCAGCCATGCTGGTTTCTTTTGAGAGCTGTTATTTTTCTTCTTTGTTGGTATTGTACTAGACTGGGCCTTTATTATCTCACTTTTCAAAATTTCCCAAGCTTCTTGAGTTGTTTTCCCCTTTAGGATTCTCATCCATGGAATTCTTCCCAAGGTCTCTCTAATTTTATTGAAATTAGCTCTTTTAAAGTCCAAGACTCTAGTTTAGCTGTGTTCTATTGCTTGTGCTTCCAGAATGTTGAATTCCATTGCTTGATTATTTTTTCCAGAATCTTCCCAGATATTGAGATCAGGCTGATAGGTCTGTAGTTTCCTGGATCTTTTTTTCTTTTTCTTTTTTGCAGATGGGAACTTGGTACCAGTCCTCTGGTAGTTCTCGATGCTCCAGGATCTTTGAAAGCTATATTTCAGAGGTTCTGAGATCACTTCTGCAAGTTCTTTTAATGACCTGGGGTGTAATCTATCTGGCCTGGTGATCTGAATTCGTCTAGGGTGGACAGGTGCTCACTTACTGTTTTCTTGCTTATTTTAACTTGTATTCCTAATCTGTTTTTATGGTATTGGTTTTTTATATATTGGACTGGTTTTTCCCCTTTTGTGTAAAAATGGATGCAAAAAACAAGTTAAGCAGTTCTGCATTATTCCTGTTGCTTGTCACCTCCTTGCCACTTTCTCCCAATAATGGATCATTTCCTTGACTTTTTCTTGTTTTTTACATGTTGAAAGAAGCTTTTTCTGTTATTTTTGACTTTTGTCGCAAGCCTTAGTTCATTTTGAGCCTTATCTCTCCTCACTTCATCTTTGCAGGTTCAGGCTATTTGCTGATATTATTCCTTAGTTATGTGCCCATCTTTCCACTTTTTATTCTTGTCCTTTTTGTCTTTCAATTTATCAGAGTTCTTTATGCAGCCATGCTGGTTTCTTTTGAGAGCTGTTGTTTTTCTTCTTCATTGGTATTGTGCTAGACTGGGCTTTTATAATCTCACTTTTCAAAGTTTCCCAAGCTTCTTGGGTTGTTTTCCCCATGAGAATTCTTATCCATGGAATCCTTCCCAAGCTCTCTCTAAGTTTATTGAAATTAGCTCTCTTAAAGTCCTAGACTCTAATTTGACTTTGTTTTATTGCTTGTGCTTGCATAATGTTGAATTCCAATATTGCATGATCACTCCTCCACAAGGTTCCTGCAGCTTCAAACCTTCCTTCATTTCATCTCTGTGAGAATTAAGTGAAATATAGCTGATTCCCTAGTTCCCTTCTATATTTTTTGGGAAACAAATTTGTCTGCTAGGTTTGTCAGGAACCTATTTGATCTTCCATTTGGTGCAGAATTTGTCTCCCAGTTGATGTCAGGGTAGTTAAAGTCCCCCATTACTACTGTGATGTGCTTCCTATGTACCTTAGTTAACTGACCAGCAAAATGTCCATCTATTTCCTCTGTTTGGTTGGGTGGCCTATAGTATACACCTATGGCAATGTCATTCCCCCCCCTTTTATATTGACCCAAATGCATTCAAGACAGTTTCCATCATTGTTGTATTCTATTTCTGTAGAGGTGTAGTTATTTCTTATATATAGTGCAACTCTACCCCCTCTTTTATTTGGTCTGTTTCTTTTAAATAATTTAAATAAATGAAGTTAAATTATCAACTTTAAGACAATGTATTTATTTTGTGACATATTCATGTTAAAAAGTTCTGGTTGCAGAAATTGTCTTATCTCATCTCTGAGCTTATCTCCTTTCCCAAGCTGCATCTACTATACTGGTCTTATAATGCTATGCATGTATATCATTTACTTAATGAAAATATTGTCACAAGATACAGCTACTAATCCTTAATTATTAAAATACATAATTAAAATACTGCTACATATTAAAATATTTGGGAGAAGTTATCAAAGAGAAAAATAAAGTGCTACATTATACTTTAGTAGTGTGTTCTTTTCTTTCATTTCAGTGATCTTTCATGTTTGTTTCTTTAAATTTTTGAAAGTAAATGTAGCTAGAAATGCATCTTATGAATAATAAAAAAGATCAACTTTAAACTCTATAATGAGAAGACTGCTACTGAAGATTAAAACAGGATATATCTCTATTTGTTTGTTTGTTTATTTACTAGATTTATAAGCCCACCAAAGTCATACAATGTGACTGGTTGGGAAAAAAACAAAAGAACAAAAACAAATAGTAAACAACACCCTACATACACACATATAACATTAAAACATCTACAATGTATAAATATAAGTTACAAAATATAAAATGTTGACCAAGCAGCATAACAAACTATCCCAAAGGGGACTCCCCTCAACTGATTCCACTCCCTTCAATTTCTCCTTAATGCCTGGGAAAATCAAGTCATTAAACCATGTCCCATGTCAAAACCACAGTCCTTAAAAAAAGAGAGAGAGAGAGAAAATATGTGTTTTTGGAGACTCAATTACTCATCCCAGAAAGTTGGTTTTTTGTTTTGTTTCTGGCAAGGAAAAAAAAGCATGCAACCCTGGGAAGATACGGGTGAATTAACAGTAGAATATTTTAATTTGGTTTTCCCAAATGAGCCACAATATATTCTTCTCAGGAAGTTTAAGGAAACCAAATATATGTGGGACAAAATGTGAAACTTTTTCTTAATTTTTCCTTTCCTTTGACAGATTTCATATTAAAAGTGATAATATAATGATGAGAGCAGTCGGGACTGTGATCCAAGAGTAAGTATTTGTACTTCTGGGCTGCTGTTTCCACATGCTGAAAATTTCAAACAAATAAACACAATTTACATATATGCATACATAATGGTCAATCCCTAGCAACTCTGTTTCAAGGATCTAAGATAGTTGTGGGGGGCTCCAAAGAGCTTGCTCCAAGTTACCTCTTTGGAGGGTAAGATGTAGGAATCATGAATTGAATTAACACCATCTGCTTCATGGGTTACTGCCATTGAGACTGTTTGCAACTGAAGGGCCTTTTCTATTCACAGAAAAACTGGAACCCAAGAGAATCTTCCCTCTGAAGTAAGGATTTTTTTCCCCTTAATGGAGGTCCAATGTCACTTTCTATAGTGCTTCAGAGAAAGCACATTAGAATGATGTAGGATGACAGGGAATATGGCTACCCCATCCATTTTTCCATATACAGGCTCTTACCTTTCATACACATGGATAAACTTTTCAGATACTGCCACACACACACACACACCCACTTACATGCACAAAACCTCATGACAGAATACTAACATGACATAAAATTTTGCAATCTTATAAAATTTGAGTCACGTTGCAGTGTGCTGCAGTGGCCAAAAAAGCCAACACAGTGCCAGGCTGCATTAACAGAGGGATAGAATCAAGATCATGTGAAGTGTTAATACCACTTACAATGCCTTGTTAAGGCCACACTTGGAATACTGCATACAGTTTTGGTCACCACAATGTAAAAAAGATGTTGAGACTCTAGAAAGAGTATACAGAAGACTGGAGGCTAAAACATATAAAGAACAGTTGCTGGAATTGGGTATGTCTAGTTTAATGAAATAAACAATTAACCAGTGGAATAACCTGCCTCCAGAAGTGGTGAATGTTCCAACACTGGAAGTTTGGGTTGGACTAGAAGACCTCCAAGGTCCCTTCCAACAACTCTGTTGTTGTTGTTGCTGTTGTTGTTGCTGCTGCTGTTGTTATTTAGAAGTAAAATGTTTATTTAAATGGGAATAAATCTGTTTTACAAATGTCCTGGCAGTCATGGGTACTATGTTGCTTACCCCTGCTGTGAAGAGCTTCTTTTCATCAAAGAAAACTTAAATGTGCTTCATACCTTTCTTAGTTCATACCTTCCTCAAAACTATGAGATATGAGAAGGCTTATCTGACTGAGTCTTTGACTGGTATCCACATTTTCAAGGTGGAGGTTGGGCATGCCTGTTGCAGAAAATGGTGACTGAATGGAAGCTGGCAGACAGTTATGCCAGACGATGTAAATCCCATTCTACATCATTATTATTATTATTTATTGAACTTATATACCGCCCTTCTCCCATGGGACTCAGGGCGGTTCACAAGGTAATTAAAAATAACACTACAAATACAAAAAGTTAATAACAATTAAAATAATTAAATTATCCTTGAGTAAAATATAAAACGCCTATAGCTCCAATTAAAACCCAGTTACAATAAGTTAAAATTAAAATTCTCAGTCCTGACCGGAAAGCTCAAAGAGCCAGGTCTTCAGGTCCCAGTGGAACGAACGAAGATCAGGGGCAGTCCTGAGCTCTACGGGTAACTGGTTCCAAAGGGCAGACGCACCCACAGAGAAGGCCCTCCCCCTGGGTGTTACCCGCCGGCAGTCTTTTGCCGGCGGCACCCTGAGAAGGCCCTCCCTGTGGGAGCGCACAGGACGAAGGGAACTTGATGCCGGCAGCAGGTGTTCCCTCAGATATCCCGGACCCACACCATTTAGGGCTTTATAGGTCATCACCAGCACCTTGAATCTGCAGACAATTTATACAAGTAGAGTTAATGTTGGGGTGCAGCTACTTTAAAGTCAGTGCTTTTCAATGGGGATTTCAATTCCTGAATATGCATTCGTTGCAATATGTGCATTTTTTTTCAGCACGCACACTGAGCCATGGTCAGAAGGCTATTGCATTTTTAGATGGCAAGAATTATCTTAAAATCTTTTTACATCTTTCCTCTCTTATGAAGCTCTAGTGAAATCCCATTAGGATGAAGAGATTGACAATAATATCAGTGACTGTTGCCCCCTAGGCAGTCCTCTCCTCCTTTCATTTTTAAGAAGACATTAATATTTTTTAAAATATATATATAATAAGACATTCCCAATGGAAAGGAAAAACCCCTGCTATTGTAGAAGTGGGGGAATACAAGACCTAGTGGATGTATACAAGGGACTATGCCACAACCTAGTTACCCTGAAAATGGACTGCAAATTTCAAAACTTCTGTTACAGAATCTGAATATGTTTGTGCACGTGCATATGCAATTTAATTCTTCCTATATAATGTCAGTCAACTAGTCTTAATACTAATAGTGCTGATTTCCTTTAAGCAGCCACAACATTCAAGCACAATAAAGAAAGTCACATATATTCACTGCCCTGAGCCTCATTTCTGACCTCAGAGGGCCAGTGTTTGTGTGAAAGATAATTAATCATCTGAGCTGGCTGAGGCCTTGTCTTTTCCCCTGAGTAGCCTCTACCACTGGTGCCAAATTGGGCCTAGCAGTAGAGATGATAAACAGGGTCTGACATTCAGTCCCACAGATGAGCTGCAGTGGATCACTATCCACACACTATGAGCTAATTACTTCCATCTCAGGGCTTCGGAGCAGGCAGCCACTCAATTTGGTGACTTTTTCCCTAGAAAAATACCCAGTTCAGCTTTACAGCAAATGTCTGCAAACTGCAATATAGATGGTAGCTGAGGAAAATTCACCATTGTTTTATTCAGAGACAATTCCAGGCCATCGTTTGACCAGAAAGAAAGGGAAAAGAAGAGAACCAAATAGTTCTAGTATAAATCTAACATATCTCCATCCATCCCTAACCTATTTCTGCAGATGACAGGAGACAAGGCAATGGCAGTCACAGAAAAGTGGCAGTGATTTCTTGGATGGAGCCTCTGGATCAATCACAATTGCAGCACAAGACTTTTCAGTGCTGTTTGAACAAGAGGAGGAGGAAAGAAACAAAATTTTTCTGTACAAGAAAAATGTTGCCCATGTAGAGGAACAAAGTTGAGTCTGTCTTCCCGATCTTACTTTAGAGGGCACTATAAGTACTCAAAATTAATGTTCAAAATACTACCAAAATGATGTTGTTTGGAAAGTTTTAATGGCATTAAATCCCAAATCTATATATTAGTAGTAGGGAATTATGTACCTTGTGGTTAAATATGTTTTATTTCCTTGTCATGCTTTTAAGGAGTAGTGATGGCTTTACTTTGCTCTTTTGCTTTCCATCCCCACTCCCATTTCTCCATAAAATGTAGTCTTATAAACTTATGTATAGACCAATGGAATTAACATATTGACAGTTTCCAGGGAACAAGAAATACGGTCTGGTTTTCATTGAGGCATGTTTGGAGTAAAACTCAGCTGGATTCTACAGTATTTAAAAAATGAATTACTAAAGATTCCCTTCTAATTTCTTTCCTTTCTTCCCATCCTACAAAACACTTTTTCAGATTTAAGAAGTAAGAAGGGGATATACATATACATACATACATACATACATACATACATACATACATACATACATACATACATATATATATATATATATATATATATACATACATACATACATACATATATATGTGTGTGTGTGTGTGTGTGTGTGTGTGTGTGTGTGTGTGTGTGTATAATCAAACTGAAACTTGAAGATCACATTTGATTGCATGGGACAAATCATTTTAAGTGGTGAGAGTTAGGCATGGAAAAAATGAAAATGATGTAATTTAATCACATCCCACAACAATGGGGAAAGAAATCTTCCAGGAGTGTGGCTGACAATGATCATCTCTGCATGCCAACCCCCTTGGTTGAGTGAATCCAAGATTTTCCCATTCCCACCCTTTTTCAAACAGTCCTTACTTAATCTATATTTCCAAGAAGAAAACAAAATCTTGGCTGGTTTGCATTAGGCTGCTACATACCAATTAATTTCTATGAAACTGACAGATTAAATATTGGATACATATGAATTTCATATACTTCTAAACTGACTGCTCTTAGCCAAAGAGTTTGATTTTCTTCTGAAGTAGACAGGCTGTACCATTACTGTTACACATATAAAGCAATAGCACAATTTGTCCAAAGCACAATGACCAGTAGATCTTTTTAAAAAAAACATAGAATATTGCCAATGTGACTGCTCCATGCCTATCTCACTTTTGAAATGTTACCTTCAGAAACTATCCATTTATGCAACTTGAACATCTGCAGAAGGAAAACTAGATACTACATCTATACATGCATTGCTTTCTCGCTACAGACAGTCATATTGATCTCACAACTACTTGCAGGAGCCAATATATTTTGAGTGAATATGCAGTGCTTAGTAATTTTTATACTATTTCTACTTTTTGCATGTTTTCTACCTTTTTTGAAATGGGAAAAGTATGGGATATGCTGCATTATTATAGGTGTAAAGCATTATGTAGAACTATCAGAGGTTGGTTGTTTGCTTGCCAATGTTTCATTATCTGACCCCCACGACAGATAATATTCAATATTCCTCCAATATGTTGGCACATTTGTCCATCATGGAAAGTAGATGGTAAGGAAAGGATTGATGAGGTCTACTGTATGATCCTGAGTATTTCAGTCTTAGCAAATATATGTAGGTTGCCATGGGTTCTTTCACAACAAAGAGGGAAACATTGTTAAAATCAAAACAATGAGAAAGATATGTATACATGCCTCAGATAGACCCCCTAATTCACATGAATGGAAGAAATGGAGGAAGTGAAACCATCACCTTTTGTGAGATGGATGGTTATATAAATTTGATTAATAAATAAATAAAACATAATCAGATTTGTAACATTCTGTTACTATTGCCAATCTTAATAAAAATAATTTTGGTCTTAATATGAAGTTGATTTCTTGGTCTGATCTACATCTTAAGCCTGATACTACAACATACATCTTATGTTCAGAATAATTATGTTAATCTGAATAGAGCTTTATTTAACTGAACAGGATCTGCCTCATCTTAGAACACAGGATGGCAGGGTTGAAAACGGTCTTGGAGTTCTTCTAGGCCATCCCCTGCTTGATCAGACATCCCTATATCATTCTGCACAAATAGTTTCTTGAAAAGCTCCAGCAAACCATTCCACTGATGAATTGTTCTCACTGTCAGGAAATTTCCCCTGAATTCTAGGTTGTATCTCTCTTTAATGATTTTCCACCTGTTATTTCTTGTCCTGCCCTCAAGTGCTTTGGAGGATAGGTTGCGTCCTCTTCTCTGTGGCAGCCCCTCAAGTACAGGGAGGCAGGTATAGTGTCATGCCTAATCCTTCTTTTTGATAGGCTAGACATATCTAGTTCCTTCAATGGTTCATCATATGGTTTACCTCCAGACCCTTTATCATCTTTGTTGGTCTATCCAGCATTCTTAATCTATTTAATTTATTTAATTTTTTAATGTCTACTAGATTTCTGCAGGAATAGACACTTCCTGCAGGAATAGACCTTTCCAAGTCACAAACCCAAAGATGATGATGATGATGATGATGATAATGATAATGATAATAATAATAATAATAATAATAATAATAATAATAATAATAATAATAATAATAATAATAATAATAATAATAATAATAAATAAAATGCGTAACAGTGATACCCATTGTCATCGGGACACTTGGAACTATGTCCAAAAACTTTACAAAACGCATGGATGATAGATTAAATAGATGGAAAACCAAAGCTTTGCATGGACAACATTTGAAAAACATTGAAGGAAAATGTGATAACAGCTTGACATGGGCATGGCTTAAGATGGGAACCATCAAGAAAGAAACAGAAGGCTTAATACTGGCTGCTCAAGAACAAGCACTACAAACCTAATGCCATGAAAGCGAAGATACAAAAATCTACTGACAATCCAAATTGCTGACTTTGCAACAACAAAGCTGAAACTGTTTCACATTTAATATGTGAGTGCAGCAAAATTGCACAAACTGATTACAAAGCTAGACATGACCGAGTTGCTAAACTAATACACTGGGCATTGTGTAAAAAATGCGACTTGCCTGTGTCCAAAAAGTCGTGGGAACATAGGGTGGAAAAAGTTGTTGAGAATGAGAGGGTAAAGATCTTGTGGGACTTCCGAATACAGACAGATTAACATTTGGAACACAACATGCCAGATATCACAGTTGTAGACAACCGAAGCGTACAGCTGATTGTTATCGCTGTACCAGGAGATGCCAGAGTCAAAGAAAAAGAACTGGAAAAAATTACGAAATACCGCAACCTGTTCATCAAAACTGCGCGATTATGGATGAAACGCATAACAGTGATACCCATTGTCCAAAAACTTTACAAAACACATCAAGAAATTGCAACTTCCTCCAATAACTCCAGCAAAGCTACAAAAAACTGCGCTACTCGGAAGATCTTACATTTTAAGGAGATACCTGGTTTATACCTAGGATGCTGGCAGCAGCCCGTTTCAACCATTAGTGCCAATCAATTTGAGTGTTCAGTTGACTGAGTTTCATGTTTTATGAATAAAAGTTTTATAATAATAATAATAAAGTTGGAAGGGATCTTGGAGGTCATCTAGTCCAACCCTCTGCTCAGGCAGGAAACCCTATACCATTTCAGACAAATGGCTGTCCAGTCTCTTCTTAAAAACTTCCAGTGTTGGAGCATTCACCACTTCTGGAGGCAGGTTGTTCCACTGGTTATTTGTTCTAACTGTCAGGAAGTTTCTCCTTAGTTCTAGGTTGCTTCTCTCCTTGATTAGTTTCCATCCATTGCTTCTTGTCCTGCCTTCAGGTGCTTTGGAGAATAGCATGAGTCCCTCTTTCTTGTGGCAGCCCCTGAGATATTGGAACACTGCTATCATGTCACCCCTCACCCTTCTCTTGATTAAATTAGACATACCCAATTCCAGCAGCCATTCCTTATATGTTTTAGCCTCCAGTCCCCCAATCATCTTTGTTGCTCTTCTCTGTACTCTTTCTAGAGTCTCAACATGTTTTTTACATCGTGGTGACCAAAACTGGATGCAGTAGTCCAAGTGTGGCTTTACCAATGCATTGTAAAGTGGTATTAGTACTTCACATGATCTTGATTCTATCCCTCTGTTAATGCAGCCTAACACTGTGTTGGCTTTTCTGGCAGCTTCAGCACACTGCCGGCTCATATTTAAGTGATTGTCCACTAGGACTCTGAGATCCCTCTCACAGTTGCTACTATTGAGCAGGGTATCACCTATACTATACCTGTATATTTGGTTTTTCTTGCCTAAATGTAGAACTTTATTTTTTTCACCACTGAATTTCATTTTGTTAGATAGCACCCAGTGTTCCAGTTTGTTCAGATCCTCCTGTATCTTAAGCCTATTCTTTGGAGTGTTGACTATTCCTGTCAGCTTGGTGTCATCTGCAAATTTGATGAGTTACCCCATTATCCCCTCATCCAAATAATTGATGAAGATGTTGAGGAGAAAAGAGCCCTGGAACACCCCACTACACATTTCCCTCCATGTAGATGCAGTTCCATTGAGGACCACACGCTGAGTACAGTTGGTCAGTCAGCTACGAATGCATCTGGTGGCAATGTTGTCCAACCCACATTTTTCTATCTTATCAAGTAGTAGGTTGTGATCTACTTTATCAAATGCTTTACTGAAGTCCAAGTAAATTATATCCACAGTATTCCTCTGGTCCACTAATTTTGTCACTTGGTCAAAGAATGCAGTGCGATTTGTCTGACATGATCTGTTTTTGCCAAACCTATGTTGGCTTTTAGTAATGACTTTGTTTGCCTCTAGGTGTTCGCTGATTTGTTGTTTATCTTTTCCAGAATCTTCCCAGGTATTGAGGTCAGGCTGATAGGTAAGTAGTTTCCTGGATCTATTTTTTCCCCTTTTTTGACCCCAAGTAGTATTTTAAATTCACAATTCAGGACTTTTGATGGAGAGAGAAGGATTATTCTATGGGATACATTAAATTGAGGGCCATTCAAAATCTTATTACTTGGAGTGATCATATGGACAATGTTTTTTTTCCCCCCCAATCAATTTAGTAAAAAATTTAATTAAGTGATAAATCACAAGTTATTGCAGTAGCTTGGTTTTCCCCACATTTTTTCGATTTATATTATGGATTTCAACAGAAACAACAATAACAATTTATTAAATTTATATTCCACCTGATTTCCTGGGACTCTGGGTGGTTTTTTGTTGTTGTTGTTGTTAGCTGCGAAGTCGTGTCCGACCCATCGCGACCCTATGGACAACATTCCTCCAGGCCTTCCTGTCCTCTACCATCTTCTGGAGTCCATTTAAGCTCACGCCTACTGCTTCAGTGACTCCATCCAGCCAACTCATTCTCTGTCGTCCCCTTCTTCTATTGCCCTCAATCTTTCCCAGCATTAGGCTCTTCTCCAGTGAGTCCTTCCTTCTCATTAGGTGGCCAAAGTATTTGAGTTTTAGCTTCAGGATCTGGCCTTCTAAAGAGCAGTCAGGATTGATCTCCTCTAGGACTGACCAGTTTGATCGCCTTGCAGTCCAAGGGACTCGCAGGAGTCTTCTCCAGCACCACAGTTCAAAGGCCTCAATTCTTTGGCGCTCAGCCTTTCTTATGGTCCAACTTTCACTGCCATACATTGCAACTGGGAAGACCATAGCCTTGACTACACACACTTTTGTTGACAGGGTGATGTCTCTGCTTTTTAGTGTGCTGTCTAGATTTGCCATGGCTTTCCTTCCGAGGAGCAAGCGTCTTTTAATTTCTTGGCTACAGTCCCCATCTGCAGTGATCTTGGAGCCCAGGAAAATAAAATCTGGGTGGTTTATATTTGCTAAAAAAACACTTGAAAATACAAAAACAGCAGAAGACAAAGGAACAACAACGGCAAAGAAAACAAACTAGGAGGGGAACAAAAGGAAGAAAAAGGCATCAGTCTGTCCACACCAAAGGATGTTGGGAGGGTATTTAGAGAAGGAGGTTCAAGTTCAGTTTTCTGTCTTCCTCCAGGTGTCTCAAAGGTTTAAAAATAACTTGGTTCCACTACATTTTAGAAGAATGCAAAATCAAGCTTTCCCTTGTGCAAAAGCATTGATGGATAAGTATTCACTTGCATAACATATCTTCAAGCATTCGTTTAAGGCATAGAAACGGAAAAGAAAATTATTCTACTTTCAGATGAAAACTTTCAATCACTTTTTAAAAATACAGCGATGCCAATTAAAATTTGGTTAATTCATGTTTTAGTTAACTGCAGCAGGGAATCACGCACAGTAGGAAACAAGAGCTTTGAAATGATAAAAGCTATATTCAACAGTACTAGTTTGTAAAATGTAACTATATTAAAATGATTTTGGTCCCTTCTACATTTTTTCCTTTGGGACAGAGATTTAGTTACAGGTTATAGATGTGTGTGTAGGAGAATTTATTTATTTATTTATTTTTATTTTAATTCCATTTATATCCCGCCCTTCTCCGAAGACTCAGGGCAGCTTACAAGCTTAGCAGTAGCCTTCATTCTATGTATATGCCTGCTTATTAGGGCTTTCACACACACCCCAAGCGGCATTATTACAAAGTCAGCTTATTGCCCCCAACAATCTGGGTCCTCATTTTACCTACCTCGGAAGGATGGAAGGCTGAGTCAACCTTGAGCCTGGTGGGATGCGAACCTGCACTAATTGCAGGCAGCTGGTGTTACTTAAGGAGGCATTAGCCCACTGCTCCACCAAGAATATCAGCTTCTGAAGAAAAAAAAACCCTGATGTTTGAATCACTCTCTCAAATGTGGAAACTAATCAAGGAGGGAACCAACCTAGAACTAAGGAGAAATTTCCTGACAGTTAGAACAATAAATCAGTCGAACAACCTGCCTCCAGAAGTTGTGAATGCTGCAACACTGGAAGCTTTTAAGAAGAGGTTGAACAACCATTTGTCAGTAATGGTATAGGATTTCCTGCCTGAGCAGGGGGTTGGAGTAGAAGACCTCCAAGGTCCCTTCCAACCCTGTTTATTCTTATTTGATTTGATTCAATTTGATTCGATTCACATGTGCGTGTTCAAATGAAACATTCAGAATATTTGCTGACCTAGACATGGTGCTTATTGATCTTTAGCAATTATCAGGAAAGTTTCTCCCCTCCATCCACTTTCAATGGAGCTTCTTCATTTAGTTAATCTGAAATTTTATCCACCTCCTCCCCAAAAGAATTCATGATAATCATGCATATTTATATATTTTGAATTATAGCTTATTTCACTAACTAGTAAATGTTTAAGCAAAAAATAATAATGATTTTCGTATTTGCTTCCTAGACATTATTATTGTACATACGGTAGAAATTTTTGAAATTTATATTTTAGGCTACAGTCTTTATGTTTTCTAAAACATCTTGGGAAAACGTCTGCTTCGAAAAGTGGCATCCAATTTTAAATAAATAAATGAACCTACTCATTTGCTCTGAGTGCAAACAACTTAATGAAGGATTGTGAGATGCTACTGAAATCATTGTATGTATATCTCTGTGCCGAATAACGGAGTGGAATCTCACATTTCTTGGCTTAGCTTCGTCCCCCAATAAATGCTATATGAACAAACAGAGAAAAGGAAATTAGCTTATAACAAGTGCCAACCCAAAATGGTACAGCTGTCAAATTCTGCTTTCTCCCATATGTTCTGTATTATGGGAGGATCAAAATCTCTTTCTCTAGCAGCTTTGATACAACTGCCTTATGGGAGGGATTATCCCTTACTATCAAAAAGAAAAGCTGCAAAGCAGATACCAATCTATTCTTCCAAAGCAATGATCCTGAAAGGCATCTTTTCAACCAAACCATATACAGTTAAAAAAAAAATCCAAATTCTACATAAGGCCTTCCTTGACTGCTAAAGCAACTGGTGGATGAAGACAGAAGAAAGGCAAAAAAAGGTGTATTGCAGAAAAATGTTCATACAGACTGTGGGAAAGTTAATCCTTTTTAGCACATTTATATTACCAAGGAGAGAGAAGGACGTGGAGAAGGAAAGGACTAGGAAATCTTTACTGGAAGTTGAGGAAGAGCAGCAGTAACAAAAAAAAGGGCATTCAGGAGTGACTTGCTATGGCAGAAGGGGAAGCTCAGTTCACTGACAGCTTAACTCCAGATGCTTTATTCATATTAAAATATAAGTGTCTTCCCTGCATTCTGTGCAAAAAATCTACCATTTCATATTCACTATCTTTCTACCACTTCTGACACGGTATAGGCAGACTTCAAAGCTGGTTGACCCAGCAAGAAAAAAGAATCCAATGTATCGAGGGAGGGTTTCCATGAAATGTCAATTTGTTCCAATAAAAGAATAGAATAGAATAGAGCTGAAAGGTATCTTGGAGGTCTTCTAGTCCAGCCCCCCATCAAGCAGGAGAACCTATACCATTTCAGACAAGTGACTGTCCAGTATCTTCTTTAAACACCCCAGTGATGGAGCACCCACGACTTCTGAGGGCAAGCTGTTCCACTGGTTAATTGTCCTCACTGTCAGGAAGTTTCTCCTTGATTCCAGGTTGCTTCTCTCTTTGATCAGTTTCCAACCAATATTTCTTGTCCTGCCCTCTGGTGCTTTGGAGAATAATTTGACCCCCTCTTCTTGGTGGCAGCCCCTCAAATACTGGAAAACTACTATCATGTCACCCCTATTTCTTCTGTTCTTTAGACTAGCCAAATCCCAGTCCTGCAGCTGTTCTTCGTATGTTTTAGTCTCCAGGCCTTTGATCATTTTAGTTGCTCTTCTCTGAACTTTTTCCAAGGTCTCAACATCTTTTTTGTAGTATGTGACCAAAATTGGCTGCAGTATTCCAGGTGTGGAAGGGATCCTCTGGATTACATCAAAGGAGTTTGAAAGCAAACAGAATTATGGCCATGTTTATATCATGGGAAAAGAAAATTGTTTCGGAGTTACTCTTTAAAAAATAATTAGATTAGTGCTCTGTAAATCCTAATTTACTACCTTCAAGGAAATAAATAATTAAATTTTCAGGAGATGATACAGTAAGAAACAGTGAGCTTTAAAGTAAGAGACATTACATAAGGTTTTCTTCTGAATTCATCTTTAGATGTTGTGTTGTTTTAACTGATTTTGCTTTTAAACTGGTATAGAACAAGTCTATTTTCTCAAGTCCAATTTTAAATTCCAAAAATTTTATGGTGCACTCACAGATAAGGACATAAGAAAAGTCCTGGTAGTTGCAGATTGAAAACTAAAAGGATCATGCATTGTTTGACATTGTTTAGAAAACTTTGGGATCTTTCATTCATCTACATTTAATATGTTTCTACTGGAGGTGGGTAGATATATATATTTTTTAAAAAAATGTGGTTGCAACCGCATTTCATTATGAACTATTTTATTGATAAATATATATTCTGAACCTTGGTAAAATATTACAGAGGAGCCAATATGAACATGTATTTAATGGTTTGAACATTTCTTTCCATATGATTCTTTACTATGGGCCAATAACAGATTTGTGCATTAGTAAAATATTATAGAAAAAATGTATCAAGATTGATTTATTTCTATCTTTCATCAGTCTATATCCCGAATATAGTGATTTGATAGAATAAAAAAATATAAATTGATTGTGGAACAAACAAGTACATTATATTTATATTACAGTAAATATGTATAGTAATGAATATGCTTACTTACAGTTACAAATCTCTCTAGAAATAATTAAAGAAACACAGTTGAAAGCAAAAGTGATCTACAAGGAATTTGTATTGTCAACTACTAAATCATAACCACCCAGCTGATTTTTCCAATTCTACATGTAAAAATTCTACTGGCAGTTTGATTATAAATTAAATATGCATAGAAAGCTAACCAAATTATCCTATCAATAAGGTATTCAAACTTCCTTTATGAAGAGATAGGCAAAGTCATCTCAAAACTCCTTCCAAAGCAAATTCTTTAAATTTGGGTTTACTTATGGTATGATAATGTTTTGTATGTACATTTCTTCTGACCACTACTAGTCAAAAATATTTACAGTTTTTGGAAGCAGTTCTAACATGAACAGCAACACCAACAATGCCCTGTCACTATAATTTTCAGTTCCCTGAAAACAAAACAATCTCTAGCTGAACAGAAGAATTCCAGAATGAGATTATTTCAGTGTATTATAATCACTAAAACAGTGGACAAAATTATGTTTGAATGTACCATGAACTTCTCATAAAGTTTGTAAAATACTACAAAAGTTGGATGAGTGGTATCAGCAGTCTGTTTAGTCACTTTGTGAAATCAAGCATCCTTTTTTGTTGCTCTTTTTATTACTATTCTTTTATTGTTGTATGCAAATAAGTTCTTTTCTGGCTTTGGAAGCAGGGTGCCTTCTAAAATCAGTTTAAGATTGTTTTATGTGATTAAATAGATCAGGTGATTAGCCTGGCCACGTTCACTGACAAGACAATAGTTTGAAACAATACTATTCATATATCTAACAGTTATAGATGAATCACTTTTTGCTTCTTTTATTTAATTCAGGTTGATCCTGAAGTTCATTCCTAAAAGCTGAACAAATATGTAGAAACCTAAGCACATGCAAAGTTGAGCCTCTCAAATTCAAGAACGCCACAATTTCAAAAGCTTCAAAGTTTCAACCATACTTTTTCAGGATTTCATTTTTAAATAATGAAGCTGTACTCCAAAATTCTTACTGACAAATGTTGTGTGCAGTAGGAGTATGAAGTAACCTATTTCAAACTTTCTTTTTCTTTATGTATTAACATGTTGTATTCATGTTTACAAATGAATTTGTAAATGTTTGATATAGGGGATTAATCGGCAGCTTTGTTTCAATCTTATTTGTTGAAGCTGTGTGTATATATAAGTGTACTGGCATGCACAAATTGGTTTTTGAATGCATATTCTAATGTACTCCTTGGTTTGTTTTGGAGGCATGCATTTCACCCAGAAAACTTTTGACAACTTCACGGGAGAGAAGTAAAGTGATTTGAAACTCAAATTCATTTTACATTACAGAGAGATAAAAGATAAAAGACAAGCAGAAGCAAGTGATTTCGAATGCATAAGAAGACTCAGCCCAGAGTCACCCGCTCCTGTTCCCCCAAACCTACTCCATTATGTACTTTGGACAAAACCCTTGACTGTAATGAACCACAAACACAAACTTGGCTTCTTCATTTACATTCAGTATGAGAAGAGATCTGCTTCTAATGAGCACTGCTGGTCACCCTTCCCCAGCTGCTGAAAGAAGCCCGCTGTTTCTCCAGGGAAGCCACCACTGAGTAAATCCTCGGGCTTCGGATGGCAAATCACATTGTGCTACACACTGCTAGCTCATCCTTCCATCCGTGATGCTCTTACACTCAGTCTGCCATCTCCTTAGGAATCAAAGAGGCAGCGGGGGTTCTCAGATCTCCTTACTGTACATACACAGAGATTTTAATCCAATTATGCAGCTTCTGCTCAGCATGGGATGCTCTGCCTGTTTCCTATTCTTCTTTTTCATTTGTTTTCACTAAAGAAGCTTAATTTGTTTGGAAACTTTTTAGAGGCGCGGATTCAGCCATTGACAAAGAGAAAGCTGGAAATCATGGGACATGTTAGAGCAGTGGGATGGAAATAGCATTGTGACCTCATTTAAAAATAATCCATCAAAATCTTATTAGGAAGTCTTTTTTTTCATTCTCATGTTCACCAACACTGCAAAAACCCACTCTTAAAATGCCCTAGTAACTTAAGTACCTATGATGTCCATTGAGTATAGATTTTGATATTTAACAGAATCAGAAATTTTACCTTGCACTTTCTTAAGTTTACATTTAAAAATAATAATAATAATAAAGTTGGAAGGGACCTTGGAGGTCATCTAGTCCAACCCCCTGCTCAGGCAGGAAACCCTATACCATTTCAGGCAAATGGCTCTCCAGTCTCCTCTTAAAAACTTCCATTGTTGGAGCATTCAGCACTTCTGGAGGCAGGTGAATGCTGGTTAATTGTTCTAACTGTCAGGAAGTTTCTCCTTAGTTCTAGGTTGCTTCTCTCCTTGACTAGTTTCCATCCCTTTTTTGAATATGGGAACTACATCAGCTCTTTTCCAGTCCTCTGGTAGTTCCCCAGTGCTCCAGGATCTTTGAAAAATATAGTTCAGTGGTTCTGAAATCACGTCTGCCAGTTCCTTGAGAACCTTGGGGTGTAATCCATCTGGTCCTGGTGATTTGAACTCGTCTAGGCTGGACAGGTGCTCACTTACCATTTTCTTGCCTATCTTAACTTGTGTTTTTATTCTGTTTTTTATGGTACTGGTTTTGGTAGGTTGGACTGGCACTGGTTTTGGTAGGTTGTACAAATTAATAAGAACAAGACCCAAGTGACTGCATGGAATTTACCTGAAAGAAAAGCAATATCTGAAGTAAACATCAGGGTCCAATATTATTCTTAAATTTATTATGTACCTGGGAATTCATTTTACAAAAAAACCACAAATAGTTGCTTATTTAAAAATAATTATTCAGTTGTTTCACATATTGGAAAAGCACTTTAAAAATAGTTAAAACTGTCCCTATTGGGGTTAGGGTTAGAGTTTTACCAAGGCTCAACTTTCTATTTCAAATCATCCCAATAAGAATTAAAGACAAGACATTAAACCATTGGCAGAGACAAATATGGTCAAATAAAAAACCAAGGATTAAGGTTAAGATTTTACAAAACTGTCAGTATAAAGTTGACTGTAGTATGAAATTTCAAACTGGACTATTGAGCCAGCTATACTACTTGGATCACAGACTGTATCATCTTAAGGCTGGGTTATTTCTTTAAGGAAACAGGATTCTCAGCTGGTTGCATAAGTAGTTTTTGGCTTGATAATATTTATCACTTCCTGATTCAATTTTAAACACTCATTTTCATGAAGACAAATGTATAAAAAGTTTGAACAATGGAGAAATAATAATTTGTGCAGGCTGCATGACCTGCCTCTTAATAAAACAAAGATGAAATTTTTTCAAAAGGTAAAAATCACCTTACTGGTTCCAATACACTTAAGTAGGCTGTTTAGTTCACAACAAATTATGAAATCAGGGTGGAAGACGTGACCCAATCTAAAAATCTGATAACACATAACTCAGAATATTTGTTTCTGTAATACAGTTCTGAAACTGAACAAGTTAAAGATTATGATTAAATGCATGCAAAATATAAACAGACCCATCAATGTGCAATGGAAGACAACTATTGAATTCATTGTAAATGTCACATTTAGAGAAAACTGGTACAAGATGTTTTACCACAGTGTTGATTGCCAAAATAGGTAACTCATTTTCTAAAAATGGTTGGAGCTATTAATTTGGATCATTATTTTATATTTGGTGGCAATGCTGTGAAACTGAGCAATTCCAGAAGATGATTTATTATAAAATGAAACAAAATTCAAAGGATGAATTATTTTCCATAGCAGTTGCTTTTCTATTAAACTTTATATTCCAACAAAGTACACCCAGTCAGCTCTATATATAATAACAACTAATAGGAGATTTTATGGCTTTATTGGAAATCACATAAAAATTCCTATTTAGAAGAATTGCAAACTAAGCTGTAGGAACATGCAACAGTGTCAAAAAAAATAAATTCATATAAAAAAAACAAGTCTTGTACAAGATTTAACTAAACTTGGAAACCATTTATACATTATAACTCTATATATGGGCTAGTACCACATTTCAAATTTAGATTTCTGAACATGAGGCTTTAATACATTAACTCAAGCTCAAATCATTGCATAAGGATAAAATTTTAGACTAGATTGAAATTTTTCTTAATAGTTCACTTTGATTTATTCATACTGTACTCACTAGTTCAATTACTGAAAATTAACCTGATCTTCTATTGTTTATTTTTTCTGTATTTCTTATTAGTAATATTTTAAAATTTCTACTAAAATAAATGTTAAAAAATTAATTCAGCACCTCTGTCTTAATTTGGATGTGGATTTATGTAGCTCTAGTGTGAAGAAAATAATTGTATTGGGGAATTTAGCCATTGTTCAGATTTTTACTTTCAAATAATGTTAGCAGAAAGAGTATTTACATTTTGCTGTTCTGCTCTGTTTCATCATTTTTGTAAAACACTTTCCTCTGCATTATCTGCATTTGCAAGGGCACTTGTATGTGTAAGCTAGACAGCCCAAAGAAAGCTACAAAGCTAATGTCCATACCACCATTCTCCACTTTCCTTTTCCTTTCTGGTTAGGTATTTTGGGAGTTGAAGTCCACATATCTTAGAATTGCCAAGGTTGAGAAACACTGATTGATACAGATGGTTTTCAGATGCAACCATAAAGCATTTCTCAAAAATCATGAGAAAGTCATAATACATGTAAAGGATATACATATATACATAGAAATATATCAACAATGCTTCTGTTTTGGACTGTAGTAGCTAAATTTTGAAATGTAAAGTTTATAAGAGGAGGCTAAGGAGATACCTGAACAGAAATTCTTTCCCATTCTCTTTCTCAATTTATAGACCACTTCAGTCAACCAATTCTGAGAGCAGTAAGTACAATAGAACAATAATACATCATAATATGAGGACAACACAGAAGTAAATTGTTATTATTAAACAATTTCTGGCATGGAAATGGCAGAATACTCCAGTGCAAAAAAGTTTCTGAAAATCCATGATAGTGGGAGCTATTCTTGCTCAGAAGACCCAATGTTCCAAAGGAGGGGAGTTTCCATCAAAAATGCCTTATTTAGGGACTCTTTTGCCACAGCTCTCAATAGATATTGATAGATATTCTCAGAGCAGTAGAAACTAAATAGGACTGATGCTCTCAAAGATACCCAGGTCCCAAAGTGTTTCAAACTAAGATCCCTGGTATCAGATCCTTTGTAACCTCATACTTGAACTGGTTTTTGTTTATGTCAACTGATTTTGTTTACTTCTCTTTTTCCCAAGGAGGTATGTGAATTGTATATGGAGTTATGCCATTTCCCCCCCCAAGAACTGCTCAGAACTGCTGGGAAGTGCTACATTCTGTAAGTTTTGGGAAAGCTGCACCAGAAAAGTAGCTAGGGCCCTGATTGGATTGCATTGTATTTGAACTGTATTTGGGGCCCTGATTGGATCTGCATTGCTTTTGAGCAGTATTTCAACTGCTCAGAGCTGCTGGGAATTATATAACTAAAAATTGAAAACAGCAGCGTACATTCAAGGCAAGTGCGTCTGAGACTCCTTGTATCTAAGAATGTATGGCTTAGTTCAGTGCAACACTTGTTTTGCAGCGGTCTTTCGCAGTACCCTTTTCAAACTTGGAAACTCTCCTATCTGTAAACAAATCACTAGTCTACAAGGACGGATTATTTATCTAGGGTCTGTAATCTGTGCTCTTCAGGCAGAAATTAGGTGTCCAGTTCGGCCCTTCTACTCTATTGAGCCTCCGTGCTATCAGCCCCCTCTACCGCAACGTTCCTGCAGGAGAAGGGCAGTGTGGACAACCGTGGGATCTGGCAGGGTAAGATCTGTGAACCATAAACACAAAGCTTTTGCTGTGTCCCTGCACAACAGATACAGGGCCCTTTCTGACCTTAATAGGGACATTAAGGAGACAGGTAAGGGTATCTGTGATAATAACTCAAATAAGCAGGGGATCGTGGTCCAAGATGAAAAACTTGTTTTCAACAGGGAGAAGTGCGAATCTGGTATTACACACCAGTCATGCAAGAACAGAAAGGCATCCAAAAAGAGAAGCCACCTTCTGGTTGGTGATTCAATTATAAGGGATGTAAATCTGGGAAAGGACACAGAGGTTTTGAAAGAGGTCAGGTGTCTTCCAGGTGCTACTACCAGTAGGGACAAGAAGTGTACCGTATTTTCCAGCGTATAGGACGACTGGGCGTATAAGATGACCCCCAACTTTTGAGAAGATTTTCAAGATTTTTCGTCTTATATGCTGGAAAATACTTACATGCCAGTTGCCAAGTGTCCGACACAAGCCCGATTCAGCCCTGTCTGATGCAGATGGTGCAAAGCCTCCGTTTTGAAGCCCAAAGGGGCTTTTCCTTCCACCCACCCTTTGGAATAAACGCAAGAGCTGCGTTCACACGATGCGCTCTTCCAGGCCAGACTCTGCAAACGGCACGTCAGAAGCCACAACCACCATGGGAACTCTGAGTCCCTGCCTTTCGGTAGCCTGCACGGCTGAGTGCAATCCGGCTTTGAGAGCACATTTGCAGATGGAGCAGCTGCCGTGTCTGGAGCCAAGCCCCGCCCGGGAGGCGGTCGGCCAGGCAGGCCTGGAAGACGCGCTGGAGAGCCGGGCTTGGGGCGGCCATGCCAAGGCCGGCTGGCAAGGGCCGCTGCGTGGTCTGCGGGTGAGAGGGGCACCAGGCCGCCAAGTACCGCTGTCCAGACTGCTGGGAGAGATAGTGGGTAGCAGGGCATGCTCTGCTTATGCTCAGATGCTGCTTGGGTGAGGGGGAGGGGCTTCCTGCTGCTCCTGGGGTCTGGCGTTTGCAAGGGGGAGGGGAAGGGGCTTAGAGGCTCTTGGGGGTGGGAAGGGAGAGTCACGTTGGAGGGGGGACTGGACTAAGGAGGCTTGAAGTTGCTTTGCAAGAACGGGGGCGCTCGATTGATTTATGTACTATTTTCCAGCGTATAAGACGACTGGGCGTATAAGATGACCCCCCAACTTTTGAGAAGATTTTCATGGGTTAAAAAGTCATCTTATACGCCGGAAAATATGGTATTTCTAAAATAATCAAGAATGCCAGCACAGACTGTGATGTGGAGGCTATTGTACATCTTGGCACTAATGATCTGTCCCAAAAAGATGTACTCTCTGTGCAGAATGATTTCCAGAGCTTGGGGCAGGAACTTAGCAGAATAGGCTGTAGGCTTACTTTTTCAGAGGTTTTACCAGTGTATAAGGAGCAAAATGGACAAGGCCAAAGTATAGCACAATTCAATATGTGGCTAAAGGAGTGGTGTAAAGAGGAAGGCTTTGGATATATTAGTCACGATGTCTGTAGCTGGTCCAATGAAAAAATGTACAAAAGAGATGGTTTGCATCCTTCAAAGAAAGGGACTGAGTTACTCAGCTATAAATTCACAGATTTTCTGGAGGAATATTTAAACTAAACAGCGGGGACAGTGAGTTAATTGATATAGAACATCCTTGTCCCCACCAATCTAAAAATTATAGGGCATGTAACATAGATGTGTGTGTGGACAAGAATATCAACCTTGCTCTCAAGCAAAATCAAGCTTCTATTAGCAAGTGCCACACAAAGTGCAATAACCAAATAGGTGGTAAGACAATAGGGGAACTCAGGCACCACACAGGGTATGTAGAAAGTAAACACAGGGTCAGACATAAAGGACTCAAATGTCTATACACCAATGCACAGAGTATGAACAGCAAACAGGGTGAACTAGAAATTCAGGTTATGAGGGCAGATATAATATTGTTGGCATTACGGAAATATGGTGGGATGAAACCCACAAATGGAACACACAGCTAGAGGGATTTAAATTATTTAAAAGAAACAGACCAAATAAAAGAGGAGGTAGAGTTGCCCTCTATATAAAGAATAACTACATCTCTACAGAAATAGAGCACAACAATAATGAAAACTGTAAACTTGAATGCATTTGGGTCAATATAAAAGGGGGGGGAACTGACATTGCCATAGGTGTATACTATAGGCCACCCAACCAAACAGAGGAAATATATGAACTTTTTGCTAGTCAGCTAACTAAGGTATGTAGGAAGCACATCACAATAGTAATGAGGGATTTTAACTACCCTGACATCAACTGGGAGACAAACTCCACACCAAGTGGAAGATCAAACACATTCCTGACAAACCTAGCAGACAATTTTGTTATCCAAAAAGTAGAGAAGGGGATTAGCCATTTTGGATCTAATTCTCACTAACAGAGATGAAATGATAGAAGGTGTTGAAGCCACAGGAACCTTGGGAGGAAGTGATCATGCAATATTGGAATTCAACATTCTGGAAGCACAAGCAAAAGAACACAGTCAAACTAGAGTCCTAGACTTTAAGAGAGCTAATTTCAATAAACTTAGTGAGGGCTTGGGAAGGATTCCATGGATGAGAATCCTCAAGGGGAAAACAACTTGGGAAATTTTGAAAAGTGAGATAATAAAAGCCCAGTCTAGCACAATACCAACAAATAGGAAAAATAACAGCTCTCAAAAGAAACCAGCGTGGCTGCATAAAGAACTCTCTGACAAATTGAAAGATAAAAAGGACAAGTATAGAAAGTGAAAAAAGGGGCACATAACTAAGTCAGAATATCAGCAAATAGCCCGAGCCTGCAATAATGAAGTGAGGAAAGCTAAGGCTCAAAATGAACTAAGACTTGTGACCAAAGTCAACAATAACAAAAAAAAGCTTCTTTCAACATGTAAAAAACAAGAAAAAAAGGAAAGGAAATGATTGGTCCATTAGTGGGGGAAAGTGGCAAGAAGGTGACAAGCAACAGGGAGAAAGCAGAACTATTTAACTCGTTTTTTGTATCTGTCTTTACACAAAGGGAAAAAACAGACCAACCTATCAAAAATAGTGCCATAAAAAACAGAATAGAAACACAAGTTAAGATAGGCAAGGAAATGGTAAGTGAGCATCTGTCTAGTCTAGATGAGTTCAAATCACCAGGACCAGATGGATTACACCCCAAGGTTCTCAAGGAACTGGCAGACGTGATCTCAGAACCACTGAACTATATTTTTCAAAGATCCTGGAGCACTGGGGAACTACCAGAGGATTGGAAAAGAGCTGATGTAGTTCCCAGCTTCAAAAAAGGGGAAAAAATGGATCCAGGAAACTACAGACGTATCAGCCTGACCTCAATACCTGGGAAAATTCTGGAAAAGATAATCAAACAATGAATCAGTGAGCACCTAGAGGCAAACAAAGTTATTACTAAAAGCCAACATGGGTTTGTCAAAAACAGATCATGCCAGACAAATCTTATTGCATTCTTTGACCAAGTGACAAAATTAGTGGATCAGAGGAATGCTGTGGATATAATTTACTTGGACTTCAGTAAGGCATTTGATAAAGTAGATCACAACCTTGTATTTGATAAGATAGAAAAATGTGGGTTAGACAGCATCACCACCAGATGGATTTGTAGCTGGCTGACCGGCCGTACTCAGCATGTGGTCCTCAATGGAACCACATCTACATGAAGGGAAGTATGTAGTGGGGTGCCCCAGGGATCTGTTCTGGGACCAGTGCTTTTCAACATCTTCATCAATGATTTGGACGAAGGGATAAATGGGGAACTCATCAAATTTGCAGATGACACAAAGCTGGCAGGAATAGCCAATAGTGCAGAATATAGGCTTAAGATACAGGAGCATCTGGATAGACTTGAACACTGGGCGCTATCTAACAAAATGAAATTCAATTGTGAAAAAAGTAAGGTTCTACATTTAGGCAATAAAAACCAAATGTACAGGTATAGTATAGGGGGTACCTTGCTCAAGAGGGATCTCAGAGTCCTAGTGGACAATCACTTAAATATGAGCCAGCAGTGTGCTGCAGCTGCCAAAAAAGCCAACAAAGTACTGAGGTGCATTAACAGAGGAATAGAATCAAGATCACATGAAGTATTAATACCACTTTACAATGCCTTGGTAAGGCCACACTTGGAATACTGCATCCAGTTTTGGTCACCACAATGTAAAAAAGATGTTGAGACACTAGAAAGAGTACAGAGAAGAGCAACAAAGGGATTAGGGGACTGGAGACTAAAACATATAAGGAACGGTTGTTGGAACTGGGTATGTCTAGTTTAATGAAGAGAAGGACGAGCGGGGACATGATAGCAGTGTTCCAATATCTCAGGGGCTGCCACAAAGAGGAGGGACTCAAGCTATTTTCCAAAGCGCCCGAAGGCAGGACAAGAAGCAACGGATGGAAACTAATCAAGGAGAGAAGCAACCTAGAACTAAGGAGAAACTTCCTGACAGTTAGAACAAATAACCAGTGGAACAACCTGCCTCCAGAATGAAATGAACCTTTATTGTCAAAGTACAACTATGTGTACATTGAGATTAGCTGAGCCTCCCTTTGTGCTCCCACCCCCCAACACAAAGTGACAACAAACCCTCCATCTTACTACACCATGTAAACCAACTACACCACACACCGGCCTCCCAAGTCAATTCTGCATAAAATTCACAAAAGTTATTTCTCATTCAAAAGCCTAACAGCCCACAGATAAAAGCTGTTTTTCAGCCTGTTGGTGCAGCTGGCTATACTCCTATATCTCCTACCCAATGGTAGGAGAGTAAACAGATACCATCCCGGGTGTGAGTCATCCCTGAGTATTTTCCTTACTCTTCCAAGGCAACGAGCCCTGGCGATGTCACCCAGTGGTGTCAGGGGACAGCCCACAATCTCTTGTGCTGTACTCACCACCCTCTGTAATGCTTTCCTATCCGCGGCTGTCAGACCAGCATACCAAACCACAATACCATACGAGAGGACGCTCTCTATAGTAGACCGGTGAAAGAGGGTCATTAGCCGTTGTTCTACCCTGTTCCTCCGCAAGACTCTGAGAAAGTGAAGCCTCTGTTGGCCCTTTATAGCCACCTGGGTTGTATTAACTTTCCAGGTCAGATCTTCACAGAGGTAGACTCCCAGAAATTTAAAGGAGGAAACTCTCTCCACACAGTCCTCTCCGGTGTAAAGTGGGGCAGGTTCCTCCTTTTTTCTCCGGAAGTCTAACACCATCTCTTTCATCTTGCCGATGTTTAGGTGCAAGTTGTTGTTACTACACCATATAGATAGTTTTTGTACCTCCACCCTGTATGCTGTCTCATCCCCACCTGTAATGAGACCCACCACAGTTGTATCATCTGCGAACTTAATTATTGCAGTGGATGGGTCAGATGATACACAGTCATATGTGTATAAAGAGTACAGGTAGGGGCTAAGCACACAGCCCTGTGGCGAGCCGATGCAAAGCTTCAGGGGGGTGGACAAAGCGGACCTGACCCTCACTGTTTGTAATCGGTCCCTAAGAAAGTCTTGAATCCAATTGCAGATGGCGGGGGAGAATTTCAAGTCAGTCAGCTTCTCGATGAGAAGCTTGGCAAAATGGTGTTGAAAGCTGAGCTACAGTCAACAAAAAGCATCCTGACATAACTTCCAGGTTTCTCAAGATGACTTGCTACAGAGTGTAAAGCAGTAGCTATGGCATCGTCTGTCGACCTATTTCCCCTATAGGCAAATTGATGTTTATCAAAATCCAGTGGGAGGCATGTCCTGAGATGTTGGAGAACCAATCTTTCGAAGCATTTCATGAATACAGACGTTAATGCAATAGGTCTGTAGTTGTTCAGGCACTCAACTGTGGTTTTCTTGGGGACCGGGACAATGGTAGCTGCTTTCAAGCACAATGGTACACATGCCGTTTGCAAAGAGATGTTAAAAATCCTTGTCAGGACCCCTGCTAATTGGTCGGCACAATTCCTAACCACTATCCCCAGCACCCCATCTGGGCCTGCGGCTTGGCTGGGATTCACAGCCTTCAATACAGCTCTCACTTGATGTTCACACAGGGTGAGTGGCTGAGAATCAGAAGGCCAGCCAGCAGAGGCTATGGGGTCTGGGTTTTTAAACCTCGTAGCGAGCGAAGAAGATATTCAGCTCCTCAGCCAACGAGGCATCAGTGTTAACCATGCTCCTCGTACTGCCCTTGTAGTTGGTTAAGTGCTGCAGTCCCTGCCATACTTGCCTCGGATCATTGTCTGCTAAGTGGTTCTCCACCTTGTGTTAAGCTGTGAATGCTCCAACACTGGAAGTTTTTAAGAAGAGACTGGACAGCCATTTGTCCGAAATGGTATAGGATTTCCTGCCTGAGCAAGGGGTTGGACTAAATGACCTCCAAGTTCCCTTCCAACTTTATTATTATTATTATTATTAAGTTTGGCTAAGAAGCCAGGTCGTTATTGGCTATTTCCTAAAAATCCTCATAACTGGGAACTGTTTCCTTTGCATCTTCATAACTGAGAACCATGTTTCTTAAACCAACCAAAATATTTATGTATTACTTAACATTGCTACTGTTGCCCTGCTGTCTGTTCTTCTTTTATATAATCAATATAGGCAGAGTGGGAAGACTTTGTCCTGACTACTGAGTAAATAAGATATTCTAAATATAATAAGATGCTCTACCTTTTTGTGGAGAAAAGTACTTTTGGGGGCAGGCTGCACATGAGTGTTTGTGTACATACAGATATCTTGTAAGTGATATTTATATTCCAATGGAAAAGAGTAGGATGTTGCTCAGGGAGTCTTACTATTCAACCATGTTTCTCTTTGGCTAAAAGATAGTGAATATTCCTTTAAAGTATCTAGAAATTTCAGTCTGCGCATTACTAATTAATCATTGTTTCTCACTGCACTGTGTTTTGATATCCTCGGCCTCTTGCCTTACAGAAGGGAATTCAGAACATGAGACAATTCCCTGAAGATTGAAACACACATGTTGCTATTAACTCCAGTCAAGTCTAATCTTTTGGAAAAAGGAAATGCCTGCCTTTTTGGAGATCACACTCAGGTTTTGAATCAGACACTTCCCTCCCTCCCCAATACTATTGCTTCTCAGAGAGGCTCTTGTGTTGCATCAAAGTGAGAATGGCCATAATTTAAAATGACAGCTCTAAGAAGCCTCAGTATCCCTAATAGCATCATTAATTTCAAGGGGAAAACCTAAAGTGAGGTATTCTGTAACCTGAGCTCTTCCAATAAATCTATTTTCAGAAATTCTCTTGAGCCCCAAGGCTTCAGACTGCAAGAAAAGTGCACGGCTTCTCTTGCAATTCAGCAAGGGGGCCTGAGGCTGGATACCAATACCTGAGTGACAGCAGCAAGCATATATTAAAATAACAGCAATTTTAATGAGTAAGTTTGCATTTTTCATGTGGGCTTGTCTATGCGATTTCATATCCCTGGTGGGCAATTTTCTGCCACAAGAGCTCTACAGCAGTTGCAAAGCATTAGTGGAATAATATTTTCATTGAGCTGCTATATATGAATGGGTCATTTAAGAATGTATCCATTAATGGTCCTAGATATCAGTCATATCTGTTAACTCTAGGAGTCTTGGAAATATTATTGCAATGGGGTTCTCCTGTGGCTTTTATCTTCCCGATTTCAGGGCTGAAAGAAAGCCTCTTTGACAAACCAAAGGTTACATTTGCTTAATCTTTATTAAGTTGACCCGTGATGCCTGGGAATAAATTTTCTTAGTTGTCTGGAGCAAGACCAAAAGATTTCACAGCACTCTTTTTCAGGAACAGAGTACTTGATCTCCCTATCAATGTCAACTTAGATTTTCAACCTTACAAGGTAGATCAGACAAGAAACTAGATGAGCTAATTCTATTTTATTGTAAAGTTGTAAGTTGCAAATCTGAGAGTACATCTTTTCAGCATGCCCCCCCCAATCTCTTTTATAGCCCAAGAAACTAGGGAAGATTTCTTCTGAGCCTCTTGCCCTGCCACTATCCATGTGTGGGCGTTAGTCTTATCTGACCATTTCTTTGATTGTGACTCTTTTGCCTTGTCTCCCATCATCATTTTCGCATACCATTGCAATGTATCTGCTTTTTTTCTTTTTCTTTCGCCAAAAGGTATACATAGATGTCTGGAGGGTAGTTGGCGACAGAGACCAGATTTCTTTTTTTCCTATTTAGTAGCAGACCCTTGAGGAACATAACTGAACAGAGGTGAATTATGTGTAGAGCAACAGAATGTTAATGAATAGAGAACTTCATATGTTGGCATATTAGCACGCTTTTCCATTGCAAAGAAGTTTGCATATTCATAGAGGCACTCCAAGTTATTTTAAGTTAGGTCATTTACAAAATATGCTGTACAGTAAAACCTGTGTCAGTCACTTAGAGGATTTGGCGGTTGTTGTTATTTTAAACTGAGATATATTACCTGTATTCAGAACACACTCATTTGTAAAATCTACACATGGGTATTTCCTTTTTTTTTTTTTTTTGCTTATCTCTTTAAAAGTATGCTTGAAAACCAGGAAACAATAAATCTCATATTAAATGAATATACTGTGCATAGATATAGTATATATATCTAGAATAGTTGGATAAGTCTCCATTTGCTTGAATCAAGTATTTTCTTTTGGGTCTCTTATGCGGAGGATGGAAACGGAGGGAGAGAGAGAAAGAGAGAGAGAGAAATGACAACCACTTTTCCTCCTTAATTCTTTCCATATTCAAAGACTTGAAAAGGGCTCTATAGATGCCTTATGACACAAGGGATCCAAAAAGATCATTTCTCAAAAGAATCATAATAATAGAATAGCAGAATGACAGAATTGGAAGGGACCTTGGAGGTCTTCTAGTCCAACCACCTACTCAGGCAGGAAGCCCTATACCATTTCAGACAAATGTTGTCCGTTTGATTGTAATAGGGTGAAGGCATCAGAGATTCAGCACTTTTGCCTCTTTGTGGCAGCCCTGTTGCTTTCTCACTGAAAGTTAGGCCTTTGAGAAGCTATTAAAACGGAATTATTCTGGGCAGGATTTTCCTGACTTGTTGATTTCATTTATTGCACCATTGCCACCATTTCATTATTTTATTTATTTTCATTTAAGCTGGTATTTTTTTACTGTACTTGCTAATAGTTGATTGATTGTTATTGTATGCTGCCCAAAGTGACTTCTTGTCAGATGGGCAGCTATTTAACCTTGATTAATAGTTTATAGTTTATAGTTTATTCAATTTCTATACCGCCCTTCTCCCGAGGGACTCAGGGCGGTTCACAGGGCATATATAAATAGCAGTACAAAAATTAAAAAGAAATTAAACCAATGCCCAATTAAAATACAACAACGATAAAATAGTAAAAAACCCATTAAAAAACCCATATTCCCCCATCAGGCCAGACCAGCTAGTTCAAATAAGTGGGTCTTCAGCCCACGGCGGAAGGAGCGAAGGTCCGATGCCATCCGGAGCTCAACCGGCAGTTGGTTCCATAATGCCGGAGCACCCACAGAGAAGGCCCTCCCCCTGGGGGCCACCAGTCGACATTCCCTGACCGGAGGCACCCTGAGGAGGCCCTCTCTGTGAGCACGCACAGGGCGGAGGGGAGTTGATGCCGGCAGCAGGTGGTCCTCGAGGTATCCCGGACCCATGCCATGTAAGGACTTAAAGATCATAACCAAAACCTTGAACCTCACCCGGAAGACAACTGGTAACCAATGCAGCTCGCGGAGCAAAGGTGTAACATGGGAGTACCGGGAAACTCCCAAGACAACTCTCGCGGCTGCATTCTGTACCAGTTGGAGCCTCCGAGTGGTCTTCAAGGGAAGCCCCATGTAGAGAGCATTGCAGTAGTCCAGGCGAGAGGTCACGAGTGCATGAGTGACCGTACACAGGGCATCCCGGTCCAGATAGGGCCGCAACTGGCGCACCAGGCGAACCTGGGCGAAAGCCCCCCTAGTCACGGCCACTATATGATCTTCCAGAGTAAGTCGTGAATCTAGGAGGACTCCCAAGTTGCGAGCCCTATCCACGGGGGGTAAGGACTCACCCCCCATAAGAAGAGATGGAATATTTTGAATGTCCCAGGATGCCGGAATGCACAGCCACTCAGTCTTGTCAGGGTTGAGTTGAAGTCTGTTCCTCCCCATCCAGGCCCGAACCGCCTCCAGGCAACAGGACATCACATCGAGGGCATTACTGGGGTGGTTTGGGGTCGAAATAAAAAGTTGGGTATCATCGGCATATTGATGATACCCAACTCCAAAACCACGAATGATCTCACCCAGCGGTTTCATGTAGATGTTGAACAGGAGAGGCGAGAGGACCGACCCCTGAGGAACTCCACAAACGAGGGTCCTAGGGGTTGACCTCTGTCCTCCTGCCAACACCGACTGCGAGCGTCCCAGGAGATAGGAGGAGAACCACTGAAGAACTGTGCCTCCCACTCCCAATCCCCTGAGACGCCGCAGCAAGATACCATGGTCGATGGTATCGAAAGCCGCCGAGAGGTCTAATAGGACAAGGACAGAGGAATGTCCTCTGTCCCGAGCCCTCCAGAGATCATTCACCAGAGCGACCAATGCCGTCTCTGTGCTGTACCCGGGCCTGAAACCCGATTGGTACGGGTCTAGATAATCCGCTTCATCCAGAACCAGAGGGAGCTGATGCGCCACCACACTCTCAACAACCTTCGCAAGAAAGCAAAGGTTGGAGACTGGACGAAAGTTGTTTAACACAGCTGGGTCCAAGGCAGGCTTCTTGAGGAGAGGTCTCACCACCGCCTCCTTCAAGACGGTGGGGAAACTACCCTCGCTCAAAGAAGCAGATATGACTGCCTGGAACCAGCCTCGTGTCCTCTCCCTAGCTGCATAAGCCAGCCAAGAAGGGCACGGGTCCAATAAACATGTGGTGGAGCTCAACCTCCCCATAATCCTGTCCACTTCCTCAGGGGTCACAGAATCAAACTCCTCCCAGATAA
The DNA here is from genome assembly GCF_964194415.1 of Vipera berus. Classification (NCBI taxonomy): domain Eukaryota; kingdom Metazoa; phylum Chordata; class Lepidosauria; order Squamata; family Viperidae; genus Vipera; species Vipera berus. Next base: position 212,683,911 of record NC_138203.1, on the reverse strand, counting down.
ATAAATAAATAAATAAATAATAAGCTACAGAAGGGTATACATCCAATAAATAAATGAACAGGCCCGTATGTGAAGCTGGATATAAGAAAGAGAATGTTACTATCTAAAATGTTTGTGCTCTGCCTAATACCAACCCGGACTTTTGCAAAATGAGCTGCATTCTGCAAAAGTTGCTTTTTTCTTTTTCTTTGTCTTTTTCTTTTCTTTTCTTTTCTTTCTTTTTCTTTTTTGCAGAACAAGATTTTCTTTAACTTTCACCATTTGCAAATGAAGGGAGAAGTGGGCAGCTGGGATTCTGCTTGCCTTATTAAATGTACAAGATGACTTGCAAAACATACAGTCACAGGGCCACAGACTTCTCTTTCTCTAAGTTTCTTGCTAATCCCCAAGAAGTGCTACAGCAAAGAAAATGATGTGTGCGATGATTTGAACTGAAAGATCATTTCAGAAAGTGCTGAGGGAGGGGCCCAATCCAATCTCCTTCTACAGTCTTATGTGCCCACAATGCACCTTTGAAAAACAAGGTGGTGCTGTCTTCTTCTCTTCATCAAAATGATTGCTTTTCCTGCCTCTCACCTGGCAGGCTACAAAACAAATATAACCCATTCTGCACATCAACACGAGATCTCATTTGCAGATTAAATAACAGGGGGAAATGCAATAATGGAAAGAAATCATTAAAAATACTGAATGACTGAACACCTAATCTTGTTGCCTGATGGTCAGCGCATGGAGAACTCATCTCTATTTCTTTCCCAGGTAGTATATCCCATCATCCAAAAGAGCAATAGGGGGAAACAAGTTGTAAAGGCAATCCTCTAGTCCAAAATTATCTATTTTATTTATTTATTAAATTTATACGCTGCCCATAGAGCTACTGGAGCAGTTCTGGGTGGCTTAGGGATTATACTTTATGTAAAGAATAATACTACACGGTTTCTCCATATTGAAATTATCACTGCAAGTATGACACAACAACAAAAAAGGCTCTAAATAAATTTAGCCAGCAAAAGATCTGGCTGCTGAGGGAGATATAATGGCAGAAGTACTTATGAGTGAATTGTTAAATGTTGCAGGAATAACAGGCAAACTAGAAAAATATCAGTTGGCTGTAATCTTTCAAAAGCTTTATAGTGGGGTATAATAATGACTGGAGTCATTGCTGCACTGTATAGGAGTATTCATTTTCAGTTTTATTAAAGTTGGGATTCAAGATCTAGCCTGCTATATCAGCCTGTCAGAGGCTCATAAACTTAAATATCCACATAAGTGGTTTCAATTATTTCCTCGTGTTTTCATGATCAATTTTATGGTACAAAAAGACATTTGATGCTAGTAGTACAATTTTCTTCTGAGCTATGATATGCTCCATAAAAATATAAAGCAAAATGTTCAGGACAGGGGAAGTAAACAATCACAAATGCATTTTCTCCTGTGATTTGGTAAGCAACCTTTGAAAATGAACTGTTCTGAGAGATATAAACACTTGATTTAATGGGCCAATATGAGAGAGGGAAGGAGTGTTGTTTAAATTATGCAACAATTGGTACTTGAGCAAAGGAAGCCGGTGGCATCCCCACACTCAGAGTCAGTTTCCTCTAGAAAAGTTTGCCGTTGTCCTTCTCCAAGGGGCTGTTATCCAAGCAAAAGGGGGAATTCCAGCTCTTCTGAGCTAGAATTATCAAAATAACAAAATAACAGAGTTGGAAGAGACTTGGAGGTCTTCTAGTCCAACCCCCTGCTCAAGCAGGAGACCCCATACTATTCCAGACAAGTGGCTATCTACTCTTTTCGTAAAAGCCTCCAGTGATAGAGCACCCACAACTCCTGAAGGCAAGCTATTCCACTGATTAACTGTTATCACTGTTAGGAAATTTCTAGTTTTCCTCTCTTCTTGCTTAGTTTCCATCCATTGTTTCTTGTCTTGCCTTCTGGTGCTTTGGAAAATAGATTGACTCCCTCTTCTTAAGACAGCCTTTCAAATATTGGAACACCACTATCATGTCACCCCTAGTCCTTCTTTTCACTAGACTAAGGTAAAAGGTAAGGGTAAAGTTTCCCCCGCACATGCATGCTAGTTGTTTCCAACTCTAGGGGCTGGTTCTCATCTCTGTTTCAAAGCCGAAGAGCCAGCGCTTGTCCGAAGATGTCTCCGTGGTCATGTGGCCGGCATGACTAGACACCAAAGGCGCACAGAACGCTGTTACCTTCCCACCATAGTGGTCCCTATTTTTCTACTTGCATTTTTACGTGCTTTCAAACTGCTAGGTTGGCAGAAGGTGAGATGAGTAACAGGTGCTCACTCTGCTACGCGGCACTCGGGATTCGACCCGCCAAACTGCCAATCTTCTGATCGACAAGCTCAGCGTCCTAACCCACTGAGCCACCACGTCCCTTTTTTCACTAGACTAGACATACCCAATTCCTGCCATTGGAGAAATATTCAAAACTTTTCAGGGAATTTCAGTCCATGGGTTTGATTCCCATTCAAATGAATAAGAGATGCTTGACTGCTTCAGCCCACTTCTGCTTAGAACTTGGGGGAAAGAATCAACAACTAGCTTGCAGAAAGTAACTAGATAACATCTCTAAAGGAAGGACTGTCCATTAAAGGCATATGTTCATTAAACAATGAATGGGACTTGGAGACAGCACATTGTAAGATGTATCAGCTAACTGATGTAACCTAGTGTCAAGATTCCAATAGATGAGACCAAACAAATCAGAACTCCAGGCTAGAGGTTTTTTTCAAAGAACATGTTTATTAGCTACATAGTAATAGCATGGTCAAAAGTGAAACCAAGTCTGAAATCTCCTTCAAAAAGAAACACTATTACAAAGTTAAACTTACCATTCCATTGCTATGCAATCAGCTACATTTCCCAATAGAACAGTCTGGCAGACTTTCTAACTAAATGCTCATGCCCCCACCTAACCAACAGAAATTACCTTGGTTCCTAAGAGACAGTAAAGTGTTTAGACCAGCAGAAATCCTCTGCACCCCCTCCCATCATGTGGCAACCTAGAACGAGCAAGATGGCCTCAGCCAGGTTCATTGTAGAGTTGACACCTAGCAATTGATATGTGAAGGAAAAAAGGCAGTTTGATCTAATAGATAAGGCACCAGGCTAGAAAGTGGGAGATTGTGAATACTAGTCCTGCCTTAGCCATGAAAGCAGCTGGGTGACCTTGGGCCAGTCACTCACTCTCAGTCCAACCCACTTTGTAGGGTTGTTCTTGTTGTGGGAAAAATAGGAGGAAGAAGGTGTGTTGAATATGTTCGCTACCCTGTTATTTATAAAAATAATAAAGGCAGGATACAATCAAATAAATTAATAAATATCAACCAGCTAAACCCTAATACTTTTCAGAATGCTGTACCTGGCTAGCTTTGGCCATGGAATCAAACCAGGTTGAGCCTTATTAGTATATGGATGGCATACCATCAGGAAATTCCAAGGCTGAGGAATAAAAAAAAAATCCCAAAAGAAAGCAACAGGAAGCCACCTGTTCCATTGCCAAGAAATTTGCATTAATGTGTCCATGAAGCTACCAGGAATTGAGGTTGACTTGAAGGCATTTTACTCTTTCTACTTCTCTGCATAAGGCACATCTGAGAAAATCTTCCCTAAGGGAATAACAGTGCTTTATTTCACCTTAGTAAATTGCTGTTCACAGCCTGCTGCCTCAGAGGGCTCTATATCTTCTTCTGAAATATATTGGGGCAGGGAGGGAGGGGGGATGTCATGACACTTATGGAACCTAATCTGGCAAACGCTATCTTTCTTTTCTTGTCCCACCCCACCCATTAGCCTTTTCAAACTTTCAGTGAGAATTATCAGTTTTGTGCCAACACACAAGCTCAGAAATAAATGTCTTAACCAAGCCATTCTTATTTTCTCGTAACATTCATTATGGTTTTTCTAAGCTTCTGTGGTCGTACGAGATGTGCATTTGTGTCTAAAATACATTTTACTTAAATGCAGGTGTATAGTAAGTTCAATATTTCTCTTTGCCTTTGTGTCTGAGCGTCTGCCTAAGCTTTCTTTTCTATGAGCTTCAATGGAAATTTGAGCAAACCATGTCTATTCATAAGACACGGCCATTCCACAAATTCATGAAACAAGAGGGCATAAATTAATAATGTACAAAGTTTCCTGCATTTTAACCCATTCTTCTTCAATTTAATAACAGAGAACAGATTCTCTGTTATTTGCTTCTGAGAATAATATTTCAACAGAGAAAATAATCTTGATGAATGCCCCAGCAGGGTCTGCAAATTTCCTGTCTTGCAGCATCCTTGGCTTCTCATTCTTCAGTTAAATACCAAAGCAAGTTACTATGGGACAACTCCTAGCTCTGGGCTTTTTCCAATTGGGAGACAAGCAGTTAAGGAAGCTTCTGTGGGATAGATATTTAGCCAAAAACACCGTCACCGATAACATCTTCTGACAGTTCCCCAAGGAAAGTCAAAAATATCATCAAGAAATATTGAAAGAAATTCTCAAACAACCTTCGGAAAACAAACAAAAAAGCAAACAAAACTGAAGTCTCTTTCAGGTAGAGAGAAAACATTAGAGACATTGAAAAAAAGGTTTCAGTTTGGTATTAATCAAAATGCAAGCCAAATCATGCCCCTCTACTATAGGATTCTGGGCTCCAAGATCACTGCAGATGGGGACTGTAGCCAAGAAATGAAAAGACGCTTGCTCCTGGGGAGGAAAGCCATGGCAAATCTAGACAGCACACTAAAAAGCAGAGACATCACCCTGTCAACAAAAGTGTGTATAGTCAAGGCTATGGTCTTCCCAGTTGCAATGTATGGCAGTGAAAGCTGGACCATAAGAAAGGCTGAATGCCAAAGAATTGAGGCCTTTGAACTATGGTGCTGGAGAAGACTCCTGCGAGTCCCTTGGACTGCAAGGCGATCAAACCGGTCAGTCCTAGAGGAGATCAACCCTGACTGCTCTTTAGAAGGCCAGATCCTGAAGCTAAAACTCAAATACTTTGGCCACCTAATGAGAAGGAAGGACTCACTGGAGAAGAGCCTAATGCTGGGAAAGATTGAGGGCAAGAGAAGAAGGGGACGACAGAGAATGAGGTGGCTGGATGGAGTCACTGAAGCAGTGGGCGTGAGCTTGAATGGACTCCGGAGGATGGTGGAGGACAGGAAGGCCTGGAGGAACGTTGTCCATAGGGTCGCGATGGGTCGGACACGACTTCGCAACTAACAACAACACTATAGGATTCATAAAATAATGATACTCATGATGCAAATGGAGGACTAAACATTGATGAACCAATATTTAGGTCATACAGTAATTTTATTTTATTTTATTAAATTTGATTTTATTTAATTTTTATTTTATTAAATTTGATGACCAGGCTTAGCCAGTCAAAAACTTTAACCTATATTCTAGTCTTTGCTACCAATATTTAAAAGAGGTTTTGGTCACTGCTGTGGATTTTAAAAGAGGGGTGTTTTTTTTCTTCTGTAAATGAGCAAGCAATGATTTTTCCAGGACTATGTATTTTTATTAATTTCCTCAGCCATGGTATCTAGGGTTGGTGAGGGACCTCAAACCCAGGAGGACAAATCTCTGAGAGGGAAACTTTGCTGCCTTCACCCAACCAGATATCCATAATACATGGCAGCTGAAGCAGCGTCTCTACCACCAGGCCATGGATGAGGAAAATCTGATTATAAATGGACCTGGCACATTTATCCTCATTTTTTTTAAAAAAATGTTTCGTTTCAGAATTGCATATTTAGTTTTTGGGCAGATATACCAAATGTGTAAGTATCAGTACAGTCTCCTTGTTTCTATTTGTGTTTATGGATATCTAAAATCTTCTGCAGCCAAAATTGACTTGGGCATCAAATGTTCCTTCATTATTTTTACTAGTTATTCAAGGGAAGGGGCATTTATGGTGAGAAGCTTGACTTAAGATGTATTTTTTGCTTGCCACAATAATTTTCAGCAAGTATCTTTTTTGCCAGGAAAAAAAAAATATCAGCTTTCTTTGCATGTAAAATCTAGTTATCTTTGGCACTATCAAACTATTCATTCCCTCCCTCCACCCTGTTGCCCCAAAGTTGACTATCCTTGGACTTTTTTCCCCCCATTTCCAATTGCTATTGTTTCAAATGTATCCTTCCTCTATCTTTATTTTATTTAATGCTGTTTTTTATACTCTGGAGCTTAAGGAGTGAGTTGAGAGGCTTTTTCCCCCTCCTTCTTTTTTGTGATCCCATGTTGTTTCACTGTTTTGTCTTCTCTACTGATCAAAGAAAAGACACCAGGATCAGTAATGGGTTTGTCAGCTCCTTGCTTCTTGAAACATTTAGAAAACTCTAGAGAATCTGCAAAAATCATAACATACTATACAGGGAGCTCAAGGTACAGAATCACAAGCAGGCTCAATCAAACACTTACAAAATTGACCCAAAACACTACAAGTTTCATCCTAAGCTTCAGCCCTGTTGAAATACTATTCCTTTCCTTTCTCATTTTATTACAAGCATCCCAAAGAGCTATCATGGACTCTCCTAATGCAAATGTGCACCAGTCCCCAGAGCTTGATAACTACCTTCTATTATTTCTTTGATAACCATGTAAAAAACAAATGAGGACGATGAGATATCTGAAAGGTCCATTAATATGATTAGGTTGGATGAACTGACAATAGATAAATTCTTTTTGACATGACTATCACAGTAATGAAAGTATGTCTCTCAATGACTCTTAATCTAAGATAAGATATGGAAGCATATCTATGTTTCTCCTCTGATACATGTCTTGAGGATCAAGGATAGTGTAAGAAAAGTTTTGTTCATTGGCATGCTAGTAGGAGATAAATGTTGAAGATTAATAGCAGTGCTATATTCTCTCTCTCTCTCTCTCTCTCTCTCTCTCTCTCTCTCTCTCTCTCTCTCTCTCTCTCTCTCTCTCTCTCTCTCTCTCTCTCTCTCTCTCTCTCTCTCTCTCTCTCTCTCTCTCTCTCTCTCTCTCTCTCTCTCTCTCTCTCTCTCTGTCTTGTTCAGCAGGCTCTCCAGAGTACAAAAAATCTAAAAGCAGGCATCATTCCCTTCTGCTTCTCAATTTGAGGAATTTTCTTTTAAAAAGTACATGAAGAGTGATGACTGTGCCATAAAAAATAAAACTGTATCTCAGAAAGGTAAAATGCAGGTCACTTGTGAGATAATAAAATTTATAGAGTGTGTCTGTTGTGTTCTAAAATTAAAGGCCTTTCTCTGTAGGATTTAGGTACCATACTTATCCTGGTGATCTGGATTACACACTAGTGGCCCTGCCCAATGACCGAGTACTTTACTTCAGCTTTACTATTCAAGTGACAAAAAGTTCCAATCCACTTTTATTGCACTGGAAACTCCTTGGAACTTGGAGGAAGGCCAATTTCCCATTGCTGAGATTTCCTGCTCTTCCCAGCTTTCAAAATCAGTGGAATTCCCCCTTTCTCATAGCTGACTGTGTCCTTGTTACCCTCAAAAAACAATGACAAGTTTTAGAATGGCTGTGTCAGAGAGCAATAGAGGTCTTTAAAAAAGGTCAAGTATAAAAAGTGGAAAAGGGGGCACATAACTAAGGCAGAATATCAGCAAATAGCCCAAGCCTGCAAAGATGAATTGAGAAAAGCTAAGGCTCAAAATGATCTAAGGCTTGTGACAAAAGTCAAAAATAGCAACAACAAAAAAGCTTCTTTCAACATGTAAAAAAAAGGTTAAGGAAATAATTATTCCATTATTGGGAGAAAGTGGCAAGAAGGTGACAAGCAACAGGGAGAAAGCAGAACTACTTAACTTGTTTTTTGCCTCCATCTCTATGTAATGAGAAAAACAGTCTAACCTATCAAAAACAGAACCGTAAAAAAACAGATTAGAAACAAAAGTTAAAATAGGCAAGAAAATGGTAAGTGAGCACCTGTCCACCCTACATGAGTTCAAATGACTAGGACCAGATGGACTACACCCCAAGGTTCTCAAGCAACTGGCAGACGTGATCTGAGAACCACTGAACTATATCTTTCAAAGATCCTGGAGCACTGGGGAACTACCAGAGGACTGGAAAAGAGCTGATGTAGTTCCCATCTTCGAAAAAGGGGGGAAAAATGGATCCAGGAAACATTGTCCATATGATCACTCTAAGTAATAAGATTTTGAATGGCCCTCAATTTAATGTATCCCATAGAATAATCCTTCCCTCTCCATCAAAAGCCCTGAATTGTGAATTTAAAATACTGCTTGGGGTCAAAAAAGGGAGAAAAAATAGATCCAGGAAACTACTGACCTATCAGCCTGACCTCAATACCTGGGAAGATCTTGGAAAAGATAATCAAGCAATGAATCAGCGAACACCCAGAGGCAAACAAAGTTATTACCAAAAGCCAACATGGGTTTGTCAAAAACAGATCATGCCAGACAAATCTTATTGTATTCTTGGACCAGGTGACAAAATTAGTGAACCAGAGGAATGCTGTAGATATAATTTACTTGGACTTAAGTAAGGCATTTGATAAAGTAGATCACAAACTACTACTTGATAAGATATAAAAAATTGGGTTAGACAGCATCACTACCAGATGGATTTGTAGCTGGCTGGCTGGCCATACTCAGCATGTGGTCCTCTATGGAACTGCATCTACATGTAGGGAAATGTGTAGTGGGTTGCTCCATTGCTCTGTTCTCTTCAACATCTTCATCAATTATTTGGATGAGGGGATATGTGGGTAACTCATCAAATTTGCAGATGACACCAAGCTTGCAGAAATAGACAACACTCCTGAAGATAGAATTAAGATACAGGAGGTTCTTGATAGACTTGAACATTGGGCGCTATCTAACAAAAATAGAATTCAATAATGAAAAAAGATTCTACAACTGGAGAAGAGCCTAATGCTGGGAAAGATTGAGGGCAATAGATGAAGGGGACGACAGAGAATGAGGTGGCTGGATGGAGTCACTGAAGCAGTAGGTGTGAGCTTAAATGGACTCCAGAAGATGGTAGAGGAGAGGAAGGCCTGGAGAAACATTGTCCATAGGGTCGTGATGGGTCGGACACGACTTCGCAGCTAACAACAACAAAGATTCTACATTTAGGCAAGAAAAACCAAATGTACAGGTATAGTATAGGTGGTATCTTGCTCAACAGTAGTAACTGTGAGAAGGATCTCAGAGTCCTAATGGACAAATTTGAGCCAGCAGTGTGCTGCAGCTGCCAAAAAAGCTAACACAGTGCTAGGCTGCATTAACAGAGGGATAGAATCAAGATCACGTGAAGTGTTAATACCAGTTTATAATGCCTTGGTAAGGCCACACTTGAAATACTGCATACAGATTTGGTCACCATGATGTAAAGCAGATGTTGAGATTCTAGAAAGAGTACAGAGAAGAGCAACAAAGATGATTAGGGGACTGGAGGCTAAAACATAAAAAGAACGGTTGATGGAATTGGGTATGTCTTGTTTGATGAAGAGAAGGATGAGATGTGACATGATAGCAGTGTTCTAATATCTCAGGGGTTGCCAAAAATAAGAGGGAGTCAAGCTATTCTGCAAAGTACCTGAAGGCAGGACAAGAAGCAATGGATGGAAACTAATCAAGGACAGAAGCAACCTAGAACTGAGGAGAAATTTCCTGACAGAACAATTAATCAGTGGAACAACTTGCCTCCAGAAGTTGTGAATGCTTCCCCACTGGAAGTTTTTAAGAAGAGACTGGACAACCATTTTTCTGAAATGGTATAGGGTTTCCTGTTATTTTATTCTGCACATGATACATGTTTTTTTAATTGAATAATTGTTTCTCTCATCCTATCAGGATCAAGTTGAGGCCAGCTGAGAGGTCATTTTCTTCAGAGAAAGACCAGGCTAAGAAATCTGACATTTTAGATACTCAGAGTCAAGTCCAAAAAACAGCTCTGAAAAGTCAAATGCAGATCTCACTATGTCTGCCTCTGATGCTGAGGATTTATATCTGGACTTAAAGCCTCTTATGATCTGAAACTGCAGAAGAACAGATGCCAATCAATAAAGACTGATGATGGGAACTTTTCTTTGTTTCTTGTTCACATTTTGTCAACTTCAATCAGAATAGATATGGAAGGGACCTTAGAGGTCTTCTAGTCCAACCCCCTGCTCAAGCAGGAGACCATACCATTTCAGATGGATGGCTCTTCTTAAAAACCTCCAGTGATGAAGCACCTACAACTTCTGAAGACAAGCTGTTCCAATGGTTAATTGTTCTTGATGTTAGGAAGTTTCTCCTTAATTCCAGGTCGCCTCTCTCCTTGATTCCCTCCATTGTTTCTTGTTCTGCCTTCTGGTGCTTTAGAAAATAAGTTCACCCTCTCTTCTTTGTGGCAACCGCTTTAGAGAATTTTTTTAAAAAAAAAAACCACAAGCTTTTTTATTGTTCTTTGATAATTTACTAATCTCAGCTCATTCATCAGGCTACTAGTTGGCACTGTTCCACCATAATTTGGCTCTCTTTTCATCTTCCACATTGTCCTTTTTTGTTTTCAGATGCTCCCTAAGTTTATTGTGCAGCCACACCATTTCTTTCTGCTGTCCTCCATCTTTTCCCTCATAAAAATGATTTGCCATGTTTAATTTTTCTCTTTCTGTTTTAAGAAGTTGCCTCGCATCTAAGATCAGTTTCCCATCAGTTCTCTGGTCATGAAATCTTACTATTATTATTATTCTGAATTTATTAATATTTGTTTTTAATGAAGTAGAATGTACATGCTTGACTACATTCAACTTCACTTTCCCTTATAATGAAACACTACTTGTTTCATTAAGAAGTGAGCTACAACTACTTTTATAAAAGACTGGAAACCCTTAACAGGAAATGGATAAAAATGAACTTCTAATTACTGATTTAAAAGATTTGTGGGATGAAGGGAATTATGAAATGCAATACAGGAGGGAGGAGATGGTAATTAATATTTTTATAATTGTTTCACAGAAGATCAGAAGTCACTTCTTTGGATATCTTTGTTTTTGTAACTCTTTTGTTATTCTTCCCTTTTGTAATCTCTTTCTTTTTCTATGAGTTGAGGTAAGACGGGCAGCCTATAAATTTTATTTTAAAAAATGAATAAACTGAGTTAATAAAATGGATAGCAAAGTTCATGCTGGTATATTTTGGGGTCAACTCAATATTAAGTGGATGGTTAGTATATAATATGATGATAGCAATGTTCTTCTACATTTCCGTAATTTTTTTAAGTCTTTGTCAAATCTTTTGTAATAAAAATTGTTCATTTAAAAAACCCTCCAGTGCTACATATTGTAGTTACTTCACGTGATATCACTGTTGTTTCCAAACCTTCAACTAAGTTTTCTTTATTTGCTAATATAACATCAAAGTTACCTGGCTCTCTTGACCGTGTTCCCAAAAAGCTGATCTGTTCTATCATTTGCACCCAACTGCTTTCTGTTTCTAGTCCTCTACTATGGATGGGAAGGAAAAATTCAACTATGGAGACTTTTAAAGACCCAACATTAATAAGTGCATTCATCGAACGTATTCCTTCCAATTATACATTCTTTTTTCAGCTTTAAAAATTTGTATATTTTTGCAATTATTGAAGTTCATCTTTAGTTGAAGCTGGGATGAAGAAATGAAGCTATTGTAAACATATCTCAGAAGAACACAGCAAGTAGGAACGTGCAAAATGTTTTGTTCGTGAACTATTTCACACAGTTCTGAGTGTCCCAAGTTTGGATGGTAGCTGATGTGGCAGCTCAGGAAGAAGTAAAGGAAAAAAGTTGCTGGGAAGATTTGAAGATAGGAGGATTAATTAGAGAGCTGCTATTACCAAACCTTGACTTCAAGTGTAGTACAAGAGGGTTAGGGAAAGGATGGTGTTCAGAAGATTAGCGAGTAGACCAGTGTACAAGTCACTGTTCTTCCCCTGAAAGATTCCTCTGGATTTTGTCTCAACTGAAACTGTAATAACCAAAATATTTTTTATTTCAAATTTATCAAAACACAGCCTACCCAGAGCAGCATGGAAGAACTTCGAAGACACAGTACGTTTCTTCAAAGTTTGAAACAAAGTTAATTTTGTGTACACTCACTTAGCAATAAGATCCTTTGAGGAAGCAGGCTGAAATTAAACTGCTAATGGTGAAAAATCTTAAAGTTCCAGAGGAAAAGAAATCAATCCAAGTGGTTTTGGAGGATATTAGCCATATGAGAATAAATGGACAAGTCACCTAATGACTTTAGCTGCATAAATATTTGCATCTGCTGATCATGAATTTTACACTATTGATTTTCATTATGATGACCCCTTGCAATCTAGCTTCCCTCTTTAAAAAAAACATGTTTTGCCTTTTAAGAAGTAGGTTAAACTAAAGTACATAAAATGCAATCATTGGGAAAGATAAATATATCAGGATCAGACTTGACATTATTATTATTATTATTATTATTATTATTATTATTATTATTATTATTATTATTATTATTATTATTATTATTATTATTATTATATGGCGACCTGGCAATCGAAACTACGCGATTATGGATGAAACACGTAACAGTGATACTCATTGTCATCGGGGCACTGGGAACCATGTCCAAAAACTTTGCAAAATACATCAAGAAATTGCAGCTTCCTGCAATAACTCCAGCAAAGCTACAAAAAACTGTGCTACTCGGAACATCTTACATTTTAAGGAGATACCTGGTTGATACCTAGGATGCTGGCAGCAACCCGTGTCAACCATTAATGCCAGTCAATTTGAGTTTTCAGTTGACTGAGTTTCATGTTTTATGAATAAAAGTTTTACAATAATAATAATAATAATATCTTGGAAGTCATCTAGTCCAACCCCCTGCTCAGGCAGGAAAACCTATACCATTTCGGACAAATGGCTGTTCAGTCCCTTCTTAAAAACTTCCAGTGTTGGAGCATTCACCGCTTCTAGAGGCAGGTTGTTCCACTGGTTATTTGTTCTAACTGTCAGGAAGTTTCTCCTTAGTTCTAGATTGCTTCTCTCCTTGATTAGTTTCCATCCATTGCCTCTTGTCCTGCCTTCAGGTGCTTTGGAAAATAGCTTGACTCCCTCCTCTTTGTGGCAGCCCCTGAGATATTGGAACACTGCTATCATTTTTTTTTAAAAAAAAACAAGTTTTATTAGTTTTTCAATTTACAACCTATATATCTAGAAAGCGTCATGGTACCTGGGTAGTCATCAGTTGAATAAAAGTGTTCTGGAACCAAGTTGTCGTAGTAGTGATTTGATTCCTTGTTAAGACCCTTGCGCTGGTCTGTTTAAGCGAATTCTATCACAGTTAATGGCCCTTTCCAGACAGTAGAACTCATAAAATACCTTGATCATCCAAAATACCTTTATTTTGCATGTAGAAGGAGATTACAGCAGAGAAGGTGTAGCAGGTGAAGGAGAAGGTACTGGCTGACCCAATTAGCATATTATAATTTCCCAAAACAAGGGACGCGGTGGCTCAGTGGGTTAGGACGCTGAGCTTGTCGATCGGAAGGTCGCAGTTTGGTGGGTCGAATCCCGAGTGCCGTGTAGCAGAGTGAGCACCTGTTACTCATCCCAGCTTCTGCCAACCTAGCAGTTCGAAAGCACGTAAAAATGCAAGTAGAAAAATAGGGACCACTGCGGTGGGAAGGTAACAGCGTTCCGTGCGCTTTTGGCGTCTAGTCATGCCAGCCACATGACCACGGAGACGTCCTTGGACAAGCGCTGGCTCTTCGGCTTTGAAATGGAGATGAGCACCGGCCCCTAGAGTCGGAAACGACTAGCATGCATGTGCGGGGGAACCTTTACCTTTACCTTTAATTTCCCAAAACAACCACATGGTGGCAGCACAGAGATTCCAATACATAGTTCGGATTACATTATCCAGGGGTTTTTTTCTTAAAAAAAAAAAAAAGTGCCGGAACTCTCATCTTGGTGGGTGCAAGAGGCAGGGGGGTGGGGGGGTGGCACTGCTGCAGTCATGGGCATGAAGGGTGTTGGTGGCGGGCTGCCCCCTGGGGCCGGAGCTGGCGCAGCTGGTGCAGTGGGAGCAGCGGGGCCCGCTCTATACAGTGGGGTGGGCGGCAGAGGCATGGTGGGCCAGGCAATGAAGGGCGGCCACTTAGGCGTGCAGGGCGAGGCGATGGTGGTGCAGGTCCAGCACCAGGTAGGCCACCAACCTGGCTGACACAGGTGAGCACAAGGAAGGAGTGCACATGGACTCCACAGAACCCACCTCCCACTCCTTGTCCTCATTAACTTACATAGTTGAGATGGTGGAGTTGGGCAGCAGGGAGAGATGCAAACTTCTTGCCAACTCACCTTCGCTGCAGACAACTTGCCAGTGCAACGTTTGCAGGCCGGGTTTTTTGGTGCGCTCAGCAGCAATTCCTATTGGCTTTCGAGTAGTATAGCTTGTGGGAGGGAGGGAGTAGCATAGCTTGTGCAAAAGCTTTTTTGTGTGTGTACGCAAAAAAAAAAAGGTGCCGGAATGCCATTCAGAGCGTTCAATGAGAAAAAAAGCCCTGCTTTTATGTCTTAATCTTCTGATTTTAAAAATATATATTTTTTCTATTGTAAGTTGCCCCAAAGCTCACCATGTGGATTGCATACAAATATTATATAATATTTGTATTATATAATTGGTAAATAAAGGTAGAACATATGTTAAACATACATCAAATGATAATATGCTTCCCTACAAAGTCAATTCTTGCTCAATGACTGACCAAGGAGTTAACTCGGAAAGGCAAAAGGAAAATCTAGAAGAGGTCTGTGCAACTTGTAGAAGGGAAAGGCCCACACTGATAAATTAAAAATATTTGTGGTCTGCAAGGGAATGCTGGTTGGCTAATCAATGATTTGGTGACTAGAGGAGCATCTATAGTGTTGGAGTTCGTGGTCATGGTAAGCCATGGAGGCACTAGGCAACATGACTTTCAGGGCAGTGGTGGTGATTTTATTACTTTTTTTAAAAAAAAGTCTGTGCTCTGTCCAAGGGTGCTTGGCAGGCTGCATGTACAGGCCTGGTCTAGAATTTATTTTGGAGCATTCAACTATCTAGAGCAGGCATGTGAAACTCATTTTGTTTGAGGCAACTTCTTATAAAAGAATTGCCATTAATTAGTTTTAATAAAATAATTTAAATCAATTTTTCACTTGATTTCAAATTAAATGAATTATATTGGTTGACAATGAGATTTTTTTTAGTACAATTGCCAAATGTAATAAACTGGTTTTAGGTATATGTTACTGGAAGGAAAAAGCAATCCCTGCTGCATTACTGATCCCAGAGAAGCATTTGCATGTGTGCAGGTATCCTTAGGGTGCCATAGTTATGGATGAGAAATATTGGTTGCAAAGTTGGCATTTCTGGATGTAATACAGATATTTTGGACTTATTTTTGTTTCTTTGCATGTTTGATATTTTTAAAAAGGCATATGCTACTGACTAGAATACATGACCACTGCTTGTCCAGAATGTGAAAAATGAAAGATTGTGACTAAACAAAATTTTAATGTATAGATAATACCACCAGAAATTATTTTAGCCTTTTTAATAAATGTTGTTATTGATGTTAAGCTCACCATGGAAAACATCATATATTGTTATGTATATACTAGGTTAATTATTTAAAGACTGAAGTACAACATAACTAGATTCTAAATACCGTATATACTTGAGTATAAGCCGAATTTTTCAGCCCACTTTTTGGGCTGAAAAATTCCACTTCGGCTTATACTCCAGTCAACAAAAAAACTTACCGAGGACTTGTGCGCGGCCGAGGCTTTGGTGCTTCCGGGATCGCGCGCACCTCTCCCAAGCCACCGCCATCCGGAGACCTGCCGAAGTTTGGGGAGGTTTGGGGAGGTGCGCGCGCACCTCCCCAAACCTCCCCAAACGTCGGCAGGTCTCCGGACCTCCGAGCCTTGCCTGCCTGCTTCTTTCCGCAGCGGAAAGAAGCAGGCAGGCAGGGCGCGGAGGAACGGAGACCTGCCGACGTTTGGGGAGGTTTGGGGAGGCGCCCAAACCTCCCCAAACATCGGCAGGTCTGCGCGGAGGAACGGAGACCTGCCGACGTTTGGGGAGGTTTGGGGAGGCGCCCAAACCTCCCCAAACGTCGGCAGGTCTGCGCGGAGGAACGGAGACCTGCCGACGTTTGGGGAGGTTTGGGGAGGCGCCCAAACCTCCCCAAATGTCGGCAGGAGGAACGGAGACCTGCCGACGTTTGGGGAGGTTTGGGGAGGCGCCCAAACCTCCCCAAACGTCGGCAGGTCTGCGCGGAGGAACGGAGACCTGCCGACATTTGGGGAGGTTTGGGGAGGCGCCCAAACCTCCCCAAACGTCGGCAGGAGGAACGGAGACCTGCCGACGTTTGGGGAGGTTTGGGGAGGCGCCCAAACCTCCCCAAACGTCGGCAGGTCTGCGCGGAGGAACGGAGACCTGCCGACGTTTGGGGAGGTTTGGGGAGGCGCCCAAACCTCCCCAAACGTCGGCAGGAGGAACGGAGACCTGCCGACGTTTGGGGAGGTTTGGGGAGGCGCCCAAACCTCCCCAAACGTCGGCAGGAGGAACGGAGACCTGCCGACGTTTGGGGAGGTTTGGGGAGGCGCCCAAACCTCCCCAAACGTCGGCAGGTCTGCGCGGAGGAACGGAGACCTGCCGACGTTTGGGGAGGTTTGGGGAGGCGCCCAAACCTCCCCAAACGTCGGCAGGTCTCCGTTCCTCCACGCCCTGCCTGCCTGCTTCTTTCCGCTGCGGAAAGAAGCAGGCAGGCAGGGCGCGGAGGTCCGGAGACCTGCCGACGTTTGGGGAGGTTTGGGGAGGTGTGCGCGCACCTCCCCAAACCTCCCCAAACTTCGGCAGGTCTCCGGACGGCGGCGGCTTGGGAGAGGTGCGCGCGATCCTGGAAGCACCGAAGCCTCGGCCGCGCGCAAGTCCTCGGTAAGCTCCGGGCGGTCACTTGCTTCGCGTCTCCTGAGGGAAGGGGGGGCGACTGGAGCGGGCATGTTTCCTCGCCTGCTGGGCGCCGCGATTTGCCCGGGGAACGCGTGGGCCCCGAATGGCAGCGTGGAGCGAGGAAGCGGACAGCCAGGGCTTCCCCGAGAGCCGTGGCCACACAGGGTATTCCTGTGTATTCAGGCTTGCAAAATGGCGGATCGAGCCTCTGCTGGCGGCAGAGGCTTGCAGAACGGCGGATCGGCTTATACTCGAGTCAATAACTTTTTCCAGTTTTTGGGGGTGAAATTGGGGGTCTCGGCTTATACTCGAGTCGGCTTATACTCAAGTATATACGGTAATCTATTTTTCAAAATACACAACAGTCCAAACAGTAAAAGTAAACTCCAAATTAAGAATATTTCATTCTTAAGAATTGTTTAATTTAAAGTGGTTTAGTTGTAATAAATGGTTAGATTCAAAATAGTTTTCAATAGTACAAAATAGTACAAAAGATACTTTTTTTCTAGCATCAGCTAAATTAGACATATTACATTGAGAAAAATGTTTCTCATTTCTTTCCTGTTACCTTTATGAAATCATCATTGCAGAGAAGTTAACACAGGAAATAGATTATTTTGTTATCTTATTTTACCTTCCAAAAGACAGAAGCAGATGAAAAATCTGAGGTTCTTTCCTGTTGGCTTTTTTGAATTAGCTGTTTTAGATTCTAAAAGTTTAGTTCCTAAAGAAGTAACCTTGTAAATAATTTGAATGTCCTCCTCTAGTGCAGGTTAGGTAACCTTGGCTCTTTTATGACTCAAGGACTTCAACTCCCAGAATTACTGAGCAAGCATGGCTCAGCTTGGAAACATCTCCCTTTCCCCTCAGCAAGGCTGGCTCAGGATTTCTGGGAGTTGAAGTCCACGAGTCATAAAAAAGAGCCAAGATTGCCTAGCCCTGCAATAAGCTTAAGAAAGCCAATAGAGGGAGCTTCTTCTTCTTCTTCTTTTTTTTTTTTTTTTTTTTTGCAAAAAAAAGGTGCCGGAATGCCGTTCTGAGTGTCTTATGAGAAAAAAAGCCCTGACATTATCATAGCATCCTTCTCTATTTTCCTCAACATTCAATACACCAAATTTAAAATAACAGATTTATAAGAATAGCATGGTCAATTAAAAAAGATTTTGTCAGTCCAATTTCAATGAAGTATATCTATATCCTGTTATTAGATTTTATCTAATTTTGATGTCAATTGCAGTATCCAAGTTTAACCTTTGACATCCCAAATAATATTCAGAATCCAAAATTCCCTTATTTTATTACACCAAAGATTGTATCATCTAACATACACCCAATAGTTAAATAGATAACTTCTACATAATAAACATTGTTTGTTTCATATCCTGATACGTCACAGGTTACCAGTCAGAGAGCCTATATTTATCAATCTACTTCTACTTATACATAACCAAAATTTTAACATCAAAGATAGGATCCATAAGCCAATTTTCCATTATGTCAATATATAAATTTATAATATTTGGAATAAGCCTAATAAGTACTTAAGCACATTTTAATTCTATCTCGTGAATATTTTCTATTTCAGATCCTAATTAGTCACTAATTACTAACAAAATGACCTATAATAGTTTTCTAGGAATTCATTTTTTTTAAA
This sequence comes from Vipera berus, assembly GCF_964194415.1. NCBI lineage: Eukaryota > Metazoa > Chordata > Lepidosauria > Squamata > Viperidae > Vipera > Vipera berus. The sequence goes on along the minus strand of NC_138203.1, from coordinate 212,665,276 downwards.
ATCTAACAGTAAGTTTCTTTTTTGCCAGTCAGGTTTCCACACCAAGGGCTTTAAATTGTCAAGTAGGTCTTCCTTTGCTCGCATACATATTATTTGCACCAGAGGAGGCCATCCAACCATCAGCGATGCACAAAGGTTGAACCATTTGTAGTCATTATATTGTCGCCATATTAATTCCACTCTCTTTATTTGCTCTGACATCTTTGTGTGCAGTTCACTCTGGATTCTTCTTCCATCTGGGTTGATCTGTTTTAAGGAGAAAATCTTATCCAGTATTATAGCAAAGTCAGGCTTTGGATAATAGTTTTTTTCAGTACTTTGTTGTTGTTGCTTATATTCCTCTATCTCAATAGTAGTATCTTCCAGGTTTGTTATATTCTAAAGTGTAAATTCTTTAGTTGCAGTCTGGGTTTCAGTTTGTAAATTAAAGTTGGCATGTAAATTATTTAATCTGGAGATAGACATCTCAGTGACTCTATAGATTGTTTCAAATATAAGATTATAGTCAAGCGAGGTTTGTGGCTGATCGTTCTCCATTTTGTAGTAATTATAAATAGCCCTTAGTGGAGGCTATTTTTCAAACAAAAATCAGTAAGTGTCCACCTCCACAAGTGTAAGCCAAATTCATCCCCAGCTGTTTCAGGTTTTTATCTCAATGCCAAGGCCAGTCCAAAATGTAAGCAAGCTTGTTTGCCAATGGTATTCACTTGCTGTAACAGATTTTTCTTTTTTGCTTCCTTTTTTAGATTGATAGGTACAATAGTCCATTTCTATTAATATAGGAATTTGGGGCCAAAGGTAGAAAGGCAGTAAGTCCAATTAATCAGTATCATGTAGTTCAAGGCTTTTTCTTTTCTCTCCCAATGTAGACAAAGGCCGCTATTAAGGAGGGTGGGGGGAAAATTCCTTCCCTCTCTCCTCGCAAGGGGAAACAAATTCAGAAAGCTTTGACAGGAAGAATAGACAATTAGGAAAAGAAGAAGGCAATTCTCACCCAGTTTTCAAGTGCTTTCAAGTGCTTTGTTGTGATTTTGGCTTCAGCAGGAGACAGCAAAATGATGGGCGATGGGAGTGGCTGATCCTTTCTTCTTCGGTTCAGAGAGTAGCTCCAAGCCAATGGGAGGGCTGCCGCCCTTCTACCGCCAACTGGAGAGACCTCTCCCCCACTTGTCACCCCTCCACAGTGACTTTTGACACCTTTACAGGGGGCCCCTATGAAAAAATCCAGGCAACGCAAGGAACAATTCCCTTGCACATCTGACCATGCCTGGATGGAAGCCGGAACACTGCTATCATGTCACCCCTGTTCCTTCTCTTCATTAAACTAGACATACCCAATTCCAGCAACCGTATCTTATATGTTTTAGCCTCCAGTTCCCTAATCATCTTTGTTGCTCTTCTCTGTACTCTTTCTAGAGTCTCAACATCTTTTTTACATTGAGGTGACCAAAACTGGATGCAGTATTCCAAGTGTGGCCTTACCAAGGCATTGTAAAGCGGTATTAATACTTGACGTGATCTTGATTCTATCCCTCTGTTAATGCAGCCTAGCACTGTATGAGCTTTTTTGGCAGCTGCAGCATACTGCTGGCTCATATTTAAGTGATTGTCCACTAGGACTTCGAGATCTCTCTCACAGTTACTACTATTGAGCAAGGTACCTCCTATACTATACCTGTACATTTGGTTTTTCTTGCCTAAATATAGAACTTTACTTTTTCCACCATTGAATTTCATTTTGTTAGATAGCGCCCAGTGTTCGAGTCTGTCCTCCTGTATCTTAAGCTTGTCTTCTGGAGTGTTGGCTATTCCTGCCCGCTTGGTGTCATCTGCAAATTTGATGAGTTCCCCATCTATCTCATCATTCAAATCATTACTAATCAAAACCTAAAACCTATGTTAAAGCAAATTGTATCCACATTACATTGTCAAATTCGTTATCCATCATCCATCAATGTCTCATAAAAAACAAAGTTTACATTTCTCTAAAGGTGTTTCTGAGTGAGAACCTCGAGTTAAGATGGCTACACTTATTTTATTTTATTTTTATTTTAATTCCATTTATATCCCGCCCTTCTCCGAAGACTCAGGGTGGCTTACAAGCTTAGCAGTAGCCTTCATTCTATGTATATGCCTGCTTATTAGGGCTTTCACACACACCCCCAAGCGGCATTATTAAAAAGTCAGCTTAATTGCCCCCAACAATCTGGGTCCTCATTTTACCTACCTCGGAAGGATGGAAGGCTGAGTCAACCTTGAGCCTGGTGGGACTCGAACCTGCACTAATTGCAGGCAGCTGGTGTTACTTAAGGAGGCATTAGCCCACTGCTCCACCAAGGCTCTGTTCTTGTTGGAACATTGAAGGTGTTCTTTTCTAGATTTTTAAAAAGTAATATTGATGGTCTTATTGGGGAATGTTTTGATGATAGTTTTTTTATTATATATCACTCAAAGTCAAGTTAGTGAGATGGAAGGCTATACTGGTATAAGTGAGAGGAATGAATGAATGAATGAATGAATGAATGAATGAATGAATGGTGCTGGATAAGGCTGGAGCAGTACAGTGACTATAATGGAACCCCCACACTAATGGAAGAATGCAATAAAACAGAAGATGAATAATCACACATGCTGAATGGCTTAATTCTCTGCTTGCTGTTAATATCTGATGAAACTGCTGGGAAAGATAATCCACTTCTTTAGGGGCTGGTATCATAATTGCATGGATCATATACTCCCTCCCTGGGCTGGCCAAGACTTGCTGTTAAAATCTTGTCAGGGTCTGTTGATGTTGTTGGAGTCAGGCTGGAACAAAACAGACTTAAAGTTGAACCAGGGCAAAAAAAGCATTGCTCTTTGTTTGTTATGGTTCTCCTCCAGTTCCAGTGTCATGTCTTGATGGGAAGGGACCAAATCTGAAACTTGGAGAATCTCTTGACTCACAGCGACTCCTATCATGGCTTAACTGAACTCCCATAGGCCATCTCCACATTTGGTGGCAGTGAATTTTATAAATTAAGTATGTCTGGAATGATGAAGCACTTCCTCTGGTCTGCCGCTGACCCAGAGTTCTAGTGTTATGGGACAGGGAGAAATAATAATTTATCTTTACTTCCTTCACACCATGCATAATTTTAAAAACTTATTCCCTTTCCCTGATGATTTCTATTTTTCCTGCAAATGAAAAAAGCGTGAAATGCTTAAAAAAATGAATCTTTCTTTCTTTTTCTTTTTTCCTTTCTTTCTTGGAAAATATTTTTAAAGGCAATCAAAACTATTTTTAAAAGATAGCTGCACTAATCTTACTGTTGCACATAACCAAATATGACTGTCATGTTTCAAGTTCTCTCCCTCATAATCTATAACATTGAATTTGCTTTACTTAAGTTCTCTTTCATTATTAACCATTATTTATCCAGATTCCACCAGTACATTTATATTTTCAATATATTTTTATTATATTTTAGGTATGGCATGTATTTTTTAGGTATGGCACATATATTTTAGATATGGCCACCTAAAAGTTTGAAAGCATGCAAATGTGAGTAGATTAATAAATACCACTTTGGTGGGAAAGTAACAGTGTCCCGTGTGCCTTTGGCATATAGCCATGCTGGCCACATAACCACAGAAAATGTCTTTGTACAATGCTGGCTCCCTCAGCCAAGAAATGGAGATGAGCACCACAATCTACAGTCAGACATGACTGAACAGGGAAATCTTTACCTTTACCTTTACATATTTTAGAACACAGCGACCTCTTATTTTACAACACCCCAAGGTCCCTCATTCTGGCATTCTTCCCTTTTCCAGGAACTACTCTCATTTCACACACACAGGCACACAGACACATGCACACACACACAAAGAGAGAGAGAGGTTTTCTTGCCCATGTCTTTTGCCAGCCAGTAGCTCTGCAACCTTGGATTTTAAAATAAAAAATGGGTTTGTTATAGAACAAAGTTTTAGTCATGGCCAGTTGGTGGATTTCTTCAAAGGACCTCTGAGGAAAGAGAAGTAGGAAGTGGGCAAGATAGAAGCTATGTTGATTTTTGTTAAGACTGTAATGTACAATTTGGCAGTTCTTACGAGTTAAAGAACCTTGAACTTTTATCCTAGCAACAAAGTATTTCAACCATGGCTGTCTTTGCAATAGGTCAAAGGAAGCATTCTCCGATCAAAATTTTGTCTCAATTTGCTTTATACTTGCTTTCACTGAATCCTAATTCACCCATTCTAGAAGGATTCTTTTGGAGTTTATCCCCAACCCCATTTAAAACCAAATAATATCCACTTCATTTGTGAAGTAATTAAATAGAACTAGTGGCCAACCTATTGGTAATGAAGATTGTCCATTTATTCCTATATGCTGCTACCAACCCAGAAGAGCTGTCTTAAACTTTATGGGTTAAAACCAAGGTTCTTCCATATGCTTTTACAAGATAATCATAACAAAGCAAACCGATATTCTCTTACATAGGTACATGCACTGCACAGAAAAAGATAAGAAAATAAACAAAAATGTGCACACTTAAACCATGTTATCATCCTCATTTTGATATAAATCTCTGGAATGTCTCTATTAAATGCTTTATAAAAATCTGAATGTATGAAAAACTTGATGGAGTGCAGAGAAGAGAGAAATATAAGAAGCAGAAATATTTCTTATAGATGTCATGGCTTGCCTCATCCATTATAAGATGTTTTCCAGATGATTCTTAAATTGCTGAATGGAAAAATATCTTGCCTAAAACTAGTACATAATGCTTCTTCTCATTTACGTTTTCTGGGTTCCTGTCTAAATTGGATAGCAGACAAAAATGATTCTGAATCTAAGCTTGGGAAACATGTGCGTGAATGTAAAACATGAATTAATATAAGGAAGTATTTTAGCACATTGCAAATAAGGATTTATCTAAAAGGTAAAGGTAAAGGTTCCCCCGCACATGCGTGCTAGTCGTTTCCGACTCTAGGGGCCGGTGCTCATCTCCGTTTCAAAGCCGAAGAGCCAGCGCTTGTCTGAGGACATCTCCGTGGTCATGTGGCCGGCATGACTAGACGCCAAAGGCGCACGGAACGCTGTTACCTTCCCACCGTAGTGGTCCCTATTTTTCTACTTGCATTTTTACGTGCTTTCGAACTGCTAGGTTGGCATTTATCTAGACTACTCCAAATAGGATGTTTCAATATTTGAGACTTTCCTTCTAAACATCCATGGTTTTTCATATTAATAATCTTGAGAAGCAGGATTGTTTACCAATCAAATATTCCTGATGGTTACATCTGCTAAAAAAAAGCTCTTAAAGTAGCAAACATTACAGTGTATCACTGAAAGGCTGGGACTGGCTTAGTGAGATACAAAATGTGTAAGGCTGTTTCTATGCTAACCTTCTGTGACATCAAATTAATGATTAACAGAAAATTTCCATACCATTCCTGCAGTTTTTGCCTCTTTGGGCTTTCTTTGCCCTCTTTTTTCAATGCAATGTAATCCAAAGCAGGGGTCTCCAATCCATTGGTTCACAGCAGGCCAGAAACCAGGCTGTACTAACAAACGAAGCCCTGTCCATGGGATGCAGGCAGCATGCAAAACCACAACCTCTCTGGTCCACAGAAAAACCTCTCTCCATGGAACTGGTCCCTGATGCCCAAAAGGTTGGGGGCCACTGATCTAAGGGCCTTGAGCTCTGTGCTACATGCAACCATTAATGTCATTTGCTATGACCAGAACTGTACTTTCCAGGAAAAATTACAGGGCAGTGATGGTCCAATAGCTCACTTTCCTATGGCGCAGTGACATTTTCTGCGAAGGTGAAGTTTGGCCTGGGAGGTTGGGAGGCTGAAAAGGTGGACTGGGTTTGCCTGTTCTATTGTGGGAAAGCTAATAGGCAAGCAAACCTTTTCTGCTAGACAAAGGAAAGGCGGACTTTGTCAGACCAGACCAGGAGAAAGAAAAGAAAGAAATCAAATGAGGAAAAACTGGATAGAAAGAAAGTAATTTCTGTTCAGCTACAAGAGAGGGGAAAAAAGAAAAGCAAGATTTGGGCAGATATATTTCCAAGATTCTATCACCCTAGATATCAACTGAAAATTAAAAACATACAAGTCAAAATGGACCCCTCTGTTGATATCTCAATGTAATGCGCTGCACTGGCTTCCAGTTGCCTTCCGTGTGAAGTTCAAGGTGCTAACAATGACATACAAAGCCCTACATGGCATGGGTCCGGACTACCTACGGGAGCACCTTCTGCCAATGTCAGCACCCCACCGTCCTGTGCGCTCCCACAGAGAGGGCCTCCTCAGGGTGCCACCGCTCAAGGAATGTCGGCTGGTGGCCCCCAGGGGGAGGGCATTCTCAGTGGGTGCGCCAGCCCTCTGGAACAGCTTACCAACCGAAATCCGGATGGCCCCCGACCTCCGCACCTTCCGGCGCGAATTAAAAACTTACCTGTTCCAGCAGTCCGGCCTGGCCTGATAGCTCTAATTGGGGTCCCAGTTTGTATTTTACTATTGTTTCTTTCACTATTGTTCATTCTGTATGCCTACCTTATTCTGTACACCGCCCCGAGTCCCTCGGGAGAAGGGCGGTTTATAAAAATAAATAAATAAATAAATAAATAAATAAATAAAGGTCCTGGCAGCTAAAAATTTGTGGCCTTCCACCTACACAAAAGAGTTGGTCTTCCCTTTATCTCTTGTAACTGCAGTGGATTTAGATTTTTGCTTTTTGTAACAAATTAACTCAATAGAGTCAGTATTAATTGGTTATTATTCTGTGTCATCTTTCATCTGTACTATGCTCTTCAGGCTGGCATTAACATCTGACAGGGTTTACTTTCCATATAACATTATGAATAAGTTTGCCTTTATTTAAAAAAAATGCCTACTTGTAGTCCGTTCTATTAGAAAACCCAGTAGTCTACTTCAATAACTTTAAAAAACTAAAGATCAACATGTGACCTCTTTTTAGAAAAAGAGTGTCTTCCATTCACTACTTACAGGGGGAAAAATCTAAGCATTAACCTTATTTAATAAAGTGTATGAAGCTATAACAATGCCACATTTTAGCATTGTAGAATAAATTTAAGGTGCTGACAAATTCCATATGGTCACCTTTGCAATCGTCCTGATGTTGGTTTTGTGCCGAAGAGGATTATTTCCAAAGTTTTTATGCTCATGTTTTCTTCCTTTCTATTTTTATGTCAAAAGAATCCTTGCAAAACCTAAATATCTAATAGGTGGTAGTTGAAACTAGATAACACTTAGTCTCGTGAAATCTAAGTGGAAATTATCCAATACAGTTATACAGAAGCTACATGATCTGTTTTGAGAGTTTGAAGTTTGTGCTCTGGAATTGACTTATCTGAATTGGTTTGATGCAATTCTGTTTGATTTGCTACCAGTTTTGGAGCATAATTTGGAAAAAAATGTATCTACTTTCTTGCTGGGATGATTTTCTTTGTGTGTTTTTTAAAGATATCCCTTTTAAAGGTATGTTCCGCTTCTGTTTTTTCACTGACAATATATTCATAGCTCAGCTGCTTTCCTCTTTTATCTCCTTCTCCCTGCATAGAAAACTGCCCAGAATTTCTATTGAAGAGCTCTATAGACACCACAGTCTCCCACATACCTCTATAGACCAAGTATTTAAACAGAAATGGAATAGGCAGAGTGTTCAAAAGGCCTTCACTCTGTGATCTTATTGTGCCACCTATCCAAAGGCTGCAATCGGATTAACTAATGGTGGCCTAGTTGCAAGTTGGCCACTTGCTAGAGAGAAAAGGAGGGTTAATACTGAATTCCACATTTTTCCCTTAAGTCTTGAACTGCCTCAAACAGCCTTGTCTTGGAGCATAGTCCTAGAGCAGACATGTCAAACACAAGGCCCCGGGGGCCAGATCCGGCCCGCGAAGTGGTTTCATGCGGCCCGCGAAGCCATCCTGGAAACAGTGAGGGAACAGCCCCCACTGCCTTGGCCCTGGCCCAGAGACCCTCCTTCTGCCAGAGACCCTCAGATCTGTCCCACTCCTGCCCAGGCCCCCATAGGCACCCTTGATGCATATGATGTAGAGCTGGCCATGCCCACCCAGTAGGCCACACGCACTCTAGCCACACCCACCCAGTAGGCCACGCTCACCCTGGCCATACCCACCCAGCCCCCTGAGGGCAACCACAATGCTGATGCAGCCCTCAATGAAATTGAGTTTGACACCCCTGTCCTAGAGGAATCAACTTTTATCAAATGCCAAGCTCCTGATACCTCTTCCTTAAGCTATGTCTCACTCCAGAATCCTCACTTGTTACCATGATCAGCAAAGCCTGCCCTGCCTTACAATAGCTATTCTGTGTCTTCATAGCATGACATATGTTTGCTCATGAACATAACCCCTTCAGTTTTAATATCCCCGAAGCTATAAAAATACATCTCCGGCTTGCTTAAGGTTCTTCTCTTTGTTGTACATGCAGAATATCTTTCAGCAGAAGCAACCAGCCAAATGTGACTTTGTCTAGCATGGTGAAGAGTTACACAAATACCCCTGAATTATGAATGGACTTTGCAGAGCCACAACAGCAAAACAAGATAGAGCAGATTTATAGGAGAGTGAAAATAAGGCTGCAACATGTTCTGTATTATTTTGCACACCAGAAACTCAAGCTAAGAACCATAATTTCCCAGTTCTTTGTAGACACTAAGCAACATGCATTATGAACAGTTAAATAGTGCATAATAGATCACATAGGTCACACCATAATAGGTCATATAGGTTACCACATACTGTATATGACCCCTTCTATTTAAATTCTCAACATTCAAAAAATAAATGTATCTTCAGATTATTATTTGATTCCTTACCATCCTTCTTTACCCAAGGAATTCTTTCAAATATTCAAGAGGAAGAAGAAGTCCAAGAAAGTCATGGTTGAGAAGTCCTTGGTGCTCTCTGAGCTTGGTTGTTTTCTTGCAGATGTTTCATTATCCAAACTAGGTAGTATCATCAGTGCAGTATTGGATGGACAATACAAAATCATGAACAGAAAAGGTGTGAGAACTTTAAAGAACAAAAGGCAGTATTTGAAACAATGTTTGGATGTGGTGAAAGCAAGGATGATTGGCAAGAATAGAAATTTACAAAGATACCTATTGTTTGGAGTACACTAGTTTTATCTATATTTCCTTTGCTTTTTTATCTTATGCCTTTATTTATTTCACTATTATTTTTTATTCTTTTTCTGCATACTTGGAAAGGATTAACATATGTAAATATATGTATATATATTTAATGAATCAGCTGTGATCTTTCTTGAATTGGCTCATCTGTCATCAGTTATCCTTGCTTTAGTTATATTAAATTTAAAGAAATGCAGGGCACCCTATGCAGGGCTATTTTATCTCTACCCCAAACCACCCCAGTGATGCCCTCTCCGTGATGTCCCGTTGCCTGGAGGCAGTCCGGGTCTGGATGGGGAGGAACAGGCTTCGACTCAACCCTGACAAGACTGAGTGGCTGTGTGTGCCGGCGTCTCGGGAAATTCAGAATATTCCATTGCTAATTATGGGGGGTGAGATATTACCCCCTGTAGATAGGGCTCATAACTTGGGTGTCCTCCTAGATTCACAGCTCTCCTTGGATGATCATATAGGAGCTGTGACTAGGGGGGCCTTCGCTCAGGTTCGCCTGGTGCATCAGTTGCGGCCCTATCTAGACTTGGATGCCTTGCGCACAGTCACTCATGCACTCTTGACCTCCCATTTGGACTACTGCAATGCTCTCTACATGGGGCTGCCCTTGAGGACTACTCGGAGGCTCCAGCTGGTGCAGAATGCAGCCGCGCGAGTGGTGGTGGGGGCTTCCCGATACTCCCATGTTACACCTCTACTCCGTGAGCTGCATTGGCTTCCAGTTGTCCTCCTGGTAAGATTCAAGGTGCTGGTTATGACCTATAAAGCCCTAAATGGCATGGGTCCGGGTTACTTACGGGAGCATCTGCTGCCGGCATCAACTTCCCTTCGTCCAGTGTGCTCCCACAGAGAGGGCCTCCTTAGGGTGCCGTCGGTCAAAGAGTGTCGACTGGCGGCCCCCAGGGGGAGGGCATTCTCTGCGGGCGCACCAGCCCTTTGGAACCGTTTACCGGTGGAGCTCCGGATGGCTCCCGACCTCCGCTCCTTCCGACGTGACCTAAAAACATATTTATTTGAACAAGCCAGCCTGGTCTGATGGGTTTAGGGGTATTTTAACATTTTGTATTAATTTATTTAATTGGACTATTGTATTTAATATTTCTTTTAATTTTTATATATTGTATTTTATTGTATTGCCCTGTACACCGCCCTGAGTCCCTTGGGAGAAGGGCGGTATAAAAATTAAATTATTATTATTATTATTATTATTATTATTATTATTATTATTATTATTATTATTATTATTATTATTATTATTATTATTATTATTATTATTATTATCTATTTATTATGTTGAATTTAATCGTGGTTTGGGTAACTTTTCTTTTTTTTAAAAAATAGCTGGTATTTGAAAGCAAGCTGGATTGAGAATCTATCACAGGCAGTAGGATAAATGGATATTTTTCCCATGCTATGAATAGGGGTTCAATTCCAATCTAGACATGGCAGGAGCAAAGCATTCAGTGAACAAACTATGTTTTATACAATATATATTTTGCTTTAAGAGTGAAATCTTACATATGATATAGGAAACCTTTTGAATTCAGTGACACTGATCTCTGAAAGAATCTGTTTGGAATAGGGCTGTAAATGTGTATGCAAATGATTAAATGCTGAAAACAACATTGCCTTTTAATATATGTTGGCACAGTTTTGTGGAGGGTGAAGTTACATTGAGATAAAGAAAGCATATCACATTTGCAAGAATAAATCTAGTCAGTAATGGAATTTTGACAATTTGTTGGCACTCAAGAACAAAAAAAAATGCAACCAGGTGAAAGATTTGTTTTTTTCATGATACATTTTCATCTCCAAAGTATGTATGTGTTTGGCAGTAATTCATGTCATGGTCCACTACACAAATTCCATAAAATGTTTAACATAGCATCTGCCTATATACTGCTCTTCTGAAAGAATGTGTGGGCAGTTTATACAAGCTCATACTAGTTTGTGTCATTTTAAGCTGCAAATCAAAGACTGCATGTGTAAATGAATCCTTAACAGAATAATTAAAAAGAGATAGCAATAAGAAGATATTGGAATGCGCAGAGATGGACAGATTAACTATGAGACTAAAAGACAAAGAAGAAACAGAATACTACAAAAGCTGGAATTTATTTTATAAATGGTTGGAAGAGAGAACCAAAGGGTAAAATTTGTATATGTATCAGCTTGTTATGAACCCAGCTCGCATGTTTGAAAAACTAACATATGTATGTAGAGAGAGAAAAAAATAACAATAAAAAACTGTATACACAAAAAAGAATATCTGAGGCTACGTCTAGTAGCTGCTAGAGGAAAACATGATTTTTTTAAAAAAATAACCATTTGACCTACAAATACAATTTAGAAACAACTTTGCTGTGTTTTGGGTTTTTATCGGATTTTAGCATACCTTTCCACTCTCCAAAGAGTGCTCATGGCAGCTTATATTACATAGCAACCAAACACAGAAAAACAGCATTAATCAAAACTATATTGCTAAATGAAAAAGAGGGAGAAAAAGGAGAATGATATAAAGGCCAGGCCAATCTAGATTATTTTGAGTGTATAAACAAATTTTATGTATTGCAACAGTACACAACTATGCACGATTCAGTATTAAAGCTATTTGCCCTGCAAAACAAATGATATTTGGACAGCTTTTGTGTTCTTTATAGCATAGTTAACACTGTCAGATGATTGGCTATCCAAGTAATACTTAACCCTCTTGTCTTCATGGACTTTGAACATACTTTCAAGAAATGGAACCGCTTCTCCAACCATTCAATTATTTACTACTATACAGAGCATAGTTTAAAAGAAGATTTCACTAATTCCTCACTGAGGGAAGAATTTTGTTCTTTCTCTTTAAATATTTTTTTTCACAGGCAATGTGAGGGTAAAGTTCAGTCTGGTTTCAGTTTCCCATAACAACAATTCTTCTCTTTCCCAAACACTTGGACATTTCTTTAGAAACAGGTGACAGACATCTGCAAAGCTCAGTTCAACCCTGAAGGGGCTGTAGGCTGTAGCCCCACTTGATCAATTGTGCATGTTCAGTCTTAACACCAAGATAAATCTACATGCTACTAAAAGTCTCATTGTCATAATCTTTAATAGAGTGAAATGGTGCCTCATAAGGCAACAATTTTTGAACTAAGACACCTCAAATGGGCTTATTTATGGAATGTGTCAAAAATCCAGGACCCATAACTCCCAAGGAAGTTGTGGCTGCTTCAGTGCTACTAGCTACTTCTGCACTGCTGGGCTGCTGCTGCATTTTCAATGTTCCAGGACCATTTCTCAGTCAGTCTTGCAATCTCTAGCTTGCTGTCCCATCCTGCAGCTGCCACTTATCTACCTGATGGTTAGGAAGAGAGGGAAGGAAGGAAGGAAGGAAGGAAGGAAGGAAGGAAGGAAGGAAGGAAGGAAGGAAGGAAGGAAGGAAGGAAGGGGCATTTGATATTTCCTGCCAGATTTTGACAAGGAAACTCAATAGGAAAGCTGACAGGATGTCAGAAGTTCCCCCACCACTACCACATTTCCCCTCACTTATGTTCATTCTGTTTCTCTGTTTAGATAAGGAAATATCTCTAGAACAATGATCCACAGAGCATGGTTTGCCTTTTATCACTTAAATGTCTCCAGGCTATACATCACAGCCCTCCCACTCTATGTGAGTGAGTGCTGAGGCAAACTAATAAAAGAATATAATATTCATGTGTAAAAATAAAAACAAATATCTCACATTTAACAAAGAGTTCATTTTAAGATAAATCTAAGGATAAATTAAAGCCAATGTAAAATTCCATACATTTCTTATACGTATATAATTAAGTAATGAAGATAAGTAGGGAAAATATAGTCACTGGCCCAAAAATAATTTATCAAAATAGCAAATAACAGTATATATAGTCACATAATAACTTTATCAGCTGGTGTAGTCTATGGTACTGCCACCAGAAAAGAATGCAAGACTTGCTCTTTCTGCTGTGTATAAATATGTTACCCTATGCCAAAATATAAAATTGTGTGGTTTAAAGTACCCAAGAGAAACTTCCTACTGGAATCTCCCAAGTGGCCAATAGGGAGTGTTTAGAAGCTCAAGACCAACTCCCAATTAATATTTAATTACATTGGCAATGAAATCTTACATCAGTCTAGGCCAGGGGTAGGCAACCTCGGCTCTTTTATGACTCCTGGACTTCAACTCCCAGAATTCCTGAGCCAGGCTGGCTCAGGAATTCTGGGAGTTGAAGTCCAGGAGTCATAAAAGAGCCGAGGTTGCCTACCCCTGGTCTAGGCAATGGGATGGCATTGTCTTCCATTTCATCTTCCATCTCTTTCTATAGAGTTTGCTGAGAGACCCATTCACTCAACTCAATGGCCCTGAAGCTCAAGCCTTGGTGGAGCAGTGGGCTAATGCCTCCTTAAGTAACACCAGCTGCCTGCAATTAGTGCAGGTTCGCATCCCACCAGGCTCAAGGTTGACTCAGCCTTCCATCCTTCCGAGGTAGGTAAAATGAGGACCCAGATTGTTGGGGGCAATTAAGCTGACTTTGTAATAATGCCGCTTGGGAGGGGTGTGAAAGCCCTAATAAGCAGGCATATACATAGAATGAAGGCTACTGCTAAGCTTGTAAGCCGCCCTGAGTCTTCGGAGAAGGGCGGGATATAAATGGAATTAAATATATATATATATATATTATCACAATTCTCACCTAGGTGAGGTTCAGGGTTGGTTAGTTCTCACAGTCAGACATTGTAGTGTTTGTTGTTGAAGTAGTGTGTGTATTTTGAAAATAAATCAAGAGCACAGAACATTTTCAGGGCCATAGGCCACATTGGTTAGTTGGTTTTGGTTTTAACCCTACAGTGGGAAATACGGTGTCATTCAAATGGACCGAGTTGCAGTCTTTCTTGTTCTTCCCTTTTTCCCTAACTTTGGGAGAGTTGTTACTTTAAGACTATTTTAAGGTTTATATTAAGTTTCTCATGCACATGTACAGGCACACATTTCAAAAGGGAAAGAAAAGCATCATTAGTTGTGGTATGAAATGTTTGACTTCCTCCAAGAAATCTCAATTTGAATTGCTTTCTAGATAATAACTTGTGCAAATCGTTTTGAAAGCAATGGCCAAAAGAAATGCTAAAATTGGGACCTGTGGAACATTTGGCCTACATCTTCAGTAATCTTTCTTTTCCTTAAAATTCTTTCAAAATATATTCTGATTTAGGCTAGCATCTCCAAATAAAAGTTCTTTTACTAAATAATGGCCATTATGTTACTTGCTAATTTCAAACTGAAGATTGTGGCCTTGGTATAAGTGTAAATTTATATTGTGGAAAAAAGTAGAAGGGGGAGAAAGACTGAGTAATTTATCCTGCCTCTTTTCCTTTGAACAAGTGTTCATTAATCTAGCACTCATCCAACTATATTTGTAATGCTTTTTGGAACAGAAATATTTTTGTTGGAGAGCATCATCTTTTATGAAAAAAATCCCACACAAAATCCCATTTAAAAAATCCCTCTTCTCCATCTGTGGAAATCTCATTAGGTAGTTTCAAATCAGCTGGCATCTGGAAAAAATCATTCTCTCTAAACAGAAAAATATGTCATAAATGTCATGAGGAGTGTTGAGAGAACCACATGAAATTAGTTTGGTTCCTCAAATCAGCAACTGGGGCCTGAACTGTAAGTGAAAAACAGATTTCTCCAATAGGCATTAAATAGATTTCAGTCAGGGTTTTAAGCTACATGCAAGAAAGGGCCCTATGCAAAATACAGAAAACAAAGTTAGAAGAAAACTTTTCAAGTCAAAATGATTATCAGGCTTCTGATAATTCTGGTACATTTTGATCCTGCAAGACAACAGAAACCTAAGTTATATGAGACTAATTTCCAGAGTATATGTATATAAAGATCACAGACCTATTCAGTAAGAAACAGATGATTCTTCAGTTATTAATGCACAGCAGACTGATAGCATTTTCAAATTTTTCAAGAAATTCATATTTCATAAGTTCTTTTTATTTTAACAGATAGCTAGGCCAGAACTATAAAGAGAGTCAGAGACTTCCATTAGGTTCAGCAGGAGGGCCCCTATCTGTTAAAGAGTTTCACCTGACTGGACCCAGGAGATCTTTCTCCCATGGCCCCTGTCTGCTGGCACATCATTCTTCCTGAGGTAAAGTTAGCCCCATCTCCTTTCCTGACAGTTTAGAACAATTAATCAATGGAATGAGTTACCTCCAGAGGTTGTGGGTGCTCCAACACTGGAGGTTTTTAAGAAGAGATTGGACAACCATTTGTCTGAAATTGTATAGGGTTTCTGGCTTGAGTAGGAACTGGACTAGAAGACCTTCAAGATTCCTTCCAATTCTGTTATTCTACCAGCCTTCCAGAAACTCCCCAAATTTGGTTTTTCCATCAATCATGGGAATCCCATGAGAGCAGGAAGCTTGCAAGATGGTTGCATTATGCTTAGGAAGTTATTTGTTCTCCCACAGTCTTGTTTTTATTCATATTTTATTTATGCTTAATTGTTTTTAAAATTATTATATTTGTTTTTAACTATCTGTCTTGCTGTAGGCTACCCTACCTTGTGAAATGGGTGGCTGTATAAAAGTCCTAAATAAGTAGACAGGTTTGTAAACTAGACTTAGGGCATTATGAAGGGTTTCAGATCCATTCCAAAAGCTAAATGCATCCCCATTTCAGGAGACATTGATATAGTACGTTGTGTCTATTTTATATATTGCAAGATTTCTGAAGAGCAAAAGAACTTTCTTGTTTATTCTAATGACTCAGGGAAGACAGTTTGATTCAGAACTGTGGACCTATTCTTAGAAACACTTTGCAATCTGATTAAAATCATAATTATTTTATTTATTCCTCCCTTTACCAGACTGGTCCCATTCATTTTTATCATAGCACATAGAAGGTGAGTTGGAATTGGGTCAAATACAAGAACTAAAACTGTATCAAACTGTTAAAATTTGTTTCCTTCCCTGCTTTCCCAGCACACAGTAGTTAGGACAGTATCAATTTCCATATTGTTCCCAAGAAGACTATATAATCACTAAAAGTGCAAGAATGACTCAAGGCAAAAATTGTTTACATAATGAATTATTTACATAAACAACCACTATTTTGTGCAGAGAGAGAGAACATTGGTGTGGTAAAAAAATATACAGTGAACAAGGTTTTCAACTGTTTCAAATGTTTATACCAGAAATGCTTTCTTTGATTAGCTTAGCTCCACTGAACTGAATTTTGGAATGGATGTTGAAATTTAGGGTGTTTCCACATAAAGAGGAAGTGACAAGGGCTTATCAGTTTTCCTTTGCTTTCCTAGAAGAGCCCAAACTTGCAAAATATCAGGCTAATGATGAGGGGATTTTTGTTACGGTGGAACCAACAGCAGCTGAGATGCAGGGAATTTTGTTCCTTGTTTTCAACATTTCAAATCAGTGGAATGGAAGGCAATCACAGATCAGTTTTGTTAAGCATACGGTTATAGCCTACCTGGTTGGGTTGGAAATATATAAACCATGATGTTATAACCTTAAGGTGCTAACTGGCCAATGGGTGTGTAAGTTTTTCCAACGGCCATAAGAGGGAGTTAGGAACGTGGCTTCTCTCTCTCTCTCTTTGCTCTCATTGTTTTTGCTTTGGGTTTACTACTGTGTTAAACCTTAGGAACTGTGTACTTGACCTTCAGACCAGTAAGAAGACATTGTATTTTGGATACTCCCTGGACTGTTGCTGTTGCTTATGTGTGTATGACCTGGACTGTTTATTCGGATTGTGTTTTTTGTTTTTACACCTAATAGTAAAGTATTTTTTTCTGTTTATCACAACTCAGTGTGTGTGGTTACTGTGTGACTCTTACTATTCTCAATACGCTTTTACCTGTGCAGGTTCTTGATAACTCAGGAATCACTTTGCACAACAATTTTCTTTTTTTGCTAACAAGTTTCAAAATAGTTCTGAAGTGGTTGGAGAATGGAAACAGGAGTAATGTGGAAGTTCTACCTTAGACTTCACAGAGGCAATTGGACAAGTACAAATGTCAAGGTTGAATTCAACCTTGACAACAAATTATAGTCTTGTCCTTTAAGAATGGTTGGTGTCCCCTCATCCAGATAAAACAGCAAAATTATGTGGGAAAGTGTTGAATCAGCCCTGATTACTTGAAAAGAGAGATTAGAAAGCCAAGTCAGCTTTGTGAATGGATGAATAGAAAATGAGTGGTGAAACTTCCAGGAAATAGCTAAGCAACAGAGGAGAGGGTTATGCTCATAAAGCAGGATTAATTTCTACAGCCCAGCTGCTTTTCCTGTATGCTTAGTTGATTCTTAACAGTGCAGTGAGTAAAATGGGAACCTTAATTTTTCTGTGTCTCAGAATTCCAACAAACATCAATTCTATAACTGATATTTAATTTTGACATGTTTAATTGCAATGGAGAGTGGTGAGATAATGAAGACAAGATTTAGACCTCTCATGTCACTGTCAGATGGCCATCAGGAAGAGATGAACAGGAGATAAAGAGAGGCAGCAAGCACTACGGTATTTCTCTTTTGCTTCCTACTCAGATGCTGTCAGTCCCGCTAGGCAGATCAGACAAAGAAATCAACTCCAGAGGAAGGTGATTGTTACTTTGATTAAGATTGGCTATAATAACAGGATCTTGAAAGTCTAATTGTACTATATTTCCTTCCCCTTCTTATAATTGGGAAGCCATCTGTCTGAGTATTTTCAAAGTTGCTTGGATGTTCTGACTTAAAATATATTTCACCCCCATACTCCTGGTGATGCAGTTTGACCATGATGGAAATACTCATTTACCTTACTGTCTATAGGTGATCTCCTGAGTGGGCATTTCCAATCACATTAACAGAGAAGTTGACTACAAGGCACATTCCTTGAAGAGTTGTCACAGTGATGGGACTCTTACTTTAACACAGGGCATCCTGTCTTAAAAGGTTCTCAATGAGATATTGCCAGTGAGCCATTTTCCTGCAGTCAATAATTTTGCAGCCAAGATAACCATCATGATACTAAATGGAAAACGATGTCTTATTCTCATTGTTTTCTCCTGGTGATCAAGCAACTTAGCTAAGGCTCTCTGTAATCTGTTCTATTTTTGGCCTAAGGATAGAGGGGAAAGTACTTCCCCCCCCCAATGTACCAGTTGAATGCAAGATAAATCTGAATCTGATTAATTCTTGGAGTTAGCTAGAAGAGGCTCACCCATTCATAGATAATAATCATCAAAGACAGTAAGCCCTATCCCATTATGATGTATCATGAAGCTTCAGTGATCAGTATTTTCAAATACAGCAAATATTTCAAGTTATCAGCTGTTAGATTTTAAAGACCATTTGATGCCAAATACAGATATCAAATAACTGGACCTACTTAGAGCGTATGTGAGCAAGAATATCTGGGAAAAGTTCAGCATCCCAATTTGCAAAGGAGACATTTTGGGCTGCCAAATACATTTGAGCTCTATCTTTCACAGAAATGAATGTCAATTCAAAATGCAAATCGAGAACACAAATATATTTTTCTCCTATAAATAGGCTCATTTCAAACAACCAGAGCCAAGGGCAGTCAGGATAAGAAACACTACTTATGCAAACTGATTGTTGCAATGAAGAAATAGCAGAGTTAGTCTATGCTAACAATGCTGACACAAAATCGGATAGCACCTTCAACACTGACCAAATTTATTTAGGCAAAAGCTTTTGTGAGTGAGACTTGTTGCTTAATTGCTTTGTAATGTCAGAGTCAAACTGTTGCTCATTCTAGAGTCTATGCCTTCTTAAGTCCCAAGTTCAAGAATTTCTGAATTGTGTGAATTGAAACACTCTGCATATGTGTCTAAGCACAGCTGCTGCACAATATATATGCCACATATGTGCAATAGGATGTCACCCCCTCAGAATAACAGTGTTCCCAAGAACAGTGCTTCAATTGTCTCTTACTTTTTGCTTTTATTTTGTACCTATTTATCTTGAAGTTTCTCTACTGAAATTAAGAATGATCTTCAATGAAACAGGAAAAAATAAAGTTCCAGGGCTGTAGATGGGAAATCTGCACCTTAGAGTAAGCCTGTTTCTAACTCATCCGCTTCCTGATTTAGGCCCTAGTCAATTCAAGTGTTGATGGCAAGTTAAGGTCTACAGGAAGAAAATGCTTTATCTTGACTTTATAATTCTATGTAGAGTCAACATATTTGCATAATAAATCTGATCATATAACAGCTTTCTCTCATTAACATTCTTAACAATTTCAGAGGAGGTTTAGGAATAGCTTTCCAAGATGTACTCTGTTAAATCCTCCCACTAGCTTTATTTTGATCTCAAACAGTCTAACTATTCCAATTTTGAAATTTGCTGACAGTTTTGAAAATATACTAGTTCTTTGGCACTGTGGCCATATTGATGACACTTGTGATGGAGTACAAATTATTAATATTGTAGAGTTTCATAATGATTTCTTTTATTGAATGTATGCATTCTGGAAGCTATTGATGTAAAATAATCCCCAAAAAATATATACAGGTATTTAATTGCATATTTTCTCACATTATATGCAAGTCAGCATTTTCTATATGTATAAATATTTTTCCCCTCTCAACTCATGAAGAAGTGATATATATACTACGAAAGTCAGAGATAATATACTTACCATTTCCTACACACTCTTCTCACAGGACTAAAATGCCTGAAATGAGATAGATGGAATGATAGATGAACAACACTTTATAAAGGGGTACTAACACTTTACATGATCTTAATTCTATCCTTCTATTAATGCAACCAAAGATTGCATTGGCTTTTTTTGGCAGCTGCTGCACAGTGCTGGTTCATATTTAAGTGATTGTCCACTAAGATTCCCCTTCATGGATTACTGCCTTGTCGTGGCGAAGGGGCTTGCATAATTCAATGAAGCTATGAGCTATGCCGTGCAGGGCCACCCAAGACAGACAGGTCATAGCAGAGAGTTCTGACAAAATGTGATCCACTGGAGAAGGAAATGGCAACCCACTCCAGTATCTTTGCCATGAAAACCCTATGGACAGTACCAAAAGGCAAAATGATATGATGTTGGAAGATGAGCCCCTCAGGTCGGAAGGCATCCAATATGCTACTGGGGAAGAGCAGAGAGCTAGTACTAGGAGCGCCAGAAAGAATGAAGCAACTGGGCTAAAGCTGAAAGGACGCTCAGCTGTGGATGTGTCTGGTGGTGAAAGGAAAGTCCGATGCTGTAAAGATTTTTTCTCCATAGGAACCTGGAATGTAAGATCCATGAATCAAGGAAAGCTGGACGTGGTCAAACAAGAGATGACAAGACTGAACATCAACATCTTAGGTATCAGCGAACTAAAATGGACAGGAATGGGTGAATTTAATTCAGATGACCATCAGGTATACTACTGCGGACAAGAATCCCTCAGAAGAAATGGGGTAGCCTTCATAGCCAATAAAAGAGTAGGAAAAGCAATACTGGGATAGAATCCTCAAAATGACAGAATGATCTCAGTTCGAATCCAAGGCAAACCATTCAATATTTATTTTATTTATTTATTTATTGAACTTATATACCGCCCTTCTCCCATGGGACTCAGGGTGGTTCACAAGGTAATTAAAATAACACTACAAATACAAAAAGTTAATAACAATTAAAATAATTAAATTATCCTTGAGTAAAATATAAAACGCCTATAGCTCCAATTAAAACCCAATTATAATATGTTAAAATTAAAATTCTCAGTCCTGGCCGGAAAGCTCAAAGAGCCAGGTCTTCAGGTCCCGGTGGAACGAACGAAGATCAGGGGCAGTCCTGAGCTCTACGGGTAACTGGTTCCAAAGGGCAGGCGCACCCACAGAGAAGGCCATCCCCCTGGGTGTTACCCGCCGGCAGTCTTTTGCCGTCGGCACCCTGAGAAGGCCCTCCCTGTGGGAGCGCACAGGACGAAGGAAACTTGATGCTGGCAGCAGGTGTTCCCTCAGATATCCCGGACCCATGCCATTTAGGGCTTTATAGGTCATCACCAGCACCTTGAATCTCACCCGGAGGGCAACCGGAAGCCAATGCAGCTCGCAGAGAAGAGGTATTACATGGGAGTATCAGGAAGCCCCCATCACAACTCGCGCGGCTGCATTCTGCACCAGCTGAAGCCTCCGAGTGGTCCTCAAGGGCAGCCCCATGTAGAGAGCGTTGCAATAGTCTAACCGGGAGGTCATGAGCGCATGAGTGACTGTGTGCAAGGCATCTCGGTCCAGATAGGGCCTCAACTGGCGCACCAGGCAAACCTGGGCAAAGGCCCCCCTGGTCACGGCTCCTATATGATCTTCAAAACTAAGCTGCGAATCCAGGAGGACACCCAAGTTGCGAGCCCTATTGACGGGGGGTAACACCTCACTCCCCATCATTTTTTTAATTCCATTTATATATCCCACCCTTCTCCGAAGACTCAGGGCGGCTTACAAGCTTAGCAGTAGCCTTCCTTCTATGTATATGCCTGCTTATTAGGGCTTTCACACACACACACCCCAAGCGGCATTATTACAAAGTCAGCTTATTGCCCCCAACAATCTGGGTCCTCATTTTACCTACCTTGGAAGGATGGAAGGCTGAGTTCATTAAAGATGGAATAGAATGGTTCACTCGAGATGCCTGTATGCACAGCCACTCAGTCTTGGCAGGATTGAGTCGGAGCCTGTTTCTCCCCATCCAAACCCGAACCGCCTCCAGGCAACGGGACATCACGTCAAGGGCATCACTGAGTTGGTTTGGGGTGGAAAGAAAAAGTTGGGTATCGTCAGCGTACTGATGATACCCCACCCCCAAACCACGAATGATCTCACCCAGCGGCTTCAAATAGATATTGAACAGGAGGGGAGAGAGGACCGACCCCTGAGGAACTCCACAAATGAGACACCTCGGGGCGGACCTCTGCCCTCCCGTCAACACCGACTGTGAACGGCCCAGGAGGTAGGAGGAGAACCACCGTAAAATGGTGCCCCCCACTCCCAACCCCGCAGCAGGATACCATGGTCGCAGCAGGATACCATGGTCGATGGTATCAAAAGCCGCTGAGAGATCTAATAGGACTAGGACAGAGGAGCAACCCCTGTCCCGAGCCCGCCAGAGATCATTCATCAGCATGACCAATGCCGTGTCCGTGCAGTACCCAGGTCTGAAACCCGATTGGTACGGGTCAAGATAATCAGTTTCCTCCAGGAATAGAAGAAGCTGATGCACCACCACACTCTCAACAACCTTCGCTAAAAAGCAAAGGTTGGAGACCGGATGATAGTTATTCAAAATAGCTGGATCCAGGGCTGGCTTCTTGAGAAGGGGTCTCACCACCACCTCCTTCAAGGCGGTGGGAAAGACACCCTCATTCAAAGAAGCAAATATCACTGCCTGGAACCAGCCTCGTGTCTCCTCCTGAGCTGAATAAACCAGCCAGGAGGGGCACGGGTCCAATAAACAGGTGGTAGAGCTCAGCCTCCCCATAATCCTGTCCACCTCCTTGGGAGTCACAGGATCAAAATCAGTCCAGATAGTACTACTCTCAAGACTGCTTGAGTCCTCCTCATCAGACTCTGCCCAGTCAGAGTCCAAACCGGTCCGAATCTGAGTGATTTTGTCCGCCAGATGCTGGCTAAACTCCTCGGCCCGCCCCTGCAAGGGCTTCTCCCTCACCTCCTGAAAAAGGAGGGAGCGAGTTACCCTAAACAGGGCGGCCGGGCGATTATCTACGGATGTAATGAGGGCGGTGAAGTAATTAGACTTCGCCATCCTCATCGCCACGAGATAAGACCTGGTAAAAGATCTTATTCGCAATCGGTCAGATTCAGACCGGCTGGATCTCCAACAGCTCTCTAGATTCCATCTCCGACGCTTCATCTCCTGTAGCTCCACAGAAAACCATGGAGCCCATCAGGATCTGCGCCGGGTCAGGGGTCACAAGGGTACAACCCGGTCAAGTGCCTCAGTGGCGGCCCTCTCCCAAGCCTCCACCAAGGCATCGGCCGGGCTGTGAGGGAGGGAGATAGGTATAGACCCAAGTGCCGTCTGGAACCGTTCTGGATCCATTAGGCACCTGGGGCAGAACCACCTGGTCGGCTCCGCAGCCCAGCAGCAAGGGGTAGCATATCGGAAGAGCAGCCATAGGAGATGATGATCGGACCATGACAGGGGGACAATATTTGGTGTACCCCATCCCAGATCATGAAACCACTGCCCAGATAGGAAAAACAGGTCAAGAGTGTGACCCTCTCCATGGGTCGGGCCCTGAATTATCTGGGTCAGGTCCATGGCCATCACAGTAGTCCAGGTCTATGCCTCAACCACCGGTGCTGAAGAGGATGAAATTGACCGGTTCTATGAAGCCCTACAGCACCTTTTAGAACTAACACCAAAAATGATGTCCTTATCATCATGGGGGATTGGAATGCTAAAGTAGGAAGCCAAAAGATAACCGGAATAACAGGCAAGTTTGGCCTTGGAGTACAAAATGAAGCAGGGCAAAGGCTGATAGAATTTTGTCAAGAGAATACGATGGTCATAGCAAACACTCTTTTCCAACAACCCAAGAGACGGCTCTACACATGGACATCACCAGACGGTCATCACAGAAATCAGATTGACTATATGCTCTGCAGCCAAAGATGGAGAAGCTCTATACAGTCAGTAAAAACAAGACCAGGAGCTGACTGTGGCTCAGACCATGAGCTTCTCAATGCAAAGTTTAGACTTAAACTGAAGAAAGTAGGGAAAAGCACTAGGCCAGTCAGGTATGAATTAAATCATATCCCTGTTGAATATACAGTAGAGGTGACAAATAGATTTAAGGAATTAGATCTGATAGACAGAGTGCCTGAAGAACTATGGACAGAGGTTCGCAACATTGTAGAACAGGTAGCAACCAAAACCATCCCAAAGAAAAAGAAATGCAAGAAAGCAAAATGGCTGTCTGAGGAAGCTTTGCAAATAGCTGAGGAAAGGACAGAAGTGAAAGGCAAGGGAGAAAAAGAAAGATACGCCCAATTGAATGCAGAATTCCAGAGAATAGCTAGAAGAGATAAGAATGCCTTCTTAAATGAACAGTGCAAAGAAATAGAAGAAAACAATAGAATAGGGAGTACCAGAGATCTTTTCAAGAAAATTGGAGAGATGACGAGAACGTTTCATGCAAAAATGGGCATGATAAAGGACCAAAATGGCAGGGACCTAACAGAAGCAGAAGAGATTAAGAAGAGGTGGCAAAATTACACAGAAGAACTATGCAAGAATGAGCTTAACATCCCTGATAATCACAATGAGGTGGTCACTGACCTCGAGCCAGACATCCTAGAATGTGAAGTGAAGTGGACCTTAGAAAAGCTGAGCAACAACAAAGCTAGTGGAGGTGACAGTATTCTAGCTGAGCTATTCAAAATCTTAAAAGACGATACAGTAAAAGTGCTACACTCAATTTGCCAAAAAATTTGGAAAACTCAACAGTGGCCACAGGATTGGAAAAGATCAGTTTACATTCCAATTCCAAAGAAAGGCAGTGCCAAAGAATGTTCAAACTATCGCACCATTGCACTGATTTCACATGCTAGTAAAGTTATGCTTAAAATCCTACAAGCTAGACTCCAGCAGTATGTGGATCGAGAACTACCAGAAGTACAGGCAGGATTTCGAAGAGGCAGAGGAACTAGAGATCAAATTGCCAACATACGCTGGATCATGGAGAAAGCTAGAGAGTTCCAGAAAAACATCTACTTCTGCTTCATTGACTATGCTAAAGCCTTTGATTGTGTGGATCATAACAAACTGTGGCAAGTTCTTAAAGAGATGGGCATACCAGACCATCTTATTTGCCTTTTGAGAGACCTATATGTGGGCTAAGAAGCAACAGTGAGAACTGGACACAGAACCACTGATTGGTTCAAAATTGGGAAAGGAGTCTGGCAAGGCTGTACACTGTTGCCCTGCCTATTTAACTTATGTGCAGAGCACATCATGAGAAAGGCAGGGCTAGATGAATCAAAAGTGGGAATTAAGATTGCCGGAAGAAATATCAACAACCTAAGATATGCAGATGATACCACTCTAATGGCAGAAAGTGAAGAGGAACTAAAGAGCCTCTTGTTGCGAGTGAAGAAGGAGAGTGCAAAACCTGGGTTGAAACTAAACATTAAGAAAACCAAGATCATGGCATCTGGCCCTCTCAATTCTTGGCAAATAGATGGGGAAGAAATGGAGAGAGTGACAGATTATATTTTCCTGGGCTCCAAGATCACTGCAGATGGGGACTGTAGCCAATTAATTAAAAGATGCTTGCTCCTCAGGAGGAAAGCCATGACAAATCTAGACAGCACACTAAAAAGCAGAGACATCACCCTGTCAACAAAAGTGCGTATAGTCAAGGCAATGGTCTTCCCAGTTGCAATGTATGGCAGTGAAAACCTGGACCATAAAAAAGGCTGAGTGCCAAAGAATTGAGGCCTTTGAACTATGGGGCTGGAGAAGACTCCTGCAAGTCCCTTGGACTGCAAGGCCATCAAACTGGTCAGTCCTAGAGGAGATCAACCCTGACTGCTCTTTAGAAGGCCAGATCCTGAAGCTAAAACTCAAATACTTTGGCCACTTAATGAGAAGGAAGGACTCACTGGAGAAGAGCCTAATGCTGGGAAAGATTGAAAGCAATAGAAGAACGGGATGACAGAGAATGAGGTGGCTGGATGGAGTCACTGAAGCAGTAGGTGTGAGCTTAAATGGACTCCAGAAGATGGTAGAGGACAGGAAGGCCTGGAGGAATGTTGTCCATAGGGTCGTGATGGGTCGGACACGACTTCGCAGCTAACAACAACCACTAAGATTCCAAGATCCCTTTGAGTTAAAACATTACTAAATATAAATTGTTGCTCTGTTTCTTGTACTGCAAAACTCTTATTCAGAAGATATAGTTTTGGTCAAATTCAATAGCTAGGGAAGTTAACAAGTGAGGCCATTTTCTTACACATAATTTCCACCTGATTTGACTTCAGCCCCAGATGACCACTAAATCTGCTCAGAGTCATCTATATGAGATTGTGGCTATATAAATTGGAGTAATAAATAAATGAGATAAAAGAGGCCATCAAATTAGCAAATTAGGTGATTACAGGTGGAGTAATCATGCAGTGCTTCCATATTACTATCTCTTTCTTGTAGCTGACATTTTGCTACAACAATATACCTATTATCTGCCTTAAAAATATTGAAATGTTGGAGAAGATAAAAACTTGCCCTCTTGATGTAACAAGCTGCAAATGAACTGACATTTTCTCATCTGCCCTAAGTGCTTGGGAAAGCTTGGTGCTAACAGGTACATGTTAACAAGGAACATGTTCATGTCACATTGTTAAGTATTTTTGGATGGGTGGTCAAGCGAAGCTGCCTTTCAAGCTGCTTCAGAAAGGAGAAATATTAATAAACTCCTGGCAGCATGCAGATTTGATTGAATTTCTCATGGATCACAGCCTGCCTGCAGAGTGTGGCATACCTGTCAAGCAAATACATTGTTCCATAATTGTTCTTGATGCATTGTGTGCTAATTACCATTGCTGAAAATAATCTCCAAAGATTATAGCAGGCATCATAAATAACCAACCGGCAGTTGACACTGCATTATGACAGGACCTCAATCGTTCTTATCTTTTGCTGGAGTAGAGCTTACGCATTAGTGTTACTAATGAATCTTTTTCATTTGTGCAAGTGATGTTTCCATTTGACAATGACATGAACATAAAGTGGAGGTTAATTTACTCAATTCCAAGAGGTTCATTATTTAACCTGACGTTGAGGACAAAACAATGTAGCCTAATAGATGGCACACAGAAATTAGTTGTGATGAATCTTGCCATTTAATGTTTCTGAATTCAGTGGCATGTTTGGCATCAGTATGGCAGAAAAAGTGTTACTTTACCAACAGAGTCCCTCTAGAAAGCAGTGAAGGGGGTTTTTTTGTTCATTTTCATGAACTGGGCCAATAACCTGTAAAACTGCAATGGATTAACAGCAACACAAAAGGTACCCTGTATTAATAGTCAAAGATTGTTACTACAGTATGTCAATTTTTATTAAATTAGTTGGCATTAGTCTCTACCACCAACTGCTTTACAAGTCAGTGAATTGGATCAGATTCAGATAACTATTAGAATTGCCAGTTTAAACACTCGAAGCTAACTGAAAGCCCTGACAAAAATACTAGTCATGCTCATCACTTTTCATATCAAAACTCTTAGCAGTCAGGGAAATACCTAGTCACTGGAGAACCATTCATGAATCAGACATTTTATAGAAAATTGATGAGAGTAGATGGCTGGTTTTCATACACATCAGTTACTATTAATTTTTCATAGGACAAACATATCCACAGAGGCTTTGAGACCATAGCAGGTGAACATACCTTTCTCTCCTTCAGAATTACTTAGCCCCATCTCCAATGTACTTCCTTAACATTAGCCTGAAATAAAGCTATGGAAAGGCATTACAGCTTCCTAAATGGAATCTATTCAAGAGATCAAAAGGATGAAAATATCCATAATATTCCCTTAACTTAGAAAATACTTAAGGTTGACAATATGCCTCAAAATTACATCTGATACCAGATTTAGGAGTTGGAGAGTGAGCATATTTACTCAATATGATCAGGGACAGCTGGGGTGGTCTACAAAGAGACTGTTTTTTTAATATATCAGTCCAAGATTACCCTCTGTCCTGAGTGTTTTAATTATAAAATGTCATAGGATTATCTAAATTTAGTAGGTCTGAAGCTAACAAATTGAGGTTTCCATTTTTCATGCTACTACACTGTTTTCTACAGGTTGGAAATCCACAGTTGTCTTTTTGTTGTTGTTTTGCAGCATTGAGGGATAAAGGCTTCCTTTGAATTAGTGGCTGAGGTTTCCAGAAATATGTTGGCAATGTATAAGACACCCTTACAATAAGTAAGATAGCACCTACAAATAAGTTGAAATATACCTGTCCCACTCTGTCATTGATCATGTTGGATGGGAACAATGTGCGTTGTAAGCCCACACGTTTGGACTGGAAAGGTTGGAAAGTTTGCTACAGACCAAAACAGTGGCTGGAACCCAGAAAGGAAGGGAAGGTTTGTATAATGCTAATTTCTAATCAATTATATCCAAAATGACACATAAATGCTTATAACTAGAAAAGCCGTAAAAACATGTTGCTGCTTTAATACAATTTAAGGATTAGACTATGTCAATTAATATGCTATCATCAGTATGGTTTGAATCAAGCAAATAGTTTCCTTGTTTATTGCCGGAATATATTGTGCTGTGTTTTCAAGCGGTGTTATTTATAGTTTGTAGTAAATTAGCCGAGCAATTTGCTGTAAATTCTGGAGACATATTTTTAGCAGTGACATATTGTACAGGACAAACATTGACCTTTCCCATGCCATAAACAGAGGGAAGGGCCACTGGTATATCCATCATAACCCTGCCTTTTGTGATTTCATATCACCACAGCATCAGATTCTCACAGAGCATAAAATTGTTCTGCTCTTAACAGTAAATATAAGATTATCTAGCTAGACCTGTATTTTTGCATTTCAGTGGCTACATAAGGTCACTGTGTTTTTGTCCTTATAGATTCTTTGAGACATGGGAAAACCTCAAAAAAATAATTTTCCTGTATTGTCTTACTCAAATCAGACCCATTGAGTTTAGTGGAAGTTATTTTCAAAGATGCATAGTTTTCATATTATCCACCAATTTGCTTTCTTTGGATATCATAAAATAGCCAGATTGATTTGGTCAAAATTGTATGGTCATGAAATCAAATCCATGTGCAGATTGGAAACATTGTGTTTTGCTATTTGTGTGCATGTTAGAACTATAACTATTAAGGGTGTCTTCCACATAGGGAACTACCCTCCAAAATCAATGGAAGATTCTGACCAAAAATAGGTAGATATTTATGGATTAGGGATAGAATTGCTTTCCACTATTTCAGTAACTACATAGATTTCATATTAAAACAAAACCACTATCAAGTAGTGACCACTAGGATTATTTTTTTTTACTTTTCAGGTTATCATAAAATCATAAGTACTTTCTCTACATTTCCAAAATAGCTATATAATATGATTCTGTGTGTGATTTTTTTTTCAGGAAGCTTTTGGGGGAAGTGCTACAGAAAATAAGCATTTGATTGGAAATTTATCAAGCAAAGAACTTTTATCAGTCTGATCTTTTTATAGAAATGAAATTAGTTTTATAATCTTTTTCTCATATTAAACAAGATATTAAATATTGTGAATATGCAACCTTAACTGTTCACAATATATAAACTTTTAAACAAATCCATAGAGATCTAATGGTAGGATGGAGAGAATGGTAATGGATGATACAAATAACAAACTTGGTCATAATCCCACACATATTTGGAATGTTAGTCTAAAGAATAGTAAATTTCAAAGGAAGGATCATATTTTAGAGGAGATTTTACAGATAACCATTTGTGAATAAATATTCAGTTCAATGGAAAGACTAGTTGCTGGATTTCAGATATGAAGGGTTTTTTTTTCTTTTAGAATTTAAACTAGATTTTAATATGGCTTTACCAAATCAAACCATAGAGAGATAAATACATAATTATTATTATTATTTATTCAATTTCTATACCGCCCTTCTCCCGAAGGACTCAGGGCGGTTAACAGGGCATATATAAATAACAATACAAAAATTAAAAAGAAATTATACAGCATCAGTCACTAAAATTGTCTAGCATGAAACAGAAATAAAGCCAACAGGTTTGAAGAAGATGTGGGGGACATATTTTTATGCAGAACTAACACAATAATGATATCATCAGGCAAAGTTTTATGGGACAAGACTCCAAAGCAGTTTGAAATGACTGCCTCCTTTTCTGAGCAATTCCTTCTGTATATTTGTGGTACTCACATCTTCTCCTTCACAGCATGTCTACATGCACTTACTTAAAGCTGTCTAAAGACAGCATTTTCTTCCAGGCTGAACAACAACAAAACTCTGAATCTCAGTCTGATGTACAAACTGATCCTTTCTTCTTCCCATGTTAGTTTGTAATTGAAGTGAAACTCAATGATTTCATTACTTGATTTTGCTCAAGAGTTCTCTACCTGTAATTCTGGCTTGAATATTGCTTTTCTCAGCTATTATCCCTGCATGCATAATAATGCATAATAGAAAAGACAAGAGAAATTATTTTTCTGCTCCTTCAAATGCTACAGAGTGAGCATATTTGCATATAATTAGGGCTCTAAATCAGAAACCTCTTTGCCCATAAGTTAGATGTTTGATCAAGCCTCATCTATCCTTCCTGATCTCTGCTTTTCTCCACAAATGAGGAGTGGGATGGGAGATAGAGGATGGCCTTGCAGAATGAGTAACAGTGACTCTTATTGAGTCCTTTCTCTTCCTCTCTAGATTCTTCTGCTATCGTTGACATTAATCTAAACAGCATGTGAAAATGTCTCCCTTTTTCATGGTTATTAGAAAATATTTACATACTGTTTTGCACTCACTGAAACAGCATCTTTCATTCCGCAGAGAATCCCAGTTAAACAGGGTGGTTTTTTTCTTATGTGAAAATTGGAAACCACTTGTAATTAGTACTGAAGTAGCATATGCTGTCACCCACTGAAATCACACTGATGCAGGCTCTTTCTGTGAAGCCATCTGGCATATGAAAGCCCATTTAGAACAATATGAAACTTTTCCAGTGCTATGCTTTTTGAACCCCCAAATAATGTTGTTTATTTAGTTTTAGGTGGGCAATGTAGCATCCCTCTTCAATCCAAGATAGAAAAAAAAACCCGGATATGCACACAGATATGTTTACATTCTTTTTTATTCCCTCTAAATAAATTCTAAGAATTTTTGAGGTCGTTGAAAGAAGGCATTAGTTGATGGAAATCCAAATTCCAAAAGCATGGTCAAAGAATGGCTACTAGGGAATCTGATGAATTCAAAGAAAGGAATAGTTGTTTTATTTGGAGTTTGTAGCAAATTAAAAGAGAAAATGCTAGCGTTCTCTTTAGAATGGAAATTTATCAAGGTGGTTATGATGGTGTTGACAAGAGGAGAAGATTTAATCTAGTTTCCTTGAATTAAAACAAAAAAATCTGGAAGGCAGCAGTATCATTCCAGAAGTGGTTTGGATAACAGCTCTACTTTGACTTGTTTTTATTGCATATTATTGTAACGTTACATTCATAGTTAAGGGTCAGCTGCCATTTCCTGAGGTTATAACATGCCTGTTTTAATTAACATCAGGCTGAAATTTGGAAGGGGGAGTTAGGGTCAGCCCAGATGTTCAAGTTACTTTAAAAAACACTTTCTAGCAGCTAAACCTTTTGAAAATGTATTACCTACTAAACCATTGGACATGTGACGTTTGAAAATGGCTTTCAGTAAAAAAAAAAAGAGTCTTCCTCGGAACAGAGCAAGAAAAATGCATTTAATTATCTTGTGCTTATATGCTGGCAGAAAGATTGGTAGCCAGCTTGCAACCTAACTTTAAACATTTTTCTTGACTCAGAAGGTGTTTTAAATATGATACATATTAAATCATAAATGCTATTTTACTGTACAAAGATTATTTGATATGGTAAAAGTATATCAAGAACTGAAATGATGGGAATGACTTAATTTCATAACTTTGAACTAAAGTCCATTAAAATTAAATTCATTTAATGCATTATATGAACAGTTCCATAGGCATGTTCACACAAATCAATGAATTGGGGAAAATCCCATGGTATTTTACTCCCCTTGCATACACATGAATATCTGTATATTCCTCAGTTTCTGAGAAAAAGATTTTGAAGGCTTCTGGGTGTTTCAAAGAAAGAGGGAATATCACCTTTTCCATTCTACTTTTAAAAGCTATTTCCTCTGAAGGGTGGGTTGTTGAATACCAATCTACCTCTAGTAGTACAAATATTTCAAGACTGGTGAATTTTAGAAAAGGCGGAAAAGATGATTAATGGCAACAAAAAAATGTCCTTCTATTTTTAAAATAATCTTTCCAAGTGACAAAAGTGGTATAAATAAGTACACACAGTTGTTGTTGTTGTTAGTTGCGAAGTCGTGTCCGACCCATCGCGACCCTATGGACAATGTTCCTCCAGGCCTTCCTGTCCTCTACCATCTTCTGGAGTCCAGTTAAGCTCACGCCTACTGCTTCAGTGACTCCATCCAGCCACCTCATTCTCTGTCGTCCCCTTCTTCTATTGCCCTCAATCTTTCCCAGCATTAGGCTCTTCTCCAGTGAGTCCTTCCTCCTCATTAGGTGGCCAAAGTATTTGAGTTTTAGCTTCAGGATCTGGCCTTCTAAAGAGCAGTCAGGGTTGATCTCCTCTAGGACTGACCGGTTTGATCGCCTTGCAGTCCAAGGGACTCGCAGGAGTCTTCTCCAGCACCAGAGTTCAAAGGCCTCAATTCTTTTGCGCTCAGCCTTTCTTATGGTCCAACTTTCACTGCCATACATTGCAACTGGGAAGACCATAGCCTTGACTATACGCACTTTTGTTGACAGGGTGATGTCTCTGCTTTTTAGTGTGCTGTCTAGATTTGCCATGGCTTTCCTCCCTAGGAGCAAGCGTCTTTTAATTTCTTGACTACAGTCCCCATCTGTAGTGATCTTGGAGCCCAGGAAAATAAAATCTGTCACTACCTCCATTTCTTCCCCATCTATTTGCCAGGAATTGAGAGGGCCGGATGCCATGATCTTAGTTTTCTTAATGTTTAGTTTCAACCCAACTTTTGCACTCTCCTTCTTCACTCGCAACAAGAGACTCTTCAGTTCCTCTTCACTTTCTGCCATTAGAGTGGTATCATCTGCATATCTTAGGTTGTTGATATTTCTTCCATCAATCTTAATTCCAACTTTTGATTCATCTAGCCCTGCCTTTCTCATGATGTGCTCTGCATATAAGTTAAATAGGCAAGGCGACAGTATACAGCCTTGCCGGACTCCTTTCCCAATTTTGAACCAATCAGTGGTTCCGTGTCCAGTTCTCACTGTTGCTTCTTGGCCCGCATATAGGTTTCTCAAGAGACAAATAAGATGTTCTGGTACTCCCATCTCTTTAAGCACTTGCCACAGTTTGTTATGATCCACACAATCAAAGGCTTTAGCATAGTCAATGAAGCAGAAGTAGATGTTTTTCTGGAACTCTCTAGCTTTTTCCATGATCCAGCGTATGTTGGCAATTTGATCTCTAGTTCCTCTGCCTCTTCGAAATCCTGCCTGTACTTCTGGTAGTTCTCGATCCACATACTGCTGGAGTCTAGCTTGTAGGATTTTAAGCATAACTTTACTAGCATGAGAAATGAGTGCAATGGTGCGATAGTTTGAACATTCTTTGGCACTGCCTTTCTTTGGAATTGGAATGTAAACTGATCTTTTCCAATCCTGTGGCCACTGTTGAGTTTTCCAAATTTGCTGGCAAATTGAGTGTAGCACTTTTACTGCATCGTCTTTTAAGATTTTGAATAGCTCAGCTGGAATACTGTCACCTCCACTAGCTTTGTTGTTGCTCAGCTTTTCTAAGGCCCACTTCACTTCACATTCTAGGATGTCTGGCTCGAGGTCAGTGACCACCTCATTGTGATTATCAGGGACGTTAAGCTCATTCTTGTATAGTTCTTCTGTGTAATTTTGCCATCTCTTCTTAATCTCTTCTGCCTCTGTTAGGTCCCTGCCATTTTGGTCCTTTATCATGCCCATTTTTGCATTGAACGTTCCCTTCATCTCTCCAATTTTCTTGAAAAGATCTCTGGTCCTCCCTATTCTATTGTTTTCTTCTATTTCTTTGCACTGTTCATTTAAGAAGTCATTCTTATCTCTTCTAGCTATTCTCTGGAATTCTGCATTCAATTGGGCATATCTTTCTTTTTCTCCCTTGCCTTTCGCTTCCCTCCTTTCCTCAGCTATTTGCAAAGCTTCCTCAGACAGCCATTTTGCTTTCTTGCATTTCTTTTTCTTTGGGATGGTTTTGGTTGCTACCTCTTGTACAATGTTGCGAACCTCTGTCCATAGTTCTTCAGGCACCCTGTCTATCAGATCTAATTCCTTAAATCTATTTGTCACCTCTACTGTATATTCAACAGGGATATGATTTAATTCATACCTGACTGGCCTAGTGCTTTTCCCTACTTTCTTCAGTTTAAGCTTAAACTTTGCAACAAGAAGCTCATGGTCTGAGCCACAGTCAGCTCCTGGTCTTGTTTTTATTGACTGTATAGAGCTTCTCCATCTTTGGCTGCAGAGTACATAGTCAATCTGATTTCTGTGTTGACCGTCCGGTGATGTCCATGTGTAGAGCCGTCTCTTGGGTTGTTGGAAAAGGGTGTTTGCTATGACCATCGTATTCTCTTGACAAAATTCTATCAGCCTGTGCCCTGCTTCATTTTGTACTCCAAGGCCAAACTTGCCTGTTATTCCGGTTATCTTTTGGCTTCCTACTTTAGCATTCCAATCCCCCATGATGATAAGGACATCATTTTTTGGTGTTAGTTCTATAAGGTGCTGTAGGGCTTCATAGAACCGGTCAATTTCATCCTCTTCAGCACCGGTGGTTGGGGCATAGACTTGGACTACTGTGATATTGAATGGTTTGCCTTGGATTCGAACTGAGATCATTCTGTCATTTTGAGGATTGTATCCCAGTATTGCTTTTCCTACTCTTTTATTGACTATGAAGGCTACTCCATTTCTTCTGAGGGATTCTTGCCCGCAGTAGTATACCTGATGGTCATCTGAATTAAATTCACCCATTCCTGTCCATTTTAGTTCGCTGATACCTAAGATGTCGATGTTCAGTCTTGTCATCTCTTGTTTGACCACGTCCAGCTTTCCTTGATTCATGGATCTTACATTCCAGGTTCCTATGGAGAAAAAATCTTTACAGCATCGGACTTTCCTTTCACTACCAGACATATCCACAGCTGAGCGTCCTTTCGGCTTTGGCCCAGTCGCTTCATTCTTTCTGGCGCTACTAGTACTAGCCCTCTGCTCTTCCCCAGTAGTATATTGGACGCCTTCCGACCTGAGGGGCTCATCTTCCAGCGTCATATCGTTTTGCCTTTTGGTACTGTCCATAGGGTTTTCATGGCAAAGATACTGGAGTGGGTTGCCATTTCCTTCTCCAGTGGATCACGTTTTGTCAGAACTCTCTGCTATGACCTGTCCGTCTTGGGTGGCCCTGCACGGCATAGCTCATAGCTTCATTGAATTACGCAAGCCCCTTCGCCACGACAAGGCAGTAATCCATGAAGGGGAGTACACACAGTACATTTTTTAAAAAAAATGCAACATGTTTAAATGTTTCTTCATTTGGTACCAACATTTTCTTTGCAAATCAAGTCACTCAAAAGAAGTAGGTTGAATCATTGGACTAATATTAAAAGGATATTTATTTGCCTAAACTATGAAGAATAACCAAAATTAAATGGCTGCAGTTGCTTGCTCTTTTACTTCTCTGTTCTGTAAAATAAATCTTTTTTTAAAGGCAATTGAAAATAGTTTGGCAACCAGTTTTAAGCAGGTAGCCAATTCCATTTTTTTGTTCCCTCTTTTGGAGATAATTTGCACCTCATAGTTTGAAGCAGAAAAAAATATTAATGACCTCTCAGGAATTCCTTTTGTAGCAGAGTCTAAAATGGGCAATAATGATATTCACTGTTGCTTTAATCTAGCCTGGCAACATATCTGAGAAAAATGGTGCAATAAACTATCAGTCATAAGCATTAATAATCTGTTCAACTATGTTTTCTGGTTACTGTGATCAATGCATGCATTATGAAATGACTAAAAGATAGCAATCATTCCCATGCTTACTTCCCATTGAAGTGCATGCTGATTTATGGTAATAAATATAGATTATGGAATACACTGGTTAGGAAATATTTTATTAACAATGGTTCCCATAAGATTTTACATTCTCTCTATTCAGGCCTATTTGCTTCCATTCTGCTTCTTTTCTTGAAAGTTCTACTATTTTTGATCATGTACCAAACACAAAGCCAAATATTAAAATTTGGCCTAGATCTAATTTCAGTATTTCACAATTAAAGATTGATTATTTCCCAAATTTTAGAGTTGTTCAGAAGATAGACAAAATGCCACTAGTTGCTTCTGGAATGAATTAACATGAAATCATTTTGAAATATTCATGTCAAAGAGGCAACAGCCCAAGAATTGCATTTATACAATAGCAAAATATTTTCTGCATAGTGAGTTGTCTTCAGAAGTTACTTTAGCATTCAGCTCGTGACAACTCCTCATATATGATCAAACCATTCTCTCCACTGAGTGCGCTTATTTTTTGTGTTGGATGAAGGAAATAATTTAATGCATGTGCTGCTGCATACTTTTAGCTTGAAACACAGAGCACCACCCTTTAAAAAAATCAATATTTCCCTCCCTTAATATCATCACAGGTTCCATTATCTCTGTTTGATTGTTATTATTAATGTCCATTAGCAAAGTAATAGATCCCATGTTTTGCATACAAAACATCCTTAGTTCAGTCCTCAGCATCTCCATATAATAAATCTCAAGTTTACGCCTGGGAAAGACCTTTCTTGGAAACCTGAGGGAACCACTAAGGGTCAGTAGAGGCAGAGGACAAACTTGTATTATTCATATTGCCCAAACTATTCTGTGAAGCAGGTTCAAGCTTGTCTGAGTTCTTCCTAGCTCTCAAACACTGTCTGGGTCTGGGTCATTGTTATCATCTGTGCTTCCACTATAAAATGCAGTGAAGGAGTGATTTTCAGTAAATTACTTCTAGATCTTTCTCCAAGCACTAGAACTGACATTAAAAGGCAACTCCCTGGTAAAATTATTTTCCAATTCCTCTCTCTGTTATTTTGATTGTGTTATTAGTTTGGGAACTATGAATCCTATCAGACATAGGATATAACTTGCCTCTACAGTGGGATAATATCTCTGGCACTTTCATGGCTATGTACAATCCAGCAATAGCCCACCATAAACAACCTCAGAGAAATAACCCCAAACACAGCCCCTGGACTCCTTTGGAGAACATTCTCCTGTGTTTTAGCCATGTCCCCTCCTTCTGAATTGCTGTGTGTTCCTATTCACAGGAAGAAAATAAGGAAATGGGAAGCCAACAGCAAAGGCATAGAATTTTTTTTCCTCAAGGAAATCCTAAAAGAAATAACCCCCCCCCCATCCTCAAGTAGAGAGTTTTGTTTTGTTTTGAGCTCAGGCTAGTCATCTTCCGTAACAACAGGAGAGAAACTTTTATAAACTATGTTCAGCTGTGGCAACTTTAAAACTTGTGGACTTCAACTCACAGAATCCCCAGCCCAGCATAGCCATAAGTCTTAAAGTTGCCAAGGTTGGACACCCCTGGGCTATAGAGGACATTCAATAGATTTGCAACTGGTAGGGATTGCAGTGCAGTATAATTCAAATAACTTCCAAATGAAGCCATTCAAGAAGTATCAGCTTGCTGGAAAAACATCTCTTCATTCAGATACACTCACTATTCGATAGTTCTCCTCACAAATACGCTCTGCACTTATGGGAAAGTGTGAATAAGCACACTAATTATTCCAGTTTTCCTTTCTTATCTGTGTATCTTGCACACAGAAGGAATAGCTACAGAGAGTGGCATTCTTTATTAGGGAGA
The DNA here is from genome assembly GCF_964194415.1 of Vipera berus. Lineage (NCBI taxonomy): Eukaryota > Metazoa > Chordata > Lepidosauria > Squamata > Viperidae > Vipera > Vipera berus. The sequence goes on along the minus strand of NC_138203.1, from coordinate 212,627,371 downwards.
GCCTCCAGGGTTGGACTAAATTTACTGGTCAGTCACTTTCTTCAGGAGTAGAAATTATATGTGAAGGAAACTAATGAATATGTCTATCATCAGTGCCTCTATGTACCTCTGAAGTTCTAACAAAACCATCCTACTGGGAATCCTTGTTTAACAAACCCTTTTATAAATGTTGGCAGCTTCTGAGCATGTCCCAATTAGTAATTTAGGTGCAGAATTGACGATTACATACCTCTAATCACAAGATGGAACAACTCAAAGGTAGGGTAGGGCTAATGTCAAAATGAGAATTTAGTTGGAGAAAGAAAACCACTTTTTGTCTCAGGGCAACTACAATTATATAGCCTTCTCTGCCTTTCTTTTCCTTCTGAGACCAACAATGAGCCTCTGCAGAGAGAAAGTAAAAGTGGGTCCAATGAAGGCAAATGCATGAGAAGGTAATCATGCAAATAGTGCAACTTGTGCATTGCAATCACTTCCTGAAGCAAGTATGCATTTCTATGAGTGCCATTGCATGCAATCCTTTTGTCATCATCATAGTTTGCTGCATGTCCCATTGCTCATGAGTTCCTGTTCCTGACTTAATAAAAATGCTTTTATCCACTACTACAAGAGAGAGAGAGAGAGAGAAAGAAAACATTTGCTAGAAGTCCTGCCTACATGCTTCTTCATTTGTCTACCCCCCCCCAAAAAAAACACCCTTTCTATGGATATGCTCAGTGGGAGTGGGGGAAGAGCAACTGAAAAAGAAATCCAGATAAACCTTTCTGTTGTCACAGTGTCACTGCCATGAATTGAGAAGCAAAGCTGGAGATAATAAGCATGATCAGTATTCCTGTGGCATGACTGCATTTCTATTACTCTCTGAACAGTTATTATTTTGGATCTATATTGAACTTGGCTGGGGGTGGGGAGAGGAATAAAGGAAGATGAGTCAAAACAATTCATGGATAAATGACTACTTCCAAAATACTGAAAGCTGATTACAACTACTGCACCTGCACTGATTTTACATGGGAAAGAAATATTAAACTGAGTGACCAGAACTGGGAAGCTTGGCAAGAATGATCTCCCATGAAATCATACTTCCCCAAAGAAGTACAGGTTGAGCATCTTGATGTATCCTTGGGTTAACATTAAGATAAAAAAACATATTCCCTTTTTTTTAGACGCTTGACCGAGCAGAGAGATATCCACTGAATTTCATACGGAAAGGCATTGGTACCATGAAAACTCTGGACAGATGAGGCATTTTGCTGACGTAACAGTATGGCTCTCTGAATGTCATTGGAGGATGGGCCCTGCAAAGTTACCGGAAGCAGATACAGATCTTTTCTGAGGTATTTCAGACCCATAATACACCAAAGATGAAGACTAGCACCTTGAACTGCACACTAAAATAGATTTTATGTTTGCCACAGAGGTATGGGGCACTATGGACTGCTGGCAGTTTTGGGATTCAGTTCTATCATTTCTAGATACCATAGCCTACACAGATACATTATGGAGTTGTGGTCCAACAATATCTAGAAGCCAGACATTCCCAGCCCTGTCTCAGGTCTATTCATACATTATACTCTTACCTCTTATTTAAATCTGTTCACACACTTCTGTGATAATGGACTCCTGCATTGGGCAAGTGGGACTAGAAGATCTTTAAAGTCCCTGTCAGCTTCTACACTGCATAGTTCTATGATCAGAATTAAATCACAAGCTACCTCCTGTTTCCAAGACCCAGTTACAAAATACAATATCAACAATATTCTTTCCCACTCCTATTTCAGTAACTAGCATGAATCTTGGAAGAATAAATTATTCAAATATTATATATGGGTATGATTATTCTGAATCAGTCTCAGGAAGTCCCTTCCATACGAGCTGGATGTGAAGGACAGTACATTTACAGCATCCATAGCCTAGATAAAGTTGATTATTGTTGTCTAGCCTAGTACAAAATGGTACTACACCAGCTTCCTTTCCTTTGTAAAGGAACTATTTAATCTGAGCCAATTATAAAACAAACAAAGGAGTGAGACAATTGTGCAACCCTTCTGCAGTTTCATGAAAAATAACAAAATAAAATAAATATGAATGAAAAAATACAATGCACCAGCTAATTCCTTTAATTTCCAGGGCTGTTTGTTTTCAAGAAGCAAAGTTTCATTCAGACAAGGGCTAAAGTGTGCCATTTATTTTACTAGTCTCATTAGTGAACCGCAGGGAGACACACACACTTACACACTAGAGGAGCTGATTTGTGCTCCAGCCTCTTCTTATTGGCAAACAACAAATATGTAAGTGACACTGTATTTTTATACTGTGGCGTACCACATTTTTCCATTGTCCATTTTCACATAGACAAAAGTGGGATGCTTCATCGTAGATTCTGTTTCATAAAATGATCTTCGTGATGAATTGGATTTTATCACATGCTTAGAAGTGGGTATATCTTGTTTTCTAGGGGAAAAAACAGCCTTATTTCATACAAAGGAGGGAGAAAACTAACATGTGAGTTCAAATGGAATTTACTTTTATTTTTTTAAGTGTGATTCAAATGAAAGAAGTAAGCAATATTCTTCCACAAATTGCATCTTGAAATGGAAACTGATCCAACCATAGAACAGACTGCCAAGAGGAACTGCATCTTCAGAAAAAGTGGCCATGGAAATATATAAAATCAGGTACTCTAAACCAGAGGTCCCCAACCTTTTGGGCACCAGGGACTGGTTACATGGAGAAAGGTTTTTCCACAGACCAGAAGGGGCATAGCTTTGTGTGCTGACTGCATCCTGTGGATGGGGCTTCACTTGTTTGTGCAGACCAGTTGCTAGCATGCCACGGCCCAATACTGGTCCACGGACCGGGGGTTGGGGACCCCTGCTCTAAACACCTGCTGAGTTGCTGTCCAAGTGTAAATGGTGATGGGATAAGGCTGATACCTCTCTCCAATGCCAAACCACATTGCCCTCCAAGAAAAGGATATTTTCCAATAGAGGACCCAGCTCTATCAACTCTCCAAAGAAAGAACTGTGTTTTTTTTTAAAGTCACCCTACTTGATCATCAAAAGCAGTGATGGTTAATTTTAATACTGGAAATGTATGTATTACTATATGTAATGACATTGCATATATCATTTTAAAAAACCACTGACTTCTACTCATTTTTGTCAAGTGTATTGTGATGCATAACATGTGATTTGAGAGTCCAGTTGTGAAAGAGGGAAACTAAGCATCTACTGATGGGAATACAATTAAAAAGGATCTAGCCTACAAAACAGAAGTTGAACCAAGCTAAGCTCTCCTATACTGTTTTTATGTTTAACATTGTGGTTTTAAACTCATCTCTCACCTTTCTTAAGATGCTAAAAAAGGATTCTGGACCGGTCTTGGCCTGGCATATATGTTAGACACTATGCAGCCCTTGTATAATTGGATATACAGGAAAGTATCTCACTCCCATTCACTCTTATGAAATGAAAGACAGAAATTATTTGAAAGAGGGAAATTCCTTGGCAGTAGTGCAATGTGCACAATGTTGCATGCATCACGCTCAGAGGTTCTTCTGGTTTCAACCAACTGAAAAACAATATATAAGTCACAAACCCAGGTCATTTGTACATTGCTATAAATAGACCTCTCCTCCCTCCCCTTCATTTAGTTTCCAGAATTCTTAACTGTATTAAGCCCTGCTTGGGCCATCTTAATGATGGCCTTTTGAAGAATAGGGTAAATTCCCAAGATCTTCACTAAGCCTTATTATTATTATTATTATTATTATTATTAAGATAGTTTATCTGATCATTCAGAGTTCAGATGGTGAAGCTACAAAAAAGGGAGCAATAGGAAAATACAATTTCTCAGCATGGTACTTATTCAATGCACTGAGAATATAATCCCCACAATTCCCAGTCAATTCTACTATTACTACTTCGTTATTATATTAACCCAGCATATACAAGCATTAAGCAACATGCTCTTGTTAATCATAGCAGAGTTCCCATATTCAGAGCTATTCACATGTTTGCTACAATCCAAATGTCACAACAGTGGGCTCTGTGCTGAGTTATGACTAGGAGCAAAACTTCCAGAGACCAAAAAAGAAAGGAACCGTATTAGAAAATTTATTGAGTATTTTGTTAGATCAATATGGAGTATGATTTAGGAATCACTGCCCAGGCTCTTTAAATCTACTTAATCAAACCAATTAATAAAAAAAGCAGAAAGCTGAAGCAACCCTTCTAAGGTGCACCATAAATATACTTGCTTTACTTAGGTTTTGATCGTAGTCAGGTAATTAATGGCTTTAGTTACATTCGAGTCATTCCCTTATGCTTGCTTCTGGTCATAAAATGCTCATGGCTACGTGTAGCTCCTAGATTTATTATGTTTTCTTTGCAGGAAGAGCTTCTCCAATTCCTTTTTCCTTTTTTAAATTTTATGTATCCAATACTCTTTCCACTGTCCTATCAGCCATGATGGCTGTTTGACTTTCTTACTTATCTCTTTTTAGGACAGTGTATACACAGCCACCTCTTTTTTTTTCCATCTCCATAAATAGAAGCCACACAATAAAGGCTCCTTTCCCAGAATGCTCTGAGGGAGCCAGCGTGCTCACCAGGCTCACTGTTGTTAATTTGTGGGGGAACATCCTTCCATCAAGGGGAATGAACTCCACAGATCAATCTCTACCTTTCTGACCCAGAAGCAAAGGGGATGAAATGATATTCCCCAAGAGACTTCAAAGGTTCCTGAATCTTCAGCTGTAAAACTTTCAGCCTGCCAGAAAAACAAATATGGATGTTGCCAGCCCATCAATAGGAAACTAGAGGCTGGGATAGTTCTTATGTGTGTGTGTTTCATGCTAGAGAAAGGAAGGAAGAGAGAGAAAAAAGAAAATGTGCATTCCTTCCCAGGGTATTTAAAGTCAAGATAGCAGGTTTATCTTACTTTGCAATCAAGGAAATCCAGGCTTAGAGAAAAGCAAGGCAGATGAATGGTTTCCCTCCAAAGTCTCGTAATGTATATCAATATGTGAAGAATGTTGGCCATAACTCTCGGTATTCACGGCAACAAAATAAATAATACAGAACAGCAGGAACTGGTTAGTTTGTAGGAATGATTGAACTAAAACTGAAAATGTTAACAATGAAGAGGCCCCACTGTCTGCTTCCAATAAAGAGTCAATATTATTTTACTTGAAGGAAAGGTGGGAAAATGAGAATTTAAAGCTAGCTTGATTTATTATTCTAGGATGATACTTCTCCAAGCCAACTCCACAGAAATTTGCACCATGACAACCACCAGCAATTGACGATCAGTCTGAATGTGGCACAATTTCACTTTTAATGTGGAATATTTAACTTCTTGTTTAGTGAAATGAATGTTGCTAGGTTTATTGAGTGCATATCACATAATCAGAGATGCAGGCTTGTGGTGGGTCAGTCTGACTATTTCATGTATTCTGAAATCTAATTCAACCAGTAATTTTCCACAAATAGGAAAGTAGCCCAGGCATGTGAAGAGCAAGCTAGTTAGATTCTCTTGAATGACAGAACTGATTACCATTTTAGTGTCCTGAGATTCCATTCTGACTTGCAGAATAAAATCATCAAATCCTTCTGATGGATGGATGGATTGATTGATTGATTGAAAAACAAGTCAAGGCCATGTTAATTTGTATGACAATAGAAGAGCATAAATATGGTTTCTGTGAAAATAGACATTCTGCATATGTGTGTAGTTAGAAAAAAAAATTATACTCTCCCTATGTTCTGATATCTTGAAACCCAAATATTTACAACTCTGTGAGTTGCCTTTCTATAAATCAGGAATCAATATGTAATCATTATATGAACTGGCTATGCAAGTAAAAGAGATGGGAAATAATCATTTTCCTTTCTTGTGTATTGAACATAACCCAGAGAAAAACCTGCGATTTACAGAAATCGAAGAACTGGCATTCCAGACTAGAGTAGATATATTATATTATTTATATTTAAAAACTTATGACTCTAGGGAGGTGGTTTAAAGCCTATTGTTTTGTCTAACTCATTATGTATTGACTCAGTGCATGAAAAGAAAAGGCACTTGCATATTTCGTATTACATTTCCAAAGGAACTCCATTGTAGTAACTATGTTTAATTTAATAAACCAACTCCAAATTAAGCATAGCCTCAAGGAATAGGGCAATGCTATTCTTAAATTTTCAAATTAGGATCAGAATGGTTAACAATATTAAAAAGAAACATATATGATGACTTAAATATTTTTCAGCTCTTAGGCAAACAGAAAATCCATTACGGCTAGATTAAGTACCATAGATTCAGTACTATGATGCATTTCTAAGTCCTGACAATGACAAATAGGGTTAGGGTCAGATTGTACCCACACAGGACCTGAATTAACTTTTGATATCATCAGTCTGGCAGGACTCATTGCAGGACCCCTAAATCTTTGGAACTCAGTCTTCTGAGAGTCCAAATGACTCATCACTGGTTGATTTTAAGGTCTCCCTCTTGCCACCCAATTTCTTGCCCTAAGCTTTGAACAGCTAAGCTCAGAGAACACCAAGGGCCCCACAATTCAACCCTGAATTACAAATATTCTTTTCTAGTGACTATCAACACACCTATATCTGCAAGAAATGGGAGAATCATTAAGTCCACTTTTTTTAATCCAAGTGCAGGTCTCAACCAGTGGTGGGATTGAAATATGTGAACAACCAGTTCTCTGTGTGGATGCCGCTTCTGGAAGTTCGTTCTGGGTCTGGGCAACAAAAAATTAGCTACAGGTTCTGCCGAACCGATGTGAACTGGCTGAATCCCACCACTGGTCCCAAAAAAAACTTTCAGGAGAATAATGTTATTAAATGAAGGCAGGTTCTAAAGAGGTATCTAGAGAAGGATCTAAAAGATCTACTGCTGCTACAATCACCTCTTCCATGGTTTCACTGTTTCCTTGGTTGCTGCAAGGAGAAACACTTCTTGGAAACAGATGTCTCATAGGCTTTGGCAGTTTCCCCAGTAAATTCAAATAAGGTGTGTTTAATTTCCTTTCCCCATCTACTTTCACATGGATAAGAGAAAGATTCTTGCCTTAAAAAATCCATGTAGGGCAGGGGTGTCAAATTGCCAGCCTGTGGGCTGGATGCATCATGCAGAAGCCCTGATGTAGGGGCAATGTAGATGTTTGCAGACCACTTATGTGCTATCTTTTGTTGACAGGGTAGCACCCTGTCAACAAAAGTGCGTATAGTCAAGGCTATGGTCTTCCCAGTTGCAATGTATGGCAGTGAAAGTTGGACCATAAGAAAGGCTGAGCGCCAAAGAATTGAGGCCTTTGAACTATGGTGCTGGAGAAGACTCCTGCGAGTCCCTTGGACTGCAAGGCGATCAAACCGGTCAGTCCTAGAGGAGATCAATCCTGACTGCTCTTTAGAAGGCCAGATCCTGAAGCTAAAACTCAAATACTTTGGCCACCTAATGAGAAGGAAGGACTCACTGGAGAAGAGCCTAATGCTGGGAAAGATCGAGGGCAATAGAAGAAGGGGACGACAGAGAATGAGGTGGCTGGATGGAGTCACTGAAGCAGTAGGCGTGAGCTTAAATGGACTCCAGAAGATGGTAGAGGACAGGAAGGCCTGGAGGAATGTTGTCCATAGGGTCGCGATGGGTCGGACACGACTTCGCAGCTAACAACAACAATATGTGCTATCTATCCTATGTTTGCTTTGTATTTTGTTCATGATTTCATATTATCATTTTTATGTTTACTTCCTCTGATTCCTCATCTATAGGTTCAGCTATTTTTAAAATAGTTTTATATTATTGTTTAACACTTTATGTACTTGAGAAAGCTGCAGTGTAAATACTAAATATTCTTCTTAGCCATTGAGAGATTGTAGCCTATAAACTGTTCAATATTACCTTGTTCAATGCTATCTTCTTTCTACTAATCTCAGTATCAACCATGGTGTCATTCATTCCACAAGGACCTGGTTTAGATTATTGTAGATGATTTAATAAGTTTAATTATGCTTGCATACACGTTTTCATCTCCCTGTGACTATTTCGTGGGTCTTTCAATTAGTTGCAAATAAATGCTTGAATTAACACAGGAATTCTTAAGTCTTAGTAGAAAGGGCAGGCCGAATGAGCCATTAAGCATCACCTAATAATTCATTTCAAAAAGTCATGAAAAGATACTGCACATAGCTGACACACATTTCTTTCTCTGCAATGTCACATATCCTTCTCCATTGGTCCTTTCATATGCACATCTTTTCACTCAAATATAGATTAAGAGAAGTGATTTCCTAAATATGTTTTATGCACCCTATAAATGCTTTAAATTGGAATTTTCACTGAGTTGAGAAGCTCTTTAATACAAGTACTTTTAAAATAGAGTTCAAAATGGCAGAGTTACCATTACTTCTCATAAGAGTTTGAATAGCAGGGAGACAGTACTGTAATTGAAGAGACTACAGGGAAAGAGAAAACTAATGTATTACCCCATTTAATATGTGTGAGTGTGTGTATATCCTGTCCATGTGTGATCCTGAAATAATTATGAAAGAATTCATAATTTATCAACCAAAGAGTACTGCTTTCTTCTGTATCAATATTACTACTTCATTTCATAATAAGAGAAGGAATAATATTAGATCTTGTTGATGAAGATGAACAAGCACCCTGTTTCCTCCCACTTGCCAAACTGAGTGCATAGATCCAGAATGGCTTTTTGCAAACTTCTACACTATAATTCATGCTCAGCAATGGGGACAGAAGTGAGGGAGCCTTTTGAAAGCAAGACAACAAATCCATAGCTTTTAAATTATACATAGCTCTTATCCCACAATTAGTTTCTAATTCAGAAAGACTGCAGACAGTCAGACTCCGATGTAATAATCCATGAGATCGGATTCACATTGAACTGACAGGCTTTGAAGAACAATGTAAAAGGGAATGCAAGGAAATATCCTGTCTTTGAGCAGCAGAGCTTCATCAATACACACCAACAGAAGATTCCTATTCCTATTCATCTCATTTTGGCAGTTCTCCTTACATCCAATTTACACGTTTTTCAAAATGAGGCTGTGGAGGCTGTTGGTAAAGGAATTATAGTTCTAGAAAAGATCAATATTATTAGTAGTATTAATACTAAAAAAACTATTAAAAGTACACAAAGCCTTTCCTGATGTATATGAATAGGCACTCCATGAAGCTGCTGGTAGACACTCCCCCCCCCCCCATTTTTAATACAGAAAGTTCCAAAGTGCAAATTCTGGCATTTTAGTTTAAAATATAATTTAGCAGATAGGGAAAAAAAAACCAAAATCTTTACCTGGGACTCTGCAAAGACTTACTAAATTAGTTGAGTAAATAATCTTTTTTCATATATCAGATAATGGGAAGATTTATAGATGGGAGCCCATGTTTTGCTTATTGGGTTCCCATGACATCTGATTAGCCAATGTATGACACAAGAGATATTGATACATTGATATAAGTAAAAATAAAGGTTTCCCCTTTACCATCATGTTCTACTCTAGTGGATGGTGCTCATCTCCTTTTCTTAGCCCAGGGAGCCAGCATTGTCCTAAGACAATGTGGTCATGTGGCCCAGCATGACTATACACAGAGGCACGGGGAACGCTGTTACCTTCCTTCTGAAGTGGTACCTATTTATCTACTTGCATTTGCATGCTTTCAAACAGCTAGGTTTGCATGCTTTCAAACAGCTAGGAGCTGGGGCAGGTAACGGGAGACCATCCCATTGTGCAGTGCTCAGGTTTTGAACCTAGGCTGTCAACTTTCCAGCTGGCAAGCCCAGTGTCTTAACTGCTGAGCCATCACACTCTTACACTGATATAGCATGTAGGAATTCTTTATGTGTTCAGCAGAGTACCGCCAAGGCATTCTTATTACTATCTCTTTGTTGGAGTCCTGGATGGGTGTATCTGAACACCATAATAGGTAGACTGGCTGATGAGGACGCAGCCAATTATTAACCCCTTTCCAGACCATACCCCCTTCATGGATTACTGCCTTGTCGTGGTGAAGGGACTTGCATAATTCAATTAAGCTATGAGCTACGCCGTGCAGGACCACCCAAGACAGACAGGTCATAGCAGAGAGTTCTGACAAAACGTGATCCACCGAAGAAGGAAATGGCAACCCAGTCCAGTAGCCTTGCCATGAAAACCCCATGGACGGTACCAAAAGGCAAAAAGATATGACACTGGAAGATGAGCCCCTCAGGTCAGAAGGCATCCAGTATGCTACTGGGAAAGAACATAGGGCTAGTACTAGTAGCACCAGAAAGAATGAAGTGACTGGGTCAAAGCCGAAAGGATGCTCAGATGTTGATGTACCTGATGGTGAAAGGAAAGTCCAATACTGCAAAGATTTTTTCTCCATAGGAACCTGGAATGTAAGATCCATGAATCAAGGAAAGCTGGACATGGTCAAACAAGAGATAACAAGACTGAACATTGACATCTTACGAATCAGCGAACTAAAATGGACAGGAATGGGTGAATTTAATTCAGATGACCATCAGGTATACTACTGTGGGCAAGAATCCCTCAGAAGAGATGGAGTAGCCTTCATAGTCAATAAAAGAATAGGAAAAGCAATACTGGGATACAATCCCCAAAATGACAGAATGATCTCAGTTCGAATCCAAGGCAAACCATTCAATATCACAGTAGTCTAAGTCTATGCCCCAATCACCAGTGCTGAAGAGGATGAAATTTACTGGTTCTATGAAGCCCTACAGCACCTTATAGAACTAACACCAAAAAATGATGTCTTTATCATCATGGGGGATTGGAATGAAGGAAGCCAAAAGAAAATAGGAATAACATGCAAGTTTGGCCTTGGCATACAAAATGAAGCAGGGCACAGGCTGATAGAATTTTGTCAAGAGAATACGATGGTCATAGCAAACACTCTTTTCCAACAACCCAAGAGACGGCTCTACACATGGACATCACTAGACGGTCAACACAGAAATCAGATTGACTATGTGCTCTGCAGCCAAAGATGGAGAAGCCCTATACAGTCAGTAAAAACAAGACCAGAAGCTGATTGTGGCTCAGATCATGAGTTTCTCATTGCAAAACGTAGGCTTAAACTGAAGAAAGCAGGGAAAAGCACTAGGCCACTCAGGTATAAACTTAACCATATCCTTGACAAATATACAGTAGAGGTGACAAATAGATTTAAGGAATTAGATCTGATAGACAGAGTGCCTGAAGAACTATGGACAGAGGTTCGCAACATTGTACAAGAAGTAGCAACTAAAAGCATCCCAAAGAAAAAGAAATGCAAGAAAGCAACATGGCTGTCTGGGGAAGCTTTGCAAATAGCTGAGGAAAGGAGGAAAAGGGAGGCAAGGGAGAAAAAGAAAGATACACCCAATTGAATACAGAATTCCACAGAATAGCTTGAAGAGATAAGAATGCCTTCTTAAATGAACAGTGCAAAGAAATAGAAGAAAACAATGGAATAGGGAGGACCAGAGATCTCCTGAAGAAAATTGGAGAGATGAAGGGAACGTTTCATGCAAAAATGGGCACAATAAAGGACCAAAATGGCAGGGACCTAACAGAAGCAGAAGAGATTAAGAAGAGGTGGCAAAATTACACAGAAGAACTATACAAGAATGAGCTTAACATTCCTGATAATCACAATGAGGTGGTCACTGACCTCGAGCCAGACATCCTAGAATGTGAAGTGAAGTGGACCTTAGAAAAGCTGAGCAACAACAAAGCTAGTGGAGGTGACAGTATTCCAGCTGAGCTATTCAAAAACTTAAAAGACGATACAGTAAAAGTGCTACACTCAATCTGCCAGCAAATTTGGAAAACTCAACAGTGGCCACAGGATTGGAAAAGATCAGTTTACATTCCAATTCCAAAGAAAGGCAGTGCCAAAGAATGTTCAAACTATCGCACCATTGCACTGATTTCACATGCTAGTAAAGTTATGCTTAAAATCCTACAAGCTAGACTCCAGCAGTATGTGGAATGAGAACTACCAGAAGTGCAGGCAGGATTTCGAAGAGGCAGAGGAACTAGAGATCAAATTGCCAACATATGCTGGATAATGCAGAAAGATAGGGAGTTCCAGAAAAACATCTACTTCTGCTTCATTGACTATGCTAAAGCATTTGATTGTGAGGATCACAACAAACTGTGGCAAGTTCTAAAAGAAATGGGAGTACCAGACCATCTTATTTGTCTCTTGAGAAACCTATATGTGGGTCAAGAAGCAACAGTGAGAACTGGACACTGAACCACTGATTGGTTCAAAATTGGGAAAGGAGTCTGGCAAGGCTGTATACTATTGCCCTGCCTGTTTAACTTATATGCAGAGCACATCATGAGAAAAGCAGGGGTAGATGAATTAAAAGTTGGAATTAAGATTGCTGGTATAAATATCAACAACCTAAGATATGCAGATGATACCACTCTAATGGCAAAAAGTAAAGAGGAACTAAAGAGCCTCTTGTTGCAGGTGAAGGAGAGTGCAAAAGTTGGCTTGAAACTTAACATTAAGAAAACCAAGATCATGGCATCCGGCCCTCTCAATTCCTGGGCTCCAAGATCACTGCAGATGGGGACTGCAGCCAAAAAATTAAAAGATGTTTGCTCCTGGGGACGAAAGCCATGGCAAATCTAGACAGCACACTAAAAAGCAGAGACATCACCCTGCCAACAAAAGTGCATATAGTCAAGGCTATGGTCTTCCCAGTTGCAATGTATGGCTGTGAAAGTTGGACAATAAGAAAGGCTGAATGCCAAAGAATTGAGGCCTTTGAACTATGGTGCTGGAGAATACTCCTGTGAGTCCCTTGGGCTGCAAGGCGATCAAACTGGTCAGTCCTAGAGGAGATTAACCCTGACTGTTCTTTAGATGGCCAGATCCTGAAGTTGAAACTCAAATACTTTGGTCACCTAATGAGAAGGAAGGACTCACTGGAGAAGAGCCTAATGCTGAGAAATGTTGAGGGCAAAAAAAGAAGGGGATGACAGAGAATGAGGTGGCTGGATGGAGTCACTAAAGTAGTAGGCGTGAGCCTAAATGGACTCCAGAAGATGGTAGAGGACAGGAAGGCCTGGAGGAATGTTGTCCATGGGGTCACGATGGGTCTGACACATCTTCGCAACTAACAACAACCAGACCATACAGGGTTTGGAAACCCAAGCTATTGTGGTCAAACAGCTTCAGAGCCTATGCCACTGACCATATGGCTAGTTTGTAGAACAAAAACTGCTATTTTATAATATACAATATGCTTATAATTAATAGAAGCAATCGCATAAATTCTTTCTGTTATATTTTGCTTCCAATATTAGGAAGCATTCCAATCAGTTATAAAAGTATACTGTTAGAATTCTCTTGGGCTTTATAGACATGCTTTATTGTTTCATGTTTAGATTTGTGTGATTTTTGTTTTGTTTTGTGCATGGGAGGTTCTTTGGGGGGATGTCTTCAAGTCATTGTTGTCCTGGTGACTGCTTGGACTACTCCATGCAGTTTCCTTGGAAAGGTTTCATCCTTCCAAAACCTTCCTAGGACTGAGAGAATGACTGGCACAAGGTCACCCAGATGGCTTTATGTCTAAGGTGGGTCTAAAACTCAACACTCCCAGTTTCTTAAAGATAGTAGTAGTAGTATCTCTTGACATATACTATTATACCTATAATGTAAGTGTTTTAGAATTTTTCAGTGCATCAAAATTATGTTTACACTATTGCAATCTATCAGTTTATTTATGGTAATGCATTTATCCCAATGCAAAGTGTAACATTAGTCATGAGAACTGGGTCAGCATTGTTTTCCATTGGAAGAAAGCAGTTTTGAACTAATTAGCTGGTTCTGCATATGCAGTTCTCAATGAATGATTTTGGCAACCTGATTGTGTCTAGCAAGATATAAGATAAGGCAGGATTTCTTTTGATTTATTTTTACATTTCTAAAGTAGCCTAAATCTGGGATTGTTTAATCCTTACTGGGAACAATTGCTCAGACAGCAAAGATAAAATTTGCCATTTCTGCTTTTCAGTTTTTTAATATATTGTGTGTACACAAAGTGGCTTTGTTTAAAAAAAATGAAAGTTAATAAGTATTGCAATGGATTTTTAAAAAGCAGTTTTCTCTCAAGTCATTAGTCCTCTCTTCAGAAGCCAATGACTTGAGATTGGAGTTCTTCTAAGCACACAGATTTCAAGAACATAATTTTATTGTATTTATTTATCAAATTTATTTGCCACTCACTTTCATGGATCTGGAGGCTTCTGACTGGCTTAGATCGAGTTTGTGATAATGAACTTCTTTGCACCACTATATTGGCTCTTATTGCAACTCATGGCCCATGTACTGGGAAAGTAGGGCCTTGTTGAAGAATGCTTATCTTTGAGTCATTTAGAAACTCAGGCTACTGAGACACTGTCAAAAATTTCAGCTAGAGGGAAGCTCTCAAGAATTTATTTTCAAGTATTGACTGGTAGTAGATCAGTCAAATTTCCATTCAAATTTGTAATTCTTTCAGCCAATTTCTATTTTCAGATTCATCTGAAGAGTCAGTTTTTACTTGAACTTGTAATCTGAATTGTCAAATTGACCCAAACATTCATTAAAATCATGTGCACATTCACAAATACCCATTGAAGTATTGAACTAATTCAAAGGCATCTGACTGGAGGCAAAGGATGAAAACTGTTTGCAGTGATTCAGTTGAATCATCTTCAAATCAAAACTTTGAATTAAATCTTAGCCGGGTATTTCCGTTGTAAAAGATAATCACATTTGTTTTGAATTTGAATTCAAATTGAAACAATGAAGGCAATTTTTTCATAGTCTCTTGCCTTTTTTTCAAGACAACTAATAATATATTGTGCTTCTTCAAGATTACGGGGCAATTAACACATTGATCTTAATGATGGTATCCTTATGCTACATATTGTTTCTGTGTATATTCTTTGGTGTTTTATATGTTGCATGTTTTCTGCAAAGAAGCACTTTTGGATTCTTTGTAAAATGTTTCATTTATCAACAGCAAACTACACCTTACATCAGTTTATAGTAAATTAATACTGTCAGTTAATTGCTCTGTAGGTTACATATGCATAGAAGCAGATATTCATTACTAACATATGTTCACTTATCAGATGAGTGTGAATTATCTATGACTTTGAAGAACTTAGTCATAGTCCACATTAAAGAAATCATAGCTAACAGAAGCATTGCAATTCCTAAGTGCTGCCACAATTCTATGGTTGTTGTTGTTAATATTGTATATTCTAGACCATGGGATAAACATTATGGTATCTTCTGGATGCTTTGAACAACAAATCTGCCACCAGCCGTGCTGGTTGGGGCTAATTTAAATGCAATATATTGGAAGGGTGCCTATTTTTTAATCTCTATCTAGAAAGAACTTTATGTAAACCAAGATAAAGACAAATATAATTCACCCATAGGATTACAATTGAATAGATTAATGCACAAATTAAAAAGTGAAATGATGTCCAAAGACAGAGTGAAATATCCAGTCTGGTAATGCCAGAGCAGAATAATTTATAAATAGGACATTAAAGAGTATTGGAATGAGGCTAATCATTTATTGTTAAATAAACAATTAGCTTTATTGCCACTGTTCTATAAGATGATCCGGTTTGGTTTAACATAGCCTTTATGTGCTAATTTACTACGTACTGGAAGGCTACAGTTTTTTGTTTGTGAGAGCTTTGAAAGTTATGATTCATATACTCCTTTGAACTGTTAGAGTCTTGTATCTCATCACTTCACTTTATTGTCCACAAGGACCTCACCATTTTATCATCCACTGTTACAAAAAAGTGATTCTCCCGTTGGCTGAATTGAGAGAACAGATTGTGGATTTGGACAGTCCCCTGGTGGATAATTATACAACTATGCGAATTTGTTGTACATATGCAAATAAATACATATGTAACAAATATTACAAACTGAGCGGTACATAAAATTATCCAAATGTCATAAATATTGATTACTGACCTAGTACATAATAAATCAAAGGACCATAGTCATTAAATCAAAGATTTATGCTAGTAAAAGAGAAACAATGCAATTTATCAATTTCCCATTAAAGCCAATGATTAATTAGTTTCTACTCTGATAGTTTAGAAGCTAGTTCTTAGGATTAAGCCTCAAAAGAAGGCATATTTTGTAACATATTTCCCCCTACAAAACCTCTTCCCTCTATTGGGATCCTTCAGGAAAGAGATACAGATGGAAAGAAGGAGACTCCATGAGAGTACATGAACATCCCAGCATTGAGGCAAATGCAGGCATTGCATTTTGGTGGTAGGGCAGGTCTCCATGGTATTCACACAATACAATTGTTAAATAGCGGGTTCTTTGACACAGGAATGAAGACACGAAGCTGAGTACAAGGTAACTCAGAGTTTATTTCGTGCAGAAACTGTGCTGGGGAAAAGGCTGCAACTAGCTGCAATATACAGTCTAGCCCCTAGGCGGCAGCCAATAGGTTTGAATCAACCATTGTCGCCTGGAGATAGCCAATTGCAGCACAGGAGACTTGTAGTCTGGGTTGCTGGAGAGCCATTAGCTGCTCCAGCAACCCACTTGGTATTCTTTAAGAGCCCAGTACATAACACCCCTCCCCTCTTAGGCCAGACCATAATAACACCAATTAGTCTCAACAATTGTCAAGACTTATTATCCAAACACACTAAAATAAAAGTGATAATAATAATAAAAGCTAAAAAAAACAATGTAGCTTACAATGTTATTAAACAAAGTCTCAATGAATAGGCTTCAAAAACGGCACTTTTAGACAGTTACATCATAGCACTAGTTTCTGTAGTGTAGTGGCAACAAGAATTACAACAATATATAGCTC
Source organism: Vipera berus (assembly GCF_964194415.1). Taxonomy (NCBI): domain Eukaryota; kingdom Metazoa; phylum Chordata; class Lepidosauria; order Squamata; family Viperidae; genus Vipera; species Vipera berus. The sequence continues at coordinate 212,610,459 of NC_138203.1, read as the reverse complement.
TTTATTTTACAACATAATCTGCAAGATATGAAGGAGGCTTGTGTGCCCTAGAGGAATGTCTTGGAGTTCCCATCACTGTGTGGTTTACCAGTTTACTCAGTGGGCTGGGTACACTTGTGTCCCTTTGTGCTCCTGAGTCAAGGGGATTAGATGCACTCTAGCTGGCCTCTCCAGGTTGGCCCACCTCAGAGTCAGACTATTCAGCAGAGTAGGCACAGCGGTTGCTGAAGTTCAGCTGACTTGCTCCTTCAGGGGACCCATTGTGCACTCCAGGGCTCCCCAGTTCTCCCTCCGGTTCTGCCTCTGTTAAGAAGGAAAAGTCCTGATAGTCCATGTGAGGACTGGCTTGGCCGTAAGTTTGAGGACCTTGGGAGGGACTTATGACACAGTCCTCACTTAGTGGCCATTCTGGAAACCGTTTCCTGACCAGATCAATGTGTCATCTGACAACTTGCCCTCCCTCCAACCCCACTTCATAAGATAGGGGTCCAGATGCCTTGATAATTTGACCAGGAACCCACAGATTCCCATGACCATAGTTCCTGGCCCAAACCCAATTGCCCATGTGCAGCCCCCTAGGGGGTTTTGGTCGAGAGGCTTCTGCTGCCACTCTATCTGGATGCAACCTGTCCAGTTTAGTAATCAAATGCCTCCCCCAATGTAGTTCTGCAAGACTTCTACCTGTAGTAGTGCAGGGCATAGAATGCTGGCAGAGCAAAAAATCTGCCAATCTGTGATGCCAGTCACCTGTGACAATGCGCTTGAGTTCTTCCTTTGTTGTCCTCACCATGCGTTCAGCTTGACCATTAGAAGATGGATGAAAAGGCACAGACATTGCATGTCTGATGAGATTAGGTCTAAGGAAGGCCTGAAATTCAGCAGCAGTTAATTGGGCCCCATTGTCTGAAACTAAGACATCTGGCAACCCATGTGTAGCAAAGAGTTTTTTCAGCACCTGGATGGTCCTAGCAGTAGTCAAGTTAGGAACTGGTATTATTTCCAGCCATTTGGAGTGGCTATCCATTACTATAAGGAAGAGCTGTCCCTGAAAGGGCCCAGCGTAGTCTATGTGAACCCTAGACCAGGGAGTGTGCGTTTCCTCCCACCTATGAACTGAAGCCTGTGGCATTTCAGGCCTAGATTGCTGGCATGTATAACAACCATGGACTTGTGCCTCAATGTCCTTATCAAGGCCAGGCCACCAGAGGTAGCTTCTAGCTAAAGCTTTCATTCTGACAATGCCTGGATGGCCTTCATGTAATGATTGTAAAACCCTGTCTCTTAGGGAAGTGGGAATTATGACTCTATTTCCCCAAAAAATGCACCCTTTATGGGCAGATAACCCATGCCTCCTGACAAAATATCTCTGAAATTCTGAGCCTGGACTTTTATCCAACCAGCCTGTGTATATCCATGACAACACTCTACTAAGTATTTTATCTGTGGCAGTTTCAGCAGCAATGTCCCCTGCATGGAGGGAAATTCAGGTATGTCCTGTATGGACAATATTCTAGCAGCTGGAACTGGATCTGGATCCATTAGTGGCAGTGGTAGTCTGCTGAGGCCATCAGCATGGCCATTTCTTTGCCCAGTTTGTGAATTAATTTAAAATTGTATGCAGATAGGAAAATAGACCATCTCAGCATTGTTGGAGAAAGTATGTGGGGGTTTTGTTTGTCTGTTGTGAAAAGTCCCAACAGAGGTTTGTGGTCAGTGTAGACCATGAAATCCCTGCCATATAAATAGTCATGGAATTTTTTTATTCCAGCAACGATGGCTAGGGCCTCTTTGTCAATCTGAGCATAGTTGCGCTCAGCAGAGGACAATATCCTTGAGTAAAATGCTATAGGAACACGTGTTCCATTTTTTTCTACATGACTTAAAACTGCCCCCACCCCTTAGGGAGATGCATCACATGCAAGACATACTGGTTTAGACTCTTTGTAGTGAGTTACAGTGGACTTTTCTGACAATAGTGCTTTTAAATCCTGGAAACTTTTTTCATGTAAGTTAGTCCATTTACATGGAGCTTTCTTATCTAGAAGCCTGTGGAGAGGCTCTGCTATTGCTACCTTATGAGGTAGAAATGTGTGATAGAAGTTTAGGAGGCCCAAGAATGCTTGTAGCTCTCCTTTGGATTTGGGCCTAGGAGCCATTTTAATGGCCTTCACTTTAGAATCAGTGCGGTGAATGCTGTTAGCATCAATTTGGAAACCCAGGAATTCTGTTGAAGAAACCCCAATACTACACTTGTTCTTTTTTAATTTGAGGCCTGCTTCGCGAAGCCTCTGCAAGACAGCCCTGAGCCTACTGGCCAACACTTCTGGGGATTCCCCTGCAATAAGAACATCATCAAAATAAGGGCAGATGCCCTGAATACCCTTGAGTGTATGCTCCATGATTCCCTGAAAAATACCCGGTGCAACACTGACTCCAAACTGTAAGCGTTTAACTTTGAAAGCCCCTCTGTGAGTCATGATCGTTTGAGCCACGGCTATGGACCCATCAACCAGCAATTGCTGATAGGCCTGTGCTAAATCAAGTTTAGCAAAAAAAATAGTACTCCCTTGCAAGGAGGCTAATATATGATTGATCACTGGGACTGGGTAAGCGTGTTGCTTGAGGGCTTTATTTAGAGTGAATTTATAGTCGGCACAAATGCGAACTTCCCCGTTGGCTTTAAGTGGGGTGACTATAGGAGTTTCCCACTCCCCACCATCAACAGGCTGTAACATGCCCTGTTCTACGAGCTTATCGATTTCAGAATCAATTTTATGTTTTAAGGCAAAGGGGACCCTACGAGACTTAACCCTGATTGGAACTACGTTGGGATCTAACTTAAATGAGATAGGCGGGCCTGTGTATGTGCCTAGGGGTGAATCAAAAACATCCGCATATTCCTTGCATACTGACGCAAGGTCTGCAGTTTATGTCCGATTTATGCCAGTAATCTGAATACCTAAGGCATCAAACCAATCGAGTCCAATGAGACTCGTTCTCTGTCCCCCTACTACTATTATATCCAGGTGCCCCAAAAACCCTTTAAACTTTACCAACAAAGTGGCTTCTCCCATAACTTTAATGTGAGCATTTTGAAAATCCGTTAGGATTATATCTGAGGGTCTTAGTTTGGCCCAAATGTTACTGCGCCTACACACAAAGTTAAAAGTGTCTTGAGAAATAATTGAAACTGCAGAAGCAGAGTCCAATTCCATCTTACATGGAACTCCTTGTTGCTCTATCATGAGCTTAAGTTTGGGTATGAGGGGGCGTCGAGCCCCTGTGTGGCATACACTTCTACAGCTTCTGAAAAAACCCACACTAACTGGACCTCTCCTAGTCTGTTCTTCCAACTGGTGTTTGGGTGGCCGGTCTCTCTGGCAGGCTCTGCAAACCACTGCGATGTGGCCTGTCCTTCCGCAAGCTCTGCACATGGCTGATCGAAATCTGCAGTTGACGCGAAAATGGTTGCCACCGCATCCCTTACATCTCAGTAAGAGAACTGCCTTGTAATTGTCCTCTCAATGCTGGCTATTTTGGTGTTGCATGTTGAACTGCTTTTAGAGTCGGTTGATTTCAGGTTCTTCCTCCTCGGAGAATTCTTTGGTGTGTTTGGAATCCTCACGGTGGACTGTTTCTTCAAAGTTTGTTGATTTGGCGGGCTGCACTGTTTGAACGGTGCAGCCGGCAGCTTTGTTGGCCATCACCTCATCTTGTGCTTCAGAAAACGTTAAATTTGGCCTAGCAAAGAGTCTCTGCTGAAGCGTTCTGTCCCGTAGGCTGCAGATGAGCCAGTCCCGTAGTCGCTCTTCTAAATCTGAAAATTTGCATAGGCGTGCGGCCTGCCTCAGGCCCGCTATTAACTCAGAAACTGATTCACCTGGTTGCTACACTCTTTGGTCAAACATGAACTGTCAAGCCATTTCAGACATCTTGGGCTGGATGTGCCCGGTTAGCTTCTTTTTGAGGTCTGCGTAGGAGACTGCTTCGATCGGTGTCGGCACAGAAAGGTTCTCAGACAAATCAAAGGTTGCTGGGCCGCACACGCAGAGTAGCGTTGCAGCCTTCAGTCCTTCTTCCATGATCTGATTGGCCCTGAGGTAGTTTTCTACTTGTGATAGATATGGTGGCCATTCCTCCGGGTGTTTCATGTCAAATTCTCTCAGTTTCCCAACCTTCGGCATTCTTTTGCTGGTTCCTGCATTCTTCTGGATCCTGCTTCCAGGCTCAGGGAATGAGTGCACTGAGCACGAGGTCACTAGCGTAGCTTGCTAGCCGACCTTGAGAGGGGAGGGGAAATGCCTTTTCCCTCTGGCGTGCACTGCCTTTCCCTCGTAGACTTCAACTCTTAATCAGTGAAGCAGGATCCCACCTTCATCTCCACTGTTAAATAGGGGTTCTTTGGCACAGGAATGAAGATGTGAAGCTGAGTACAAGGTAACTCATAGTATAGCACTGTTAAATAATGAATAAAGGAGTGATACTTGTAGAAATTAAAAACATATACATAAAATGTTAAAACTACAAAACTAGCTAAACCATTTAAGATATTATTAAATCTGGCCTTATTTATTTATAAGTCAAAGTTGACTCAGCCTGGTTGTTTGGGGGCAATATGCTGACTCTGTAAACCGCTTAGTTGTTGTTGTTGTTAGTTGCGAAGTCGTGTCCGACCCATCGCGACCCTATGGACAATGTTCCTCCAGGCCTTCCTGTCCTCTACCATCTTCTGGAGTCCAGTTAAGCTCACGCCTACTGCTTCAGTGACTCCATCCAGCCACCTCATTCTCTGTCGTCCCCTTCTTCTATTGCCCTCAATCTTTCCCAGCATTAGGCTCTTCTCCAGTGAGTCCTTCCTCCTCATTAGGTGGCCAAAGTATTTGAGTTTTAGCTTCAGGATCTGGCCTTCTAAAGAGCAGTCAGGGTTGATCTCCTCTAGGACTGACTGGTTTGATCGCCTTGCAGTCCAAGGGACTCGCAGGAGTCTTCTCCAGCACCAGAGTTCAAAGGCCTCAATTCTTTTGCGCTCAGCCTTTCTTATGGTCCAACTTTCACTGCCATACATTGCAACTGGGAAGACCATAGCCTTGACTATACGCACTTTTGTTGACAGGGTGATGTCTCTGCTTTTTAGTGTGCTGTCTAGATTTGCCATGGCTTTCCTCCCTAGGAGCAAGCGTCTTTTAATTTCTTGACTACAGTCCCCATCTGCAGTGATGTTGGAGCCCAGGAAAATAAAATCTGTCACTACCTCCATTTCTTCCCCATCTATTTGCCAGGAATTAAGAGGGCCGGATGCCATGATCTTAGTTTTCTTAATGTTTAGTTTCAACCCAACTTTTGCACTCTCCTTCTTCACTCGCAACAAGAGACTCTTCAGTTCCTCTTCACTTTCTGCCATTAGAGTGGTATCATCTGCATATCTTAGGTTGTTGATATTTCTTCCAGCAATCTTAATTCCAACTTTTGATTCATCTAGCCCTGCCTTTCTCATGATGTGCTCTGCATATAAGTTAAATAGGCAAGGCGACAGTATACAGCCTTGCCGGACTCCTTTCCCAATTTTGAACCAATCAGTGGTTCCGTGTCCAGTTCTCACTGTTGCTTCTTGGCCCGCATATAGGTTTCTCAAGAGACAAATAAGATGTTCTGGTACTCCCATCTCTTTAAGAACTTGCCACAGTTTGTTATGATCCACACAATCAAAGGCTTTAGCATAGTCAATGAAGCAGAAGTAGATGTTTTTCTGGAACTCTCTAGCTTTTTCCATGATCCCGCTTAGAGAGGGCTGTAAAACACTATGAAGTAGTCTATAAGTCTAAAGTGCTGTTGCTATTGCTATTGCTATTGCTATTGCTATTTACCCCTCTTACCATCTATTGCCACTCGGAGGCTTCAACTGGTGCAGAATGCGGCCGCGCGAGTTGTAATGGGGGTCTCCCGATACTCCCATGTAACACCTCTACTCTGCGAGCTGCATTGTCTTCCGGTTGCCCTCCGGGTGAAATTCAAGGTGCTGGTTATCACCTATAAAGCCCTACATGGCCTGGGTCCGGGGTATTTGAGGGAACACCTGCTGCCGTCATTAAACGCCCTTCGCCCAGTGCGCTCCCACAGGGAGGGTCTGCTCAGGGTCCCGCCGGTAAGAGATTGCCGGCGGGTGACACCCAGGGATAGGGCCTTCTCAGTGGGGGCGCCTGCCCTCTGGAACCAGCTGCCGGTGGAGCTGAGGACTGCTCCCGACCTCCGATCATTCCGCCGGGGCCTGAAGACCTGGCTCTTCGAGCTCTCGGGCCCAGACTGAGGAGAAATTTTAATTTTGGGGTTCTTTTTAATCGACTACAGGGTCAATTTAATATTTTTTAATTTGGTTCTTAATTTTTGTATTTTGGATTTTTAATTCCCTGTAAACCGCCCTGAGTCCTCAGGGAATAGGGCGGTATATAAATATAACTAAATAAATAAATAAATAAATATTGCTGTATCTTCTTAGTTTTACTACAGTATGTTATTTCCATGGAAATATTAATTTCTAATATAAATGATTTTACTATTATTTTTGGATTAGCGAGAAACAAGCCATATTTGGCTTGTTTATGCTGTAAAATGCACTATTAAAGGATGAATAATAATTCAGGTCTTCTTGAGTAATCCATTGATTGACTGATATGAAATTGATAGTACTCTCCCTGCTAGCCCTGCCCTTAAGTCAGGCTCTAGTTTCATGAAATGATAGCAAAGCATCAATTACTTATAACTATTAACCTGTTTATATCCTCTGCCATAGCCCCTGCCCTCTAGAACATTCTCCCTTCAGAATGGAGGATGGCCCCAACCCTGTTAGTCTTCCATGAGGCCTTGAAGACCTCGCCTTGTGCCAAACCCTGAAAGCCCAAGGGTTTGAATGGCTCTGTTTCCTGGCTCTATAGATATCTATGACCTATGATGTCTACAGTGTATCCCTTGGATGCTGTTTATATTTATTTTGTGTTATATTGCAATTATTTTAACTGTTTTATGATTGTTTGCCACCCAGAGTTATTTGGTCAAGATGGGAGCTAAATAAATAAACAAACAAAAGAAACAAATAAATGTTCAGGAAAGAGGAGATGCATATGTAAGATTTTCTGCCTGACATGTCAAAATACTTTGGCTAGCTCTTCCTTGGCACAGAAAAAGTTACTAAATTTATTTGAGCCAAAAGGAACATAGGTTAGCTAGATTACAAGTGGCCTTTTCAGCTCCATTGAGTACTAAGAAAGAAGCCCTCCATTTCAAGCTACTCCATTCAGGAATATTAATTAACAGACCATTCAATTCTCATCATAGCTAACATGCTGTCTTATGGAAAACTCTGTCAAGTATAAATTACCGGTAAGCAGTCTTTGATTTCTGAAACACATACATCTTCCTTAACTTTATTTTAACCTCTAGGTTGCAAACAGCAGCTTTGATCTCATACAGACTGTTTTACTCTCTGTTGATATGTTGACATACTCTCTATTCGGGCAATTTGGAGTCTAAGATAACTGGGGATCAGATAATGGGGAGACTGTTTATGTTCCATAAATATGAATAAGATAAAGTTTGATTCACAAGAGAAAACAGTTGTTAACCAGGGAAGCTGGTTAAAAGAGGAAAAGTGATTGAAGATGTTGGATAAAGAGCACAGAAGAAAGAAGGGCCAATCCTTTCTCAAGCATATAGCATTTGAGTCTATGGGCTAATACAGTAATGTATAATTTAATCATTATACTTTCAATGTGATTAAGCCTTTCATCCTTCTGACATAGGACCAGAAGCAGTACTGTAACTCAAAAACTATGCATGCCATATAAGATCTGCTAAAACAAATGTTGAGGACTATTCAAAGTCTCAGGTTTACTAGTCAGATACTGAAGGAATTACAGTAACAAGCAACCAATCAAAATTTATATTTGCAGTCCAAGACCAAGCATGCTAGTCAGAAGTCCAAATGTGGTTTTATTGTTCTAATTCAAAATGACCAAGTGTCCATTTGTGGCTAGATTAAAATGAGTGAGCCAGCTAATGTGATAAAAGGACAATCAAGTATAGATACAAAATCAGAAATGGCCTTTCTAGCTGCAGGTTAATTCTTCAGTAAGGATTTTCCATTTGAAAAGCTATGCAGCAAGTCTAAAAGTTTTGGCATTCACCTCCACCAAATGGCATCATTTCCAAAAGGATAACAATAAGGCAACGGAAACCTTACACTGAAGTTTTTCTTCCATTCCTATTCACAGACTGACTAGATGAATATACTCAGTGCACTGGTGAGAAAGCTGCAGTCCTTGTGTTTGTTTGTTTGTTTGTTTTGCTGTCCATCTCACCTCAAGGCAACTCTGTCCTATAACTGTTAGTGAACATCAATTCCCAACTTTCTTTCTTTTCCTTCCTTCCTTCCTTCCTTCCTTCCTTCCTTCCTTCCTTCCTTCCTTCCTTCCTTCCTTCCTTCCTTCCTTCCTTCCTTTAAATCTGCCTTGCCTTTGTTATAAGAAGCACAGAAAGGAATTGCTCCTGCCAAGTGCAAGGTTGCTCACCTCAAAACTGCACAGACAAAACATCCATCCAATGTACAACAGAGAAACAGAAAGCTAAAAATGTCCTTTAAAAGAAAATTATGCTGTACATCACCTCAAAATCTAATATGAGGTTATACACAATAGCAACACATTTAATGTGAAAATGTGCCCCCCCCCAAATAATATAATGAAGCCACACCTTATATCCATTGATGGGGATGATTTGCATACATTGCATTTAATATGCTTTCATCATTAACCTGTCTTCTGTCTAATACTAATGGTCTGAGACAGAGTTCTCAGTGTTTTCAGAAGTCAAAAGGAAGCGTGGTGGGCGGGGGAGGGGGGAGAGACACACACATACCTGCCCAAATCAAAATGCAGCAAATAGTCTTGAAAATCAGGAAGAGAGGCAGAGCAGTTACCATAAATGTCAAATTGTGTGAAATTTTCTTTTTAAAAAAAACTGCATGTCTCTCCTTAAATACAACTAGAGAAAGATTGTAAAGCAAATAATGGGTGTCAGGCATAGTTAAAACATAATACATGCAATCAGAATGAAAAGAAAGAAATAAAATGATAGCAGTTCCAGGCAGTTTCTCTTAAAATTACTTAGCCAATCTCAGAGCTTCAAATAATAATAATAATAATAATAATAATAATAATAATAATAATAATAATAATAATAATAATAATAATAATAATAATAATAATAATAATGTTGGAAGGGACCTTGCTCAGGCAGGAAACCCTATACAGACAAATGGCTGTCCAGTCTCTTTTTAAAAACTTCCAGTGTTGGAGCATTCACAGCTTCTGAAGGCAGGTTGTTCCACTGATTAATTGTTCTAACTGTCAGAAATTTTTTCCTTAGTTCTAGGTTGCTTCTGTCTTTGGTTAGTTTCCATTCATTGCTTCTTGTCCTGCCTCCTGGTGCTTCAGAGAATAGCTTGATTCCCTCATCTTTGTGGCAACCCCTGAGATATTGGAACACTGTTATCATGTCACCCCTAGTCCTTCTCTTCCTTAAACTAGACATACACATTTCCAGCAACCGTTCCTTATATGTTTTAGCTCCAGTCCCCTAATCATCTTTGTTGGTCTTCTCTGTACTCTTTCCAGACTCTCAACATCTTTTTTACATCAAAACTGGATACAATATTCCAAGTGTGGCCTTACCAAGGCATTATAAAGTGGTAATAACACTTCATGCAATCTTGATTCTATCTCTCTGTTAATGCAGCCTAGCACTGTGTTGGCAGCTGCAGCACCCTGCTGGCTCATATTTAAGTGATTGTCCACTTGGACTCTGAGATTCTATTCTATTCTGTTCTGTTCTGTTCTATTCTATTCTATTCTATTCTATTCTATTCTATTCTATTCTATTCTATTCTATTCTATTCTATTCTATTCTGATCTGTTCTGTTCTGTTCTGTTCTGTTCCTCTTACAGTTACTACTATTGAGCAAGGCACCACCTATACTATACCTGTGCATTTGGTTTTTTCTTGCCTTAATGTAGAATCTTACTTTTTTCATCATTGAATTCCATTTTGTTAGATAGCACCCAGTATTCAAGTCTATCAAGATCCTGCTGTACCTTAAGTTTAGCTTCTGGAGTATTGGCTATTTTTGCCAGCTTGGTGTCATCATAAATTTGATGAGTTCCCCATCTATCTCATCATCCAAATCATTGATGAAAATGTTGAAGAGCAGTGAGCCCAGAACAGAGCCATTGGCCACCCTGCTACACACTTCCTTCCATGTAGATGCAGTTCTATTGAGGACCACATGCTGAGTACAGCCAGTCAGCCAGCTATGAATCCATCTGATGGTGATGCTGTCTAACCCACAGATGGTATAGATATTTCCAGACTCCATGAAAAAGATGACAGGTTAAAACTCCAGGATGTGTGAGAGAAAGGGGGAGGAGGAGAAGAGATAACTTCCTATCCAATGTTGACTCTAGACCCATTGACATGGAACCTATAACAAAGAATGTAATCTTTACAGAAACATCTTCATCTGTTAAATCTGAAAGAGAAATATAAAGAATCATTAAGTGTCCTTTTCCTTGCCTCATAGCCTAATGGGTGATTTTTTCCAAGAACCAGGACATGGTAGTCAAGAGTTAAAAGACATCCTTCAAGAGAAAATTAGGATGAAATGGAGGAGGAAAGGGTTAGATCTTCTCTTCTTCCACCCCACTGCCTTGCTTCAAATATCACATGCAAGGTTAATTTTGTCAGGAAATAGTCATTGAAATTTCACTCCTGCCTTGCATGGTCTGGATTTTCAAATAAACTAAGTGATGGTGAGATTTTGAGTGTATCAGGATACAGCCAGGCATAGCTGTATCTGTTCATACCAACTAGTACCCAATGTAGAAAACAAAAGGAATAGTTCAATGCAGTTCATACTAAGGGGAGGGACCATATATGCATCATCCACATGATTATTAGAAAATAATCATGGGTACATTAGTACTATTTCCTTGGAAATTATATCTTATATTTTATCTACCGTATTTTTCGGACCATAAGACGCACTTTTCCCCTCCCAAAAGTGGGTGGAAAAACGAGGTGCGTCTTATGGTCCGAAGGTAAGCAAAAACACTTGTCTCCCGTTCAGTCAACCCAGTCCATCAGCTCCATTGGAGAGACGTGATTGAATGAAGACGTGGAATTCTCCGCCCCGCCCCTGTGATTGGTCGGCAGGGGAGGAAATACAGACGTGCCTGCCATGCCTTCTGACTGCTGACTGCCTCCCCCTCCCTGCGCGTGCACATTTTCTTTCTTTTACCTCGCTGCTAAAGAAATAGTTTTTGCTAAACTAAACCTCATAGGCGACTTGCCCCAGCAAAGCTGTGAGGAGTTGTCCCTGCAGGTTTCTCTGCGAAGTTTATTGGAAGTGATTTCCCATTTGCAAGATAATACTGCTAATTGTTTGAAATTGCTTCGGCATCTTAGAAAACCTATTCAGGGAAAAGAAACTACCGGTACCTACCTTTCTTTCTTTCTTTCTTTCTTTCTTTCTTTCTTTCTTTCTTTCTTTCTTTCTTTCTTTCTTTCTTTCTTTCTTTCTTTCTTTCTCTCTTTCTCTCTTTCTTTCTCTCTTTCTTCCTCCCTCCCTCCCTCCTTTCTTTCTTCCTTCCTTCTCTTCCTTCCTTCCTTCTCTCTTTCTTCATTCCTTCTCCCTTCCTTCCTTCCTTCTTTCTTTCTTTCTCTCTCTCTCTCTTCCTTGCTCCCTCCCTCCATCCTCCCTCCTTTCTTCCTTCCTTCCTTCCTTCCTTCCTTCCTTCTTTCTTTCTTTCTTTCTTTCTTTCTTTCTTTCTTTCTTTCTTCTTCTTCTCTCTCTCTCTCTCTCTCTCTCTCTCTCTCTCTCTCTCTCTCTCTCTCTCTCTCTCTCTCTCTCTCTCTCTCTCTCCCCCCTCCTTCCTTCCTAGTATACCGGTACTATTTGGTTCAGAATATTTTTTTTCTTGTTTTCCTGCTCTAAAAACTGGGTGCGTCTTATGGTCAGGTGTGTCTTATGGTCCGAAAAATACGGTACTTAGTATTTGAAAGAACCTGTTACCATAAACCCCCCTAGTACTTATGATCAGGCAGGCTGCTACTTGTTTGTATCTGATGAAAGCAGTGCTTTTTTCAAAAAAAAAAGGTGCCAGAACTCACACATGTCATACAACCCGCCTTGCTTACCCTACAAAGTTCCATCCAAAAAAGGTGCTGGAACTCCGTTCTCGGCGTTCTATGACAAAAAAAGCCTTGGATGAAAGAGACTTATTTGTAGGAGGGAGGAATAACAGAGAAAAGGAGGTTAGGAAATTTATAAATGATGGTTGAAATTCTTAGTCTCATTGAGTTTACTAAATCTTTTTTGGTGAAAGCTTGCAGAATTGCCAAAATGCCTTTTCCTAGTCTCCACTTATTAAAAGAGATTTGCTGGATCTGCAAGCTACTAACTTTATGGATTTGTTTAGAAAAGCTAGACATTCAAATCCTTTCTGCTTTTCCTCATGCATTCCTTTCCTGTTGTCCTTTGTGTGATGGCATTAAACTGAACCAAGCTTTATACTATACTGTAAAATATTTTTATTCATCATAACACCTGGTTCTTACAAAATTCCTCTGCATTCTTTTTGCTTGTTCTTACTCAACTTGACTAAAAGAGCTTGACCATCAATGGTTTAGTTCAGGGGTAGGCAACCTCGGCTCTTTTATGACTCATGGACTTCAACTCCCAGAATTCCTGAGCCAGCCAGGCTCAGGAATTCTGGGAGTTGAAGTCCATGAGTCATAAAAGAGCCGAGGTTGCCTACCCCTGGTTTAGTTCAAAGAGGAATATTTTGGAGATATTCATATGAATGGAAGAGAATGCACAGTAGAAATTTAGAAGAGTCATACACACACACCCAATAATTTTTCTATCATACTGATGGAGAATTTTGAAAGGCAATGTGTAGCTATTTCTTTATTTACCTTGAGAAGTTTAGAGACAGATCTGGGTGACTTACATTTAAAATTAAGAAAAGACCAGAAAAGTGATAAACCATCCACAAAAACAAAGAAACATACAGTATAACAGAACAACTGACAGGAGCTCAGTACCCAGCCTTGGCCTAGGAAAACAGCCAGATTTTCAAAGACTTTCAGAATGTCATGAGGGTGAAAGCCGTATATATCTCTAGGGAGTGATGTTTTGAATTATGGATTTGGAGACTCTTTCTAAGGGTGGCTGCAAGAAGAACAAATCAGTTGGTCCTTGATGAATTAAAGACTACCCCCTTCGTGTTATGATTAGCAAACAGAAACTCACATATTTGGGCATGTAACGGAAACAGATCTATGTACTAAAACAAAATTTTTTGATCAGGTTGAAGGAAGTACAAGACTGAAAGAAGTATAAAAAGAGAAATAAATGGATAAAGTGGATTAAGGATTAAGATTAGCACTGGAATGTTCTTAGAAGAGCTACAGAGTGTCACTGAAGATAAATCTAGATGGAGGGAATTTGCCTACAAAGGCAATTGAAAGTCAAATCCTACTCAATGGCACACAACTAAATTGACTACCCCCCTCCAAAAAAAATATCCATTTTTGTCAGTAACTAAAAGTAACAATGTTTAGGTAGCACATGTTTACTTCATCAGATGTAAAAGCAGTTAAGAGCAACAGCATATCATTTGGGGGGCTGATATAATCCCTCTAGCTTTTTTCTAGTGAAGCACCCCATTTGAGAGATTTTAAAAGATCATTGTCCAGTGTTTGCATGTACTGTGGCTTTCTGCTTTCCTACAGGGAAAACCAATAGATGGCACTAAAAATAACAGAATCCTAAGACAGAAACGTCAGCTTCAAAGAATGAAATGTGGCAAGACTAATAAATATTTCTGTAGAAAGCTGAAGCATTCCCAAAGCACAATTCTTGGATTTTGAAGACAGTCAAGGATGATTTGGGAGGCTGTGAATAAATTAAGGGTTATATTCTTGTATCTATGCTTCACAGCTGCAAATTTCAACCACCCTAACTTAATTCTTAAAATAACTGTTAAAAGTATTCCTAAATCTGCAACTGAATTCTTAAAGCTATTGGACATAAATAGTTGTAATATGACATCTTTCAAATTTAGCCTTTTACTCATTGTCCCCTGGAAAGTTTTGCAGCAACAAGACTGAAACAGAAGATCTTGCTATAGAATTCATAACTTGTTAATCCAAGTAGTGATGTAATATATATATATATATATATATATATATATATATATATATATATATATACATACATACATACATAGAAACAAATAACTTTGGTACTGCAGTCATCAGCGCTGGTGTGGGGAAAAATTGGTAATATTGCAAATTTTGTAGCAAAATTGCTCACAATATTCAGGTATCTAGGTTCATTAACATGTTTTGGCTGATATATATATTTGCTGTGATTTGATTATTTATTTATTTTGTTTGTTTGTCGCTCATCTCAACTTCATATTGTGTCAGCATTGCACTGACCTATTCCGTATTTTTTAAATTTTCAAATATTTGTCTGCCCATTTTGTCAAAGCTTTGTTCTTTCTATTGAGATCTACTGAAGCCGGCTCTTGCAGATCTAAAGGATTCATCATGTTATGGAAAGGTTTGTGTTCTACATGGAATCTCTCCAGTAACAACTCTCTCTGACTCTTGGAAAAGTATGATATATGTTGATCCTGGGAGATTCCATCACTCAGGCCTTCATATACTATGCTTTCCATTATGGAAAAGGAGGTGGGATGCAAGTCCATCCTTCCATTATTTTCTACTTTGTCACCAGAGAAGAATCTCCGAAAACTACTTTATAATCTTCTGGGCATATTTACATACCATATTTCACCAATTGTCTCATAAAAACACGTGGGCAAGAGTTTAACTTATTTTTGGTCTATGTGAAAAGACTTTATGTGATTACAGTTAGACTATGTTTTTTAAACTTAACTGTGCTGCTATTATTTGCATTCCTTGTTTTTTTTAATAGCATCAGAACTATCTGAACTATTGCTTGCCTGATACCATTAAAAAGAAAATTCATCCACGTGCACCAAAATCCTCTTCAAATCTTCACATAGTACTTAGAAGTATTACTATAACTATTTGAATATTATGATCTACCAACTTATAAATGAGATAATGCATTCTCTTTTTGGGGAGAAAATGAACGGGAGTATATCTGAGGTCTTGCAGAAGTTATCAATCTATATTTTCCAAAATCTCTGATTTGAGGTTAGAACAGGGGTGTCAAACTGCTGACCCGCAGGCCGGATGCGTCATGCCAAAACCACACCCACCCTATTGCTGGCAGGGGGGAAAAAGTCACGAAACGTCGCAACACATCACGTGACGTCGTGAGTTTGACACCCATGGGTTGGAGTAGTTAGAGATGATAAGAGCTGGTGTCTAATAATGTCTGAACATCTTGCAGTCCAGTTATCTTCCACCATCTAACAAGACTTCCTGTTTTCTGGTCTTTAGTTCCTCTTTAATTCCCCACCCCCACCCAAGCTATGTTTTGTTCCAGCTACCCAGTCATTTTCATTTTAGTGTCATGCTATCCTGTCATGTTGTGAACTCAGGTTGGCCAATTTATGTGTCCATGCCCATCAGCACCTGAAAATTAAAGCAGTGGTGACAGCCAGCCCAAATGGCAACCATGGTGAACAATGCCAGCAGCAGCTGCAGAATGGGAGATTAATCACAAAGAAGGGGGAGCACAAGGGCAAGAGAGTGCTTGAAATATGCTAGGACTGATATTCTCCAGATTCAGGCTTTATCTGTATAAGAACATTGAACAGCTTTTTTCTGACAGCTGATTAAGACAGTAAATTCTGATGTTTGGATGGCATTCCTCTATATTACATTGATGATCCTGCTATGGATTAGAGACAATGCTGTTCCTGTGCTAGCTATTGAAAACTGAACAAAATTTATGTTTCTGTTATGTGAAATGTTCAGCCTTGAACCTCTAGACTTGTCTCTTTAAATGCATTATGAATATTATGCGTAATGTATCAAGGTGTCTTTATATACAATGTTATAAACTTTGGCATGACTTACTGCAGTAAAGTATATTACAAAGTTTTTATTTATATGCACATTAGATGAATCAAATAAGATATCTAGTCCCTAGTAGGAAGGATGGAGAATGCGATAGAGGATGAATGGGTGGATGGATAGATGGATGGGTGGACGGATAGATAGATAGATAGATAGATAGATAGATAGATAGATAGATAGATAGATAGATAGATAGATAGATAGATAGATAGATAGATAGATAGATTTCTGTAGTCAATGCTGTGTGATTGGAGGCCATTGGTAGCTTTATTTAAAGCAGTAGCATCTAGGTAAATTGAAAATAAATTTCTAGTTAGGAAGCAAGATGTAAGACAGTTGGCAACAGGGATCTTAGCACAGCAAGGTTACGCTAAACAGACTTTTAAATGGTCCTTTTCTGTACCTTTGGGGCAGAAAATATAAAATGTAACCGGGTTGTTTGGGCATGAAACAGAATCCAAAGGAGGGAAATGTACATTTCAAATCTTCCTCAAGCACAGCATGGAACGGCAATTCATTTGCATGTCTAACAACTGCTTTACAATCAAATGTTTTACACTGGGCGATCCCAAGCACCTCCTGGTGATTTTCTTTGCTGCATTCAGATCACGGAAGACCTTTTTGGGAGTGCTGTCATACAGTCAGTTATTCCCATGGCATCATAGCATTATTTATTAATTTGATTTACCACCCCACCCCACCCTGTATCCACTCTGGGCAGCTCACAATATAATGTAGAAGGCAAAAGGACAAATATACAATTAAAATAGAAAACATTAGTTTAGTTTAGTTTTTAGTTTTTATTAAATTTTTATACCGCCCTTCTCCCGAAGGACTCAGGGCGGTGAACAGGGCATATAATAAAAATACAAAAATACAAAAGTTAAAATAGAATTAAATTAATGCCCAAAATAAAATAAAATATAAAAATATTTAAAACCCTAAATTAACTCCCCATCAGGCCAGGCCAGCTTGTTCGAATAAGTGGGTCTTTAACCCGCGCTGGAAGGAGCGGAGATCCGGTGCCATCCGGAGCTCAACCGGCAGTTGATTCCACAAAGCCGGGGCGCCCACAGAGAAGGCCCTCCCCCTGGGGGCCACCAGCCGGCATTCTCTGACCGGAGGCACCCTGAGGAGGCCCTCTCTGTGGGAACAAGACGGCAAATCCGTTCAACACCACCACAGCATATGCCACACAGCCCGCAAGGGGCTTCAACCACCTTAACCTTAGCTCAGGCCCTGCGATATTCTTGATTTCATTTGCTTTCTGGATCACTTCTCAGCCCACCTATACTTTAAAGCAGCTCACTCAGCATCCTGTTCTCACAATGGTCTCTGCTATTTCATTTGGATATTTTATGTAAGCATGAATCGATGGGGAGGGATAGAGTAGGCCTTGCATTCATATTGCCGAGTTTTTGGTGATAAAAGAGTGTTTCCATGACTCAGGGGTACATTAATGTCAGGAGAGAGGGAGGCAGAGAGAGGCTCTACCATAGAGACTGGAATGGGTTGATTTTTGTTGTCGTTGTTTAGTGAGAATATTACAAAACATATATAAAACTGGTGGCTTAAGAAGTTATCTCAACTACTCTGCAATCTGACTGAAAATATTTCTCCCAGGCATTCTGGGTGATCAGGATCTCTGAGAGCTGACAATGGAATGCTACAAGATTTTTTTTAAAAAAAAAAATCATGAAATCTAAAACTTAGAGCAGAAATAACAGAGAATATGAAGCCAGTGGGGATGGAGTTGGGGATAACAGGAAGTTTATTTATTTAACCTGTGTGTGCATTTGTATATAGGCCTAGGTGGCTTACAATAAAAATAAATCAAGTACATACAATATAAAATAAAAATAAAAACACAGCCAAGCCAAGATGGTCCCAAAAAGGATGAGTCTACAGAATACATGAACCCATTTTTATGGCTCCCAACTTCCATAAGGATACAATTGAGAAATTCAATACCAAACCCCACTAGCCTATATGATGTAGGTGTTAGCGTCCTGCATCCCCCACCTAATCCCCAGTGAACATGATGCAAACTGTTGCTTCCTCTACTCAGATAAAGCTTGCCTGCACCTTACTTATAATCACTATTCTCTTAACACAGTGGAGGAACTGGCACAGTTAGGGACCTAGCCCTAAGTTGATTTGCACCCCCCCATGAGATTTCCCCATGGATTTTTCCAGGAAACATAAAGTTTTGGTGATGTCTATTTTATAATTCATTATGACCTAAACCTAACCCTAATTGGATTTGACTCCCAATGTGATTTTTTCCCATGTAGTTTCCCAGGAAATATAGAAAATGTGGTTCAAAAAGTCAGAACCCTCCTAACCATAGCCATAGGCTCTGAATCTATTAGTGATATCTATATTACTATCTGAATTCATGGGGACCTCACTCTAACTGGATTTGCCCCTAAGTGATTTTCCCATGATTTTCCCAGAAAATGTATATTAGGCAATCTCATAAAGTGAGAGTTCTCCTAACCATACCCATGGACTCCAAATCTATTGGCAATCTAAATTTTACTCTCTGAATTCATGGGGACCTATCCCTAACTCCAAAAGGATTTGCCCCCCCCAAGGGATTTTCCCGTGTATTTTCCCAAGAAATGCAGATAAAGTGGTCTTAAAAAGTCAAAGCCCTACTAACCATGCCCATGGACTCCAAATATATTGGTGATCTCTATTTTACTCTCCAAATCCATAGGAACCTACCCTACCCCTAAGAGGATTTGCTCCCCAATTGGATTTTCCCTTGTATTTTCCCAGGAAACATAGATACAGTGGTCTCAACAATTCAGAGCCTTCCTAAGCATACCGTGGGCCTTGAATCTATTGGTAATGTCTCTTTTACTGTCTGGATTCATGGAGACTTAACCCTAACCATAAGTTGATTTGCCACCCAATGTAATTTTCCCATGTATTTTCCCAGGAAATGTAGATAAGGTGGTCTTGAAAATTCAGAGCCCTTCAAGCATATCATGTGCTACAAATCCATTGGTGATGTCCATTTTGCTCTCTAAATTTATGGAGATCTACCCTAAGAGGATTTGTCCCGAAATGGGATTTTCCCATGTATTTTTCCGGGAAACATCTCAACAATCAGAGCCCTCCTAAGCATACTGACATGCTAGTAATCTCTACATGCTATTGTACTCTCTGAATTTGAGATTTTCATTGTTCTGGTGATGAGAAATGGGTCTCAGAGAACCTTTTCTTTTTGGAGAAATTGAAAATTGAAATTGATAGCACTGAAAAAAATATCCAAATGGTATTAACTTCAGTGTCTTCCTGTTTCACTGTGTGATATATATGGCATCACTGTATCTGCCTTTTTTGTGCAATGATTTATATCTTCTTTCATAATATTCCAGATTTGGGTTGATACAGGTCTCTAGACTTCTTCCTTGGTCAGTGAAAGGATATGGTAGAATGAGACTGCGAAAGAAGCTTTGTGCCTTTTTACACTATTTGTTCAGCCACAGTTCCACACCTGAGTCTGAGGATTATAGCCTACCATAATCTAGTACATTCTCTTCTTATGAAACATCCCAGATCAAACTATAAAGAGGCCAACAACAATTTGCCCCCAAACAGTGAATTGTGCTTTCAGTCTATAATTTTGCCTCAATTAATCTGGGGGGAGAGGGAGGGAGGGAAGGGAGGGAGGGAGGAAGGAAGGAAGGAAGGAAGGAAGGAAGAAAGGAAGGAAGGAAGGAAGGAAGGAAGGAAGGGAGGGAGGGAGGGAGGGAGGGAGGGAGGGAGGGAGGGAGGGAGGAAGGAAGGGATTTGTGAGGTAAATCTATCAAAAGAGGAAGAGCTGATATCCAATGAATTTGTCATCCAGGAATTAGTCATTTGTTTTCAATAGTACTTTTTTTTTACTGTAACTAACTGGAAGTTTGCTAAGTATGTTGTTTTGCTTATGTTTTAAATTAAGGAGTAGCATAGGCTAAACTTTGTATCTTGTCCAATGAGATGCCCTGCATTCTCCAAACCCAGATGCTAGTTGCCTGGGTCCTTGTTGGAATCCATTTCTCCAAGGATATTTGCAAGCCTGACTTCATCACTCATAAAAGAAAGATTTAGGGAATCAATTATTCCATCCAGTGACGTCTCCAGTACTCATCCATTCCACTACTAATCATGCCATTAATGAATTGATTTTCCCATTGACATAGCCAATCCTCATATATATATTTTTCTACATCACACAGCAGTATTGTTTTTTCCTTCTGGGACCCATCTCTTATTCACGAAGGGAAAATAAACTTTGTAAATAATTTACTGAAATCAGTTGCAATAGATCTACTCGTTTTATATTTTCAGCAAACATATTTGTTCCTGACCTGGCTCGGAGAATTTTGAATGGGGATGATTTTGTCTGTGTGTGTGTGTGTGTGTGTGTGTGTGTGTGCATGCATGCATGTGTGCGTGTGCGTGCATGTGCATTCAAACATTGTACTTCTGACACAAGAGTCCCTTCCTCTCCTTTGTATTGCCTCTGTCACATTACTTGCAGGAAACGGCAATCCAGCAAATACAGTTGCCAGAATTTGCTTTTTATGATTGTATGAAAGTACTCTATTCTCATGCAGCTTTTCAAAGCTTAGGATTCTGAAAATTCCTATTTGTGGGGCTCTTGTCTCCAGGAAAATTAATTGCCAGAAAAAATGCAATATGTTCTTTATTGTTCCTGAAAAGTCTGAATTCCTTAATATGTACAATGCAAGCCCCATGTATCTATTTAGAGGTAGCCCTTGAAAGATTGAACAACCAATATATATTTGGGGGTGATGGTACATAAGCAAGCAGAGAAGATTGTTTAAGGCAGCACCTTCATTCTCAAATATTTCAAACGTATATAATACAAGCATCTTTTGTATTTTTTTTACAAAATACACAAGCATTTTGTAACAAAGAATGTACACGTGTTCACCAGCATCAGTTTTGTTACATTTGGTAAATTAGAAATTCTAGAAACACTCAGATTTCACCAAGCTGCCATGTGAAACCATACAGTATACTCTTTGTGGACCAAAGTTAACTTTATAGCAGTTATGAAATCCAGAGCAACAGGAGAAAGGGTCTTGTAATGTCCATATGTCTTGAATGGAAAAACTGTTTCATAACCATTCAAGTAAAGACAAAATTTAAGAACAGTTTGAAAAAGTAGAAAAGTGACATATCAGTATACCTGTCTGAAATGGTATAAGTTCTCCTGCTCGAGCAGAGGGCTGGAGTAGAAGATCTCCAACATCCCTTCCAGTTCTATTCTATTCTATCAACAATAAACTAATACCTACACAAAAATTAACAGAAGACCCAAACAAATACATATACATACACACACACACACATGCACAGAGGCACACACACATATATAAACATACAAACACACACCTTTGAAAATGACTGCAGAAAAAAAACTACAAGAACGGGATTCTATATGAGCTACCTGGAGAAAAGTCGACATTCCAACAGGGAACAGAAATTACACCATCAAGTTCTAATGCTTTCAAATTAAACAGTACCTAATGATTCTTGAAGATGTATTTCTTACAGTTTTAAATTAACCCAGCAGCAAAAATCTGAATTAAGTGCAACTAATTCCATATAAAACACTGGAAGAAACATAACTAAACTGATCTTATTGCACAAGGATTAAAGTTGAGACACCAGCGTCAATTAGTAACAACACAGTACACTCTAACAACAGTGCCACATAAATCCTAACAACAAAGATGGGTCAGAAAGAGCTCTCACACTCCAAAGTTGGTCCTTTAGTTTTGAAAGAATATAACCCCAACCTGAACAAATAAACCCTGCCTCCCTAGGCAGATCAACGAGTGATCTGTGCATCTTCCATATTGTCAATATATGAGGGTCAATGTATTGGTTTTCCCCTTTTTATTATTGATTCATAGCATTGATTTAACACTTCCACAACAAACCTGAATCAGCTATAAACAGAGATGAGTGTTTTCTGCATTGTGATAATGCTCATCTCCAAAGCCCTATTTAATGTAGATATTCAATCAGGCCATGATTGTCCTTAATGTAAATACGGATTCGATTAATTCCACTCAATCACAATATACATAATGTTGGAGCCCAATGACATTAATAAGCAGTTTAAGTGTTCTCATCTCCCAACAGTAGGATTGAGATCAATCATAAAATCTTATAGTTGAAGGGGCATATTTAAGTAATCAAGACCTCTAATCCCTTGTTCAATGCAGGAATCAAATTAAATCATGCCCAACAGTTGGCAGGTCAGCTCCTGGTTGTACATGTTCAGTGTCTTCCACTCTCAAACAGCTGTCATCACTAGAACATTTTTCTAACATTTAGCCAGAATCAATCACTGGATTCAGTAGATGTATATTATTCCATTTTTTTGTAGAAGCACATTATGGATTAGATCAGCACCCCCCACCCCAACCTTTTGGGCACCGGGGACCATTTCCATGGAGAGAGGTTTTTCCATGAAGCAAAGGGGGCCTGGTTTCATGTGCTACCTGCATCCTCAGATGGTGCTTCACTTTTTCGTGTGGTCCTGTTTCTGGCATGCCATGGACCGGTGCTGGTCCATGGACCAGAGATTGGGGATCGCTGGTCTAGATTTTTTGTGAAATTTGTTTGGGTAGTCAAGGCTAAATATATCTATTTCCCTTATGTTCTCCTAATAGGAGAAACTTCTGGTTTGCTGATCATTTTCATTGCAGTTCTTTACATATGTTCCAGTTTGTGAACACTTTTAAAGAACAGTGTCCAGAAATGGATATAATAATTCAAGGTGATATAATGTATCAAAGCTCAGTGATACAGACTGCCTCCCCTCATAGCGCTGAACACTCAGACTATGAGGAAAATGTTCGCAGTTGCTTTTGGGAAGGCATATCCAATATTACCCAGTTCTTCATTCATCCACCATGGGTGTGGGGTTGTTAATCTGAACAATCTGAACAAGTAGCACCAACAATCTCCTTAATATAGGCTTGGAAGCTAAGCAGAATCAGTCCTGGTTTATATTTGGATGAGGAATCATTAAAGAATCATAAAGCTAGATTTCCTATAAAAAAGCAAGGATAATTTAAAATAGTTGCCAAGAGAATTACATGAATGTAGTCATATAGCCATAGTCATTGAGCTTGATGTGAGGTTGTTTTTACTTTATCTAAATCACCCTTTAGCTTTTACATTTATTGCTGTAATTTATGGTTTGTATTTATTTCATCTTGTTAATACCATGTGGGTTATCATTTTGATATACTGTGTAGTTGATTTTTAGTTTGGTCTGATTATAAGCTTGTTTGTCTTACTGCTTTATAGATTTTTTCAGTAAAAAGATAAATAAAATTATAGCTTGTAAACTAGTGGATGTTAATGATTAGCAAAAAATACAATTGGTTCTATTTTCATGAAGCTATCAAGATATCTTTACTGGTTAAACTAAAGGGAATCAATTTCTCTGATGAAGAGAACTATTTAATTGACTTCGTAAAACTTTTTCAAAAATGAGAACAGTTTATGAGACTGATCAAAGGCAGTATGTTTTTTTTTAATCTAAATGTAGTTATTCTGGCAGTTATACTCACAAATGACAATTACTTTGACATTAATTTGATAACTCAATAGCCCAAAAGTGATACAGAATTTCCTAGTAGCTGGCAATGCATTATGCCACCCTTCTACAGAGTAACTGTCATCTTTCAATAGTGTAAATGCTATCAATAGACAGTCTTCTGAAAAAAATCATGATTTCTTCCAAATGATTGAAGCCCATGGATATTTCTCTTTTCATTCTCTTTCTACCCTGTCCCCCCTTCTTCTCCTTTCAATATACAGCACCACATAGCAGAATGGATGACAGGTTATTTTAACACCAGTTCTGAGTAGGATTAAGTCATTTTCAAGCAGACATCATTGGACACTAAAGGAGTGCTGTGGAAATTATTCCAAAGTAATGGGACCAATTATTCTTAGATATAGTACTGTTGGTTCTTTTGAATCTTATTTTACATTTGTAAAAATCCAGGGAGATTTGCACTCATCAAAAAACTTGCACCCGCTGTAACTGACTACAAATAGTCCATGTTAGCCATCTAAGATATCTAGAAAATGTGTCCCAAAGACCGTCCGGTCTGAATTTGATTTGTATCAGACTGTACATTCTTGCTGGTCCAGTTTTGTATGAAAAATGTGACTACTTCCTAATTTATAACTGTAAACAGTTTGGTCAGCTATCAATCCTGTGTTTTGGATTATTTATTGGATGGCTACCTCTTTCTTTCTTCTTCCATTCCTTAACTTTATGCAGATAATAATTTCAAAGAATATTTAAGCTTCCTGTGAAATCAAAATAAAATAATAAAACAAAATAATACAAACCAAGAAATTAAGCAAAATCCAATCATTGTCAGAATCAAAGCATGCCATCGAAATATTAAATCATAACTAAGAAACAAATATGAAAGTTATGCACTGGAAGAAGGGAAAGAATTGGTTCTAATGCTGCAGTTGATTTCCTGACATTCCTTTGTCCCTAAATCAGGTGAGTGATTAATTTCAAGGCATTATCACAACAGTTAAGATGAATGTTCAGAAGCAAGTTTCATGCTCCACACTAATAGAAACAAAGTTTACTGATGAGAATGGGAAAAAGCTTCCAATCAAGTACAATTTTGTAAATATATTCCTGAATTCTGGATCCTCTGGCTTGACTTTTCCCATGACTTTTAAGGGGAGGGAATTCTGTATTGATGGTGTTATCAATATGGAAAGCTCCTCTCCTCCACACCCTGGCGTCCCCTTACATTTGGCAAGACTAAAGCCGTTCTTTCTTGGACTCTTGTCTAAGGGAATCTGCCAGATTAAAATTTGTGTGTGTGTGTGTGTGTGTGTGTGTGTGTGTGTGTGTGTGTGTATTTGTCCCAGTGAGAATAAAAAGTGTGACTTTGACTTGGTGCCTAGGTGCTGTGCCTCCAAAGCCCAGCTGGAGAGCAGGAGTTTTAACAGACAACAGCAGCACAATTAGTTGGGAGTTGTGTAGCTGTCTGAGGCAGGCTGCTTGCTCCTGTCTCTCTATAGGTGGTCTCCCAGTTCATCAGTTCATAAATAAGTAATTTGAAATGTGTTCCTGGGGGAAATTTCCCTCCTTCTCTCCTGAACAGACTGTACTCATCAGTTTTCCTGTTCTCAAGGTACCTGGTGTTCTCATTTATAATGGCCAGAGGACCTGTGCTGTTCTAATTCCTGCTTCATTACATCTCCTAATGCTTGTTTTCAGCAGCTTCACAACTCCATGTTTTCTTTATATATTGATAAAAAACATGCTTTGCATATATTATTTATTGGCACGTTCATGTTAGCTTTACTGCTGATTTTAAATGGAATATTTTTACATATCAACTAAGGCTCTGAAGTTAGGTTCTGGTCTAAGGATTAGTGATTTCAATTTAAGTGACGGGCATTGGTGTCTTCTGGAAGAAAAGCATAAACAAGCAAAATCATTGTCATTGGACCACATCCACCCATTTTGTTGCATTCCTCATCCCGAACTGGACATTCTTCCTATCATATCACATTATGGAGAAGAGGCAAATACTATAGCTAGGGAATGTGGGCCATACATAAAAGCAGCATTTTCAGAGCAGTAATAGTGGGGAAGTTGAGAAACAGAAGCAAGCAGTGAGCTGAGGCAGATCTCCATTCCATAAGTGAAGAATGTTGCTATTTTTGACCAACTCCTTGTTAAAAGATTATTTCAACTGAATTCTCACCCACCTACATTGGGTAGGATCCCAGCATAAAGAGAATCCCAACAGCCATCTGATAGGGATGCCTTTGCACAAATTTATCTAGTGCACCAATTGTCCCAAAGGTGCTTTTCAAAAGACAACTGGACTTTCTTGGTTTTTTTCCTTGAAAAATGTTTTGCTTCTCATCCAAGAAACTTCTTCAGTTCTTAGGTGGGAAGCAAAACGTTTTTAGGGGGGGAACCAGGAAACTCCAGTTGCCTTTTGAAAAGCATCTTTGGGACAACTATTTTCATTTTTTTCATTTTCATTTTATTAAATTTATATGCCGCCCTTCTCCCTGAGGACTCAGGGCGGCTCACAATAAAAATTAAAAAACATAGAGTAAAAAATTTAAAAGAGAATTAAACAATAAATACAAAATTACAAAACAATTTAACCTAGTAAATCCTAATTAAAAATCGTAGTCAATCCAGGCCCGCTTGTTGGAGCAACCAGGTCTTCAGGTCAAAATTGTAGGCAACTCTCTTACAATTCAGATGTTCTACAACTATTAACCTAGATGATTGAGAATCTCCATAGATATTTAATGCATCAATTGTCTCATACCTGGAACTGGAGACTCTTAGCTTTGAATACCTCTCAGAAGTTGCAGATATTCCAGAATACATAGGTGGTTTTAGCTATGTCATCATATGTTCATGCAACACTACTGCTTTGTGAGCTATGCAGAACACCAGTAGACATCCAAGTGCAATTCACATAGATCATATATAAAGCCTCTCATGGCATATTTGAAGGATCATCTGATTTCCATAGCTTCTACCTGTCCTATACGATTGGGAATGCTTCAGGTGCCATTGATGAAACAGTGTCACCTAATGAGATCCAGGAATCAGGCCTTCTCTATAGCCCAACCTACCATCTGGAACAATGTCCCTCCAGAGAGTTGAATGGTCCCTATTTAAATGAGCTCTTAAAATCTGGTTCTTCCCTAAATCTTGGACTGAAGTGGTTAGTGAACCCCTTGTGGGATGTTTATTTTGGTGATATAGATGCCCTTTTCCATATGCTTGTTTTGTAAGGCTTTATATAATCTATTTTTAATTGCCAAATTTGGGATGGAGGTAGGCAGACTATACATTTAATAAATTTGAATTCCTTTACTGGGGGTTGATTTTTATGGCCTAAGTGATACCTTCTAACTTTAGGATTCTGTGTCAACAAACAAAACTGACAACCATATTTACCCATTATCCACACATGGACAGGGGTTGAAAGCAGAGCTTAAAGAGCTAAACATTAGGACTATACACATTTTGAAATCTATTTTGATACAGTGAGAACCTATCCCTTGGAAAACACAGCTCCCTGCTATTTATTAAAGGAACTCAGTCTTCTGCCTGAATTCATAAAATGTGTTGCTGCTTTAAGAGTCCCATTAGTGGAGAATTAAGGCATCATCTTGCATAGAAGCCTAAAAGATTGGTTTCCTTTAATAATTTCAAAGTACTTCTTCCCTACTAAACATTTAAAGTTCTTTTTTGGATAGACCACTATTTCTAGTCCTTTATATCCTGTTCTTGAAGTTACCAACAAATTTACTTACATTTTATTGGGGGAGGGGGGTTAATGTAGAAAATAAAATACATCCATTCCTAACATTTTCATAAGAATCCTTGTCTATTTGATGTATTAGCTACTAGAAAGTAATGGCATAGCTAACTAAATCACCTGAATTGGCATGTTGTTGCAAAAGAAAGAATCTGAGAATACCTGTACTAGTCAATATTTCTGAAAAGTAAATAAGTTGTGAATTGCAAACATTATGTCTGCAGAAAGACTTTTGGCACAAGCAACCTTCACAGATACAAATGGAGTTGTGAAGTTATAAAATATGTATTGTAGCTATATAGAGTACACTGCCCTCAAAGGGCATGACTGTGTTTTAACTTGAAGATCTTTGGGGATATGGGATTTGGACAGCAGTACAACACTGTCAATAACCTACATTATGGAAAGAATGATAGCAGTAGCATTACATCAAGTACTTGCAGGCTGTGCTTCAAGAAACAACCATCTACTCTACTACTACTACTAATAATAATAATAGGTTGGAAGGGACCTTGGAGGTCATCTAGTCCAACCCCCTGCTCAGGCAGGAAACCCTATACCATTTCAGACAAATGGCTGGCCAGTCTCTTCTTAAAAACTTCCAGTGTTAGAGCATTCACCACTTCTGGAGGTTAGTTGTTCTAACTGTCAGGAAGTTTCTCCTTAGTTCTAGGTTGCTTCTCTCCTTGACTAGTTTCCATCCATTGCTTCTTGTCCTGCTTTCAGGTGTTTTGGAGAATAGCTTGGCTCCCTCTTCTTTGTGGCAGCCCCTGAGATATTGGAACACTGCTATCATGTCACCCCTCACCCTTCTCTTCATTAAACTACACATACCCAATTCCAGCAACCGTTCCCTGTATGTTTTAGCCTCAAGTACCCCAATCATCTTTGTTGCTCTGCTCTGTACTCTTTCTAGAGTCTCGACATCTTTTTTACATCGTGGTGACCAAAACTGGATGCAGTATTCCAGGTGTGGCCTTACCAAGGCATTGTAAAGTGGTATTAGTACTACAATAGTCAAATCTTATGAACATACCAAATGTTAACTAAATAGCACAGATATTTAACCACTCCAAAAATCCCGAACCCTGATCACCCTGGGGTGAGGAAATTAAAACAGGAACTCCTCAATGATTGATGATTCAAGGAAAACCAAACCTCTTTGACATGCAGGGATAGTTTGGCCTACAAAGGGGGAAAGTTGTATTTGCCTGAAACCCTCCGCCTCAATGCTCTCCAGCACAGTCACGATGTGAAACAAGCTGGACACTTTGGATATTTCAAAACACTGCATCTGTTTCGTCGGCAATTTTGGTGGCCGGGTCTGGAACGGGATGTAAAAACTATGTCAAGAGCTGTGCTGTATGTGCCACCATGAAAAGAATTCTGGGGGAAAACCCTGGAATATTACAACTGGTAGCGGACCCTTCCCAACCATGGGAGGAAATTGCTATGGATTTTATAGTGGAATTACCTGAAAGTAGGGGGAATACGGTGATTTGGACTGTGATAGATCTATTTTCAAAGCAGATTCATGTCATTGCCTGCAAAGGACTCCCGTCAGCCCAACGACTAACCAAGATGTTTTTGAAGCATATCTACAGACTGCACAGTGCACAAAAATGAATAATCTCACACCGGGAGGTGCATTTTACGGCCAGGTTCTGAAGGTATTTTCTCAAGTTAATTGGCTCATCACAAGGACTGTCGTCGACTTTTTACCCATCTACAAATGGGGCAGCTGAATTGGCGAACTCAATGGTGGTGCAGTATCTCAGATGCTATATGGACTATCAGCAAATGAACTGGACTGACCTCCTCCCTTTCACAGAGGTGGCTTACAATAACTCTGTCCGGTTTTATGCCTTTTAAAGTTGCCACAGAAAAAGAGTTCAACCCAATACCCGAATATCCTCAGGGACCTTCTACTTCCCAAATGCTTGACCAGTGGGTGGGTGGTGGATGGGAGGAGGTATGGAAAACCACAAAAATCGCTCTGAAAAAGTCTTCTGAGACGTATAAAAAGCAAGCAAGTTTATTTATCAACAAAATATTTACAACTTAAATTTCCTAGTAAGAGGTTAGGACTGAAGTTCTTGGGTCCCTTCCCTATAGTAAGAATCATTAACCCAGTCACGGTAGAATTAAAGCTTCCCAGACTCCTAAGGAAAGTCCACCCTGTGTTCCATTGTAGCATACTGAAACATTTTCAGGGCTCTACCTTATGCCCTCCCCCTAAGAAGGCACCTGGGCGTCTCGTAGTAGCCGGACAGACTCATTATGAAGTGAAGCATATTCTTGATTCTAGACATTTTAAAGGAAAGTTGCAGTACTTAGTGCAGTGGAAAGGATATCCATTGTCTGAAGCCACATGGGTGAAATCTAGCGATGTAAAAGCTGACAGGCTCATTAGTAAATTCTATGAGAAACACCCTAACAAACCAAGTGGCAACCCCTAACCTATGATTTTGTTTGAATTGCAGGATTTGTCCCTTTTGTAAAGGGGGCTGGATGTCAACGCTGCTAACATTGGATGTTCCTTCTCTGACAACTGAGGAAAATGCAGCCATTTTGTCTTCTCTTTTAACATGCTTTTCTTTACTTTTAGAATTCAGGTGTAGCAGGGGGGGGGGAATGTAAGCTCAGTTAGCCATAATAACAACCTGCTGTATGAACTCAAGGACGAGCTGATAATGTTTTGGTGGGCTGAGTTGCTGGGGAGAAAACCCGCGCTTGAAGCTAATTGGGGGATGTGTTTTATGACAGTTTATTGGGGTGGGAATTGTACTTTGTTACATTGTATCCAAGGGAAGGGAATTTAGGTTTTGGGTTCAACTATGTAGTGGCGATATTTTGTTTCCTGAATAAATGTTCTTTAAGGAATAATTTTGCCTCAAAGTTCTTTTCATGGGTTTCATCTATCAGAATCATGACATTGGGAAGGTCACTGACATAGGAAAAGGGACAGATAGGAAGTTCTTCCCTGCCGAAACAAAGGGTCATGTGGTAATTCATATGGTTTGTTTGCTACTCATCCTTTTTACTTATTGCACTTCCTGAAACCAATTAAGGACAAGTACAAGTATTACAGTAAGTAATACAATAAAGCTGAAAATGTACTAGGCTCACTAGGAATGTGTTAGGATCTATAAGGTCTCTTCCTCTGACAGAAACAGAATCTGTCCTTTGACATCTATGTTCAGGTGCCCCTCCAAGTCTTTCATAAGACTCTGTGGCCTGTACCTTTACTTTAACACAGCTTTGGTACTACCGTAGTTGGTGTGGGGGGGGGAGGCAGGCATTGGAAAAAGTTTGGGATCTATACGATCCAAAATGCTTCTGATCTACAGATATAAACCAAAATACTATCTTAGCCTTCTGTTTGCCAGACCATTTCCTCTCTTCTTGTAGTTTCCAATGAGAGTAAACGTTTTAAAAAGAGGAAGGTTGGAAAGAAGGAAAGGCAAATATCACCCTGTAAACCGCCCTGAGTCCTTTGGGAATAGGGCGGTATAAAAATTTAACTAAATAAATAAATAAATAAATACTTGTCTACCTTTCCACCCTGTTGAGAAGTCCATCTGAACTTCAGGGTTTTTAAAACTTCTCTCCTTGATGCTTTCCTTCCTATAAGTGGGGCTACAACAGTGCAAATTGCCCTGCGATTGATATGAGTTTGAATTTTTCTTTAGTTATAACTGATTGGGGTGTGTGAGAGAGAAATAGTCTTAATGTGCATTTGATAATCGAATTTACTTCCATATCTATTTAAAAAAATATGCTTGTCAACAAAAGTTTCTACCTGCTGGTACATTCAGGCAGAGTAGATATGTTCTTGTTGTTAGTTGCGAAGTCGTGTCCGACCCATCGCAACCCCATGGACAACGTTCCTCCAGGCCTTCCTGTCCTCTACCAATATATGTTCTAGGTGCCTTCAATTAAACATAGCCATCT
This sequence comes from Vipera berus, assembly GCF_964194415.1. Lineage (NCBI taxonomy): Eukaryota > Metazoa > Chordata > Lepidosauria > Squamata > Viperidae > Vipera > Vipera berus. The sequence continues at coordinate 212,578,984 of NC_138203.1, read as the reverse complement.
TGTGGGATTGAGGAAGTGTGCCTTCTTTCTTATGGCCCACCCCTCTACTCCCAGACTTGCAATTAATTGTGGATGTTAGATACTGATGGGGCCCCAACATATTTTTATGCTGTTTACTATGCCATCTGATTTTGTCTTAGCTGCCCATTTATGTGGGTTTTAATTATTTGGGGATGGGGAGATTTTATAAGTTGCCTAGAGACTTTTGGAATGGGCAATCATAACAAATCTAACAAATTAAATTAACATAACAAATACCTAAAAACTAGATTTCCTTTACACCATCAGTGTTCTGTTCCAAAATTTGAAAGAAATTAAATCTTTTAAAGGTGAGATAACCAGGTGCTATTTCAGTCCAATATAAGCATACCCCTCTGGAGTTGTAGGAACTGAGTGCACTTTTCACTGAGAGGAAAAAGAGAGATTATTTTCTGATTTCCATTATTCTCCGCCAAGAATGGCCCAGCCTGCTCATAACACACACCTTGACCCTGCCAGTAAATGAGGAAGCAGACCACGCAATTTGCTGCTAATGACCCTTTTGGACAACTGGACTCTGAGCAATCTTTGGAAACGGCTCAGCTTTGCGTTCCACACTGAGACACCAGTACAATCATAATGTGCTTTACTTCCTTCCAAATATGCACTTCCTTTTCCCTCCTTCATTATTATGCATCTGCTTCCTCATGCTTGCTGTTCCCCCCCCCTGCCCCCGCCGTCCCCAAAGCACATTACAAGCAAAATTGGCAAATGGCTGATGGAAGAAGAACTGACAAAGGGGTTACTTTGCCCCAGGACCCCTTATCTAAAATCCTCCTCGAAGAAGGAAATACGTTGATTTGCATTTTCCTACCGAAGCATGCTGCAGCGGAAAGTTTCCTGTTACATTATGCCATATGATCTTCCTGGGTTTGCCCCAGGCCTGCTCACAGGCTCTCAATGGCTTGGAAAACACCTGTATGGCTCACACTAAAATATACGCTTTAGACAAATCTTTTCAGAGTCTTAGACACAAGACTAATATTTTTCCCTGGCTTGCATGTATTTTCATTTCTTTTTTTTCTTCCTCCCCTCCTCACCCAAGGCAGATATTAAACATTTGAGTTGCCTCCTCCTGATTGCTCTTGTGCCTGTGAAACCTCGGGCTGCAGCTGGAGCTAAGTTACAATAACTTTCTCCTGAGAAACACGTTTAGAAAACAAGCTGCTCAAAGAGAGAGGCTATTGGGAGGAGTTCCTTTACTGTGGAATACTCGAATCCTCATCCTGCATGTTTCAGAGGCTTTTCATGTTTGAAATACTATTTGGAAATGGTTGCTCCATTTTTTTTATTTTTTTATTTTTTTTGGGGGGGATTGCCTTTTTAAGTGGCTTTAACAAAAATATTTTAAAACCTGAAACAAATACCATCTGCCAGGTATCCAGCCTTTGTGGTATTTCTACACTTTTTCTAAGTTGAGGAAACAAAAAGCATAGGAAGTTCTTCTCCAACTTATTGTATAGACTCTGCCCGTGGGTTTTGGTGTGGAGTGGGAATACAAAAATCAGTAAATCCAGAAAATATTAACGTCACATCTTATTACGTTTTAGAAAATAATTTTGTGAATTTAGTGAGAGAGAGAGAGAGAAAATCGACTGAATTTTTTATCACTTACTTTTCCTCATTTTTCGGTGGTTACAGTCTTTTTTATTTTTATTTATTAATTTTATGGAAACACAGTGAACAAAACAACCTCTAAACTTTAAAAACAAAACCTTTCAGAAATTAAAAAGAGATAACCTCAAACAAACTAAAACTGCAAACTAAAAAAGAAAAGGAAGGAGAAGAAAAGGACAAAAACGTAGTAGTTTTTTAACAAGTTCCCACTATGATAACTAGTGGACTTATTTTGTCTTCCTAGCATTTACTATCCTTAAGTGTGCTTTTATGTTGATTGACAAGTAAACAGACAAGAAAAGCACACTCAACTAATTAACAGCTTCCTTATTTATTAAGAACATAACAAAACAATGCTCCTCTCACAAAGGCAGGTGGAACAAATATGAAACGCATTAGACCAATATTAAAAACAAACTCTTAAGCCTACCTCAGTATTAACTTTTCTTTCAAGCTTTCTCCCACAATGAGGGAAAGCCCTATTACAGAAGATAGATGTTGCTGTTGGACAGGACTACCACTTCTGCTTCACGTTTAGATGTTGGGTGCTACTGTATATAGTTATTACATTCCAGGATACTGAACATGGGACTTACTATGCCTCCTAAATCAGTTGAATGAAATTGTTAAAAATAAGGCCATAATGCTTTTATACTCATGCGTAGCTGCTTAAATTTATTTATTTATTAGATTTTTGTTTTCTTTCATACATGAGGTTATAGTAGCTTACATATTATTCCTTCTTCCTCTTTTTTCCCACAGCAACAACCTTATGAAGTAGAGTAAGCAAAAATGACTAAATGGCCCAAAATCATGCAGTGCATTTATGTGGATGAGAGAGGTTTGGAACCTGGATTTTTCCACTCCTAGGCCAATACTATAATTACTATACTACACTGGCACTGTCTGAACACTTGCCCAGATTCTGCACCTACAATCAAGAGAAGGGACAAAGCTGCACGTGACACAACACCCCAAATCCAACCAGTAATTCCAGCAAAGAACCAGGCAGATAGTTGGCAAGGACCCCACTAAAGTACTAGGAATCCACCATTCAACAACCTAGAGCTGAACTATGAGAGTCTTGCTTAAGAATCAGCTACATGCAATAAGAAAGCCCTTACAGACCTCCTATCTTATTTGTGAACAGCCTGTTCTATTCTGTTTGTCACAGATAACCACTCCCTCTCCGGCCATCAGTTGAGTTTGTATCTTCTGTTGCTTGTGCTGCAGAAAAGGGCAGCAGCTCAGGCTAGCATTGCATAACAGATTCCAAGGATTTCTCCCCTCAGAGAAGCTAGAGGTTTCTTTTTTGCCTTAAGATTTTTAGGAGCAACTTGAAGTTCCAGATCTTCTTCCAAAGTGACTAGCTACTACTCAGGAAGGAAATAAACAACAAACACACCAAGAGGAACAAGGTTACTTTTAGGCAAGGGTTCTTTATTGTCTGGGAGAGGTCTGCCTCTGTGTATATACTGTAGAGAGACTGGGGTGTTCAAGGCTGTTAAGTCGTGGGCTCTTGGTTGCAGGAAGGAAGACACGAGGCTGAGTACAAGATAACACATGCTTTATTCTTGCCAGAACTGTACTGGAACTTGGGCTGCAACCAGCCACAATATATAGTCTAGCCCCTAGGTGGCAGCCAGTAGGTTTGAACCCACTGTTGCCGCCTGGGGCTAACCAATTGCAGGACCGGAGACAGCTAGTCTGGGTTGCTGGAGAGCCATTAGCTGCTCCAGCAACACATGTGGTGTAACACCACAAGCCCAATACATAACAAAGGCCATTTCTATAAATCTTCATCAGAGAGATTTTTGCCTTCCTTTCAGCATATGTCCAGCAAAATCTCACTTACAAATATATGACAACATATCTAGTAGAAGAGAAAATGCAGTACAGGAATAAAATGTATGTTTATTTCTCTCTGACTTACATGTGTACATTTTGAACACTCCAGCTATAAAAGATACTGTAATTCTAGGTTTAAAGAAACCAAGCAGGACAAACAAGCCACTTTTCTTCTTTCTTCCCTCCTTGTCAAACATTTAGCATAAGTATAAAAGCTAATTATAAAACTGTATTTAACCTTTGGGGCTGAGACAGGAAGTTACAAAAATGCTATAATTCCCAGTGCAGCAATAGAAGAATGTGATTAAATAAAGCAACAGGCTTAAGCATTGGTGGAAGTTTTCAATACTTTTAAGAATTCAAAATGTTTATTTTTCCCCCTTACTTACATCTTTGATTAATATGCTATGTACAATTATGCATGATCCTCATTGTTATTTGGCAATAACAGTTTTGATTCAAAATTTATTTATTTTCCTTACTTATTGGACCTGAAACATTCAGTGGTAACACAGACATTCTCATCCAGTCTCATCCAGTCTCATCCAGTCTTGTGGTGTCTGAATCAGAAGAAATGTTACATATTTGATTACTCCACCAGGTAGCCAACAAAACATTAAATAGAAGCCTTTTTTAAAAAAAAGGTAAAAAAACCAAAAATACAGTAGCTGATTTAAAAAAAAACTTGCCAAGAATGTCAAACAACACAAAACAAAACAAGTAGACTAGTTTCTAATCCTGACAAGAGGTGATAAGATATAATGTTTTCTCTAGTATGTGGGACTTTTGCCTGCTAAGTTTACATTATTTGTTTCTTTTTGGGGGAGTATTTATTTATGGCCTCTCATCTCCAAATTAATTTTGAGAAGAACCATAGCATGTTCTCCCTCACTGAACAGCAGAACACCATCAATTTTTACACTTTACTGGGCTGGCAGGTTCTCAGCTTTCCATGACAAATGCAGCAGCCATTCACCTTCCCTCTTAGTTCTTTCTTAAATAAAACTTAGTGAGACTTGGCAAAAGGACCAAAAATTGGTGGAATGAAGTTGTGATCAAATTTGTGATTTATCCTTGATCAGTTCCAGTGGAGGGGATGACCTTCACATTATATACAAGAGCTCTAAAATCTCCTCTCATGTGGAGACTAAAGTAGCCTCTAGCCCCAAAATGTCCTTAGATGGACAAAGTCCAATGTTTGGTGAAGGTAAAGGTTCCCCGCACATGCATGCTAGTCGTTTCCGACTCTAGGGGCCGGTGCTCATCTCCGTTTCAAAGCCGAAGAGCCAGCGCTTGTCTGAGGACGTCTCCGTGGACATGTGGCCGGTATGACTAGACGCCAAAGGTGCACGGAACACTGTTACCTTCCCACCATAGTGGTCCCTATTTTTCTACTTGCATTTTTAGGTGCTTTTGAACTGCTAGGTTGGCAGAAGCTGGGACGAGTAACAGGCGCTCACTCTGTTATGTGGCACTCGGGATTCGACCCGCCAAACTGCCGACCTTCTGATCGACAAGCTCAGCATCCTAACTTAAAGTCATTATTACTCACCAGGGTTTAAATCAATTTCTCTTTGGCCCCCAGTTGGTTTAATTTTGAGGGGGTTTGTTTTTTCCAGATATTGTCTGTTGAAATATTCACAAGTTAGAGAGTGGAATCATTTATTTTACAAAATATATAAGAAAATCAACGTTAGCATGGCAGGTTGTCTGACATAAACCAGCCTGCCAGTCCAAGCACATGACAGGAGGAAAAGGTTGCTTTGCAGGGTGGTGTCTCGACAAGCTTTGGAAAGTTCAAATGTTATTTCTGCTAAAGAAACCACCAATGGACAGAGAAAGAGAACTTCTCTAAATTCAGTTCCTGCAGACAATATTTCTATCTGGTATGCTGAATCAAATCATCTGGGATCTTAAGAGGCAATTTTACCATTGAAATGCAGATAAATGGTAGGGAGGGTAGAAAAGTTCCAGTTCAATTCCTAGGAATTTAATGCAACATGAATGGATGTTAAATAAAGTGGAAAATTAGAGGTTTGCCAAAGCCCTCATTTAAATAGAGCAAGCCAGCTCGATTAGATTGACGGGTGCACAAACAAATAGCAAGAGGTTCTTTCCTTTAAAAAAAAATGAAATTGGCAAATTTGCTTATGTGCTCGAAGAATAAAAAACAGCATGATGATGCAGACAAATACGGTAATGCAGATTTTATTGGACTGCTTTGTTCCTAGACAACCATCAACTCCTACAGGGTTGTGTTTTTTTCAGACAGAATGAAAATAGTTACTCCTAACACTAACATTATATTTCATTAAAATGAGCCTTGGTGGAGCAGTGGGCTAATGCCTCCTTAAGTAACACCAGCTGCCTGCAATTAGTGCAGGTTCGCATCCCACCAGGCTCAAGGTTGACTCAGCCTTCCATCCTTCCGAGGTAGATAAAATGAGGACCCAGATTGTTGGGGGCAATTAAGCTGACTTTGTAATAATGCCGCTTGGGGGTGTGTGAAAGCCCTAATAAGCAGGCATATACATAGAATGAAGGCTACTGCTAAGCTTGTAAGCCGCCCTGAGTCTTCAGAGAAGGGCGGGATATAAATGGAATTAAAAAAAAAAATAAAGCCCATCTATTTACTTATTGAATTATTATTTTATAACTCTGTTTTTAGGGGAATAAATCCATAATAGCAGAAGGGACAGATCTTGAAACATGCATTGTTTCCCACAAGGAGATGCATATAAATGAGCACATAGTACAAAAGAAAATAAAGCAGATATGAGTGATTGGAACTACATTTATTGTATTATTTATTCAATTGTGGTTGATATTAATTCCCTCGGATCCGGTCCGGTTTGGACTCCGACTGGGCAGAGTCTGATGATGAGGACATGGGCGGTCTTGTTGATATTATCTGGGAGGAGTTCGATCCTGTGACCCTCGATGATGTGGACAGGATCATGGGGAAGCTGAGCTCCACCACGTGTTTATTGGACCCGTGCCCCTCCTGGCTGGTTTATGCGGCTCGGGATGGGACATGAGGCAGGATCCAGGCAGTGATAACTGCTTCCTTGAGTGAGGGTAGTTTTCCTGCCGCCTTGAAGGAGGCGGTGGTGAGACCTCTCCTCAAAAAGCCTGCCTTGGATCCAGCTGTATTAAACAACTTTCGTCTGGTCTCCAACCTTCGCTTTCTTGCGAAGGTTGTTGAGAGCATGGTGGCGCATCAGCTCTCGTTGTTCATGGAGAAAGCTGATTATCTAGACCCATACCAATCGGGTTTCAGGCCCGGGCATTGGTCGCTCTGGTGAATGATCTCTGGCGGGCTCGGGACAGGGGCTGCTCCTCTGTCCTAGTCCTATTAGATCTCTCAGCGGCTTTTGATACCATCGACCATGGTATCTTGCTGTGGCGTCTCAGGGGGTTGGGAGTGGGAGGCACTGTTCTTCAGTGGTTCTCCTCCTACCTTCTGGGATGTTCGCAGTTGGTGTTGGCAGGGGGGCAGAGGTCGACCTCGAGGCCTCTCGTTTGTGGAGATCCTCAGGGGTCGGTCCTCTCGCCTCTCTTGTTCAACATCTATATGAAGCCTCTGGGTGAGATCATTCGTGGTTTTGGGGTTGGGTATCATCAATATGCTGATGATACCCAGCTTTTCATCTCTACCCCAAACCACCCCAGTGATGCCCTTGATGTGATGCCCCATTGCCTGGAGGCGGTTCGGGTCTGGATGGGGAAGAACAGGCTTCGGCTCAACCCTGACAAGACTGAGTGGCTGTGGGTGCCGGCATCTCGGGAAATTCAGATTATTCCATCTCTAACCATGGGGGCTGAGATATTACCCCCCGTAGATAGGGCTCACAACTTGGGTGTCCTCCTAGACTCACAGCTCTCTTTGGAAGATCATATAGGAGCTGTGATTAGGGGGGCCTTCACCCAGGTTCGCCTGTTGTGCCAGTTGCGGCCCTATCTGGACCAGGATGCCTTGCGCACAGTCACTCATGCGCTCGTGACCTCCCGTTTGGACTACTGCAATGCTCTCTACATGGGGCTGCCCTTGAGGACTACTCGGAGGCTTCAGCTGGTGCAGAATGCAGCCACGCGAGTGGTGGTGGGGTTTCCCGATACTCCCATGTAACACCTCTCCTCCATGAGCTGCATTGGCTTCCGGTTGCCCTCCGGCTAAGATTCAAGGTGCTGGTAATGACCTATAAAGCCCTAAATGGCATGGGTCCGGGTTACTTACGGGAGCACCTGCTGCCGGCATCGACTTCCCTTTGTCCAGTGCGCTCCCACAGAGAGGGCCTCCTTAGGGTGCCGTCGGTCAAAGAGTGTCGACTGGCAGCCCCGAGGGGGAGGGCGTTCTCTGTGGGTGCGCCAGACCTTTGGAACCGTTTACCGGTGGAGCTCCGGACGGCTCCCGACCTTCGTTCCTTCCGACGTGACCTAAAAACTTACTTATTTGAGCAAGCCGGCCTGGTCTGATGGGTTTAGAGGTATTTTAATATTATTGTATTAATTTTATTGGAATTAGGCTGTATTATTTAATTCTTTTTTAACTTTTGTATGTTGTATTTTTACTATATTTGCCCTGTACACCGCCCTGAGTCCTTTGGGAGAAGGGCGGTATAGAAATAAAATTATTATTATTATTATTATTATTATTATTATTATTATTATTATTATTATTATTATTATTATTATTATTTCCAAATAAATAAGTGCTAAAGGTTGGGATGGGAGGCAAAAGAACTTCCAATTCATTATCTTATTTTTGGATAACAAATCATGGACAGCTGATTCTGTTGCATTGGGGGGGTGTAATTCATACTTTCCCCTTCATGGATTACTGCCTTGTCGTGGCGAAGGGGCTTGCGTAATTCAATGAAGCTATGAGCTATGCCGTGCAGGGCCACCCAAGACGGACAGGTCATAGCCGAGAGTTCTGACAAAACGTGATCCACTGGAGAAGGAAATGGCAACCCACTCCAGTATCTTTGCCATGAAAACCCTATGGACAGTACCAAAAGGCAAAACGATATGACGCTGGAAGATGAGCCCCTCAGGTCGGAAGGCGTCCAATATGCTACTGGGGAAGAGCAGAGGGCTAGTACTAGTAGCGCCAGAAAGAATGAAGCGACTGGGCCAAAGCCGAAAGGACGCTCAGCTGTGGATGTGTCTGGTGGTGAAAGGAAAGTCCGATGCTGTAAAGATTTTTTCTCCATAGGAACCTGGAATGTAAGATCCATGAATCAAGGAAAGCTGGACGTGGTCAAACAAGAGATGACAAGACTGAACATTGACATCTTAGGTATCAGCGAACTAAAATGGACAGGAATGGGTGAATTTAATTCAGATGACCATCAGGTATACTACTGCGGGCAAGAATCCCTCAGAAGAAATGGAGTAGCCTTCATAGTCAATAAAAGAGTAGGAAAAGCAATACTGGGATACAATCCTCAAAATGACAGAATGATCTCAGTTCGAATCCAAGGCAAACCATTCAATATCACAGTAGTCCAAGTCTATGCCCCAACCACCAGTGCTGAAGAGGATGAAATTGACCAGTTCTATGAAGCTCTACAGCACCTTATAGAACTAACACCAAAAAATGATGTTCTTATCATCATGGGGGATTGGAATGCTAAAGTAGGAAGCCAAAAGATAACCGGAATAACAGGCAAGTTTGGCCTTGGAATGCAAAATGAAGCAGGGCACAGGCTGATAGAATTCTGTCAAGAGAATACAATGGTCATAGCAAACACTCTTTTCCAACAACCCAAGAGACGGCTCTACACATGGACATCACCAGACGGTCAACACAGAAATCAGATTGACTATATGCTCTGCAGCCAAAGATGGAGAAGCTCTATACAGTCAATAAAAACAAGACCAGGAGCTGACTGTGGCTCAGACCATGAGCTTCTCCTTGCAAAGTTTAGGCTTAAACTGAAGAAAGTAGGGAAAAGCACTAGGCCACTGAGGTATGAATTAAATCATATCCCTGTTGAATATACAGTAGAGGTGACAAATAGATTTAAGGAATTAGATCTGATAGACAGAGTGCCTGAAGAACTATGGACAGAGGTTCGCGACATTGTACAACAGGTAGCAACCAAAACCATCCCAAAGAAAAAGAAATGCAAGAAAGCAAAATGGCTGTCTGAGGAAGCTTTGCAAATAGCTGAGAAAAGGAGGGAAGCGAAAGGCAAGGGAGAAAAAGAAAGATACGCCCAATTGAATGCAGAATTCCAGAGAATAGCTAGAAGAGATAAGAATGCCTTCTTAAATGAACAGTGCAAAGAAATAGAAGAAAACAATAGAATAGGGAGGACCAGAGATCTTTTCAAGAAAATTGGAGAGATGAAGGGAATGTTTCATGCAAAAATGGGCATGATAAAGGACCAAAATGGCAGGGACCTAACAGAGGCAGAAGAGATTAAGAAGAGGTGGCAAAATTACACAGAAGAACTATACAAGAATGAGCTTAATGTCCCTGATAATCACAATGAGGTGGTCACTGACCTCGAGCCAGACATCCTAGAATGTGAAGTGAAGTGGGCCTTAGAAAAGCTGAGCAACAACAAAGCTAGTGGAGGTGACAGTATTCCAGCTGAGCTATTCAAAATCTTAAAAGACAATGCAGTAAAAGTGCTACACTCAATTTGCCAGCAAATTTGGAAAACTCAACAGTGGCCACAGGATTGGAAAAGATCAGTTTACATTCCAATTCCAAAGAAAGGCAGTGCCAAAGAATGTTCAAACTATCGCACCATTGCACTCATTTCTCATGCTAGTAAAGTCATGCTTAAAATCCTACAAGCTAGACTTCAGCAGTATGTGGATCGAGAACTACCAGAAGTACAGGCCGGATTTCGAAGAGGCAGAGGAACTAGAGATCAAATTGCCAACATACGCTGGATCATGGAGAAAGCTAGGGAGTTCCAGAAAAACATCTACTTCTGCTTCATTGACTATGCTAAAGCCTTTGATTGTGTGGATCATAACAAACTGTGGCAAGTTCTTAAAGAGATGGGAGTACCAGACCATCTTATTTGTCTCTTGAGAAACCTATATGCAGGCCAAGAAGCAACAGTGAGAACTGGACACGGAACCACTGATTGGTTCAAAATTGGGAAAGGAGTCCGGCAAGGCTGTATACTGTCGCCCTGCCTATTTAACTTATATGCAGAGCACATCATGAGAAAGGCAGGGTTAGATGAATCAAAAGTTGGAATTAAGATTGCCGGAAGAAATATCAACAACCTAAGATACGCAGATGATACCACTCTAATGGCAGAAAGTGAAGAAGAACTAAAGAGCCTCTTGTTGCGGGTGAAGAAGGAGAGTGCAAAACTTGGGTTGAAACTTAACATTAAGAAAACCAAGATCATGGCATCCGGCCCTCTCAATTCCTGGCAAATAGATGGGGAAGAAATGGAGGTAGTGACAGATTTTATTTTCCTGGGCTCCAAGATCACTGCAGATGGGGACTGTAGCCAAGAAATTAAAAGACGCTTGCTCCTGGGGAGGAAAGCCATGGCAAATCTAGACAGCACACTAAAAAGCAGAGACATCACCCTGTCAACAAAAGTGCGTATAGTCAAGGCTATGGTCTTCCCAGTTGCAATGTATGGCAGTGAAAGTTGGACCATAAGAAAGGCTGAGCACCAAAGAATTGAGGCCTTTGAACTATGGTGCTGGAGAAGACTCCTGCGAGTCCCTTGGACTGCAAGGCGATCAAACCGGTCAGTCCTAGAGGAGATCAATCCTGACTGCTCTTTAGAAGGCCAGATCCTGAAATTGAAACTCAAATACTTTGGCCACCTGATGAGAAGGAAGGACTCACTGGAGAAGAGCCTAATGCTGGGAAAGATTGAGGGCAATAGAAGAAGGGGACGACAGAGAATGAGGTGGCTGGATGGAGTCACTGAAGCAGTAGGCGTGAGCTTAAATGGACTCCAGAAGATGGTAGAGGACAGGAAGGCCTGGAGGAACGTTGTCCATAGGGTCGCGATGGGTCGGACACGACTTCGCAGCTAACAACAACAACAACAATTCATACTTTCAGGGGAAACACTCACAGAAGTTGGGTTGAGCCTATTCTTTTCAACCTAACAGATTGAAAAGAGACTGTCTGCTGTCTGTCAATCTACTGTATGCAGAATAACTTTTAAAAATGGAACAGAACAGGACCAAATTTGTTGTATGGCATAAAGCTGATCAAAGAAAGACCAGATTTAAAAAAAATGGATTTATCTGCAAAGAAACTAAATCTCTATCAATCTGCCATTGTAACTTTGCAGGGGGGAAAGTTGGGCAGTGGCTTGCAATACCATTGATTGCTCCATTCTTAAGCTTCCCTCCCTCCTTCCCCACTTCCTTCATTTTTCTGTTCTGGTCATGTCAAATTCTTCCACTTGTTCCATCTTATCAAGAATATTAGAGGAAACAACCACAGTCTAACAGTATCCTGAGAGAAGGAAATATCCTTTGCTGGATTAAACCTCTACTCTGCGAGAAATGTCTGAGCACTAAAATTATTTTAAAAGACAGCAGTGGAATGATGTAAGAGAAAATCACAGCATTATGGTCACAATTTTGAATAAGTGAACTTGTTGGAGGGGATGTGTTCTTACTGCAAATGGATTCCAGACAGTATCCTAAGAGATTTATAAGACTTGGGTTTCAGAGATCAGATCCTTCCAACAGTACAGAAAGTGGTTTAGCTTCCAATACGAGCAATCAAAATTTAGCATGCGTTGGATCCCTAAGTCCAAAAATAACGATTAAAGAGAAGAAACTATGTTCAACTAATACAGTACTTCATATAACGTAGGTTTATGAGCTGGCAGTTGGGTTTGGTTTTTTTCTTGCCTGATTTATAGAATGACACAGTGAGAACGTCTCTAAGAAAGAGGAAAGGGCTGGACTTTCATCAGAGCATAACATTCCTGGCCCTTCCTTTGACCATCTCCGCCCACATGCTGAGAACAGCCTGCTTGGATTTTCAAAGTTTGTCTGGAGTCACTTCAGCTAGTACCATGTGGGGGTGGAGGGGGGGGAGAGTGAGGCTGTATTGCCTATATTTTCAGCTTAGTTTAAATCATCAGATTATATCGTTCAAAGCTGTTTTGGGGGGGTATTTTTTCCATTAAAAAAGTAATGTCCCCTTCATATGAAGTTTTGTCCCCTTCCTTCACTCTGTTATGAGATTAATTTTATCCCCTTTCTTCATTTTCCTAATCTCTAAATTTAAGCAGATTACTGTTACCAATGGGAGAAAAAAAATCCTGCCCCCTCCTTTCCCTTCCCAGTTTGAATGTTCTTTGCATTATCTTGACTACTTTGATCTCCCCCTTCCCCCCTCCCCCTCTTTCAAGGAAACAGTGAATGTATTAACAACATTTAATGTGTTGGGTATTATTATTTTTTTAAGAAAACAGTTGGGTCTACAGCTCTCTCTGCTCAGCTCTAGGTTGCTCCTTTTCTTTTCCATTGCTCCCAACTCCGCTGACTTTCAAAAGTGGAAAGACACAGAATCATACCAGGTGGTGAATTCAAACCCACAGAAATTATCTACATTTCTTCCTAATCTTTTATTTCCTGTAGGGAAGCAGTCTAAGAATAATCAATCAGGAAAACTAACAGTGATTCAGAACTTAATGGTTGGCTAACATCACAGCAGGATACTATTTTATTGGTACTTAACTGGATTTTTCTGACAGTAAATTGTTTTAATTGCTCACTGCCTTGGAAACTCTGGTTATGGGACAACTAATAAATAAACAAACTTTGGTAAGATTGTTCTAAAAGCAGCAAAAACTCCCAACTAAATTTTCACTGAACAACTACTTTAGAAGGTCCACTTTCCAAAATTGGATGTATTTATTCTTTTTAAATCAATATGTATACAGTATATGGCTTTCTGATACCTCTTCTGCTGAAAAATATGTGAACAAGGCTTCAGCCCCCATTAGACAGCCTAAGTAAATTATTTCAGAAGGAGAAATGTAAATAAATAAATGATGATGAATACATACCATCAAAACAGTCCCTCAAAGTATTTCTTCAGTTATTATTTGGAAAGAAATGCAGTGAAAATTAAGTACACATTACCATATGCTGCTCTTATAGAACTAATACACTGCTCCATAAATATAGAAGCTAGCACTTCAGGTTTTAAAAGTGGGGATGGGACCCCCAAGTCCTACCAGGCTGTAAAAAGCATGTAAGAATTAGGATTTAACAGTGTACAAAACAATTGACTTTACCAATTGACAAAAGACCCTCCTCTGAGACAGCTGGACAGACAAACAAATTAGCTATTACAAAATATATAGGAATATGACCTTGCATATGACACATACCATAAGTCATAATGACACATACCATAAGTCATTAATTTAATGTTTTCCCTTAATATATATAAGTGCCAATATATGCCAATCAGGAAAGGTCTGATCATTTTTCATATGAAGGGGAAAGCCATTGTTTATGGAAAGGGTCAAGCAAATGTGACACAAGAGATACGTGATCAGGATCCCCTATGGATTCTTATATTTAATTCAACACAGCTGGGGCCGAAACCTGACTGAAGTTGCAGCATGCTTTCGTATTTGCCCAACCGAAATACTCTCCTGTCTTGCTTTTTGACAGTCAGTAAAAATAACCTGCAATTACTACATGAATAAGAGAGGAAAGTCATTTTAGGACTCAGGAGAAAATGGACACTCCTTTTAAGTTGGAGGTACCCTTTTGAGAGGCAAAGCTTTACTCCCTGAGGATGGGCAAATTAAGGTTTGGAGAGATGGGCAATAAGCTGATTAACTGATAAAGAGGAGGCTGTCTCATGTAGAGACAGACTATTGGCTTGTAGGAGTTTGTTTGGCCTAAACTGGAAGCATTTCTTGAAGGTTTCAATATTCCTAGATATGCTGTATCTTGGCTGTAAAAAAGTCCAGATGGCAGCAAAGAGTTTTTGTGCTTGTCGCCTTCCCCAAATGGTCACTAGGTTTTTTTTACAACCCAGATCTGGTTGAACCAGCTTTTTCCAGCCTTATCTGGACATGTCAGGGACTGATCTCTGGATTTTTTTTTTCTAAAGAAAACATAAGCCTAATACTCAGTATAGTCTATCAGATAGAAGGGGACAAATTGGCCTTTAGAGTTGGAGACAAATGAATGCCCCTCAATGTATTCTACCTATGTGATTCTGTATGTGATTTTGACCTAACAACCTAGGGCACCGCCTCTCCTCGGAAGACCTTGCTCTGAGACTCCAAAATCTGCAGGAGAGACTCATCTGGAGTTCTCGATCTTCGAGAAAGGAAGGAAGGGCTTTGCCTGTGCTGCTCTCCAGCCATGGAATGCATTGGCCCCTCCTGTCTCCAGCCTTAGGAAATTTGCAGACAATCTCTTTCATCAGATCTTTAACAAATTTCATGTTTTCATCTGTTTGTTTTTCTGCTCTTTTGTACTTTACATTTTTCAAGATCTCTAAACCACCTTGAGTGTTCCTTTGGAGTGGGCAAACAACATGTAAAACAACTAAATAAATAAACAGCTCTCCACCATCTTACTGTAATTAAGATAAGATAAGATAAGATAAGATAAGATAAGATAAGATAAGATAAGATAAGATAAGATAAGATAAGATAAGATAAGATAAGATAAGATAAGATAAGATAAGATAAGATAAGATGATAAGATAAGATAATCTTTATTGTCAGTTTTTTACTGTGGGCACAATGTGCACATCAAAAATGAAATTTAGTTGCCCGCTCTCAAAGTGAGACACATACATGACACACACCTAAAACATACTACATACAACATATGTATAGACCCACACCCCTACATAAACACAGGGCTTTTTGTCTCATAGAATGCCCAGAATAGAGTTCCGGCACCATTTTTGGATGGAACCTTGTAGGGTAGGCAAGGCGAGTAGTATGATGTATGTGAGTTCTGGCACCTTTTTCTCCTGAAAAAAGCACTGCACATAACAATAAAACATTAAATATTGTCCAACTTGAATATATAACAGAAGGAGAAAGCCTGAGAATTGCTCTTAACATTATTAAAATACACATAACATGCCTCCACATCTTGCCGAGATAGAATATATACTCTGTGAGCATGTGTGTCAGTGGTGGGATTCAGCCAGTTCGCACCACTTCGGCAGAACCGGTAGCTAATTTTTTGTTGCCCAGGCCCAGAATGGACTTCCGGAAGTGGCATCCACACAGAGAACCGGTTGTTCACATATTTGAATCTCACCACTGATGTGTGTGTATATGTAGTGTATGTACATAAATGATAAATTAATATACAAATAGAGGTAAAGATAGATGGAAGAGAATTCCATGGCCAAGTGCCAGATCAATGATTGTCATCTATTCAAACTGTCCCCTTTGGCATAATTCAAATGTAAACAATCTGAATGATATTGTGAATGATATTTAGTAACAGTTATTTGTATTTATGTTCTGTTTTGTAAATCTGTAATTATTTTTTCAATTATATTATCATCTTTGTCATTGACATATTATAGCATTCTGTCTTTCCAGTGGGGAAAAGATATAGTGGATTAGGGATCAAATTCTTGAACAACTTCTCCATACCAGTTCTTTGCTTCCTTTTAATTATCTCCTCAGCATTTCCTCGTGTTATGCAATTGGCAAGAAAAAAATTTGGGTAACAACTTTAGACCAGTCACAGACTAAGGGATATACTACAACTCCTTTCTACTCCTTTCTACTATTTGAGGGGCTACCACAAAGAAGGGGGTGTCAACCTGTTTTCCAATGCACCTGAAGGCAGGATAGTGGTGAATATCTGTAGCTTGGATATATAGGATGACGGTAAAGGTTCATTCTCCAACCTTGTGGCTTGGTTTCTGAATGTCTTGTTACCAGGCTAGGCAACATCTTCAGCAGCATTTAGGGGATGCACTAATCAAGGAGACAAAAAACCTAGAACTAAGAAGAAATTTCCTGACAGTAAGAACAATCAGTCAATCAAATGTCTTCAGAAGCTGTGGGCACTCCATCACTGGAGGCTTTTAAGGAGCGACTGGACTGCCATTTGCTTGAGCAGGGGTTGGACTAGAAGGCTTCTAAGGTTCTTTCCAACTCTGTTATTCTGTAAGCTTTCCTTCAGTTTTAGTGAAGGAAATCCCCGGTACTAACTGAAGCCACAGCTGGGAAGCCCCTCCATGCCATGATATAAACCCATTGCTTCTCCTCTGTTATACCTCCAATGCTGGTGAATGCAAAAAGAGAGATGAACAGGGCAGATCTGAGAAATTCCTAAACTCCAATTACTAAATCTGATGCAACAACTAGGAGAAAGTGTCAACTTTGGAGTTGACTCTTTGTCATGAGCAAAATTCAGTAAGCACACTCTCAGCCACAGAAGTTAAAATACCATCCCATCACTTTTTACGCTGTGACATTAAGGCCACCAGAGCAATAGGAAGTGGTGGTTTGGCTTCCACAATTTCTCCCTCTCACAGTTCCCTCTGAGATTAATATTTGTTTGGAGAGATAGAAATGTCTAGAATGTGCATTTACCCTCATAGACTTGTCATTGATTTTCTTGCAGAAAATTAGTGGTGGAAACCAAACCTGCGAGTTTGCTGGATGATGCTTTTTGGTGTTCAAATTTATTTATTTATTTGTTTGTTTGTTTGTTTATTTATTTATTTATTTAGATTGATATACCGCCCTTCTCCCAAAGGACTCGGGGCGGTGTACAGGGCAATTAAAACATGGCATACAAAGTTAAAAATAAATTAAATTAAATTTAGCCCCAAACTAAGTAAATCAAATTCTAAAATTTAAAATCCCAATCCCTCAGTCCAGGCCAGCAAGCTCGAATAACCAAGTTTTCAGGTCATGGGGAAAAGAGCAAAGGTCGGGAGCCATCCGGAGCTCAACAGGGAGCTGATTCCAGAGGGCAGGTGCGCCCACAGAGAATGCTCTCCCCCTGGGGGCCACCAGCTGGCACTCCCTGACCGACGGCACCCTGAGGAGGCCCTCTCTGTGGGAGCGCACAGGAAGATGGGAAGTTGACACTGGCAGAAGGTGCTCCCGTAAATAATCCAGACCCATGTCATTTAGGGCTTTGTAGGTCATCACCAGCACCTTGAATCTCAATTCAGCACCTTGAATTTAAATACAGGTAGTCCTACAACAGTTTGTTTAGTGATTGTTCAGAGTTACAATGGCACTGAAAAAAGTGACTTATGACCGTTTTTCACACTTACAACCATTGCAGCATCCCCATGTTCAGCTGATCAAAATTCGGATGCTTGGCAACCGGTTCATATTTATGATGGCGGCAGTGTCCCAGGGTTATGTGATCAACCTTTTATAACTTTCTGAGAAGTAAAGTCAATGGGGAAGCCAGATTCACTTAACAGCCCTGTTACTAAGTTCAGTAATGATTCAGTTAACAACTATGGTAAGAAAGGTCATAAGATGGCAAACGTCTCACTTAGCAACAGAAATGTTGGGTTCAGTTGTGGTTGTAAGTAGAGGATTACTTGTCATGGGGATGATTTTCTTTCCCTTCCAAGCTCTTCTATGTTCTTGCTTTAGACTTCTGCTTTACTTTTAATGCTTCTCATATACGCACCATCATTCCGAATTTATGGCTCCAGATGTTCTACTCAATGGCTCAGCACCTCAGTCCTGGATGCTTCCTTTACTTAGTTTTTTTTTTTTTGGTCAGGCAAAAAGTGATACATTCTTCATCTTTGTTCCTCTCTATTGTGTCTAACCACTTCTGTCTCCCTACCCTCCGAGTGAGCTCTATTATGAGCTTTGTTCCCTATGCCATCCATCTGGTACACTCGCAAGATTCGTTTTTCTCACCATGCACAAGTATACATAATCCGAACTAGACTGTGTTGTTTCTCTGTGTCATATAATATATGTGTGTATATGCATAATTCTACATTTATTTATTTTGGTTATATTTATGTAGTGTATATTGGAGGTGGTGACCCTTTGAGAGGTGTATGCAATGAAATGCAGACTAAGAGTGAAGATATTTAGGGTTGAATGGATCTGGACATGTAAAACAAATTCAAGGAATAAAGAAAAGTTTAAGCCAGTTGATCAATAACAAGTGAATTTTCAATATCTTTGGCTAAAAGAAAATGAAATACAAATATGACTGAGGCAGCAGAAATTTTGTAATTCAGTGTAATATGCCAAAAAGCCAAAAAATTAAATTTGGCCTGAATTTATATGCATGAAGAAAATCAACAAATAACACTTCAGCCAACAAACAATATAGCATAATGCATATGGAAAGTGATGGATAAAATACACATGCTTTGAATTAAGCAAGTTAACTTAAGTATTACTGTAAGTTAAATAAGATACCAGAGTTCATTGGAGATTGTTTTTTGGGAAAGGAAAAAAAACGAAAGAAAAGTCAGAATGCTGGACTAAAGCTTGATTAGGCTAATATCTACAGAAATAAGTAAACATAAATACAACATTCATCAGTTTTAATACATGTCGAAGATTTAGGCAAAAGTAGAACAAGTTTACCCTTTAGATTTTGAGGTTTTGACATTATGGAGGTTTTTTCATAATGTGGAACAAACTGCTTTGCAACACTTCAAACCATGAATTAACCATCTCTTTTCCAGTCATGAAAGTGGGGGCAGCTTTGGAAGTAATCATACAAGCCTTAGAAAAAGATGCAGTTGCTGTAAGAATTGGAAAAGGGGTGCCTTCAGACCTTATATTGTTTAAGTTACAACTCGGAAGATCAAGCTTGACCTTCTGAGTTGTAACTTAAGCTCATGAATCACATTTCCAAACAGCCATCAAAACCATAAAGTTTCATTGGAAATAGCTTCTTGCATTCTCCATTCAAGCAAATTGAGGAATTCAGAAAGAACAAACAAAAATAGCCTATGATTAAGGGATACTCTTTCCCCAGAAGTAAGTATTTCCAGGAAAATAGCAGAACTTTAATTTAATTTACCAACAGAGTGGGTAAATTGCACCTAGGTTTGCTTTAATTCAAGGTGTTGCTGTAGCCCTCAGGCTGGACATTTTTATATCCAAAATGGTTTAAGCAGGAAACTCAAGTACATGTATATATCAGTGTTGATGCAAGGAAGCCATTTTGGAAACATTTAACTTTTCGCATAACTTCCAGTCTCTTTAGTTAGCACTAAAGTTTTCCTAATATTTCAATCTCCATCTTGGGTTGTTTCTAAGCAGACCGGAAACTAAACTAAACTATGTGACCACAAATCCAGTAATTTTAATTAGGAAATATAGCAACTTTCTACATGTGTGTATTACTTATAGACATCTGATGGGTATGTTGTTGAAAACATATGTTTAACACACTATATGAATATTTAGAGGATGGATATCTATATCTGTCTTTATACATTTTCTCATCTACGTCTATATATCATGTGCGTATTGATTTTCCAGTTAGGGTTGATCTAAATTCTGTTTTCATTTTATTGGTGGACAAAGCTTTTACTGTACAACTTTTGTTAGAAAACAGTGCCATCTAGCAGAAAAATATCATGAATGTTCAGTCACTGAACAACAAAAAGTGACAGCCCTCTGTTTCAGAACATTTTCGGAGAAGACTTGAAAAACCAGATTTGTGGTTTACAAAATAATTGCTTCTCTTTGGACTTTTATTGATGACATTCTAAATTTAGAAACTACCAAAATAATTGTAGAGGTTTTGCACCTGGCCTTTTTAAAGATGTTTCTTCCTTTGAGCCACTTTTGATCACAAACCTACTCAATAAACACATGGATCTCATTGTTCATATATGTAGATACCATCTCAGAACAAAAAGTTGCTTCTGGGTCTCTTCAACCATAACTTCAAAACTGCAGTCCAAAATATTTAGAAGATGACAACTAAGGAAAACTGGCTTACAATAAAGCCTTTAGATATATCTAACCATATAATCTGACCTTCTTTACACTGATTTTGCATTGCCTGATGAGAATAAGCTGAATTCCACAGCTATAGAAATGCAACCTTAGTATATTTAATAAGCAGGCATATACATAGAATGAAGGCTACTGCTAAGCACATTTAATTTGTGCTTAGATTGTAAGCCGCCCTGAGTCTTCGGAGAAGGGCAGGATATAAATGAGATTAAAAAAAGATATTTCACCACTATGGACATAAAATAAATCAGTATTATTTACAATATCAAAACAATTCTTTTCATTAATTTCTCTCAAAATAGCACCCTGCCTTGAGTTATGAGCACTGGCTAGCATTTAAATTAATCTGTAAATAAAAGGAGAAGGAAGCAGCATATGTATGGTGTGACTTGGAACTCCGTGAAGAGAAATTCATTCACCTTCCACTGAAACCAATCAAAACATTTGGACACTTCTAAAACTGAAGCAGATTTTCAGGGACAATACATAGATCCCACTCCAATTAATTAATTCAAATGTTTTATACTCTCACAACAGTATTTTATTGGGACAAATACAGGTTGCCTTCACTTGATAAGAATTCATGGAGCATAATTATCCTCTCAGATGGTGCAGTCCCATCTTTTTGCCATCAGGCAAAATCCTTCCTTGTTTATATGTAGCTTGTTGTAGCATTGATTTTTGCACGTTTTCTCAATTCTTATCCTAATAAATAGTTGTATTTAATAAAACAGTTATCTAAACAAAATGATTTTATTCTTGGAAAGGACTGCTGCTGGTACTTTGTTCTGCTGATTATGGTAGTCTCTAGGTTAATGGAGGATTCTTTTTCTCTTGTAAAGCTGTTTTAAGCTTTGTTGCATTGAGCAACATATAAACTGTAACAAGCTAACAAAAGGAATTTATGTGGCTACTCTTTTTCCTCTTTCAACGGAATAAAGCTCTTAAACATTAAGAGAAAAGCATGGAACACACATTGATCCTTTACCACTGTAATCGTAGAGATATGCCAAATTATGACAGTGGCCGTATATTAACGGAGCTCAAGTGGGATCGTATGTTTTAACAAGTAGAAGGGTTCATAGTGCTAATGCTTCCTGACACACAGTGTTATTATTTTATTCTTCTTAGCTTTGTTGTACTTGTGACACTTTTCTACTACAGGCAAAAACTTCTTTGGGTAAGCAAAGGACATCATGGATCAGGTGATAGGAGTAGCAGCATAGCTGTTGTTTTTGGGGAAAAAACATTACATATTTGGGGGAGGAAATGTGCCCTTTACATCATAAGAAAAGGGACTACACTCAGTTTCAAAGTAGGAAGCTGATGAAAAATGAAACAGGATCCCTTAGGCAAGGATTAAATATAGTGGCTAGTGTATTTAACTGACACCAGAGAGATCCAGTTTCTACTCCATCTGCAGCCACAGCAACTCATTGGGAGACTTACAGCCCAACCTACCTGACAGTGAAGAAATATTTGGGAAGAAATAGAGGAGGATGGAGCACTATTTATGTGCCTTGACTTCCTAAACAAAGGTGAGATATAGACACATGAGCATGTTTGTGTGCCAGAGAAGGGCTGCATAAAGCAATAAAAATATCCAGTCCTTTTTTTTTCATGTACCGTGTTGTTGCTTTTTAAAGAGCAACAAGGAGGAGTCAATTCCTTAAAACAGCTGCAACTGATTCCAGGCTAGTGCAGAAGCCTGAAGAAAATACGGGTTACTTTGATGAATAGTGCAGAGGCACCAGCACTGCCCAAGCTCCAAAGCTTTTCTCCTAACTGCTTTTTGAACCATGCCGAGCTCCTATCTGCATGCAGGAGTGCATGCCTGTATCTCTATTTAAAACTGCTGGAGGGGGCAAGAGGGGAAGGTTTCCAAAACTATATATGCAACTCTATAGAGGTGAAACAGGCAGGAAAATAAAATTTTGTGGAGGAACAGCTGTAACCAAGACAATGATGAGATAAAAGAAATCTAATGTAATTTGGGGAAACATCTCAGATGTGGTGATTGCTAGTTCTCATGAAGACAGAGGGAGAAAGGAGGGGAAGTACAGATTTGTCAGATTCTGTTACTATAACATCATAATAAAAGTAACATTAGCTTGCATGACTTTGGTTTCCAAGTGTGGTCTACCTTGATAACATTAGAGGGAATAGAAGGGAACTCATCAGATTTGCAGACACCAAGCTGGGAGGAATAGCCAACACTCCAGAAGATAGGCTTAAGATACAGAAGGATCTTGACAGACTTGAACAATGAGCGGGATCAAGGAGTCCTAGTGGTCACCCACATAAGTATGAGCAAGTAGTGTGCTGTAGCAGCTAAAAAGCCAATGCAATCCTAGGCTGCATTAAAAGAGGGATAGTATCAACTTCACATGAAGTGTTAGTACCACTTTATACTGCCTTGGTAGGACCACACTTGGAATACTGCATCCAGTTTTGGTCACCATGATACAAAAAAGAAGTTGGGACTCTAGAAAAAGTGCAAAGAACAGCAACAAAGATGATTAGGGGAGTGGAGGCTAAAACATATGAAGAACAGTTGCAGGAATTGGGTATGTCTAATTTAAGGGAAAGAACTAGGGGTGACATGGTAACAGTGTTCCAATATTTGAGGGGCTGTCACAAGGATAACATGGTCAACCTGTTCTCTAAACCTATCAGGGAGAGATCCAACACAAAACTAAGGAGAAATTTCCTGACACTGACAACAATTACTTCTGCTTACCTCCAGAAGCTTGGAGTTTTAAGAAGATATTGGACATCTGGAATGTTGTAGGGTCTCTTGCTTAAGCAGGGGGTTGGAACAAAATCCTCCAAGTCCCTTGCAACTCTGTTATTCTGTTATTAGTGAAGAAATGAACAAGCTGTTATGAGGGAAAACTCCATCCTAAGAAAGAGAGAATATGAGAAAAACTGCAAGCAATCCTACCTTGATTCTGTTTGATATAAATTGCTTTCAAGATTCTGTAACATTAATTAGTATTCCTATAATCCTTGCAATGTCTGTTTCTTAACCCGGTCTATCTCAAGGCCTAACTGGCCATGATTCATCCCAATTGTATTCTCACATTTCTTAGGGTCAACTAATCCTTGGACTTCAACTAGGCCAATGTTCAGTACAGAACATCAGCTGATTGACAGAATAATTTTTTTGCAATCAATCATTGCTATATTGCAGATTTTATAGGTAAGCTGTACAGCTGGCTCACAAATGTGTAATAGTGCAAACACAAGGGAATGAAAATGCTACATTGATCATTGACTTGCACACATTGGGAGGAGGGTTTTCAGTCTCACCATTGATGGTTGACTAAGGTTAAGACTAATCATATACAGTGTTTTAAAAACCAGATGCCTAGAGTCTATGTAGTCTAAGAATCATATTGGAAATCCAATCAACAGAAGCTTGAGATACCCATTCCCACGCTAAAGATGTCACTTGAAGTAGTGTTAATGTAATTGCATCAGTAAGTCATCTGTGGTTTTCATTCTTTCTTTTTTTTAAGCAAACCCTAAAAAAACAGGATGTGAAACTATAATGGTAAAATACTCTAAAAAGTATAGTCAACTATCCCTGCCAACATTTTCTGGCACATTAAAGTACAATTCTTTTATAAAAAAAAATTATAGAGAGTGTTATTTCCCTACTGAGTTTTTCTTCTTCAAAGTAATAAGCCTGAATAAGACAACCAGAATTTATCTACAATTAACATTTATGGTCACAAATGCTATTGGTGTTAGACAGGATAAGAGATAGAATTCTCTGTTAACATATTTATTTTCTACACTTAAGTCAAAAAGCTGAAGATTATCAAAATTAGCCATCAACTGTGACTGATTTCCATCAATTACAACAATAATTCACACAGTAATCTGAAGTTGGGTTTATCTCATAATAAAATCAGAAATATACACCTTCTGGAAAGTATGCTTATGCTTTACTCTCTGTCATACTTCTATGACAGAGTTGAGGAATTCTGGTAGTTGAAGTCCACAAGTCATAAAAGGGCCAGGTTTGAAGACCCCTGGCATATACCATTTCTGAAATCAGCCACAACCAGCTTTGTTTTTTTCAGCATTAAGGCCTGCTCAGGGCTTCATGTGTCTGTAGACCTCAAGATGGGGCAGCCCCATCTAGACTGTACCTAAATCACTAGTTATACCATATGTGGTTTTATAGCTGACTATTATGGTTGCTATTAAACCCATACTTTCTAATCTAAAATACTCCAGATAAGTAGTCTTTCCTCATAGGAGAACTGGTCTAATAATCATGTTGATCATATTGGCTTCCTTAGCATAAGCAAAAAAAAAATGCCTCCCACCAATTCATTTGAAATGGCTGCACCTGCCAACAGTGATGGCATTAATAAGGTAAAAGGAGGATTTTCCTTTTGGCAGAAGGAGGTGAAATAAAAGTTTAATTTTTCTGCATTTGGAGATGCACTGAGAGTAAGAGAACAGAAAGTTTTTCCTTTGAGCCAGGGAACTAAAAGCTAAGAAGCTGGAGAGCCAGCAGGAAACAATAGCCCTTCTGAACTTGCCAGGAGTTAGAGAGATAGAAAAGCAATGGTAAAACTGTGAAGATGCCTTTTATCAGTGAAGCAGTAAGCAAAACCACAGTATTGGAACTTGGTAAGAAACACCAGAAGGAACCTTTTGGAGAGGCTACCAAGGAGTGCACAATGAAGATAGCTACTCCATTGTTTCACAGTGGCAACTAGGACTTTTTCAGCCATTCCACTTCTCCAGTATTTTGTCCTCTGGTGAACTTGGTTTAGAAGTTTTAAACTTTTATATGACTGAGTCTGTTTTTCATTAAACTTCTCCCTGCAGTGATTACTTCTCTGGACCCTTTAGCCTCATTTTTTTTTGAGGGGGGCTTTCTGATAACATATTTACCATCACCCTTCCCTCCTTGTTAAAATTGTTCAGTCAATTGTGAAAACAGGAGCATAATACATGTTATCACTATTACTATTGTTACAATTGTTCAGTGAATGTTTTCATTGCTACAATTGCTCAATGACTGTCTTTGTGTTTTGTGAAAGGTTCAGCATTGTAGAAATACAACGTTATATTCCCACATGAAGACTGTCATGTTTTAATGTTCATGTTTCATCTTTATTCCAATAATGTGGCTTTTAGCTATATATCAAGTACTTTGTGTTAAACAATAATGTAATTTGAGGGGTCTGTAGTGCTGATGATGCTACCTAGTTTGGGTAATGAAATGTCTACAAGAAAATAACCAAGTTCAGAGACCATCAAGGACCCCTCATTTCAACCCTGAGCTACAAATATTCTTTATTGGCACAATGTAGTTGGCTAAGTTTTGGCTTAGCATATAGTTCAGAGCCAGGAATGAGTTTTTCAAATCATGTATGTAGTTTTGTGTTATTCAAACCTAGCCTAACCTTATTTAATCCATGATTTACTTGTTAAACAATTTGATATGTGAACTAAGTTTCTTTAAAAATGAGAGTGGGAATGCCCATGATTTGTGTATACCTACAAAGATCAGAATCCTGCAGCTATGGTATTGCTTTGATATTCTATGAAAGTGAAAGATGGACTCTGAAGACACAAGCTATGAAGAGTATCGATACCTTTGAATTTTGGTATTGGAGAAGACTCCTGAGAGTAAAGGTAGCCTTCAACATACAACCACAATTGAGCCAAAAAAATTTGTTGCTAGGTGAGAACATTGTTAAGTGAGTTTTGTCCCATTGTTAAGTGAATCACTGCAGCTGTTAAATTAGTAACACAGTTGTTAAGTGAATCTGGTTTCTTCATTGACTTTATGTTATGGTTCCAACTAATGAACCCAAACAAATCAGAACTGTGAGGCTTGAAGATTCCTCAAAGAACATGTTTATTGGATACATAATATCAGCACGATCAAAAGTGAAACCAACTCTAAAATTCTCATGCAGATTCAATGTAACTAAATGTAATACTTCCATTCCCCCTACCATACCATTGATCATGCTATCCAATCAGGGCAACTGGTGGCCTCCTTGACACTCCTTCTCTCCAGTTTCCAGCACCTGTGAGGATGAAATTGGTTCCCATGTTATGTCTAGCAATACCTCCATTTTCTCCCCACCCCAAGCCAGCAAAGTGTGGCAACTGTGTGGCAACTGTGAATGGCAAAGATGGCTTCAGCCAGGTTCATTTCAAAAGTTGACACTTTTTGTCAGAAGGTTGCAAAAGGTGATCACATGACTACAGGACACTGCAACTGTCATAAATATGATTCAGTTGTCAAGCATCCAAATGTAAATCACACAACTATTGGGATGCTGCAATGTCACAAGTGTGAAAAATGGTCATAAGTCACTTTTTTCAATGATGTTGTAACTTCACTAAGCAAACTGTTGTAAGTTGAGGACAATCTGTATTGTGGACAGCAAAGGAGACAAACCACTGCTATACTGGGATACAATTCCCAAAATGACAGAATGATCTAAGTTCGAATCCAAGGCAAACCATTCAATATCACAGTAGTCCAAGTCTATGTCCCAACCACCAGTGCTGAAGAGGATGAAAGTGACCAGTTCTATGAAGTCCTACAGCACCTTATAGAACTATCACCAAAAAATGATCTCCTTATCATCATGGGGGATTGGAATACTAAAGTAGGAAGCCAAAAGATAACCAGAATAACAGGCAAGTTTGGCCTTGGAGTACAAAATGAAGCAGGGCACAGGCTGATAGAATTTTGTCAAGAGAATACGATGGTCATAGCAAACACTCTTTTCCAACAACCCAAGAGACAGCTCTACACATTGACATCACCAGATGGCCAACATAGAAATCAGATTGACTATGTGCTCTTCAGCCAAAGATGGAGAAGCTCTATACAGTCAGTAAAAACAAGACCAGGAGCTGATTGTGGCTCAGATCATGAGCTTCTCATTGCAAAATTTAGGCTTAAACTGAAGAAAGTAGGGAAAAGCACTAGGCCACTCAGGTATGAACTTAACCATATCCTTGACAAACATACAGTAGAGGTGTCAAATAGATTTAAGGAATTAGATCTGATAGACAGAGTGCCTGAAGAACTATGGATGGAGGTTCACAACATTGTACAAGAAGTAGCAACTAAAATCATCCCAAAGAAAAAGAAATGCAAGAAAGCAAAATGGCTGTCTGAGGAAGCTTTGCAAATAGCTGAGGAAAGGAGGAAAGTGAAAGGCAAGGGAGAAAAAGAAAGATACACCCAATTGAATAAAGAATTCCAGAGAATAGCTTGAAGAGATAAGATAAGCAAAAGAGCCTTTGCTAAAGAAAATAAACAAGAGAAATCTCTTGAAAACAATGAGATTGAAAGAAGAATGTCAAAAGAAAACAATTGAGCATTGAGTTTCTAACTGGAAAAAGAAGCCTATGCACAGTAAATATCTGAAGGACATTGAAGAAAAGGTAGATACAAAGCTAACACAGAGATTATTGAGATCAGGGGTGCTAAAGAAAGAAACTGAAGGCTTCATTTTGGCTGCCCAAGAACAAGCCCTGCAGACCAATTCCATGAAAGCAAAAATTCAACATTTCAGTAAAAACAGAAAATGTCACTTATGTAACGAGAAAGATGAAACAGTGGATCACCTTATCAGTGGCTGCAGCAAAATCTTACAAATTATTATTATTTACAATGTCATGATCGAGTTGCCAAAATCATACATTGGAAGCTTTTCCAGAAGTTTGGGTTTGAATGAAGCAAAAATTGCTGAGAACACCAAATTAACAAAGTTCTTGCAAATAAACAGATCAAGATCTTGTGGGACTTTCCCTGCAGCGCTGATTTTTTGGGATGCTGAAAAGGTGTTTGATCAATTGAATTGGCAATTTTTATTTAAAGACTTAGAGAAGATGGAGTTTGGTGATAAGTTCTTACAACCTATTAGGGCAATATATCAGAAACAAATAGCTCAAATTATAATTAATGGTAGTTTAACAGAAGCTTGCAAAATTGAAAAGGGCACAAGACAGGGATGTCCGTTGTCACCATTGCTGTTTGTTTTAACATTGGAAATATTATTGATTAAGATACATGACTCAAATAAAATAAAGGGAATTAAAATTAAAGATCAAGATGATAGATTAAGAGCGTTTGCAGATAACTTGTTTATTACATTAGGTCAACCGACTCAATTGGTTATAGATTTAATGGAAATAATTTTGCAATATGGACAAGTTTCTGGATTTAAGGTTAATAGGCAAAAAAACTAAAATTTTGTCTAAAAATATGACTACAGAACTTAGAAAAATTAACAGGATTTTAAATAGCTAAAAAGATTAAATATTTGGGGGTATATCTTTCAGATTCAAATGTGAAATTATACAAAAATAATTATGAATTGTTATGGTTAAAAATACAAAAAGAATTAGATACTTGGAAAAAATTACAACTGTCTTTACTGGGAAGAATTGCAGCAGTTAAAATGAATGTTTTACCAAAATTTTTATTTTTGTTTCAAATGATACCTATACTTAAAAAAGATTCAAATTTGGAGGAATAGCAGAAAGGTATTAATAAATTCATTTGGGCAGGGAAAAGACTGACAGTAAAACTTAAGATAATGCAAGATATACATGAAAGAGGTGGTCTTAAAATGCCCAACTTTAAACTATATTATGAGGCTGCAGCTTTATCATCAATTAGTAATTGGTTTAACTTAACAGAAGGAAGATTATTGAATATTGAGGGATGTGATTTATTATATGGTTGGCATGCATATTTATTGTATGATAAAAAGGTGGATAATATCTTTAAGACATATATATTAAGGTATGCCCTGTTGCGAGTTTGGAAAAAATACCTATACAAGTTAAATTACAAAATACCAATTTGGGCAATACCTAAGCATGCGATAGAAAATATAAGTCCAGGATTTAAACATGATGTGACTACATATAAAGATATTCTCAGACTGGAAAGGAATGTATGGCAATTAAAGCCATTTAACATTTTTAAAGGGAAAATAGTACAAACTTGGTTTCAGTATGGCCAGATACAAGCTAGATGGAAAGAAGATCAGAAAATTGGCATTTCAACAACAGATGAAAATCTGGTAAAACAAATCAGAGATCAAAGTCAAGCACATATAAGAAGGATATGTAATGCATTGATAGAAATAGATTCAGAAACGGAATTTGTTAAAGATTATATGATAAAATGGGCCCAGAATATTCAAGAGCCAATAACGATGGATGTTTGGGGGAAAAAGTGAGTCAGAAACGTAAAATTTACTCAGGCACAAAATTTAAGAGAGAATTTTTATAAAATGTTTTATAGATGGCACTTAGATCCTAAAACATTAACATGTATGTATCCAAATTATCAGCCTAAATGTTGGAGGTGTGGTTGTGAGGACGCAACGTATTACCATATGTGGTGGACTTGTAAAAAAGTTAAAGCTTTTTGGATTAAAATTTGGTGGAATATGCAGAAGATATTTAAGAAAAAGATAAGGTTTTCGCCACAGTTATTTCTGTTGGGTATTATTACAGATTGTACTGTTATAGAAACTAAATTGATGTTGAATTTAATAACAGCAGCAAGACTTTTGGTTTCGCAATACTGGAAGAAGGAGGAATTGCCTACTATAGAAGAGTGGACTTTAAAAGTTTCAAACTTGGCAGAAATGGCAAAAATTTCAGCATATTTGAAAGAACAATCGCAACAGAGATATATTTCGGAATGGAGAAGATGGATTGATTATATTCAGAATAAATAAATAAATAAAAAATTTTATTTAGCATATGAATGAATATTAGAATTATAAGATGTATTATTATTTACTTATGTTTAAGGGGAGTTAAAGTGTGTTAGGATTTAAAGTGTATTTATAGTTGGTTAGCATATTTTAGCTTAAGTTTGTTAGAGGCAATACCCTGTATTCAGCTCTGGGAAGTTGAGGGGGAGGGGATGTGGGGGAGAGGGGGAGGGAAGGAGTATATGCTTAAAATGTACTGTAAAACTTTTCAATAAAAAAAAAGATCTTGTGGGACTTTCATATCCAAACAGACATCTGGCCCATAATATGCCTGACACCACTATTGTGGGGGGAAAAAAGCCAGGTTCATTGAAATGGCAATACTAGGTGATGCGTGAATTGAGGAGAAACAACTAGAAAAAATAATGAAATACAGAGACCTGCAAATTAAGGTTGACTGACTCTGGAGGAAGAACTCAATGGTTGTACCAATAATAATAGGAGCACTTGGAACAATACCCCAAAGCCTGCCTAAATATATGGAAATTTTGAGCTTATTAGACCTGAATATCTTGACTTAGCAAAAAGCCATCCTACTTGGAAATGCCTACAGTATATACTCGGATGCTACCTTAATAGTTCTTAGGTCCTTGGTTAGGACTTGAACTGTTAAGTTTTTACCAGTTACAGACTGTGAATCAAATTGAAGATTAAATCAATAATAATAATAACAACAACAATAACAACAACAACAATTCTGGCTGCACAAGACCAAGCCTTAAGGACAAATGCATACAAAGTCAAAATTGAGAAGACAGCAACAGATAGTAAGTGCCGCCTATGCAAAGAAGCTGAAGAAACAGTGGACCACCTGGTAAACTGCTGCAAGAAGATCACACAGGCTGACTACAAGCAGCGGCATGACAAAGTAGCAACAATGGTGCATTGGAAGATCTCCAAGAAATATCATTTGCCTGTAAGCAAGAACTGGTGGGGTCATAAAATAGAGAAAGTCATAGAAAATGATAAAGTTAAACTGCTCTGAGACTTCAGAATTCAAACAGACAAGCACCTGCAACATACCCCGGACTTAACAATTGTCAATAAGAAAGACAAAAAAGTCTGGATGGTGGATGTGGCAGTGCCAGGAGACAGCAGAATAGACGAGAAAGAACTGGAGAATATAACAGAATACAAAGACCTACAAATAGAAATAGAAAGACTGTGGCAAAGGCAAGCAAGGGTAGTACCAATAGTAATAGGCGCCTTGGGTACAATCCCAAAACAACTGGAGCATCACTTGAACACCATTGGCATTGACAAATTCGCCATTAGTCAATTACAAAAGGTGGCCTTACTAGGAACTGCTTCCATCCTGCGACAATATCTATAATATCATCAAACATCCACATCTGCCTATCCCAGGTCCTTGGTAAGGACTCGATAGGTAGACAAAAATGCCAAGTTCAGTCTGAACATCTGGCTGACTGTGCGATGATCAATAATAATAATAATAATAATAATTGTTTTGTTGTTGCTGTTGTTGTTGTTACTAATATTATTGTTAAAGATTTAATCTTCAATTTGCTTCACAGTATGGGACTGGTAAAATTTAACAGTTCAAGTCCTAACCAAGGATCTAACAGCTGTTAAGGTAACGTCTGAGTATTGTTGTTGTTGTTGTTGTTGTTGTTGTTGTTAATGTTTTTCATGCAGAGGACAAAGTTCTCAATATGGATGAAGATCTATTAGTAACTTCTTTGAGCACATCTCAATCATCCCTAGCTAAGAAACTGCCATCTGTACATAACTGAAGCCTTGAAAAGCTCAGAGCTTGTTTGCTCTCACCAAGTTGTCTTTCTGTAAAACATATCATCAATGATTTCTGAATCATTTCTCAGTAACAACACAGGAAAACCAGAAGAGAAAATAGCCCCTATAAATGAGGAGCATAAAATTGAAAATGCTGACTTACAACATAAACCTAAATTTTCCTGTGCCAGAGAATTGATGCTGAGTAATAAAATGCAGTGTTACAGCAGAGATTGCAGTTGACCTTTCATGAGTATGGAGATGACAGGGACTAAATCATGGAAGGTGTTATCCATGGATCCCCTAGGTACAATCTGCCACTAGCTTTGCATAAATGAAAAGCCTGATGTAAGTGAAAGAGGTTTGTGCCCAGACGAAATTAATTAATGAAATGAAATTAATGTTATGGAATGTTTTCAATTTTTTTTTTCACACTGAAGACCATTGCAGCATCCCCATGGCCATGTGATCAAATTGACACACTGGGCAATTAAAAAAATCGGATTTCATTTGATGTGTACATTTTCAGTATTTATTCAGTTGACCCAACAAAAGCAACAATGTATGTAGCTGAAGAGATATCCCAGTGTGGGGCAACCCCTGCAAGGGCAACTTATTGCAAGACTCACACCCCAGATGGAAGCTGGCAATTCATACCCAGAAATCTTGGCATTTCCTCTGCTTTCCTTATTATGTCTTTTGAAAGAGAAGGAGGTACAGGAACAAGACAAATCCATGGACAGCAGTGCATCTGAAAGTCTAGTGCTATCACATCGTTTTGTGGCTAATCATCGCCTCTAGGGCTATCACAGGGGAACTGAGAATGTAGAAAATCATAAAGTTGTTAAAACTGGACTTTCCAGGCAATGAATGAAAGCATTCAATCGGGAGCATCCTTGGGGATCCTTAATATAAGGTGGTAGTTTTGACCAAAATCCTGCCCCTTAGTATGTGGATGTAGCATGTATGTACCAGAGAATCAGGACTGGAATCAAGCAGTTACAAACATCGTGTTGACTTTTTTGACATGTGCCACCAGCCCTCCAAGATAGACCAAACCTGGAAAGCAAAGACACAAAGGCCAATACAATTTTTATTATAAGGTTATAATAGGAGAATCATGCAAGTCTGAAATCACTTTCCCCCTCCTCCTTTATCTGCATGAGAATGAGGGAGGGGCTTGTCTGAGATCCAGATTATGGTTCTGCCTAGCACTCAGATTTCTTTTATCTGGCCATTGTCTTCCTCCTGTTCTTCACAGTTATTTCTACTGCCCATTATACATATACACATGCATCACATTATGGATGCTACTGTGCATAGGGTACCAAGTGTGAATACTCTGAAGTCCCAGGACCCCCTGCAATCCCCTCATATGGTGGGTTTATCCCTCCAGAGATTTATTTATTTATTTATTTATTTATTTATTTATTTATTTATTTATTTATTTATTTATTTATTTATTATTGGGACTTATATGCCGCCCTATCTCCCGAAGGACTCAGGGCAGCTAACAACAATAAAATACAATAATACAAAAGTTAAAAAGAAATTAAATTAATAGCCCCAGTAGAATAAATTAAAATTAAGTTAAAAATTAAAAACATAATTAAAATCCCTGTCAGTCCAGGTCAGCCTGATGGAAAAGGAGTGTTTTGAGGCCGTGGCGAAAGGACTGGAGATCCGGGGCCATCCGAAGCTCAAGGGGGAGTTGGTTCCATAGGGCTGGCGCTCCCACAGAGAAGGCCCTCCCCCTGGGGGTCGCCAGCCGACATTGCCTAGCCGACATCACCCTGAGGAGGCCCTCTCTGTGTGAGTGCACTGGGCGATGGGAAGTCATTCCCGGCAGCAGATGGTCCTGCAAGTATCCCGGGCCTAAGCCATGTAGGGCTTTAAAGGTAAGTACCAGCACCTTAAATCTCACCCGGAGGACAACCGGTAACCAATGCAGCTCACACAGGAGGGGTGTAATATGGGAGTATCGGGATGCTCCCATCACTACCTGCGCGGCCACATTCTGCACCAGTTGAAGCCTCCAGGTGGTCTTCAAGGGCAGCCCCATGTAGAGAGCATTGCAGTAATCTATACGGGAGGTAACGAGTGCATGAGTGACTGTATGCAGGGCATCTCGGTCCAGATAGGGGCGCAACTGGTGCACCAGGCGAACCTGGGCAAATGCCCCCCTGGCCACGACTCCAATATGATCTTCAAAACTGAGTCGTGAATCCAGGAGGACGCCTAAATTGCGTGCCCTATCAACGGGAGGTAACACCTCTCCTCCCATAACCAAAGATGGAACCTCTTGGACTAAACGAGATGCCAGTACATAAAGCCACTCAGTCTTGGCCGGGTTGAGCCGGAACCTGTTCTTCCCCATCCAAATCTGTACCACTTCCAGGCAACGGGACATCACATCGAGGGCATCACTGGGTTGGTTCGGGGTGGAGATGAAAAGCTGGGTATCATCAGCATATTGATGATACCTCACCCTGAAACCACGGATAATCTCACCCAGCGGCTTCATATAAATGTTGAACAGGAGGGGCGAGAGTACCGACCCCTGAGGCACCCCACAACTAAGGGGCCTAGGGGCTGACCTCTGCCCCCCTGCCACTACCATCTGCAAACGGCCCGAGAGGTAGGAGGAGAACCACCGTAAAACGGTGCCTCCCACTCCCAACCCCTCAAGACGTCACAGCAAGATACCATGGTCGATGGTATCAAAAGCCGCTGAGAGATCTAATAGGACCAGGACAGAGGAATAACCCCTATCTCGGGCCCACCAGAAATCATCCACCAGCGCAACCAATGCCGTCTCCGTGCTGTACCCGGGCCTGAAACTCGATTGGTACGGATCCAGATACTCAGTTTCCTCCAGGACCAAAGGGAGCTGCCGTGCCACCACGCTCTCAACAACCTTCGCAAGAAAGCGAAGGTTGGAGACAGGACGAAAGTTATTTAAAATAGCTGGATCCAAGGCAGGTTTCTTGAGGAGGGGCCTTACCACCGCCTCTTTCAAGTATGCAGTAATTGTTCATATGATGGAAGAGTCATAGTATCAAATATTTGGGAAGTAATTACATAACTATAGTTTCATGTTATTATGCAGGGGGTTTTTTTTGTCATAGAATGCCCAGAATGGAGTTCCAGCACCTTTTTTGGATGGAACCTTGTAGGCAGGTTGTATGACGTGTGTGAGTTCCGGCACCTTTTTCTTTTACAAAAAGAGCACTGATTATATGTAACTTAAATTTAAATAACATTGGTCTCCAATTTGGAGAGAGTGGACCTGGCACAACATTGAAAGACCAGGTGTAAATCTCAATGTGAAAAAGATTGGACATTTTTTGGAGTAAATTCCATTACTCTTTTAATAAGCTACCACAAATATCACATAGTAATTCAGAAGCTTCCTTTTCAGTAATTTCAGTATGTAACTCTATTAGGAAACTGATGCTCACTTTTCAGCTGGAAAGACCAATTATGAGAGCCAGAAGAGGAAGAAGCCATTAATTTGCATCTTACATGTCAACTGAATTATTAAGTATAGAGACTAAAACATAAAGTATCAACTATTCCTATTATACCCTCACCACAAATTAAAGGGGAATATTTTTAACCCAAAAGAAAAAAGAATTTTCATCCTCAAAGAAACAATTGTATCATCCTTCCTCTTGTCTTTACTGACTTGGTGCCCTCCTTGATCCCAGAGACCACACTAAGCTTTCATGGGGGAAAAATATCTGCAATAATCAATAGGCTAAAAAGTACTTTATGCAGACCAGAAGGAAGAACTATAACTAAATGAGGGAAAGTAAAACATTCTTTAGTAGAACTTTGCAGATCTGACAGTTTGATCAAAATAATTGCCTGGCATTACATTCCAATAGATATGGGAAAACATTTTTTTAAATGTAATAATAAAGTTAAGTGTAATAATTTAACAGTATAATTCTTTAGAGAGACTGGTTTATGTTTGGCTATCATTTGAAGGAGCACTGGTCATTATTAACAGGAAGCACAGAGAAAATGGATTTAAATCACTGAAGTAATAAAATCAGAACAAGAGCTAGCACCTTGAAAGGCATTTGGAGAGAAGATTGCATACAAATGCAATTAAAATGATGCTTATAAAATACTTAGATGTTAATTGGGTTTGGTCCCAGAAGCACTGGCAATACAGTATGTCAGAAGTTAGCTGGTTTGAAGTTTTAAAAAAGTGGTTTAATTTGTAACCTTGTCCTAATTACCCAGCTTTTTGCAGCCTGGATATGTGTATGGTTTATGGTAGTTTAGCATTTTCTAAACCAAACACACCAGTAAATTGGGTTATTGCATTGGAAAATTAGGCCAAAAAGCTGAAAGCTTTCTTGCTTATGTTCCTTTACAGACACAATGTCAGGCTCAACAAATCTGTAAGGTATGTCATTCACAATCTATTTGTGCTACTGATCTGAAGTCCTTGAGAAAGCAAAGCAATAGAAACAAATAATGATATAAACCTAATTTCATGGTGGGTCCAAGACCTCCAGGTAGCTTATTTTGATTTTTTTTCAAACCCTAATGAGTTCCAAAAGCTTTGAACTTCATTTGTATAGACACCAAAAATGGGTCTAATCATGGTGGGAAACACAACTCTAGGGAAGTGAAAGTTTCTCAAACTATGGAATCCTTGGTGCTCTCTGAGCTTGGTTGTTTGCTTGCAGATGTTTCATTACCTTGCTAGGTAACATCATGATGTTACTTAGTCAGGTAATGAAATGTCTGCAAGCAAACAACCAAGCTCAGAGAGCACCAAGGACTACATCTCAACTCAGAGCTACATATATTCTCTTTGGTTAGAGCTTTTCAAATCAGGATCTCCTGTCAACATTACTTGATTTTTCATAGTCAGTAAAATAACCATCAAGAAACCAGGGTCATTTCATTCCTAATACAGTTTCTAGTTTAAGGATCTAGGTATTGAGGAAAGCACTGTGTGTTTGAGTTATTCAGTAAATCTTAAAAGAGGTGATATGTAAAGTTCATAGATTTTTGCAATGATCACACTTTGGGTGACAAAGGTATAACTTATACAACATAAAAGGTGAGGTGGATCATATTAATATTTATTTGCAATGTCTAGATAGCAAACCCGTCAGTTACACATTTTAAAAAATGTATTAAGATCACAGCAAAATTAAGACAAAATGACAAATAATCAAAGCCCTTTTCATGAGGTTTTGATCTGACTTCCACGCATAGATACACAGAAACTACAAATAACTCCTAAATACATATATTTATGCAAGGCAATCCAACCGGTCAGTCCTAGAGGAGATCAACCCTGACTGCTCTTTAGAAGGCCAGATCCTGAAGCTAAAACTCAAATACTGTACTTTGGCCACCTAATGAGAAGGAAGGACTCACTGGAGAAGAGCCTAATGCTGGGAAAGATTGAGGGCAATAGAAGAAGGGGACGACAGAGAATGAGGTGGCTGGATGGAGTCACTGAAGCAGTAGGCGTGAGCTTAAATGGACTCCAGAAGATGGTAGAGGACAGGAAGGCCTGGAGGAACGTTGTCCATAGGGTCATGATGAGCCATCCATGACTTCACAGCTAACAACAACAACATATATTTATATACTGGAATAAATACTCAAGAGGTACTGCACACTTCTATGAAGTAAGAACTGCAAGTCCTCCAGCAGCCAATATATTATATAATATAAATTAGATATACTGAGGTCATTTAGTAAAGAAATTCAGGATTAGAGTTGGCATCATTTCTAAGCCTATTTGATGCAATTATGAAACTCCACAAGGTCATATCCCAAAGGGAATGAGTTACTTTGGGTAAAGCTGAGCAGTATCATCCTCCTTCACTGCTTCCTTGAAGGATATAGTCTGGGACTGTATTGAGCTGTTCTGAAGTTTTTCAGAGAGAGATTGGGCTGAGTGTGTTAAATAGATAAAAGTTGTTCACCTCAAAAGCAAGAGGGAAAGTCTTTATTTTCTTGACCTTATGTTCAAAGACCTTGATATGTACACTGGGGAAGACATCTGAGTATTAATGGCAGTTTCCTTGTTCCATTTCAGATATAAGACATATCACAAATACAAATAGTTTTGAGATACTTTGACCTGGCTACGGTTTGGAGAAATAGGAAGACATAATGAATTGTACCAATGCATCCACCAGTGGTGATAAGTATGTTGCTGTACTACATTCCTTCCATTAGCCTTTCTGACAGACCCTGCTGGGGATCTTACTTCAGCAACCTCTGAGGAACCATAGACTTTCCATTAAGATAGACATGATCACATCACACAAGGTCAAGCTAGCATGGTTAAAGACAAAGCCAATTCAATATTTTGAGATCCAAATATCCCAAATGACTTCAACATTTGGATTCTAATTAGTTGTACTGGGAATATTCCTCCTAATTTAAATAAAAACAGAGAGAGTAGTGGGGCAGTTTTCTTAAATTTCACACCTGTAAATTCTGCATTTTTCACATTTTTCAATAAGAATGAAAGCTTAATTTATTTCCAGTTCTTACTTGAAAAGCACCAATTTTGTATCTGCTGCTTTAAAAACCAGAAGAAACATAACTGAAAGTCATTTCAAGGTAATGCATTTTTAATGATTTTCAAGAATCAGAGATATCATAACGATGTTTTATCATCACCGTTATCATCATTTTAGCTACTATCTATCCACTGCAGGATGAAGGCCTCTTCTACATGTTTCCAACCTGCCATTGTGTGACAGTTGGACATTGTGAAGCAGGTATATAATTGTATATAATGCAGGTATATAATCTCTGCATATGCCATCATTTGGGCATTATTGTGGTTTACAAAAAATAATTAAAAATGTAATTGTTTTGAAGAGAATATCAGTCTGTGCACACTTGGAGGAAAAAAAGGATGGTGATCATATAAATTATTTTAGAATTGTTTCTTGTTTGAATAAAAATACAATATATCATATTACAAGTGAGAAGGCTGTGTTTAGATGACTTCTTTCAGTTCCTACATTACCTGTGCTTTCAAGGTCCCTGTTTCTATCTTTTTTTCTTTAACTTTCATATAAACTGTTTCAAAAATCCTTTAAAACCAAATATGCCTTCATATAGAGGGCTCTCCTCTGGCAGCTTTTCAAATAATAGATTGTCCTAAAAGGCAACTTGGCTATCATAACGGTGTCTATTCTTATTTAATTTATTAATTAGCTTAGTTAGGTTACACTCCATAAACCCAGGATTTTCAAAGGTAAGGGTGAGGCTTTTATGTATATCAGCTATGATCAAAAATGATGTTCTGAAATGCTAAGTTGACCCATAAGGCCAACTAAGACCAGGACAATACAGGGTATATTTTTTTTTAAATCTGAGACAGTCCATCCTCCCCATCTGGATTTAGGCCTAACGGAGAAAAAAAAACTACAGCTGCAAGGGGGACAAGTTATTAATTAGAGCAATTTATGATATTAAACAATGTTCAAAGTTGGCACTGAGCCTGAAAATACTATGCAAATTAAAGTCACCTGCAAAAGAGCAGTATGAGTATAAAAGGGTTGTGATATGGTTTCTGTGTCGTTATTTTTGAAGATTCCATATACTGTAGTTAGCGGCATACACCTATGTATACAGTTTTGGGCTCTTTTGCATGGAAAACTAGTTCTCTACTTTGTAACTTCCCCTACCTGAAAATATTATCTTTCTAAGCTGTTTAGAGCATTTAATTTAGTAGTTGGGTCAGAGTAATGCAGGTAGCCGGTGTTTTTAAAAAGTTATTCACTCTGTTCCTAGATAGCACTCAGCTTCATCAGAGTCCACTTTTGTGGATCATGGTATTTTTATGTCAGAAAAAAAATGGTGGTGGATTTCTTTTGTACCCTTAAAAGGATGTATCTTTTTATGTGTATGTGGGTCAGTAGGACAGCTGACAGGATTGATCCATTGCCAAAGGAATCTACGGATGTCATACACCGTTCAAAGCCTGAAATTGATAACCTAATCATTTGTGCCCACTATTTCTAATTGTCACATTGGGGGAAGTTTTAATATAATACCTTAATTTATTGTTCACTCAGTTCATAAGATGAAGCCAGGCACAGACTCTTTTTTTAATCAATTCTTATTTTTATGTGACTGAGCCACTCAGATAAAAAATCTGCTGGAGGTTATAGACTTTTAAAAGTGATTCCCTGTAGGCAGTGTAAAGTACAGTGTCTATTACATGACAGCTTCGTGTTTATTGCTACTTTTGGAGCATTGTTCAGGAACCCACTGAAAGATAACGCAGAGAATAGGTTGTTTGTTCTGTAAAACAGAAAGTAAAGTAGAAGTTCTTATTAAATATTTCTTTATAAGTTTTTTTTAAAAAAAACATTTTGCCACCATTGCTGTTCTCTATGATCTCTTTAATAAATGCAGTAATAAAAGACATCATTCTTAATGTATAAATAAAAAGGCACAACTTTCCCACCCACCCACCCCTCCTTTTGAAAGGCATATAGACCTGCACTCTTGGTGAAGTCCATTGCTGCTCATGATTAATGGCCAGCATGTTATTCAGCAGCTGCTATTTTAACTAGCAAGGAATGGGACTTTCAAGAATTATTCTCAATGATAGAATAGGAAGGAGGACTGGACTCATCTGTTATACGGCTACTGTAATGGTTCAAGGTGACACCTGGAAGGAGAATGCAAAGCTTAGACTAGGAACTGAAGAAGGTAAAATTGCAATGAGAGCTGCTGAGTCATTGCCCTATATAGTTTTGAAATTGGAGAAAACAAAGCATGTATAAAAGTCACGCCTGTTATTCTGGTTTTCATTCTTCTGGACTTTTGAGATGTCTTTTGCGATGTTTGTTGGGATGCTCAGAAAGTAAAAGTAGGGTTAACTTACCATGGACAGGTCATAATATAGTTACAGTGAGCATACTTTGTGTGCTTAGAGCCAATTGGCCTAATGGTTAAGAAGTCAGCCTAGAAACTGTGAGTTCTAGTCCTGTCATAAGCATGAAAAACAACTGGGTGACTTTGGGCCAGGCACTTTCTCTCAGCCCAATTCACCTCACAGGTTGTTGTAGGGAAAATAGGAGGAGGAAAGGGTCCTTTCAACAGTTCCAAGAAGGCTCCACACCCATTTAACTACTCAGGTGACCCTGATGACCCAGATAAGCTTCCAGGTGGCATCAACAACTCTTTAAAAGAATGCAAATGACCAGCTGTCTGCAAGGAGTATAAAACCTTCCATTCCCCATCATTCAGTCAGAGCTGAAGAAGCTTCTTGAATGAGAAGCAAAATGTCTTGAAAGAAAAAGAAGAAAGTCCAGTCGCCTCATGAAAAAGCATATTTCGGACAACTGTGACCTGGACGACTGAGAATCTCCATAGACATTTAGGAAGAGGAGGATAAGATGAGATGAGAAGAGAAGAGAAGAGAAGAGAAGAGAAGAGAAGAGAAGAGAAGAGAAGAGAAGAGAAGAGAAGAGAAGAGAAGAGAAGAGAAGAGAAGAGAAGATAAGATAAGATAAGATAAGATAAGATAAGATAAGATAAGATAAGATAAGATAAGATAAGATAAGAAGATAAGATAAGATAAGATAAGATAAGATAAGATAAGATAAGATAAGATAAGATAAGATAAGATAAGATAAGATGATAAGATAAGATAAGATAAGATAAGATAATCTTTATTGTCATTTTTTACTGTGGGCACAATGGCACACATCAAAAATGAAATTTAGTTGCCCGCTCTCAAAGTGAAACATATACATGACACACACCTAAAACATACTATATACAACATATGTATAGGCCCACACCCCTACATATACATTACAATAAAATATTAAATACTGTCCATCTTGAATACGGTATATAACAGAAGGAAGAAGCCTAGGAGTTCACAAGGTTAATGCTGTATGGAATGAAACTATGGTTGCATCTGGATGTTCTGCTACAGATACCACAAAGCCTTCTCCTCCCAGAAGGTAACAAGAAAAACAGGTCGTGAAGAGGATGATTAGTGTCCCAGATAATCTTACAGACCCTGTTCAAACAACACTTCTGTTCTATGTCCTGGATGGGAGGGAGAGAACTGCCAATGATCTTTTTGGCCAGCCCCACCACTCTCTGCACTACCTTGAGTCACCTATAAAGCAGTAAAGGCAAGACAGAAACCAAATAAATAAGGTCTGGGCACATTCCTTGGCATATCCACCAATGCAAGACAATTGTTTTCATAACTAGAAAAGGGACATACATGTTTGAGATTTTTAAACGGGT
The DNA here is from genome assembly GCF_964194415.1 of Vipera berus. NCBI lineage: Eukaryota > Metazoa > Chordata > Lepidosauria > Squamata > Viperidae > Vipera > Vipera berus. Next base: position 212,536,698 of record NC_138203.1, on the reverse strand, counting down.
TTTGTAATTAGGCTAGCTTTTTACATACTTCCTCAGTTCACTTTGCAGTCAGCATTGGATTTGGATGAAAAGGAGGAGGGGAATTGTGCAATCAAATAAGGAAAATCTCAAAAACAGCTGTTGCATTGAACATCTATATTTATTCTCCTATATATTTGGATAGTTTCTTTATCCATAAGAACTCTGTATTGCAAAATGTTGACTAAAAAGAATTCATTGGCTTTGAGCAAAAACTAATTAAAAGCTAATTAAAAAGCTTCCAGTCATTTGAGTATGTGATTTAGAAATAGGGTGAAGGAAGCAAAGTAAATATACTGTCCTAAACCAGAGAGTCAGAAACAAGTTAATGTGTATCAGTGTAAACTGCAGTAAGTATCAGAAGAATTGAGCAAAACTGTTTGGTTTCATACAGGTTTACAACCCAGCTTGATTTCTTTTTAGAAAAATCAGGTTGGGAAGTACATCAGGCCTCCTATCTTGAGAAGGCTCATTCCATGCTCAGCATGGAGAAGATACCTTCTCTGTGCAGAATAGCAAAAGTACAGAATGTACCATGTTTCTCTCTTGACCACAGATGAGGGCAAACTCCTTTTTCTATGGAAAGAAAGGCAGCAGGCTGTCAAAACAAAAAAGAACTCAGTTGCTTTCTGCCAGGGGGAGGAGGCTCTGAGTATTCTCTTATTTTCATGAGTTTCATAGTCTGAATGTGTAGGAAGTCTCTCTCTCTCTCTCTCTCTCTCTCTCTCTCTCTCTCTCTCTCTCTCTCTCTCTCTCTCTCTCTCTCTCTCTCTCTCTCTCTCTCTCTCTCTCTCTCACACACACACACACACACACACGCACACCAGAGAATGAAATATTTTGTGGAATACTAAAAAAGGCCAGAGAGAATATTTCCCCTAAAGGAGAAATGGAGCAAAATCTTAACAAAGGCAGAAAGCAGCCCCAGCATCAAGCAAAAACATGAAGAGGCTAAGAGCCCTGGTGGCATAGTGGTTAGAATGCAGTACTGCAGGCTACTTCTGCTGACTCCCAGCTGCCAGCAGTTTGGCAGTTCGAATCTCACTGGCTCAAGGTTGACTCAGCCTTCCATTCTCCCGAGGTCGGTAAAATGAAGACCCAGATTGTTGGGGGCAATATGCTGACTCTGTAAACTGCTTAGAGAGGGCTGTAAAGTACTGTGAAGTGGTATATACTGTAAGTCTAAGTGCTATTGCTATTGTTATTTAAGAGATCCATTCAGAAAAAATGGGCCACTCTATTCATAAGCAAAGAGCAGAGGCTCCAGATAAGCAACACAATTAAGCAAGCCAAAAGTTGACAAGGTCACCTCAGACAAATATTTAGGATTTGCATTTCCACTTTTGCCTATAGAGCCAGCCATGACCCCTATATGACCACATAGGAATCTGGCAACAGCCATTAGAATATTAAAGGACATGTTCTTGCACAGGAACAGGCATCACAAATACAAGCCCAAAGAAGGTATAAAAACCCATCTACTCTCAACATTATTTTTTCACCTATCCTAGAACTACTGCTGTTGTTGGTTCTGCTCATCAATAAACAGAACCCTTCTTTCCTAAGCAGCTTCCATTTTATTTCCAGTATCTTACCCCCAGATTGGAACTGGTCCTGATTTTTCTTTCAACAGGTGGGATGTTCAAAGGGCCAAATGCATTTTCAAATCAGTATGTGCTTGGTGTCCCTAGGGGCAACTGGCTTCAAAATTTCAAAAGAACTGAGCTACTTCTGTTTTGGTGCAGTCCTCCTACTTACCATTGCTGCTGGCTAGCTATTATTCCTGTAATTTAGATTGGCCTGTGAAATGTGTGTGGTTGTTGCTTGCTTTGGTTTAGTTTTACTTTCTGCAAAACATTCTGCATGTTTGATGTTCAGCATTCTTTTATTGTCTGCTGCATCTGCCTGCTGACATTTTCCTTCTTCTTCAACCTGTCTATCCTTAAGTCATTTGTCCAAAAAATCATTTATATTCATTAGCTGTAGGAATGCATGTGCTTTTCTCTGCAAGCATCTGAGAATTCATCGCATCAGCCACATCAACAAAATCATAGTAGCAAAAGTAGAAGAGAAATTACTACATCTATGTGCTTAATATGAATTCCAAACCCAGAGGAAATCAGAGTAATTTGGAATAGTTTTTTAATTCATCCGGAGAGGAACAAATGCCCCTAATTTGCTATACCCCAATTCAAATCATCCATGATGCTTTTTTCCCAATGTATTATTTGCTGGGAATTCTACTTTCAGCTTGTTAGAAATTACCTTTTCCCTCTTTGCACAAATTTCCATCAAACTATTTGTCTCATAATAGGATCCATTTTTACTATATATTTTATTACCTACTGTCTTCAAACAAAAAAAGTGATGGTACTTAATATGATTTCTTCTTATTCTGGTGAAAAGCAAAAAAAACAAAGTTACAAACACATTAAAGAATAAGTTTAAATGCAACTTAGTTCTTACATTGGTTTCTATTTAATTAGGCTTGTTTCCTCCACATATCATGTTCAAACTTTATGCTGTTGAATTCATGCATATATAGGTACAGTATATTTGAAAAAAAAATTCTTATTCAGAATAATTAAACTAGGCAACACTCTGAATTGATTTGAAAAATATTAGGCTCCTTTCAAAGCTGATGATATGGCTGCAAAAGTTCTAGAAAAGAACAGCTTTGGAGCAAAGACTATGTAAAAGAGTTGATATCATCCATACATAATAATAATGCAGTATTGTATTATTCTCCCTGATAATTATCACCCCAACCCTAAACCTCAGTGCAGTATTTGAGAATTGTAGGATAGAAAACGAAAGTTGGACCATAAGAAAGGCTGAGCGCCAAAGAATTGAGGCCTTTGAACTATGGTGCTGGAGAAGACTCCTGCGAGTCCCTTGGACTGCAAGGTGATCAAACCGGTCAGTCCTAGAGGAGATCAATCCTGACTGCTCTTTAGAAGGCCAGATCCTGAAGTTGAAACTCAAATACTTTGGCCACCTAATGAGAAGGAAGGACTCACTGGAGAAGAGCCTAATGCTGGGAAAGATTGAGGGCAAGAGAAGAAGGGGACGACAGAGAATGAGGTGGCTGGATGGAGTCACTGAAGCAGTAGGCGTGAGCTTAAATGGACTCCAGAAGATGGTAGAAAACAGGAAGGCCTGGAGGAATGTTGTCCATAGGGTCGCGATGGGTCGGACACGACTTTGCAGCTAACAACAACAACAAGGATAGAAAACAGATTCCAGCTAAATATATCGGTGCCTTACTTTCAGCAACACCAACAATAACTGCATAGAATTTGCCTACAGTATTATAAGTCTTAATATATTTCCACTGCTACATCAAGCCACATCAAGCTACATCAAGAATACTATGAAGGCTTCTAATACAGATTAAACTGGGCAAGCAGTCTAAAGTCAAAAGGCATAATAATCAAGTTAACAGGGACTCTGCAAATAACTCAGTTTGATGACTTAGACTTTTCACCTGAGAAACAGCAAAGAAACCGATTTGGTTACATTTAAACTGAAACATTGAGAAAACAATTTGAAACCAGGTTATGCATCCAAATTCATCCAAGGCCACTATGGAGTCACTCTGACTTGGAAAAAATTATGGAGAGGTTTAAACTGAATCAGGTTTCCTCTCAAGTGAACTGAATCAGAAACTTCCAAACTTTCATTAACAAGTCAGACATTTGGAGATTGTTTCCCTATGTAAATATTGGGGGGGGGGAGTCAAAACGGAAAGAATGTGAGAGGCACTGATTGGTATAATTTTGTGACAGTTCTAGGCTTCATTCATAGTGAACAGTTTTACCTGTGTTCTCCAATCATGACACTTTTGGATGTTAAAATGAATTGACTGCAAAGGGATTTTGCAGCTCATATTTTTTCCCCCTCTCTACTCCTCAGTTCTCTCCTCTTCAACAGGCATATTTGCAGTATGATGAAATATGTGGAAACTAGGAGAGATATAGCTGTAGGTTGCTCAGAAAATATTAGATGTTTGTCCTTCAATCACTATCGCTGAGTGCACTACATCTGTCATTTACTCTTGTAATATTTCACTCTCTGTATCTGGAAGATCAACTGAAGAAAGGTAAACTGTTTTCATTCATCATAACATCCATCTTTACAGCAACCATCCTTCTAAAATTGTGCAGACTTCTTGCATAGATACAGTATATCTCACAGGGGAGGGGGAAGAGAGGAGGTAACAAAACACACATTTTCACAGAGACAGAGTGTTACCCTCTGGAACACTCCCAAACCCTCAGAATCATGCTCGCCAAAAAAAAAAAATCTCCAATTGTGTTCCTTGCCACCATTTTGGGAATGGACAGATTTGAGAGATTCCTCCACTTAATTAGTAAGGAGGTGCAGAAATTAGCTTTTGGGCAGTGCCCTTCTTTCCCTGTCTTACCAAATTAGTTCATGGGGGGGGGGAATTAAAAAAGAAAGAATATGTTTGCTCAATGCCGACATAGCATTCTAGAAGCACAGCAAGAGAGACAAAGAAGGTCTTATCTAACCCACCAGCCAGCCTGCTTTATGGCATTGAGGTAAAATAAAAGTAGCCATCTTCTATGGTCTTCTGATGGCCTTACCACAGTCATTCTGCAGCAGCCAGTTCACCACAGAAAATCTTCCAGTAACTTCTAGCCACACCCTTATGGCTCTAATTCTCATTAGATTTGCAATTATTTATTTATTTATTTATTTATTGATGGGATTTATATCCCGCCCTATCTCCCGAAGGACTCAGGGCGGCTAACAACAAAACATATAATAAGTACAGAAATCAAGATAAAAATGAAATTGAGAACATCAGTGCAGTAATTATACTCTTTTATTGCTAAAAACTGTATACTCTAGCACCTACGACACAGTCCCAGAAATATAATTAGGCATATTGTGGCAAATCAGATTCCAAAAGGTAAAAGAAAAGCCAGTAGGTGCAGGATTCTCTGTCTTCTTCTAGCATGAGAGCAGATGTTTATGTCTCAGTAACTCTGAACCAGCTTTATTGGGAAGGTAAGAATAATTCAATAGAGAGTAGAAAATGGGAATGGTTACACGAATACCTTTTTTTAAAAACTAAGCAATGTCGACAACCAATGTTGATAATCTCAGCAGAACATTTCCAAATAGTAAAAATAATTGTAGAGATAACCAAGTTCAGGACCAAAATGGCAAAAAGTTAAATTAAGTTTTATTTCCATTCAGAGCACAGCTGCTCTTCAAGTTTCTCAAAAGTTTCTTTGTTTTAAAGAATTGAAATAAAGGAGACAGTAAAAGCGACATCCTCTGCTCTTTGAGAATTTTACTCACTTTCTGAACTTTGTTCTACACATCCAATTAATTCAGCTGCAGATGCACCAGAACTTTGTTTGGGGGAAAAAGAGGAAAGAGAACTATTTATAGTTTTTTAAAAAGAATGATATGATTCTTTTTCTCTGCTTTGTTGTGCTTTCCTACATCCAAAAGAAATATACAACATCCTTGATTAGCAGGAAATAAAATAGATAATAATAGAATTATAAGAATAATATTTCAGCAATACCAAGTGACATAATGGAAAACTTTAAATTTCCATATCCCAAAAGACAAGAAACCAAGTGATATAATTATAATTATTATTACAGACTATATTTTACTTGAAGCAAAGCATTTATGAATATATCAAGGGTAATTAGGACTAGTGCACAGATTTTATTTCATTTTTGTACCATATTGATGATGAGCAGTATACAAAATAAATGCTCATCACTATCAAAGGGCTGAGTTTTCATCAATTGCAAAATATAAACTGAATTTCAGATCTGAATGTTCCTGCAATATTTCTCTAGAGGATAGCTAAGAATGATCTTCTACTGAGTATCAGTGAGGAAGAAGAAAGTCTGTTTCATATTTAATTGAAGAAAGGATGAACCCTTCTGGCCTTTAGGAAGACCCTGAAAATATGTCTCTGCCATTGCATTTGGCTGTGTTGATTGTGAGGTGCTAACAGGGTGTTTCTGCTGATTATGGTTATTTCTCTGTTTTTACTGCTGTTTCTATTGATGGTTTATAGGTTTGTAAGCTTTTCTATTAATTGTTTTGTGATTTGAATATTATTGTAATTGTGAGCTGCCTAGAGTCACTGAGGTGAGATAGGAAGCTATACAAATTGGATGGATGGATGGATGGATGGACCATAGAAAACTGAAAAGCCACAAGGACAACCACCACCACTTCTACTAACAGATTTATTATTCAGAATTCAGCCCTCCCCAACCTCAATAAAAAGGGGGGAAACTCATATTAAAAAAGTTATTGTTGCAAAGCCAGATGGAGAGATGAAACTATTAACGCTTAGTATATATATCATGAGTCTCTCCAAGGCATTATGTGTATATTCAAAAAGAAATAGGTTAATAGTTCCCTTTCATACTAACTTAAAATGAACCAAATAAGGGTTCCAGAATGCTAAGCCATCTCTTTTAGCAATAGGGAATAGATACACTTCCAAATTATCAGAGTTCCATGCAATGATGCACTAGCTTTTTAGTTCAAATTAAGAAAGCACCCATAGATGCCTCTTACATATACTAGCAAGACTGCTGCAGGAGAGTTGATTTTTGAAATCTATTTTAGATGCATCCTTCATAATCCCGTTTTCAATTCTAGTTATGCTTGAATGTTGTATTTATTTGCTCTTATACCTTTTACAAAAAGACAGTGCTGCTAAAACATTTGACTCTCAACTGATAGTTTGATAAAAGAATAATAGGTCACCTGTTCTGAATACATTGGGGTCAATAAAAGTTTTAGCACAGGGAAAATCTTTCACCTATTTATTCCTCATAAGGAAAATTACAAAAATAACTACACAAAATGGTAGAAAGTAAGTTTATCTTGAAGAAAATACTTTCTATACAATTCAATACATAGCTAGTTAAAACTGCTAAGCTTGTAAGCCGCCCTGAGTCTTCGGAGAAGGGCTATAAATGGAATTAAAAAAAAATAAACTCTATTAAATAAATGAAATGTCTAAGTAAGGGATATAGGAATTCAGCATTAATATATTAATGGAGCATTTATTCCATATTTTTAGTGAAAATTTCTCCCCTTTTTTAAAGTACTAGGGACTAAGGATGGCAGCATTATTTGTGCAATCAATAGCAAAGATAAAGTAATGCACATGACACCATTTGTCTGCCAAATAGATGAATATGAATATGAATATTCAGATCTCTGTGCACCTTAAGTCACAGACCATGAATGAGCCAGACAATAATGACTAGCTATAGCCCTTAACATAAAACAGAGGAATTTCCCCATCATTTCTCTTCTGAATAATGCTTTGTATGGATTAGAAAGAATATAATCTTGGATTCTTGTAATGGTATATGGGAACAGTCAGATAAGAGACAGTGGAGCCTGTAGCTGGATAGTGAGCAAGGTAAGAGGCTCAGAAGAGACCCGCGGAGGGGGGTGGATTGTACTTTCAGACTATTAAGGTTCTGTCAATGTAGCTTTACAATAACATAGAAATGTCTCATACTATTGTGATTCCTATCTGGTTTACCCCACAAGACCAATGGTTGTAACATTTCAGAAACTGCCTCACATAAAGCTGTAGAATACATAAAGCAAAAGAGGGCTTCTGGAATTAGGCTGTATGGATCTGCTTCTCAACACCATATTTTTCATTCATATTCCAAAATTTTCTTCTTTCTTCACAGTGCTACTCAGGAACAGCATCTTGGCTGATTTGACAAAAAAGTTAAGCGAGGTTTAACAAGGTTAATAGTTGGAGTGGATTAGGAGATATCAAGATGTAACCTAAATTGGGAAACAAAACAATCAAGCAACCAAACACAAAGTCATTGCCAGCCTATTTGCATATAATTGCTAAAAGCTCACTAGGAGCTGGGCAAGACTCAAAGGAGACTTTATCCTTTTCATGTACTATGCTTACTAAATATATTGCAATGTATTTAGTTTTCAAGTAAATTGCATGGAGGCACAACTATTCATTCAGTAGGAAATATTAATTCAAGGTATTGTTTATATCCCTCTGCATCAATTTTCATTCAGTTCAGCAGGTATCATAAAGCAGATGTGCTCCTAAATCATTATTCTTTCTTTCTTTAAAATGTTAGTATATACTGTACCAGGGGGAAAATTATTAGACCTCAAAAACAGCTTATTAAAAATGTATACTGCTTATGACAGCCTCTTTCAGAAACATAACCCCCTAACTAATTCATGTTCACTTACCCTGCAGATTTCTATTTATAATACTTCACAATTTCCCTGTATTTGTGTTATAAATTATTCAGTGACATCGTTTTTATTTTGATGAGGGAATTTTTGATGAATTTGACAGAGTAATTACTTCAGATCCTGTTCAGAATTGCTATAAAAATATTTAATTTTATTGACTCTAATAAATAATTAAAACAGGAATACTTGCATAGCTTATGGCTCCTTGTTTCTGTTTGCTTCTCTCTAATTAAAACAGCAATGTTGTTATGTGCACCATTTTTAATATGTTTACATCCAATTTGGTGATTTAAAAAACTACTAAGAAAATGAGGCTTGTGAATAAATAGACTTATTTCAGCTCCACCTGCCTTCCTGATATATGTATTACTCTCCCCATTATTTCTCTGACAATTCATTGTATTTATACAATTCATGTAACAGTCTCAAGTACTTTTTCCCATGGACGTTTTCAGTACCAAGAGTAGTTCATACCATAGAATGGATTAGAGCATAACTAAGTGTTTATGATTTAATTATTTATTCAAATAATTATGAATTTCATGTGAACAAGGTATCTATCACAACAGTGGAGAGTAGAGTTATATTTTCACTTTTCCCAATCATTAGTGTGTATATGACATGCTATATAAATAGTTCACTCATGACAAGGCTCCCAATTTACCCATGTAACCTTTGACAATACTGCTACAAAACGTGTCCTTCTTGATAGTAAGTTAAAGATTCCAAATACCATGATAGGAATGAAATCTGAACTAAGGATAGATGACAAGTCCTGACTCATGGGTTTATTGATGATAAACAGAAGTACCTAGAATTAAACCAGAATCAGTACCTTGGACAGTGCACTGAGCTAATTCAGGGGAAAACTAAGAGATACTGGATAATTTAAATTTAAGATCTTATTTGTTTTAATTGTTTTATTCAATATCTGTTAGCCACCTAGACTCACCTTCAATGATATGGCAGCTTACAAGTTTAATATTTATTTATTTATTTATTTAAATAGTCATATAAACTTACATCAAGTGCAAGTTGGAAACAGTGAAATAATGATCAAGTATGGATAAAGTAAGGGACGCAGTGGCTCAGTGAGTTAGGACGCTGAGCTTGTCAATCAGAAAGTCGGCAGTTTGGCGGGTCGAATCCCGAGTGCCGCATAACAGAGTGAGTGCCTGTTACTCGTCCCAGCTTCTGCCAACCTAGCAGTTCGAAAGCACGTAAAAATGCAAGTAGAAAAATAGGGACCACTACGGTGGGAAGGTAACAGTGTTCTGTGCACCTTTGGCGTCTAGTCATGCCGGCCACATGACCACGGAGACATCCTCGGACAAGCGCTGGCTCTTCGGCTTTGAAACGGAGATGAGCACCGGCCCCTAGAGTCGGAAACGACTAGCATGCATGTGCGGGGGAACCTTTACCTTTACTTATGGATAAAGTACAGTTTCAAATATATTCATTTCTTATTTTATCCACCAAGGTTTGTTATATGAAAAGCAAAAGTGGCTTTCCATAAAAATTACAACTCATTTTAACAAGAGCTGCCAAGAAGGAATTAAAAACAGAGAGCAGTAACAAGAAAGCAACAAAAAGGGTACAACTCTTTTGCAAGAGAAGTTGAAGATGGTTGTGCTGAACAATCACACTTATTTTGAAAATCCTTCTGAAAAAAGAAAGCTGTACCTTGACCAAGTTAAAGGCCAATTAAATGGAAACAAAGAAGTTTCCTTGGAAAGATCAAGGGTGGGTTGGGGGTTTTTTTGGGGGGGTATGGTATTTTACTCTTCTGGTTGATCGGATTGTTTTCATTTTTTGTTTTTATATGTAAGCCACCAAAAGTCATTTGGGAGCCAAGCAGCTTATAAATTAAAATAAATATCAAAAAATCAAAAATGCAAAATGCAGAGATGTAAACTCAAACACTTTACTGTGTGCCAGTGGAATGAACATATTCAAATATATGAGAAGCTGAAGTGGGATTTCAGGTTGCACATAAAAAAAACATAAAAAATCGTGGATTGACTGCTACAGAATAATCTGGTTGTATAAGAAGCAAAAGGGGTAAACACAGGAACACCTAAAAGCTACACAAAAAAATACTGCATTTAGTTTGTTCCGATACAGTTTTACTCCCCTGTGATAGATTGGAATATGAAAACAGAACAGACAATACTACACTCCTCAGTCATGTATCCTAAGAGTGGGCAAATGAGAAGCCCAAATTCCAATTTTATACAAGTCATGCAGTGCTATGTTTTCAAGGGGAAAACTGCTGCTATTATTGTATATCTAGTCCAGCCCTAACTGATATTAGTAGCTGACTGATTAGATATCAGCAAGTCAATGCAGTAACAAGTTGTGTGATTTTCAGGAAGCTGTAAATGTATTTCAGTGGCAACCACCAAAGTTTGCACAGCAGTAAGTAACGCTTTAGGTCACTAACAGTTGCAGATTCTTCAGTTGTTCACTAAGTGCTACAAACAGTTCATCTGCACTGAAACCTAAAAGTATTGTATTTGACTACTGTGTACTATAGCAAGAGGTGCACCAAATAAACAGGAAGCAAACCTCTTTGCTATTCAAAAATATTCAAAAATCCACAACCCAGTTGTGTGTCTCTTTCCTTTAACAACCGAAAGTCTGCAATGGGGGAATTATTTCACTTTTTTCCCTTCTTTTCTGTCCCCATTCAAAATTATCTTCATGTGGACAAAAATAATTAAGCAGAAATAATGTTTGTAATGAAACATAGCAAAAGCAACTAATTAGGCAGCTCTGTTCCCACTATTCATCTGCTTAAAATCACAACTCTCTAAGGTTGCTATTGGACATGCATGTATTGTATATGGATACAGATGTATAAATATAAACGTTTTTCTTTGCCTGGAAATGTAAGTGCTTGAAAACAAGCAAAAGAATAAGAGCAAGCAGTTTCCCTCACACACACATTTATTGTCCAAGCAGCCAAAATTCCTAGTAAATAAGGTCCCATATTGTACAGAGAGATTCAAATGACTATCAGTATGGTTCTCCTTTACATCTTTCAACTGAATGTGCAGAGACAGGAGAATTGAGTACTAGGGCTACATGCACAGTCTTGTTTTCTGTACTCTTCAAAACATCAACTATTCGGGAGAATGCATGAAGAGGACTATATAAACAGCTATTTTGGTGAAGGGGAACCCTCTAAATATATTACAGTAAACAAAGCTGTGGGAAGCAAGGCTGTCACCATATAGTCAATCAACTTTTCATATGAGCTGGATTGAAACTTACATCCATCTCTATTTAGCATCCTCAGTCTTACTTGACCATAAAATTTATGGGTGACTGAAAAGACTAAAGGCTTATATTTTGCATATTTATATATAGAGAGAGCCATAATAATCTGCACTGGGGGAAAAGTCTAGTTCTGGTAAATTTGTGCATTAATCATATTTCTATGGCTGCCCATCTACCCAAATAAACTCTGGGTGGTGAACAGAGAACAAATCTCAATCCATTAAAAAACCAAACCATGACTACACTCAAGGCTCCTATAAAAATATTAATTCGCCTCATATACCCCATGCAAAAAACCACTGCTCCAAGAAATTAGCATCCTAACTTCCATGGCTGGTGAAAGAGCCAGGTTTTTACTACCTTCTGAAAGGCCAATAAATATAGACCAGGGGTGTCAAACTGCCGGCACACAAGACAGATGCATCATAGCAAAACCACGCCCACCCCATTGCTGGCAATGGCAAAAAAGTTGCGATATATCACAACACGTCATGTGACGTTGCGAGTTTGACACCCTTGATATAGACCATACATTTGTTTAAGTAGAGGCTGTTCCAAAGAAGACTTCCTTCCTGGACCTATCAAATGATATTGTTTCACCAAGGGAATTGGAACATGGCACTCTGCCAAGTCGATGGAATGGGAAGAAACATTGGGAATTTACAGTCTTTCAAGTAACCTGGGCCTATGCCATGTAAGACTTCAAAGGTGACAACAAGGATTTCGAATTGCACCTGGAAGCCTATTATGAACCAGCTTACCTGGCAGGTAGTTACATAGGTGTACCATGCTGTGTCCAAAACTGTATGTACAATTGCACTCTTGCCCACTTCTACATGCTTTCAAGGGCCAACCCATGTAGAATATGCTGCAACAGATGATTAAGACATCAGTTGCCATCTAGGAATGAACACAATTGTTATACAAAGTGGTGTCCTGGTCATGCTGCCTTTTGCTCCTTGAATAAGACCTTATAATGGACAGGAGGACTCCCAGAATGTATACCAATTCTGCCTGGGGAAGTGTAACCCTGTATGCAGTTAAAGTTTAAAGATTAATTGTAGTTAAAGTTTAATTTATTTATTAGACATACTTTTTGTAGATTCCATCCCAAATGCACACAGTACAGAATATTATATACATCTGTGGAAAATTGGGGAGAAATCAAGTGCAGGAGGTGCACGCAATGGTAATTACTTTTTCATAGCTGCTAATTACAAGAATTGCTGGATATACAGATGAACCTTTAGTTCATGTTCTGAAACTCTTGATGAATTTTAGCATAATGAAAGCACTATTTGTAAGAGTCATTTTAAAACAAAAATGGTGCTGATCTTTAATGTTAGACCATATCACAGAAATGCAAAAGAGGAATGAATCCCTGAGGCATTCCCAGATGCTGATTTTGTTTCCTATCTACTCTGGAATCATTATTTTAGGGCATAATAAATTAAACCATAACATCCAAAATATATTCACTTGCTCATCTTTCAGTGTGATGCATGCCATCATCTGTCAACAACTTCCTTCTACATTCTATAGCAAACAAGCAAACCTAATTCTTTGCAATAAGCAAACAAACACAAATACGGAGTCAGAAATGGCAATGTTTAAATATCATTTCCATCTCTAGGGATGCCTCTGATATTAAGATGGTCATTCTTAAACAAGGGAAGTTCGAGGACAGATGTCAACACAAAGCAGCTGAATTACAATTGCTGAAGAAATTCACTTCTTCTGACTTGAACAAGGACAATTATTGTTCATTAATCAACTATTTAATGAGGTCAGAAAGGAAGAGAAATTTGGCTCCTCACCCAACAGCTTCCCACAACTCAACCATGCATGTTTATTTACTTCTATTTCAGGATGTACCTCATGAAACACGCAATAAACTGTGAAGCCTTGTGCAATAATAAATTGGATAATTCTTACAATGACCCAGATTCCTTTATTATTTTTGTCGAAATACTGCTTCAATGAAAATTGCATTGCATAGAGCAATATAACATGTAATTATTTAATAATGGACTGATGGTTTATTTTATTTTTTCCCCTTTGGAAGCCATCTTTATTTGTTTATTTATTTGAAAAAAGAGAAAGATGGAGGGAATTTGCATATATGTGTGTCAGAACTCTTAACTAAATATTACCCAGATCCATCTGTATATACATATATACCAGAAAAATCAGGACTATTTCGCTGGAAAATCTTCCAAAGGAATTGATATAGGTCTTTAAGACATTGCATGATTTGTTGTACAAGAAAGGAGATCCATTTCATTACAATTTATTTTGTACAGACTCTTAGTTTTGATGTAATGCAACAATTATTTGTCATCAAATCAACTGCAAAAATAGTAGGCATCCTAACATTAATCTACATAGTTCAGTCTATTAAGTCAGGGCTTTTCAACCCGTGGCATGCATACTACTGGTAGTACTTCGGCACCTGGTAGGTGGTACGCATATGACAGGTTGAAAAGCTCTGTAATAAAAGTGTAAAAAAAGTGTAAAAATAGATGAGTTGAAGTGGCGGCAGTGCCAGAGAGGCCTGGGAGGAGATTCAGCTGGAGCAGCCGTGTTGCTGGGGCTCTACTGAAAGCCCAGGATTGGCACACATGGCACCAGCTGATCGGTGCTTCCAGCACACCTGGAAGAGAAAAGAAAGAGGGGGGAGGAGAGGATATAAAGGAGGAGGGGCAGAGAAGAGAAGATATAAAAGGAGGAGGAAGAGGGAGAGAAGAGAGGATATAAAAGGAGGAGGAGGAGAGAAGAGAGGATATAAAAGGAGTAGTAAAACCAGTACTTTTTTCTTTTCTTTAAGATTTGTAACATTTTCTTAGATTATAGAATAAAATACAAAAGCAAATAGTAGGACACAGTGGGGAGGAAAAAGGGAAAGAAAAGTTGACTTCCAACTTCCTCTGTTGCAGTAGAATGAAGCATTAACATCGAACCTCAACTTTTTACTTTTTCCTAATAGTATAACTAGCCATTTCTATAACAATAAATCAATCCAATCAGTAAAACCCAAAATTCTCCCCCTTTTTTTAGTCATCAAGTTTTTGACACCTTGCTAAAGCAGTGGTGGTACTCGGTTATTGTCATGTCCTAAAAGTGGTACAATCTGTGAAAAGGTTGAAAAGCCCTGTACTAAGTGATAATGCTTTGCAGAGTTCAGCCAACCAAGATAAACCAAGATGCACTTTTTGTGCTCTTCACATTTGGAAATTATGAAAAATTATGGAAAATTCCTTAATATTGGGGTTTTCCAGGATCTCAGTGTTGTTCTTTCATTTATTTTGTTTTGTTTTTAAGGTTTTCAAAACTCATTCTATACAATCACTGGTTCCTGAAATATGCAAGTATATTAACATATAAAATTATTGGTAGTATGGTGATTATTGCCAGTAATTGATGGAAAGTTATTTGTTATTCAGGAAACACTTTCCTGAAGGTTCCTGCAATTTCAACTCCCTCTATCACTTCTTCTCTGTTCATGAGAATTAAGTCCAGTATGGCTATCCCTCTAGTTCCCTCCTCTACCTTTTGGGCAACCAAGTTGTTGGCTAGGTTGGTCAGGAATCTATTTGATTTCTCAGTTGGTGCCGAATTAGTCTTCCAGTTGATGTCAGAGTAATTTAAGTCCCCCATTATTATTGTAGTGTGTTTCCTACATATATTTCTTAACTGGTTAGCAAAAAGTACACCTAATTTTTCTGCTTGGTTGGGTGGCCTGTAGTATATACCTATGGCAATGTCATTCTTTTTTTTCTTTTATATGCATGCTAGGAGGTTTTTGTCTTTGGTCTCGTGCATTTCTGTAGCAATATAGTGATCTTTTACATATAGTGCAACTCCACCTCTTCTTTTATGGGGTCTAGATTTTTTTTAACAGTTTGTATCCTTCTATCAGTATGTTCCACTCATGGGTTTCATCCCACCAGTAATTCCAATTATATCATATCTATCTTCATGCATTAATAATTCTAGTTCACACTGTTTGTTCCCCAAACTTTTTGCATTTGCATATAGGCATTTGAGAACTTTATGTCTACTCTGGGTATGCTTCCAATGTTTCATATTTGGTGTTTGAGTTTGTCTTCCTTCCCATCCCTCCTTACCTCATCATTTGATTTCTTTTCTAGGGGGTTTTGCTTGTAATTAGCTCCTAGAGATCCGATAGTTTGGTCACTCTCCGCCCTCAGTTTTAGTTTAAAGCTCTCCTGATAAGTTGAGCCAGGCATTTTCCAAAAGCATTCTTCCCAATTTTTGTGAGATGCAGCCCATCCCTTGCCAAAAGTCCATCGTTGAGGTAGTGCAGACCATGGTCCAGGAATCCAAAGTTATTTTGGCAACACCAACCCTTTAGCCAGTGGTTCACTTCTAGAATCCTTTGTTCTCTTACTGGATGTTGACCTTTCATTGGCAGTACAGATGAAAAAACTACTTGTGCACCTAACTCCTTAACTTTAGACTAGATGACCTACAAGGTCCATTCCAACTCTGTTATTATATTTTATTCTGTTCTTTTCTGTTCATGAAGAAGGAACATTCTGCAGGAAACCATAATTGTCATCAATCCTTGCAGAGTTACATTCTTTTATAAGTAAAATATTTGATGGTGGGGAGGTTTCTGTGTCATTGTATAAGGAGGTTTAGAACTTCCCTGTATATTACCACAGTGCTAGGCTGCATTAACAGAGGGATAGAATCAAGATCGCGTGAAGTACTAATACCACTTTACAATGCTTTGGTAAGGCCACACCTGGAATACTGCATCCAGTTTTGGTCACCACGATGTAAAAAAGATGTCGAGACTCTAGAAAGGGTACAGAGAAGAGCAACCAAGATGATTAGGGGGCTGGAGGCTAAAAAATATAGGGAACGGTTGCTGGAATTGGGTATGTGTAGTTTAATGAAGAGAAGGGTGAGGGGTGACATGATAGCAGTGTTCCAATATCTCAGGGGCTACCACAAAGAAGAGGGAGTCAAGCTATTCTCCAAAGCACCTGAAAGCAGGACAAGGAGCAATGGATGGAAACTAGTCAAGGAGAGAAGCAACCTAGAACTAAGGAGAAACTTCCTGACAATTAGAACAATTAACCAGTGGAACAACCTGCCTCCAGAGGTGGTGAATGCTCCAACACTGGAGGTTTTTAAGAAGAGACTGGACAGCCATTTGCCTGAAATGGTATAGGGTTTCCTGCCTGAGCAGGGGGTTGGACTAGATGACCTCCAAGGTCCCTTCCAACTTTATATTATATTATATTATTATATTATAATTTCTGCTGTTCCAGATGGATGCAAGGCCTAGTAAACTATCACATCTTAAATTCTTCTAGCTAATAGGTTTGGATGAGGTTTTCTTTTTTTTCTATTACCTCAGTGTGGCTGATAAAATGAAATTGTTATTGTAACAATCACACAAAGGAATATGTGAGGAGAAACTTCCTGACAGTTAGAACAATTAATCAGTGGAACAACCTGCCTCCAGAAGCTGTGAATGCTCCAACACTGGAAGTTTTTAAGAAGAGACTGGATAGCCATTTGTCTGAAATAGTATAGGATTTCCTGCCTGAGCAGGGGGTTGGACTAGATGACCTCCAAGGTCCCTTCCAACTTTTATTATTATTTATCATTATTTATTTACCTGTATTACAGAATAAGAAACTCTGCCTTTAACACTACAATCAACCTCATATCTTGAAGAAAGAGAAGGATGGCAAGGAGAAAAATTCTTTATGATTTCCTTAGCTGAAATGTACACTGAAGAATTGTTCTGATTTTCATGGTTCATGATTGTTCTGATTTTAACCAAGTAATAATAGCTGTTAAACTTTGTTAGAGTCTAATATCTGTTAGTCTCTCCCTGTTAGAGATTTGTAAAATGCACATCTTATGCAGCATCTGGGCATTTCGTGAGGAATAATAAAACAATAAAAATAGTAAAATAAAACATAAAAACCAACAAAAAACCTCTGGGTACTCCTAAACAGAATTCATCCAGAGACCATTTTAGAGATTCCTTGTTGCATCAAAATTATCCAAAAAGGCATCTATATGAAATAATCAGGGAAGTCCTGTGCAATATATTGGGTCACATTAAAAAAATAAATCCCACTTTAATGCATTAAGGTTGACTCAGCCTTCTATCCTTCCGAGGTTGGTAAAATGAGGAGCCAAAATTGTTGGGGGCAATATACTGACTCTGTAAACCGCTTAGAGAGGGATGTAAAGCAATGTGAAGTGGGTATATAAGTCTAAGTGCTGTTGATATTGCTATTGCTACTTGTTCATGGGGAGTGGTAATGAGTATTCTCATCCCTGGGACTGAGAATAGTGATCTTGTAGAGTTCCTAGCTTCAATCCCTGGACAGATTATTCCTAAAACAATTTTACATTTCCATATTTGTTACCCAGCTTTTTAAAGAGGCACATTTACTCTGCAACAATGTGATTATCTTTTCTAAACCACCTATTCTCCATTACAAGAGAAATAAGCATAATAGAAAAAGCAATATACAATTAATATTTTAACACGATCCTTCTCTCCTATGAGAACAAGCATAGTGACTGTAAGGCATCTCCCCTGATTTTTGCAGTTCCTCCTCTATCCAATGTTTAAGGAGCATAACAAACTCTAAAAGAAATCAAAGGGAAAAGAACAGGCTGGGGATGGAGTGGGAAGGCACACAGAACAACTTCCTTAAACTGGCTATGCCGAAAAATAAAGATGCAGAGAAATTGTGCCATATTTTAAAAGGCCCTTCCTGTTTAATTAGTGTCGTGGAAGAATTAACCTTCCTATCAGAGGAGGGCCCATCTGATCCATGCGCATAAAACAGTTTGAAACCATAACATAGCTGGACATGTGAGATTCACTATGGTTACATGATAAGATAGTAACACAGGTGCAGAGAGCAGGGGAAAATGTACAGATAGAAATGAGCTAAGCTGGCAAAACTAAAAAACATGCAGTGACAATTAGGTGGGACCTATTTCATCACAGCCAAACACCTGGTCAAAAACCAGGAAACTGGAATTAAATATACTTCTGTAAAGGGTCAAAATTGGGGTCTTTACAATTGGGCACCTTCTAAGATGCCATGTTTTGTTTTCATTCCAAAGTTATTTTTGCTGAATGCCTCTCCTCTCCATGTTCTAAATAAAAAATTCTGTACGTTATGATAGCTGCAGGTGGATGGGTGGGTTCTCACCTGGTTGGGGTAGAAAGATGAACCTGTCAGGAAAATAAAAAAAAAATGTCCAGAAATCCAGAGCAAAACAACTAAATGTACCAACAATTAAGAAAAAAGTATAAAAAAGCTATTTTCTCTCACTAACCTAAAAAGCATCACGCTGAGAGAAAATAGGATAACTCAATATTTTGTAAATAATGGCTGTCCTATTTTAATCCATACATTTACAGCATGGGGCCACCCAGTGAAAGAATAGGACAAACCTCTCCCAAGTCTTGGCACAGAGTGGAAGAAACCAATATTTGCTGTGTTTGGCATATATTTCAATGTTGATTGAATGCTCTGTCTTGGTCATGAATTTAATTGCACTTTTTATGTTATTCATTTATATTGTGAATTGCCTGGAGTCAATCTGGAATTGTGAAGTTTTCTTGAACCCTCTACCAATACTTTTTATGTGCAGGGTTGGGTCTATGCATAAATTATGAAATTATTACATTGTGTAAAGATTATTTTGGGTGTTCTTTCTTACAGAATAACATGGCTACACTGAGGCACTGAGGATCCCTTCTAAATAAGTGTCACACGTGTTGAAGTGTCAAATCTGTCTCTGATACTGCATTTTGATATTGATACTGCAGAATATACAAATATTCTGATCAAGAGCTTTGCAGTAGCCTTAATCCCCATTAATTGTCTAATCCTCTTTTACTGCCATCTAACTTGGATGGAATCACCACTTCTGAAGATAATGAATTCAACAAATTAACTATCACCTCTAAATGTTTTTTAAAAAAATCCTTCTATTTGTCTGTCTTAAATCTTCCATGATTCATCTTAGAGGTTGTAAAACTATGAGAGAGGGAAAAAATGTGCTAGCTATTCATCATGTATCATTTTTAAATCCTAATCCTGTTTCCTTTTTCACATTTTTTGCCTTAGAATTAAGAAGGCCCAAGTGTAATGTAATTGCTCCTTTCTTTTGAGCTTCATGGACTTTCTTCACTATAACTTCTAACTTTAGCTGTATCTAGGACTATTCTTTGATTTATATATTCAAATAACAATAATACTCAAGTGAGTAGCAACAGACACAGAATATTTATACAACACTGAATCATTTCACAGTTAATACTTTTTTTACTTCAGTTATATAAGAAAGTATTATTTTGAGAGCCTTAAAATTCCTCACAGAATGATAGTATTGGATGCAGCTATTCAGTTCATCAAATGCAACCTGGGCTCAGGGTAGAAATCCAAATAAAAGCATCCTCAATGCATTTCTAGCTAAACTCCTTGGATAATCACTTCTACTATAGAATTGCTCTTTTCATTAAGTGGTTTTATTTCTTTAACGATCAGGAATCTACTTTTTTGTAGTGTGTGTCCATTATTCCCCACTCTTTTCTATTGGAATAAATCATAGCCTTCCTTTGTCTAGCAATACTTCAAATTTGGTCTAGTGGTGAACGCAGCAGACTAGAAACCAGGAGGCTGGGAGTTTTCATGCCTTAGACATGCAAACAAGTAGATTGATACTCTCTCTCTCTCTCTCTCTCTCTCTCTCTCTCTCTCTCTCTCTCTCTCTCTCTCTCTCTCTCTCTCTCTCCCCTTCCCAGAGTTATTAGGAGTATAAAAGAAGGTAAAAGGAGTAGTAGGTATGTTTGCTGCCTTGAGTTATTTATAAAATAATAAAGCATAATGTCTTCCTTTACTGCAGATACATTTCAGGAGAGGTAGCAACACCTGCAGCAACTCTCAGAGGTAAACATGGAAATGACCCAAAACAATATTTCATGCTGCATAATTTTAGAGTTAGTCTACAGTAAGGAAATCCCATTTTAAAGAAAAATATCTGACTTTAATGGCATGCAGGAAGAGATAATGATGATTGTTTTCTTTCTTGAGCTGGAACTTCCATAAACCCATTGTAAATGGTCTTACATAGATGCAAGAAAGAAAGGTTCAGCTCCAAAGGAATAGTAAGGGAGATTGGAGTAAAACAGATAGGGAAAGGAGAGAGAAAGGGTTTTTTGACATTTTAAGAAAAGAAACATGTTAATCACCAAAATTCATTAACATAAACTTCGGACTGTGATACATTATTAACCATTGCTAATACCATCACTGAAACATATTTGACGCCACCAGCATGAATTTGGAATAAAAAGTGTGTTTGTACTCCTTACTTTTAGTTTATATTAAAACACCACAATCAATAACACAGAGCAGCTTTCAAAAGTGATAATAAAACATCCTAAAATACTCCCAGAGTACTTCTATAAATAATTTGCTTGGCATACTTATGTTAAATAGCTTGCCAGTTATAGCACTTTAAAAACCTCTAAAAGTACATGTTTGGACTTGATAAGTCTCCTGCTGCTTAGGGTCATAGAGGGTTACACAATGCACCCTAAGAAATCATTATTTTTCCTTAATACATAAATTACCATTCTATATTTCATGTAACACTCAGACTTGCTGGTATTCTAGCCTTAAATAATAAATAACAAATAACTCTATTCATTTATTAATAATAATCCATGACTTTTGGGGGTCTTAATATATTTCCTTGGCAGTATATTGACTAATAGTCATGTGAAAGGACAAATAGCTGGACCACTGGGAACATTTAGATTTTTCCAGGTTAAGAAAATTGCATCTATGATCTGACAGCCAGCTTTTCTCTGTCAATTGCTCAGATATTGACAGTGCCATGATTTATGAGTTTCAAAGCCACAAAAATACTTTTAAAGCTATATTAGAGAAACAATTTCTCATGTGTTTCCTTAAAAGGTGATATATTCACAAATACTTATGGAAATATGAATATGGGATTATAGCTATTATAATGATCAAGCATTTCATAATTCTTTCCTTTAACTAATGGAAAAGAAGTATATTTGCTTGGATGATACTTGGAAACACCATGGTCTTGATCAGGGGTGTCAAACTCAATTTCATGGAGGGCCGCATCAGCATTGCGGTTGCCCTCAAGGGGCCGGGTGGGTGTGGCCAGGGTGGGCGTGGCCTACTGGGTGGGCGTGGCTAGAGTGCGTATGGCCTGCTGGGTGGGCGTGGCCAGCTCTACGTCATTCGCCTCAAGGGTGCCTATGGGGGCCTGGGCTGGAGTGGGACAGATCTGAGGGTCTCTGGCAGAAGGAGGGTCTCTGGGCCAGGGCCAAGGCAGTGGGGGCCGTTCCCTCACTGTTTCCAGGATGGCTTCGCGGGCCACATGAAACCACTCCGCGGGCCGGATCTGGCCCCCGGGCCTTGTGTTTGACATGTCTGGTCTTGATGCATAATTTGTGGCCCTAGCATCTAAGGCAGGGATCTTCAAATCTGGCCCTTTTTTGACTTGTGGACTTCAACTCCCAGAATTCCTCAGCCACACTTAGACCCCTCATCTAAGGTCTGTAGCTTAATTTCTAAAGCTGTCTGGAAGCAATCAGTTCAACTATCTATTCTAGCCAGAGTCTGAAACTTACAATAGATGAGAAGGAGAATAGGAAAAAGAGAAAGAGATTTCCACAAAAGAGATAAGGCATAGCTCAGCCATCATTGTACACTTGGTTCAGTCCCATCCACCGCTGGTTAAATGGCCTTCAACAGATGTTGTGTGCATCCTTTGACATAATATAATATGTTTAGTAAGCCTGTGCAAAGATTCACTTCAGTGAGATAATTGGTATCATTTGATTGCTTAACTTCACCAGAATGAAGAGTTGACTCCATTCATCTCAAAGAAGCAATGCAGGTAGTGTTGATTTGCTTTGGACCAGTGCTGTGGAAGAAGGCTTCTCTAATTCTTCTCTTCCAGCACTGGCTGAAGTGCTGCAAGACTTGCCAGTCTAAAAAGTCTTCAACTAGTCCTGGAGTAAACATTTTCACTCAGTCTTCTCCCATAATAAATGAATGAGGCAAAGAGATCGCAATCATTTGCTTCCTTCTGCTTTTAGAGCTGCTCTTACTATTCTGCCACAAAGAGGATGGGGGGGAAGCTCCATGAAAGAATGAAGCATATGATTGGTCTCCCTTTGCTTCATCATTAAAACAAGAGACACTAGCAAGGAAGAAGTGGGCTGTCTGTGAATAGAGAGGGGCATATTCTAAACAATTTTCAGGTGGTTGTAACAAAAAAAAATCTGAAGAAAGAGGGAATATATTGATATATATATCAGCCCCCTATATTGTAAAAGTCAAGAGAAAGGAATACAGTCTGGGGCAGGTACTAAGAGTGAGAGTCTGAAACTTAGAAGAAACTAATCCTCCTTTAACCCTATTGTTAGGGCTGTTTCTGCAGTAAAATTTACTATTCTATACACACCTCATCCTCAACTTTCCGTGAAAGCTGTAGAGTGGGGCTTGGGAATCTTCCAAAGATTTATGGCAATGATCAGAGTGAAAACCTGATAGAAAAACCTGACATTTTTTCTTGGTGAAGCAGCTTCAGGACAGTTCTTTGTTCTAAGCTCCATTGAAATTAAGGACTCACCAAACTCAGCTGAGTCAAATGAGCTGAAAATGCAACCAGGTTTTTTTTTGGTGGGAAGAAAGGAAAGAAATTTACATTGTGATGCTATGAACATTGATATATTATTTATTTGCTCCAGTCAATAAAAACTCTGTGCAGTGAGATTAAAACAATCAATGAAAATTAAAAAAAAAGAATACAATCCAATTGTAGACCATAAAAGCTAATATAATGAACAAGACATATACAACTTACTTTGGAATAAAGCAGACAGACAGACAGACTTGTACTATAAATTTCTCTTAGCAAAGTTAGTAAACCTCTCACTACATTATGTTAGATAATAAAAGACTTCAATCTCAAGGATTCAAACTTTGACCTGGATTCAAACTTTGTTTTATGGCATTTATATTTACTAATGGCTGATAGCTATTATAACTGCACCAGTAAGTATAAAACCAGGGTTTATTACTACCCCTTGGTTTTCTGTATTAATAAATTTTATCAAATTTAGGTGAGGATATGTATTGGATATGTGTCTATTTGTTAATTGCAACTTCCCCTAATAGACACAGTTTTTCCACCTACATTTCTATATATTGCATTTTTAGTTTATCTGAGGTATGCTTTTTGAGGTAGATATCTCAGTACATTATTTTAATAAAAATTTTCCTGTTACAAATTTTCATATGTATAATAGCTTTTAATATTCACTTTTCAAATCACAAATATGCAATATGTATTTTTCTGTACAGCTGTACATTTTACAAATTAACCACTGAAATTATAGTGAACCCTATATTCACATATTGTATCTATTTATTTTCATAGAGATGTGATTAATTTCTCCCTGCAAGTCATGCAGGCTGTATGCCACCTCCAAAATCAAGGACAGAAGGGGAACAACATGACTAGCATCCTGCTTGTGAGTTTCCCAGAGGCAACTGTTTATATTCTTGTCTGGGAAACAGTTTGCTAAACTAGAGAAACCTTCGGTCTAATCTGGCAGGATTTCACTCAATGACTTTGGGCCATTTTCTGCTTCTCCACCCAAGGACAATAGGACAGTTGTGGTTAACCCTAAACACACCATCTGGACTTCTTGGCTCAAAGACGGGACAATGAACAGATTAAAGATAGCAAGAACAGCATCAAGAGTAATCAAGTTCTATGGAACATCCTGCTTCTATAACTTGTCACTGTCAGTGACATAGAAGCTTTGCTCAAATATTCTCAGGATTTCCAGCCTACAGTATAATTCTCCAACCCCAAAAAACAAGTTTGCCATTATCCATGTAGAGCAGACAACATCTAATTTCTGCAAGCCTCCAGTATGGGTACCCCCCTCCACATGCTCTTGGATAACTTGCCAATCTGCTGTTTGGTAAGGCTGAAAATAATATGGCATAAATTTTCAATTTTTCAATGCCATGATTTTCTTTTCTTTTCTTTTTTTCAGCTGAGCCTTTGGTAAGTTTCAGATACCTCTTTTATGTAACAGCCCCCACATACAAAGAATGGGACCACAATTTCAACACTCCCTGTGTATTCCTGAGGTCAAAAGAAGTAAAAATGTAAAGTCACTCCTTCCTCAAATCGAGGATACTTGTCTATAATGACATTCACCATTTCCATGGTCAGTTAAATGGACGTGCAGTGGTGTTCATTTCCTTTACTTGGAGGAAAATTCAAGCCTTGTGATTTTTCTTTCCCTTCAGATAAGCCTCATCTGGATAGATGGAAGAGGGATGGTGGTCTTTCTACATGTATACATGCATGCATGTATGAATTTCTGCAGAAACACAAGCTGAAATTAGTAGGCACACAGTCCCTCTGAAAGTCTGAAACAGCATTTGGGTGGATTTTAAGCTCTGTAAGTATGGCCACTGTTGAGACAGAGACATGTTGCAATCTTAAGCATGTAAACTGTGCAGCACAAACTATCTAAATACATATATAATCTTGCATGAATTTAAGTAACTTACTACTATAGTTTTCTTGTGAAGGCTTCAGTAACATGTAAGCATGGTCTTTATTCTGCATGCAGCAAGGACATAGATTTTGGTACTCCAAGGATGTGCCTTGTATGTTGAGAGCAGCCAACCTCTTTTAAAACTTGTCTTCATTGTGCAGCGCTGTCATACTCTGTGACAAGAATTTTTCCCAAGGCAAAGTGATGAGGCGTATCTGAAAATACAGATGAGAAATCTGATGCCCTCACAGTGACCCAATTTATTAGATTCTTGATGGCTGGAGTGGTTGAGTCACTTTTTTTTCCTTGAATTTTCCATACACCTGGCAAGTTACTTGCCTCTTTTGTGATCTCTGAAATTTGTTCTTTCTTTCCTTTCAATCTTCTATATGTCACCCTAGTCTCCAAGCCTACCGCATAAATATATCCCAGATCCATACGAGGCTATACAGATTTGATCTTTGCATAACTAGCAGAGTTAGTCCTTTACTATGAACATTATTTTTTTGTATTTAGAAACAGGTTTAGGCCCTTGTCTCACATTCCAGTGATAGATTTTGGATTTCCAACAGGCACAGCACATCTGCTTAATCCATAGATTTATGGGAAAAGGTTGTATTTAATTTTTATTGGACCTGGACGCTATTATTGCTGGGTAATTCCCCAACTTTCCTCTCATCCTTTCCTTTTTAAATTAAAAGGCTATGTTTGGGCTATACAAAAGCCCTAATTTCAAGTCATATATATTTATGGGTATTCTTTGAACTCATTTTCCCAAATTCCATAATTTCAAACCACACCATGCTGCACATTGTATTTAATACTCAGTAGTATAATTTAATTGCCTCAGATTCCCATAGGTAAAGGACATGGTACATATGCATTAGGAAAATAGGGAAATCAGTGGGACTGTTGCTTTGTTCTTGATAATCATTAGTTGCTGGTCTCCACACAGCACTGCTGATACTAAGCTTGGAAGGAAGGAAGGAAGGAAGGAAGGAAGGAAGGAAGGAAGGAAGGAAGGAAGGAAGGAAGGAAGGAAGGAAGGCCTTTTTGAATCAGAGTGGATATGATCATCTAATAAATAAGCTCAGAGAAAAAAAGGTGTGTGTGTGTGTATATACATATACATGCACATGTACATGTACATATAAACAAACTGGGAGTGTGTGAGTTCTAGTTCTATACCAAACTGTGTCTCTACATAAAACTAGCCAACATAAATATATAAATATCTAGGTGGCTGGTTAGTTTACCTATTCTTCTGTATCTTATCTTTTGCTTTTAAAAAATACTCAAGGCAGTTTAAAGTGTTTTGCTCAACGTGAGATTACAAATCTTCCCACATTTGGGGTTCCTGTTGATGTTACATGCTTCCAGACCCTTATCCTGTGACTATCATCTCCTAAATTCCTCTATATTATCTTGCATGTACTATGGGCCAATGGCAACATGGGATAATAAATCTGTACTTTCCACTTGGAGTCAACTACCCATGGAGTGATTATGTGATATCCTAGAGCTTTTGAAATGAAAAAAAGCCATTTAAATAAAAAGTGTTTTAAATAATGAAGAGCCGCTTTATTTCAGTGGAACTCCCTAAGAATAAGAACTGTTCCTGCCTCTGGAAGTGGTTACTCTCCTTTCCTGGAAATATTTAAACAGAGACTGGAAGGCCATCTAATCGGGATGCTTTGACAGTGCAGGTTCTGCTTGCTTGATGACCACTAGTTGAGCAACTGTTTGAACTGTTGGCTTCTGACAATCAAAGTCAGTGGGAAAGCCGATAGGAAGTTGCCAGTGTTAGATGTCACATTTAACAACAGCAACTGGAAGTCTTGGAAATACCATCACTAAGATACATTGCACTTTACAACCACATCATTTAACAATGGTAAATTCTGACTCAATTACTATCATTGACTTAGACCAGCATGCTGGCTGAGGAATTCTGGGAGTTGAAGTCCACAAGTCATAAAAGGGTCACGTTTGAAGACTTCTGATTTAGACAACTTATATATAGATCCCTGCACTGGGCCGGAGTTAGACTAAGTGATCTTCAGTTCCTTCCGGTACTCCAGGTTTTGCATCAAGTTGTTGTTGTTTTTCTCTTTTAACTTGATGTGCACAGATATTTTATGAAGCTTTAATAGCAATTAGTATAACGTTTATCAAATATTGTATCTCAGCTTTATATACTGCCCAATATTTATTAGAACTATTTCCTGGACTGTCAGATTGCACCAATTTTCTCCTGTCGTTGTTGTTGTTTGAGTGAAATTAAATTCAGGCTAATCCTTAGTTTTGAATCTCAAATAATAATAATAATAATAATAATAATAATAATAATAATAATAATAATAATAATAAGAAGAAGAAGAAGAAGAAGAAGAAGAAGAAGAAGAAGAAGAAGAAGAAGAAGAAGAAGAAGAAGAAGAAGAAGAAGAAGAAGAAGAAGAAGAAGAAGAAGAAGAAGAAGAAGAAGAAGAAGAAGAAGAAGAAGAAGAAGAAGAAGAAGAAGAAGAAGAAGAAGAAGAAGAAGAAGAAGAAGAAGAAGAAGAAGTAGTTGGAAGGGACCTTGGATGTCATCTAGTCCAACCCCCTGCTAAGGCAGGAAACCCTATACCATTTCAGGCAAATGGCTGGCCAGTCTCTTCTTAAAAACTTCCAGTGTTGGAGCATTCACCACTTCTGGAGGCAGGTTGTTCCACTGATTAATTGTTCTAACTGTCAGGAAGTTTCTCCTTAGTTCTAGGTTGCTTCTCTCCTTGACTAGTTTCCATCCGTTGCTTCTTGTCCTGCCTCCAGGTGCTTTGGAGAACAGCCTGGCTCCCTCTTCTTTGTGGCAGCCCCTGAGATATTGGAACACTACTATCATGTCACTTCCCAAAGAGATTTTATATAAGACAAAGCTAATAACTTTACAAAGATCTTTAAAAAAAGAAAAGGACTAACTTTTAATACTTGGACTAAAACTGGAATGGAATACTTTTACTCCTAATGAATTTTACTCTTTTAATTGGTATTTGGGCTTCACTGAATTTTGATATTAGTGTTTCTCCTTGCTCTAAGAATTAGAATGGGACAGGTTGAAAAAATAAATAAAACTTCTTAATTAACTCCTAATTAGCAAGCTCAATGATTCAATTAGAATTAACAAAGACAGAAGAAAGACTTGTGCTTCTGCCTTGAAGCACAGCAACACAATGTACCTTAATAGGTTTTCGTAAAACCCACATTTTCTATTGCTGTCACCATTAAGCAGCAGCTGAAAGAATAGGGCTAAATACTAAGGTACAATCAAAGCCTTATAACACTGGCAACTACAGAGAAGCACAACTGGGAAATCTGCCATCACAACCTTACATGGGCAGGATTATTTTTATTCATTTATTTATTTTGTTAATCCAATTTATATGGCCACCCATATATCCAACTCTGGGCAAAGAACAAAATTAAAACAGGGAATTTCATTACAGCAAAAAAAAATACAACTAAAATGGTGTTGAGCCTAAATTAAAAAAAACATGAAACCACTAGAATCCATGCCAGAACTCCCATGCTAACATCCTGACTCCAGGGCCAAGGATCTGTTCTGAAGAATTTTCTGTGCACTGACATACAGCTGGCATGTGGCCTGAGAAACTACAGCTGCTCTGAGGGCACTGCATTTGCAAGCTCAAATGAAGTACAAAAATTGAGCCATTCCCCAGTGCAACCTGGAAGATTGAAAGGAGTAACTGGAGTTTGAAAGGGTTTCTTTAAAAAGTTAATGGTACCAGTCAACAGCATTCAGGCCCAGGAAGGTTGATGGGGAATTGTCCTTTCTGCTTAACCAAAGCTTGGAATTGCCCCAGTAGTTATCACTCCAAGAAGTGCCCTTAATACACAGCTGAAGGAAGCTACAATTATCCTAAACAACCATTTCCAAAGTAATGGGAAATTTAGAAGAAGAAAAAAACAAGTTTTTGAACAGTGCCAGATGCCTTAGGAGTGATTCTCAGACAACCACCCCACAGTTGCATAATGATCTTCACAACTCAGTCTCCCAGCTTCCAAACAAGCAATCAGCCTGCAACATCTATTATATAAACAGACCCCTTTGCCTTCTCAGCTGATAGCAGTCAAGCTCCAGTCACATTGAAACACTGGTCCTAAGTAATTAGCCTTTTTTTTTCAGGCAATTGCGTGCAATAGTATTTGCAAGATGAGATTCAAAAGAAGAAAGTCATTCCCATGGGCATCTGCAAGGCCTTGTTACTTTTGCCAAAATGACAATAATACCATTGTGCTATTGCCCTGCTATTTCCATCCTTTGTGTGTCTATGTGATCTCATGCAGATAAACAAAGGGACTTGCAAAAGATACTTGCACCTTAATGGCTTGAATCACTGCAACTACTGTATATTTTAGCTTCATTACCCACTCCCCCTCTGGTTTCGGAGCCCCATATTGCAAGGAGAGAAAGTTAGAACAGTTAGAACAACTAACCAGTGGAACAACCTGCCTCCAGAAGTGGTGAATGCTCCAACACTGGAAATTTTTAAGAAGAGACTGGCCAGCCACTTGTCTGAAATGGTATAGGGTTTCCTGCCTGAGCAGGGGGTTGGACTAGATGACCTCCAAGGTCCCTTCCAACTTATTATTATTATAAAGGGAAGCAGAGAGAAAAATAACTGCCAGTAAAGTTGGGAACAAATAGGGTGAACAGGCCCAGGCTCTTCTCAGGCCTCAAAGTGCTGCTGAGTGGCCATGTCTGCAGAGAGCTCTTTGGCCTGAGTTATGCTCAGGAACAAGCTAGACACAGCCATCTCTGTGCCACAAACATGATTTTATCCATAGAGAAAATCACTTTGCTTCAATCTTTTTTCTCCTCAGTAAACAATAATGATCTACCTAACAGTGCTATATTGAAGTTAATGCAGAAAAGACTTGCACCTATTTACTTTCTATAGTCACCCATTTCAATCAATGACTCTGGGCAACCTAAAATTTAAAAAAAATGCTACAATTAAAACAATAAAACCATTTTAAAACTATTTTAAAAATCCAAAATAAATACAGGCAGCAGCCAAGAGACTTGGCCAGGAAGTACAATAAAAATACTAAATGCAATAAAGCCAGGAAATGGAGTCCTTAATGCATTCTGTGCCCCAGGCTCAGGAACCCAGCTAGGTTTTTAAAGCCTTACAAAAGGCTAACAGGGTTGGGCCATTCTAATTTCTGAGGGGAGAATGTTCCACAAAGCAGAATAGACCATCATCTCATCTCCACCAACTGACACTCTTTGGCTTATGGGATCTGCAATGAGCCCAATCTGCTAGATCGAATTAGACAGGAAGAAAAAGACAATCCCTCAGGTAACCCTTATGAAGCAACAAGGAGGCAGATTTTGTTATCAATACGAATATTTCTAGACACTTTTGATAGCTTGCAGTCTAATCACAACATGTGGAATCCAGTAGGGAATCAAACTTTTAATTATATGCTGTAATCCTACTGAGGTTTAGGCAATCATAGCATTTACTAGTTTGGATGAGAAAGTTTAGCTCTTTGTATGCATTGCATAGGTTGAAAAAATGAATGAGTTTGGTCATTGGCCAATCAACATATATAATAAAGACCACAACTGGAATACCAGTGTGGGAGAGAAGTAGACAAAGAAAGCAAGTTTGGTTTCATGTAGGTGAAACTAGCACAGTGTGAATTCTAATCCTACCTGATTCATGAAAGCTGGCTAAGTGACATTGGGCCAGTTACTCTCTCTCAGCCCAGCTCACCTTACAGTGTTGTTGTTGTTGTTGTAAGGAAAATAGGAGGTAAGAGCATTAGGTATGTACTCCACTTGAAAGAGGGAGGGAGATCCCAGCCATAGAACTTTACATATTTCTGTTTATGCTCAAAAATGGTGTCTTTTTCAAAAGATATATTCTTCTAATATTTTTGTCTGACTCCAAATCAGCTAGGAAGAGTATTGTTCTTCTTTTCATGTCTTTAGGAAGCCAGTATTATTTTTATTTCTGACAAATTACCTGAGTCTATATTTAACATTTTATTTATCACCTCTTGTCACTGAGCTTCTAGGACAATCTTTTTCTTTCCAGTCCAAAACTGTGGAAACATCTTTCACTTGTTCTACAGCTGAAATTCCAGTGGAGGTCAAGAAATTGCCTTTGTATGTCTTCCCTGTGCATGTATTTATTTCTCCTCTTGCCTAGTTACTGTAGCTTAAAGGCTCTTCTGTGTTGAAAGCGTCATAGATGCCAGCATTCTTGATAGCCATTACATCATGTTGACAGTAATGACCTATTGTAAAGACAGCCTTTTCCAACATCTGTCCTACCTACTTACACTCTTGAATAACATTCAAAAGATTTTTTTTACTTCTTAATCGCTAAAAAGTTTGAACTCTCTATCATCAGACTTTTTTAATAGAGGCACATAAATATTCAATTAGGAAAATGACGTTGATGGTCCCTTCAATAATTCAGTTTGAATCTCTAAACAAAAATTCCAAATCCTTTAAAAAAATGTTTCCAAATTTATTTGGAAAAAAATGACCCAATCCAGTGTTTCAAAAGTGCTTTGCACATATACACAAATATACTTTAACTAGATTGAGTTAGAAGAGCAAATTGATTTGATTCAGATTTTCTAAACAAATTCAGAATCTGAGCTAAGCAGAAGTTCTCCAAATAGACCAGAAACTCCACCCATTAAACCACATTCCCTTAGTAACTTAGCTTTCAAAATCCTACTTTTCACATGCCCCTTCACCTTTGATCTCATAAAAATGTCCCTTTTATCTCTAATCTCTTTTGATGGGGTATCTTCCTGTAAATTAATGTTGTTTTACTCCTAGAGTTGGAAATCTTTCCATTCTTTGGCTGCAACATTTCTGAATTGCACTGATATCATAATCATGGATTATTTTTTCAGAAACATTTTTTGGCTGCAATCTCAATGTAGATAAGTAATTTCATCATTAGGTTACCACCCATATATTTTGATATGAAAGACTTTTGTTGAGTAAATCATGTTTGATGGAAAAGAAGATTCTGACATTTCTTTCTTGATAGCCGATGGCAGTGGTGGGGAACCTATGGCATGTGTGCCAGAGGAGGCACTCAGAGCCCTCTCTGTGGGCATGCACATCTCGCTCTTTGGCTAAGTTTTTGCAGGAAAAGGTCATTTCTCAAGCCCCTTCCTAGCCAAAACAAGCCTCCAGAGCGAGCACACTTACTCTGGAGGCTTGTTTTAACAGGATTGTTAAAACAGGATTGTTCTTAAGAAGAACGAGGCATGCTCACTCTGGAGGCTTGTTTTCACTCAGAAGGGGCTTGAGAAATGCCTTTTTCCTGTGAAAACTTAGCCAAAGAGCTTGCAGTGTCTGCCAGATCTCCATTGGGATAAAGTCTTTACAGCACTTCCAAATGCAACCAGTCCCTGTGTTTGGAAGCACTCCATAGGTGATGAAACATTTTTTATCCCAATGGAGATCTGGTAGAAGTCTCCATTTCTCAAGTGCCCCATTCCAGGCATATGGAGCTTGCAAGCTCTGTATGCCTGGAATGGGGCGCTTGAGAAATGGAGCCTTCTGCCAGATCTCCATTGGGATAAAAAATGGGGTGCTTGAGAAACAGCCTTCTGCCAGATCTCCATTGGGATAAAAGAACATTTCTGCACCTATGGTAGTCCCACAATCTTCTATTGTTACCCAGCATGTGGTGGCACAGAACAGAGCTGGAAAGGAGGTTAGTGAAGGGAGGGGAGTGAAGGGAAGTGAGGGGAGATGGGAAAGGGACTGCTCTGGCCTCCACTGCCTCACTCCACCAGATCAGGGCTCAGAGGCTTGTTTTCGCCAGGAAAAAGCCATTTCCCAAGCCCCTTCTTGGCAAAAATGGAGCCAAAGGGTACCTCACTCTTATTGAGAGCAATCCTGTGAAAACAAGGATGACAAAGGACAGCACAGTTCGTTCTGAAAGTGAAATCCTTAAAGTGTGGAATTCTCTGCCGAATAATTTTAAGTCAATGAGAGCACTTGGGATTGCTTTCCTTACTTTGTTTGGATCATCTTATGCTTGTGAGCAGCTGTTTTCAGCTTTAAATTATATCAAATCTGACACCAGAAACAGACTAACAGATGACCTGAGTGCTCTCAAACTTACAAAGTATGAGCCAAGGTTGGACAAAATATCAGCATGAATACAAAAAGCAAAAATCATATTAATTGTTCAACAGTATGCCAAATGCAAACTTTTACCTTTCAATAAAAAGTTGCTCTCAAACTTACAAAGTATGAGCCAAGGTTGGACAAATTATCAGCATACATACAAAAGCAAAAATCATATTAATTGTTCAACAGTATGCCAAATGCAAACTTTTACCTTTCAATAAAAAGTTGTTTGTATCATTGAAAGTTTTGTTATTGTGTTTTTCTTTTAAGACAAAAATATGTTAATGTATGAGTTGTTTTTTTCTAAACTAAAACCTCAGTATTCAGGTTAAATTGTCATGTTGGCACTTTGTGATAAATAAGTGGGATTTGGGTTGCAGTTTGGGCACTCAGTCTCTAAAAGGCCTGTGGTCTGTTGCTCCATACCCTAGAACTTCATATTACAGCCTCAAATCCCTTTCAAACCTGGTTACAAAAGTCAGTGGCACACATTTTGTTATGTTGCGTGCCTGGACCGATCAGGAACAGATGACTGGACAGTGGGTCCGTAACTCGGCTTTATTTGTGGTTTAAACAGACAGAAAACTCTCCACAGCTCAGCGCCCTTTAAATACTGTTGCCGGCAGGCAGGCAGCCAATCCACTGCCCAGAAAGGTCCCGCCAGAATGGCCTGACCAATGAGAGTGGGGTTTGATGCCACCTGTTGTTGCCGGGTGTTACACAGCTGATGCCGGCTGAGCTGTCACTATAACAAATAACATTATGTATATAACACATTTTGTCAGTCTTTCAAAGTGGACCAGACAAGAAACATCAAACATTAGTACTAACATTATCTTTATAGTAAAGTTCGGTTACAGAAACTTGCAGGTTTGAGAATACATCTCTCTTCCGCACACCTCACTTTCCTAGTCCAAGAAACTAGGATAGTTCTTTCCAAGAAGTTTGCCACTTTCCCCCTCTTCTTCCTTCTGTGGGTTAAGCCAATCCTTAGACTAAAGACTAAATCCTCCTCCTTCTCTTCCTCTTTCTCAAGGAAATTCTCACAGACCATTATACTTTTGCCAAACACAAAATTTATAGCATGTATCTAAAAATAGTTTTATTTTAAAAAATAATCCACTCTCCATCTAAGAATTTCCAAAAAAATTAGAGGAAAAGGGAGAAAATATCCCTGCTCATACATATGATACAGGTTTGGCCATATTGCATCACTGCCTTTCCAAAGCAATTTTCAAAAAACATGTACCCCAAAAAGTTTTTACAGTGTTCTAAGCTGTGCTTCTTTCACAGTCCACCTGTCAAGTCTCAAAAATCTGCAAATCAGTTGACCCATTCTGATTTTCAAAAAATTCAGTCAAGTCTGTTGACACTAAGATAAGACTTTAGTCATCTACAGCATGTCCACTCAGAGAACTGCTTAGAAGTCGTGATCCAGAATTGGCTGGATTAAATTGCAGGATGCAAGGAAGCTCTCTACATGGGGCTGCCCTTGAGATCCACTCGGAAGCTTCAACTGGTGCAAAGTGCAGCGGCACGGACACTTTTGGGAGCCTCCTGATACTCCCATATCACACCTCTCCTCCGTGCGCTGCACTGGCTTCCGGTTGCCTTCCGTGTGAAGTTCAAGGTGCTAACAATGACATACAAAGCCCTACATGGCATGGGTCCGGACTACCTACAGGAGCACCTTCTGCCAATGTCAACACCCCACCGCCCTGTGCGCTCCCACAGAGAGGGCCTCCTCAGGGTGCCACCGCTCAAGGAATGTCGGCTTGTGGCGCCCAGGGGGAGGGCATTCTCAGTGGGTGCGCCAGCCCTCTGGAACTGCTTACCAACTAAAATCCGGATGGCCCCCGACCTCCGCACCTTCCGGCGCGACTTAAAGACTTACTTATTCCAGCAGTCCGGCCTGGCCTGATAGCTCTGATAGCTCTAATTGGGGTCCCAGTTTGTTTTGTTTTGATTATTGTTTTTCAATACTGTTTCGTTTTGTTGCCTATCTTACTCTGTACACCACCCCGAGTCCCTCGGGAGAAGGGCGGTTTATAAAAACAAATAAATAAATAAATAAAATAAATAAAAATGAAATGCAATAACACAGGCACTTTCTTCTGCCTCACCATTGAGAGAAAATAGCTTTTTCCTGGGCTGATTTGTTGATATTTCCATGCAGAGTGGGTCACTGCAATGTCAGAACTTACTGGCAACTGCATCCTGTCTATGAAAGAGAATGTAGATATATTTGGTCTGGGGTAAAGGGGGAGGTCAGGTTAAAAGTTTGGCAAGCAAACCAATGAGCCCCATTTCCTCTCTGGGCCACTGAAATTGAGCCTTGGGAATTCTTGCCTGGCTCTTTTCCCCTCACAGCTCCCTGCTGCTGATTTCTGTCCATAATGCTCCTCTCTCCCATGGTACGTTGCTGTTTCCTAGGAGATGGCATGCTGCTGACCCCACACCTCATCTCTGATGCCCGTGTGACATCACCGGGTCAACACAATCATAAAACATGACAACTGAGGTTCTGAAGCAATGGCTTGACTCATTGCAGTATTAGCAAATCCTAAAGGACGTGTGAACTGGACAGTGCACTGTGGCTCGCTCTTTCATTAAAGCTGTTTTCAAGAGAGCTAGACATAGTGTCACTGAAGGCAGACGTTCTAACAAAATAGGAAAGGAAAGGAAAACAGACGCCAGAAGTGGGAACAGGAAAGGGTTTCATACAGATGAGAATTGAGCTGACTTCAAGAATCAAGCAAGTTTTGCTTCTTGACACAACCTGACTCTTCGGTTGCACCGTGACACCAAATAGGTCTCAAAATATATGTCATCCTATTAACTTCTGTGCTGCCTCCTCGGTTTCATGTAAAAACCTTTGAAGCAAATAACAGTACTAACAGCATCGTGCTTTCTTCATGGAATCCTCCATTAAAAAAGGAAGGATCCAAAGAAGAAAAGATGCTAGGCAGCAGCATAGAGTTTAATCCCCATTAGGGACATAAGAGAAATTCAGATGTAAATTGGAGTAACTTGGCATAACCTACCAAAATATATTCTAATTGCTCTACTGCAGCAGTAAATTATCTTGTCTCTGTCTATCATTTCTTTTCTTTTCTTTAAAAAAAAGCATACCCAAATGCTTTACAGAAAGAAGGCTCCAAAAATAAACTCAAAGTTTTATATAAAAAGGATATTTTTTACAAAAATTTAATATTAGAGAAATCTAGATGGAAAACATATTCAAAAATGTATCGATTAGGACAAAGGTGTCATTGATTGATTTTTTTGAAATTGAAATACTGTTTTTAAAAAAGTATTTAAAAGCACTTTTTTAAAATTTAAAATACTATCATACCATGAAGGACTCCCAGAAGTTAATAATAAAATAAAACCATAGAAATAATATTAATTGAAATATCTGTTTTAAATGAAACACACAAAAAAACTAACATAAGATTAAAACAAAAAATGTCAACAGCCAGTCACACAAAAGACATCCCATTAATGCTGAAATATGTTCCTTCTGTTTTGAATAGTTTCTGAAAAATTACTACACAGAGGGCTATAACAACAAACACAGATTTTGCTAGCTGTTTATTTCATGAACAGTTGTGGAATGGAGGGGACTTTCCACGCAGTTTAATAATACATACAAACCTGTGAAAGTTCAGACTTCAGTCAAACTGATCCACCTTTTCTTACTACTTCTACATATAGAATGCATCAAAGCAATCTTGGTAGACAACTTTGCATTCATTATTGCAACCTTCCTTCCTTCCTTCCTTCCTTCCTTCCTTCCTTCCTTCCTTCCTTCCTTCCTTCCTTCCTTCCTTCCTTCCTTCCTTCCTTCCTTCCTTCCTTCCCTGTTGTTTAGGTTACTTTTAATTGTGTCCACTATAAATTGTTTCCTCCCTCTTTTTCCATGCCCTATCAAAGACACCTCTGATTGACTGATGATATGTCATCAAGTTAGTGTTGAGTCCAGAAATGCTGCACTCCTTCCATGAAAAGTTCATTAAAATTATTTTGTCCTTTGAAAGAAATTACAAAAACAAATTCTCTTTCATCAAACTAAAAGATAGGCAAAAAAATGAAGGATGATTTTTTTGGTTTGGTTTCTTGTAAGGCATTAGCATCAATATGGTGTAGAAGAATTGCAGTAGCTTTTCTTCACTTCTTTGGTCTCTGCTCTGTCTTGTTGTTTTTACTTTTTTCAATACTAGATTCCATTCTTCCCACAGTTCACCAGGAAATGTCTCACAAAGATCAAAATGTGTAACTATCAATCCCAGAACAACTGCTCTTGAAAGATAGGATTTGTTCTCTCATCTGAAAGTTTCATGCTTTTGGGCCAAGAAGGCAACCGCAATTGAATCTATGAGTTCTCCATATAGTTGATGGTCCTTTGCTATTTCCACTGATGGCGAGGAAAATAAAGATGGAAGAAAACTGAATTTTCTCCTCTTTTCAAAAGCCATTCTGGAGATTCTTTTTTTTTATTTAAAAAGTTTTACAATACATTTTGACTTTAATCCCCCCCTCCCCCACCCCTATCCCTCTCCCCCACTCCCTCCTCCCCCCCCCCCGACTTCCCAGAGCTAAATACAGGGCATAAAATCAAAAAACAAACATAAACACCCCTATGTTATCAACAATAAACTATAAATTCTATCTCTCTCTAGCTCATATAAAATGAGTACAAACAATATTAATATTACAAATAAAGTAGAAAAGAAAAAGAGGAAAACAGAAAAAGATCTTTACTCAAAATAAATTTTCTTAATCCCAGTCCTTATTCATATTAATTTCCAAAAAAAAAGGAAAAGAAAAAAAAACTTTCACCTGCTATTTGCATTCTCCCACCTTTCTCTAATTTCCAAACAAATTCTCAGTTACGCACCAAAAGCGCTTATCTCTGTTAATCTTAATAATCTCCGACCAAACTAAACTATAATCAAAAATAGTTCTTGCATGTATCACGCCAAATGTCTCACAGTTCCAAATCATCCTTAAGTTCAAATAAAAGTTCAAATAAAAAGAGTATATATAAAAAAAATTAGGCAATCTCTAAGACAACTTGTTGTTAATTAGGAGCTTACATACCCACTCTTAGTTCAACACATAGTTTAAGTCCATAACCCTAATATACTTTTCTAGCAAGCAAATAACATCAATCTTAAATTGTGTAAAATATTAAAAAAGAGAAAAAAAACTTTCTTTCTCCTCTATAATAATTTTACTCCATTGACATTCTAATCTAAAAATTTAATCAGCAATCTTAACGCCCCAAAACTTTTGGAGCACCTCTGTCATGACCCCCAAAACTTCTTTAGACCGCTCTCCTCCTACATCTTCACTGTAAGCACACTTTGAAGATTCCATAACTTTCTGCTGGTCTTGCTCTTGCTCTCGTCTCGCTCTTCTTAGGGCGGCACGCGTCATCTTCTGGCCTCCTGCAGCAACCGATGAGACTGTGGCTTGATCCCCTCCAACACCATTGTCCTCTGTCTGTCTATCTGCAACATCTTGAAACTTTCCCACACCGTATCCTTTTGCAGCTTCCAAAAATGATAGGGGGGTTGCTTTTAACACATTACTATAAAAATCACGTGCCTGAGCCACAGTAACCAAACGATGTCTTTTACCTTCGTGCGTCACCACCAACCCAACTGGAATCTCCCATCTGAACTTAATATCACGTTTCTTAAGTTCCTGTACTAGAAATGCAAAATCTTTCCTTCTCCTTAGGATCTTCGGAGGGATCTCTTTTAAAACCAAAACTTCTTGCTCAGCCACTACCAAATTAGTATCATAAGCAGCTTGAATGACTTCATCTCTAATTACTCTCTTTGTAAAATAGACCACCACATCTCTGGGTAACTTCCTCTGTCTTGCAATCCATGAATTTACACGAAAAACTTTGTCCATATTTCCCTCAATTTCAGATGCTGACTGGCCCAGTACCCCTTCCAGAGCCTCAGAAATCAGCTGCTTTAAATCTTCTTTACCATTCTCCTTTAAACCCCTAATTCTAATAGCATACTGCATCTGATTATACTGAACAAGGCTCAATTCTTCATCCATTTTATCCCTTATATTTTCATTTTCTAATACCTTTGCTTCTAATATAGAGTTCTTTTGACTGAGATCCTCCACTTTTAT
The DNA here is from genome assembly GCF_964194415.1 of Vipera berus. NCBI lineage: Eukaryota > Metazoa > Chordata > Lepidosauria > Squamata > Viperidae > Vipera > Vipera berus. The sequence continues at coordinate 212,497,135 of NC_138203.1, read as the reverse complement.
ATCCAGCTGTAGCACACATTCAGCTACGGATTCAACCTTAGACAAGATGTCCACCCTCATTGCTCTCAGCTTCTCTTCCATCTTCTTCTCCAATTTCTCCATTTTCTCCTCCAATTTCTCCTCCAGCTTTTTCAACTTTTCATCCATCATATCAGACATCAGTTGTGCATGCTTTCCAAGAGCGTCTTGTAAATCCTTAAGCGTCAATACCGAGGGAGATGCAGGAGGAAGCAAAGCTTGCAGTGAGGTCTCTTGCACCAGGGAAGACCCCGCATTCCGAAGAGCTTTAGAAGTTTTAGCCGCCATCTTCCCCTACTTTCACTTATTACGCACTTTCACTTTAAAGCTATAAAATCCATTGAGCTAGAGAGTAAAAATAAAGAGTCCACTTTACCTTGACCTCCTGTACCGCTCTGCCTGCATCTTGATAATCAAAAGTATTTCCTTTTGGCAGGGGTGGTTGCTAACGCCTGGCTCTGCTCCAAGAATCCCAGAGCAGAGGCGCTGCGCAGCTCGGAGCAACCCAGGCTTCGGGGGGGCTCATCCTTCAGCCGCCCAAGCTCTCAGCTCAGGCGGCCCCGGAGAGCTCAACCCCTACCTGGGGCCTCACCCCCTCCTCTTCTCCCGAGGAGGGGGCTTCAAATCCATCTAAACAGCTGATCGGCGCTGTTTACGATGGAAAAACACAGCTGCGGAGCGGGCAGCCCGAAAACGGCTGTCTTTCGACGTCGCGTCGCCACCGGAAGTCCCCATTCTGGAGATTCTTGTCTGTTTTCATCTTGAGTAAGTAGAAGAGAATAAAAATGTCTGTGCCAGATTTCCAAGCAAATGGAAAAGAGAATTTAGAAGCTGAGCTATATAGTGTCCGTCTATTATCCCCATATTTGTATAAATTACTGATTTGGTGTATGATGAGTTTGTCTGGTTTTTGAAAGCAGCATTCTTATAGATGGTATGTCCATTCTACTGAAGTGAATTCTTGGATTTGGAATTGAATTGTTCCTCACTGCTGCTTTCTCAGGTTTGTTAGCAAGTTGTTTGTCTCCAAGATATATTATATTGTGGAACAGGATTTTTTTTCCTAGCTTCATGATTTATCCTTTTGGAAAAAATGGTGTTTTATTATCTCAGAACCTAACAATTCTGGGATCTTATATTTCAGCATGAAAGCTTTGTCTATACAATATTTATATTTTGTTTAGGTTGATACTGTTATTTCTCTCTCCTACCTTTTCACGCTTTGCCAGCAAGACTGCCAAAACAATAAAATGCAGGAAGTCAACCTCAGCCTGACAAGTTGTTTCCTGCTACTCTGATCTTTAACTACACTTTTCTGAGCTTGACATCTGTCCTAAGACTCAAGTCATACATGCTTCTCTTCCATTAATATGAGTCAACCTACAGATGTCCTTTTGCTGCTCTTAAGAGTCCTGTCAGAAACAATCATTGACTTATTGTCAACTGGCTCAGCCTACCATGTTAATGGTGTTTTCAGAGCTTCTCTTCATCCATCCCTCCATCCTCACATCTGAAGAATCATTATAAAGTTTAAAATAACTATGTTCTTGGATGTGAGAGGAAAGGGGGATGCTGTACCTGTTTGCTAGTTTGCATTCAGATGACTCCAAAGACAGAGATATCTGTCCTACAAAGAATTCCTCTTTCCAAAGGAGAAGTTTAGTGCATTGTAAACTCTCTGAAGTGCATCATTCTGCATGTAAAACAACGATATTCCTTGTTTATTTGAATAGTATACTTCATGCTTCTCTGAGTTCAGTCTGCTCCTATTATGCAAGAATAACAGAAGCATATTTCATTTTAGATCCACTCTTGCCATGAAGTGTATAGGAAATTTTGGGCCAGTCACTCTCTCAAAAACCAGCTTATTGCCCAAGGTTGCTATTATTTGAAGAAGAAAAAACACTGATGGAAAAAATGGTATCTACTCAATTGAGATCCTGGAAGAAGCTCTTAACAAATATTAAATAAATATAATTATAATTATAAAACACATCAAAGTATACCCAGAAGATGCAGAGATGGAATTGGAACATCTTCGATAACCATCCCATATTGTATGAATTCATGACTGTCTTACCAAGAGGATCATCTATCAGCAGGAATACTTAATTAACAAAGGAGAAATGGCAGGGATACTAGTGTAAAGCTGCCAAAAATGTTGGTGTTCTTGATTTTATGCAAAACGTACATTGAGCATAGTCAGATACATGTATGGCTTTTTTAAAAAAATGTTTGATCAGATTACAGCAATGGTACATACATTCCCATATAGGAGAAGATAATGAGAAAAGAAGTTCCTAAAGAAGAAAATAATAGAAGCTCAATTTTAAACAGTTCCAATGAGGAGGGGGGGGGGGAAAGGATAATAATAAAAGTAATGTGGCTACACAAAAAGCTTGTTGAAGATTTGAAAACAAAAAAGGTACATACATTACACATTCAAGAGATGGAAATAGGGCCCAATCTCAAAGGAATACCACAGACAGGCTGGAAGAAGGCAGATTCCAACTGAAAGATAGGAGGAAATTTTCCTGCCAGTAAAAGCAGTTTGATGCTGGAAATATCTACACAGGATTGTATTTAGTCTATATTGACACCTTTTTTATATAAAAAAGTGATTTACACAGTATAAGATACAGTCAGGGAAAACTACTCTGGAAATACACCTGTTGGAATGTAGTAATCAACAGTTGTGTTCTGATAAAGCGATAAACTGTAAGTATGGTTTACAACAACAGGTTGGTAATCCCGACCTGTTTGTAACCCCTAGCTTCTTGGCTTTAACAGTTTGTCTGTTTACTGCATTATTTGAAAGGCATTTCTTGCAGCAACTGACAAGATAATGTCTTCATAATTCATATGTATAACATAAGCCCTCCTGATGTATATTATTGACCATTTTGGCTTGATGACAGCTACCTGAAATTGTGATCCACCAATTTCAAGACACTGAAGTCACACTAACCAAACAAATCCATGGAGTGTTCTCTGAACACTTATGTCATATTAGTCAAACTTTGTATATTACATCCTCCTCCTTTAAGTCACATGAAGTCCTTCCATAACCCCATTTACACCCAATATCTCTCTATTATATATTATTAGGGAATAAGCCAAATGTTGATTTTTATTATTATAACACTAAAACCTCCCATTCCCAAAAAGCAACCTGAAATGCCATTTTCCTTCCAGATTCTATCTTTCTATCTATCTATCTATCTATCTATCTATCTATCTATCTATCTATCTATCTATCTATCTATCTATCTCATATAGTATCTATTTTGTAGATTTAGGAAAATTATCCCATGGTGATTTGGGGTGATTTTTCACAGCTTGGTAGGATTAAGGATAGATTAACATCCTTAATACTTGAATAAAAGTAATTTACATCCCAAAGGCCTATAACTCTCATTTTTACCCTCAAAATCACTGAAAAATCTAAAACTGTTGGGGGGGGAATCATTCCACCACTTCCCCACCAAAAATCAGTGGGAACAGTTCCTAATCCTTCCTAAATTGACTCCTGTACTTTAAATCAATGGGAGGACTGTAACAGCCTTCCAGCAATTTTAATGATACCAAATGACATTAAAAAGAAAATGGGGAGAGGTGATGACTACTTCTTCAGCAACTCTGATCCTCCAGTCAAAATATAGATCAGATCATCAAATCTGATACCATTTTCATCACCCAAATAGAAGGCATACTTTTGTTTTTGCAGGAAGCGAAAATAGCTTAATTGTAGAGAGGCATTTAAGCTCTAATTTAAGAACTAATTGTTAGGGCTGAGATAAGCATGATGACAACCATCATATCAACTTTCTGCTTTGGAAAAAACTCTCTCCCTCCACTAATGGGAACCCTCCTCCCAATGTAATTTACAGCTGTGAAGAGTATCCAAACTGGAGGAACAAAAGCAACTAATATTAAGATTTTCTTTCCATTTTCTTTTTTTCTTTCCCAGATCATATTGATTTGGTCCAAAGCCTCTACAGTATTTACCTTTAAGACACCTATATACACAAACACATGGCCATACAGCTAGCAGGTATGTCTTGATTGGTACAACTTGTGTGGCTTGGAGCAAGTGTCCTTATTAAGAAGGAATGAGTAGCATAAATGAAAGGTCAGACTGATCAAAAGCCTTGTTAGATAGACTTTATCTTTTTTTTGGGGGGAGGGGTTATTCCAAAACCATGGATGAGGGAGGCTAGGCAGTAGAGAAAGACAATGACCACAATGCAGTGAGTGTGAAGACTTTCACAGGAAGGCCACCATAACTTTTAAGAATCTCAAAGTAACTCTGTCTAGATGTGACAAGTTTTGCAAAAGAATTGAAGAACTTCCTGACAGTTAGAACAACTAACCAGTGGAACAACCTGCCTCCAGAAGTGGTGAATGCTCCAACACTGGAAGTTTTTAAGAAGAGACTGGACAGCCATTTGTCTGAAATGTTATAGGGTTTCCTGCCTTAGCAGGGGGTTGGACTAGATGACCTCCAAGGTCCCTTCCAAATTATTATTATTATTATTATTATTATTATTATTATTATTATTATTATTATTATTATTATTATTATTATTATTATTATTATTATTATTATTCTATTTCAAGGTTATTTATAAGCAGTACCACTAGTGTTGCTATCAACACAGATATTAAAACTCTTAAAAAGAGTGCAGAGAAGAGCAACAAAGATGATTAGGGTCTGGAAACTAAAACATATGGTGAATGGTTGCAGGAATTGGGTATGTCTAGTCTAACAAACAGAAGGACCAAGGTTGATATGATAGCACACTCTTCCAATATTTGAGCTGCTGTTCCAAAGAAGAGGGGGACAACCTATTCTCCAAAACAACTAAAGGTAAGACAAGAAGCAGTGAATAGAAAATAACCAAAGAGAGAAGCAACCTAGAACTAAGGAGAAATTTCCTGCCAGCAAGAACAATTAATCAGTGAAATGGCTTGCCATCAGAGAAAGTTTTAAGAAAAGATTGGACAGCCATTTATCTGGAATGGTATAGGGTCACCTGCTTGGGCAGGTTTGGACAGGGTTTGGACTAGAAAATCTCCAAGTTCCCTTCCAACTCTGTTATTCTATTATTCTGTTAACATGCTTTGATTTCAGTGAATAGTCAGCATCAAACATCTGCTTCATTACAGTCAATATATACACGTTAATTTTTTAATTTTTCTCTTCTTCTAAAGTTTGCTAAGATTAAAGAAATAATTCAGCTTTAGTTTTATCACCTGAACTGGTAAAAGATGCCATTCAATTGAATCTTGATTTGGTTTCTAGCATATAGTAGTAAGATGTAGAATAATCTGGTTTAGTGATCACCCTGAATTCAGCTGTAATGACTTCAGAACAAAATATCAACAAATAAAGCAGATATATTGGTATTTATGCATGTATTCAGAGTAAAGCCCACTTAAAATTGGCCTCCAGATTGTAACTTTTAACGTGGACGAATCGGAAAATAATCAAGTGGGGTGTAATCATAGTAACTGTAAAGAAATGTATTGCTTTACATTTTAGTTGAATTGCGTTTGTCCTGACCCTGCACAACATTCATTTGACCAAATGTGAACCTCAGTCAGAAAAAAGAAAATACCCTCTTAAATCTTTTTATTTCATTTACTAACCAAAGTTTTGAATTAGCTTACAAGGAAATAAAGACAATTCTTACAAAAGCAGACAAAAAGTGTACAAGATTTGCCAATTTGGTAGTAGTTAATTTGTTCAAACTGAAACAGGGCGACTGAAGTTCTAATCCACTCTCTGCCACTCTCTGTTATTATTCCACAGAGGGTTGCTTTGGGGGGAAAAAAAGAAATATGAAGTGTTACATAGGCTCCCTTCAGCTTTTGAAGCTATACAGATCTAACAATAAATAAGTGTGCAAGCAGCCATTCTGTTTCTGAATGACTGAGCCATGGCAAGCTGCAAACAAATGGTAGCTGTCACAATTAGATATCGGTCCCTCAGAGAACTGCGGTCAGTGCCTCTTGTGATTTTGGTTCCCAATGCAAAAGGAACTAAGTGAGCAGATATTTTATAGGCCTCTCCAAATCTTTAGGTTTCTAACATAAATTAAGCTAATATGAATTGTCCACTAACATGCTGGGCAGATGCCCTTGGGTGGTTTACAAGCCAAGTCAATTAATCGGTCCACTCTGGCCTAGTATGAACATAGATGACTGAAAAATCCTAAACTCCATGTCTCAATCAAATCCTTTTTCAGCTGTCGCTGGTCCCTATGGAAAAAAATCTCTAAAGATAACTAGACTCTACCAAGAAATAGTTGCTTGTCTTCTAAACCAGGGAAGAACTATTAGGTTTCCAGGGCCACATGCGGTCTGCAAAAATATCTCGGCTGTGTTCGCTACAGCCTTCCAAAATGTGCTATTAAATTTTAACTTCTGGTGTGACAAAAGGACAAGGGAGCAACCAAATCAATTTTAATCTGACTTGTGGAATATGTGATCAATATGCTAGAGATTGAAGGATTTTAGAGTTCAGTTTTTTGTCTTAACTCTACCCTTCTTTAAAAAAAAAAATACAGAATTCCCAGCATGCCGAACCCCAAGTGAAGCCGCTGTTCAGAAAATGTTGTATATCCTGGATTGAAAGGCAAATGAGCCCAAGAAAGAGAGGCTGTCTGAGACTCTGCCAAGCATCCTTGACTGGCTGTTGCATCCTTTGTCTCCTCTGAACTGAGCTGCTGTCAGACATGCACCAGCCCTGAAAGCTGCCTCCGAAAAACAGCTTTCGGGGATGCAACCCACATCACTTTGGTTCTTCTCATTGAACTGCTGCCATGTTAAGCGTGCCTGGATGCAATTGGAGGGGGAGCTTTTTGACCAGTTAAGAGGATCAGGCCACCCAACCTGAAGCCGTGATAGACAAGCTACCCAAAGCACTGTAATTCTGCAGCCAAAACAGACAGCAAGCTCAGCCGTAATTAAAACTAATTATTCAAATACACTCTGCGCATAGTACGTGTCTCCGAAGCACCCTGTGACGAGCGTGTAGGCAGCCCGGCTGTTTTTCTTCATAAAAACTTATGAGGAGCACTGAGCAGATTAACAGCTTTAATGACAAAAATTACTGCTTACAACACCGACTTCAAATCAAAGAACAATATCCGCAGACAGATATTTTCATGGTTTTCATAACAATTCATTATAGGTGGCACCGAGGGATTACATTTTTATTTCCCTGGTGTCATTTCTCTCAGACTCAGGTTCATTTCTCTTAATGAGGCAATGGAAGATAAAGGGCAGTGACGGCTCTGCCCGGGGCCGCTGCCGAGAGTGAAGCCTTTAGGGGTGAGGGGATAACTGATCCGCTGAAGGATGGCAGCAGAGAGGGAGGGAGGGGGATTAGGAGGATGAGAGGGGAGGCTCTCTGCCATAATGAACTGAAATTAAGACATAAATTCTCCCACCTTTGTTCTGACCAGATCTAACACAAGGATTTGACTTTTTTTTTTAAATGAGGAATAGATCAGACGCAAAATTATTAGCTAATTAATTGTAAAGAGAAGGGAGAGGCAGGCTGGGAGGGAAAAGAAGGGATTTCATTTCTAACTCAGGAGGGGGTGGGGAGACGGGGTGGGCCAAAGGGTTCAGTCCGAGCCTCGGCAGACAGGAAGAAACAAAAAAGAAAAAGAAGCCATGCTCTGCATAACGTCCGGTCCCAGGCTGAAGTTCAGGGCTGCCTCTTGGTCCATCAGCCTTTTTGGCTCCTAAAAGTGGCATTGGCAGGGTGCCTCTTTTCTGTTGCACTTTGGAAGACCATCCTGTTGGGCTCTCCTGTCTCTGGAATCCCTTAGTGCCAATACTAATAGAATTAGGGTATGGGGGGGAAAATACCCTATCGCAGTGGAAAGACACAGTCATATGCCCTTCAACCCTCACAGAGACATTCTGGGGAAGAGCTAGTCCCCAGCAAGCAGAATTTTTCTCTTAGTAATGGAAGCTATAGTGTTCTTTCACAGAGGCAAAAAAATCAAAATGTTAAGACAGAATTTTTGTTCAACAAACCTTAGTGGTATGATTCATGCATAATACTCATTTTTTAAAAAAATAAAAAAAATATTCTTAATATTGATTATTGGGATAGTATTGTATGCCATTGTGAGATGGGCAGCTATATAACTTTGATGAATGAATGAATGAATGAATGAATGAATGAATGAATGAATGAATGAATGAATGAATGAATGAATGAATGAAACATTAAGACTGCATAAACATGTTCCCCCTTCATACTAAACTCAAAGGAAACAAACCTCATGATGAGCATGATATGAAAATCTAGCCAATGTGCTCATTATCCCTATAAGCTTAAAATGGTAATATTTGTATGCAGGAAGTATGTGTGTATTCAAATAAGGGTCCCACCAATCCTACCTGGTAGACCAGTCTAAGAAACCAATACTATATAACATTACTTTTATTGTAACAGTTGTAGTATCAGGATCTAGCAAGTCTGAATGTACTTCCCACATGCACACACACATTTATCTTTGTGTCATCTGATCAGGGGCTTGTCTGACACAGTTTTCTCAAGTTATTTTCTTGGCCTGAGTTCAAGTCCTGCTCATCTGACTGAGGCCTTGGTATCAGTTCTTCCCCCTGTCTTTTAAGGCCACCCTCTCTGCCCTCTATGGGTAGGAAGCTGATGATAATGGAGGCAGTAGAGGAACAGGTGACTTTCTCACATATGAGGAAAAATGGTTTAGGGCAATACAGATAGTCCTCAACTTACAACCACAATTGAGCCCCAAATCTCTGTTGCTAAGTGAGACAGTTGTTAAGTGAATTGTGCCCCATTTTATGACTTTTCTTTGCCACCATTGTTAAGTGAATCTGGCTTTGTCAATAGGTTGTAGGACATTGCAACCATCATAAATATGGGTCAATTGCCCAGCGTGTCAACTTGATCACATGGCCGTGGGGATGCTGCAATGGTCTTAAGTGCGAAAAACAGTCATAAGTCCCTTTTTTTCCCCAGTGCTGTTGTAACTTCGAAGCATCACCAAATGAACTGTTGCAAGTCGAGGACGACTTGTAGATGGATTAGGATGGTAAAAAGATTAAAGAATTAATTGCTGTTCCTACTTCAGTGCCATATTTTTAAATTGAATTGTGCAGTCTCCTATCTCCATGACTTATCTGCCTGTTCATGGGCAGGCAGCAATCCTGCCAGGACCACCAGTGAAGCGGCTGTGTGTGCAGACAGACAGCTGGGGGTGGGGGTTGGGGCAAAGCCTTCAGAGCATCTGTGAGACCTTTCCAGGGCATGCTGCTGTTTTAATGCTTGCAGGAGGGTTGCTCTTCCTGTTCCAATGAGCTTTGCAAAGCATCCTTTTGGAATTCTTTGTGCAAGCATTCTAGGTAGGCTTGAATCCCTGGATGAATCCCTTACAAGCATTAGAAGAGGCAGCCTTCCGCAGACTGCCTGTCCCCAGGGTCTTGATTGGGCCCTGAACTGGATATTCTGCTAGCTTAATTTTTATACGTCCAAATGTGGGATCAAACAAATCACTGTATATACATGACTTCAGAAAATCATGTAGACATTTTTTTTTAAAAAATGATTGTTTTCTGTTAAAAAAAACCACAGGAGTCGTTCCAATTTTGGATGTCTTTGTTTTCCTCCCTGTTATTTCATAGGGAGGGAATGTCAGTGGGTTCTGCCTGGCTGACTCTCACCATCCATTTCTGCAGAAATGGATGGCGAGAGCAAAAAAAAAAAAGTCCTTAGAATGACAAAGAGACCACACTTTTTAAAAACTGCCTATTCAATATTGCTGACTTTATCGTGTCAAGAGATATGGATTTCTTCAAACTGATGGGCATTAAATTCACTCTTTAAATTGCTTCAATTTGTTACTGGGCATTTATTTTCTGGAGTTTCAGTTTTAATTTGATTGAGATGTTGATGAAAGCTAGAAATAAAGATTTCCCCACTTGAAAATGTGTCCTTGGAAGTCAGAAGAAATTCCCAGTATAATCTATATCTTATCCGATAGTGGGTGGCTAAATGTTTCCAGTGTTCCTGCCAGAAATCTGCATTTGTCTTTCCTGGACAAAAGTTATTGCCACTTGATAATCTCACTGTGAAATACAGCTCGTGCAGCCTATGCTGAACCCAATTTCCTCTGGCAGCTGCATATAGCTAAGGTGGTGGTCTGAATGTTTGGCCTCCAGGCACAATACAATTTTCAACTATTTCAAAGCTATTGGTTCAAAGGCTATTTGCATAAATTTAACAATAGTGCCTGAATCCAAACTCTGGATTCACACGTGGAAAAGCCTGACCTCTAGTGTTTAATGAATGGATTGGTACATTCAACAAGGAAGAGGAATAAAGTTTTAATGAAATACCAGTGGCAACATTAGTGGTTGACTGGACAATTTCAAAATATTTCTACTAAGCATGTTTTTCCCCATAATTGTGTTACTAATAATTTTGTTGCTAATATTATAGTAACATATCTTCAGTGGTCTTACTGCAATCACATTTGAGTTCCCTGTAAATACCCACAATAAGCAGACAAATGATTTGGAAGTCAGGATAGATACAGGAGTCAGCCAGGTAAATAGTACTTGTATCTAAAGAAATTGAGTACAGAGTTTGTATAGTTAATTGTAGCAAATAGACACAGTCTTGTTTTGTATGGAGTTGTGTAGGTTATTTAAATGAGAAATGCAGTATCAAATTAGTGAAAGTCATTATTTCATTTACATTTATTTTGAAGATTTTTTTTATTTTGACTACTCTACCTACCAAAGTGTCAATTCATCAATTCCCCACATCCTTCTGTAGTCCTTGATTATCATTTGTCCCACTGCTCAAGATCTGGTGAAAATCACTTTTTCCATTTCTGCCAAAGTACAATTTTAGCTATGGATCAAAAACCTTTGGTGAATTGAATCCATCAAAGGCTTACATTAGATCGAATTCTGAGTGTCCTCCCTCTGAAATAGATAATATTAAGGGTCCCAGGTCTGCTACATATAAGATTGTACAACCAATATATCTGGAATTTAAAAATCTCACAGAAGTAATTGAATTAATTTCCCAGAAAATATGTTTAAGACTGAATTGCTTAATGGTCCAGTCACATATTATCTTTATATATCTCTACGCACATGTGTTTAAGCAAATCCAGATGCTATAGGGTAGATATGCATGCAAACATATTTTTATACAAGAGGCTGATAAAAGAAAAGTATATTGTGCCAATGACAGTAATGTGAGGAATTTGAATAACTTCCTAAATTTTCTCATGCTAGACTAACAGATGTGATTATTCAGATAATTACAAGACAGTATGTTCATTTGATTGTGTGGGAATCTATATGAAAGTTAGTTCCCTACACAGAGTTGGAGATATCTCAAGTCACTATTCCTACAAGTTCTCCCAACCACATAATCACTGACACAGTATATTCATAATTCTTTCAGATAAATTTATTTTATTGCGGTTGTACTAAACACTGTGGTTCAGTCTGTTATTTCAGAAAAAATAATCACATTGAAATTCGTCTGTTCTGGAAGAGAAGAAAATACAGATGGATGACTTTCCAGGCCTTAAAGTAGTGAAGCTTCCCATAAAATACAGCTAAATATACAAAGAAATTATTCTTGCCCCAAGAGAAAAATAGAATCCTGTGTAAATGAAAAATTTAATAGATTTGGAAAGATTTGTTGCAAGTATAATTTAATTAACATTAGATATGTGTAGGCTGAGATCCTAGGCACCGTTAAATATATTCTGCAAATTTTAAAGAGGCTTAATTTTAAGGATATTAGTTTTAAAGGAGAAAATTAAAAATTTAGACAACTCAGTGAGAACTTCTCTGGTCATGCAACTTGCTTGGAGCAAAAGGCACAATTTCCCCATCTCAGTTCCATCTTTACAAATTGATTGGATTGGCAGTTCAATCTACTAAACGTTGATGAGCAAAAGAGTATTTCCATTTCAGCTAACGGTTACAGGATGATATAGTCAGTGACAGATAAATTGTGAGGAACATACTGGTCTGGCCTCAGAAACATGTCTAGTCCAGTCATTCTATTAGGCAAAATGAGATGGCTTTTAGTAGTAGGACTTACTCAGGTATCTCCATATCATCATGTAAGTCCTAGAAGGGAAGTCTTGGGAAAAGTTCATGAAATTCTCATTGTTCTCCATTGGATTTTTCATGCCACAATCCTGTTTGTTCTGTAACACAGAAAAGAGACATTACCTTCCATCTCACAGCCATATATTCCCCTCCTAAAGACTCTGCTAGACTTATTTCCAAGGAAACCTCCTTTGCATTCAAGCCAGGAAGAAATAAGAATAGGAAAGCTTCTGAAATAAGATTTTTGAAAAATCAAGGGGCAAGGGGAGGTTTCCCATGGAAGTCACAAGAAAGGCACTCAGTTTTTCTATCAGCAGCTTTCTTCTCCCTTCTATATAGATTCAAAAGGATCTTAAGTTCCAGTCTTTCAGGAGAAATACACCAAAGTCATTCTGGACCTTTAGCAATTCCTTGCACAGTTGACATAGCTAGCTTGTGTGAACTCTCTTTCTTCTCCAATCATCACTGAGGTAACAACTTAGATCACATTTAACTGAGGTGAGCAATTTAAAAATCATTAGAAATAGCTTTAGGCTGATGTCCTTAGCACATTTCTGTGAAAGTAAATTCTGATGGAATCAATGGGATTCTGCTGTTAAATATAATATGTCACAGACAGTCCAATTCAAAAGAGATTATTTTCTTCTTTGTTTACTTTAAGGCTACCAGATCTGGTCTGGATAAATCTAGAAGGCCATGAAACATGGTGGCTAGACCAGTGGTGGGATTCAAATATGTGAACAACTGGTTCTCTGTGTGGATGCCGCTTCTGGAAGTCCATACTGGGCCTGGGCAACAAAAAATTAGCTACCGGTTCTGCCAAACTTGTGTGAATGGGCTGAATCCCACCACTGGGCTAGACGCTGTCAAAGGCAACACTAGCCAGAGCATAAAACAACTGAAAGAAGCAAGAAGAGAGAAGAAAACATGGAGAAAGCTAGTCCACAAAATCACCAGGAATTGGACATGATTGAACAGATAGTATCATCATCATCCTTCAAACTTTAGACAGAACAAATAGACTGGGGATGTGAGACACGAACACTGATTGAAAATATAACATTATGCTATGCTTAAATCTCCCTTGCAAACTTTTCCCCTTTGAAATAAGTTTATGTTACTCTTCCTTATTTTCAAAATGAGAATTTCCTTTGAATTTCTTGTTGGAAGCAACGAAGAACTTTACTGCTGATGGTGATATTTCCTATTAAATATCTTTTCTTGTGGGATATTTATACTTCCGAATTTGTGGGGGAAATGGGAGGTGTTTGTGATGTCTTTCTTTGAAATGTTATTCAAGTGTGAGAGGCCAAGCAGTCTACTACATTCCACTGGAGAGATAATTGTGCAGTAAAGGACAGAATATTCATTCACAGGTTTCAAATCACTGATACCACATATACCGTTGAGAAATTTTTCCAATTTCAAAAGCAAATCCTCTTTCATTAAATGGTGGGAGAAAATGCAGGGGATTTTTTTTTCTGTATGGACTAATAAATACGGCAAGATAGAAAATCCCTTCCACGGAAACAGTACAACTATTCATCAAATCAGATTACGTTTGCCTTTAGTTCTGTTGTATAAAAAAAAACATACACAACTGCATTATATTATTTATTGCACTTTAATTTCTAAGGACTTTGATTGTATTACTTAGAAGAAACCAAGATCTTTGGAGGAGGGCATATAAGTTTTGGATCTCCTCACTTATTTCCCTGCTAGCTTTTACTTGTCTTCTCAAACCAGGAAGCCACCAAATACCTGTTTCTCCCAAAGGGACTGATATAGAAAAATATGCAGCTTACAACAGAAAGGTTTGATGATCCAGTGAAACCTAAGCAAATCCTAATATTCCTAGCAAAAAAGAAAACTACACCAGTCATTTTTCTTTTAGCTTTGATCCATTCATTAATACTCATTTGGATTTCCATCCAATATTGAACAACTTCCTTCTGGTTGTGAAACAAACTAAAAGTCACCAAATACTTCCAATCATGAGTTCTAGTCCTGTCTTAAACACGAAAGCCAGCTTTGGGCCAGTCATTCTCACTCAGCCCAACCCATCTCACAGGACAGTTGTTGTGGGGAAAATAGGAGGTGGAAGGAATATTAGATATGTCTGCTGACTTGAGGTTTTTTTATTATAAAAATGATAAAGACTGGATAAAAATTAAACTAACTAAATAAATATGCCCTAAACTATGTCCCCAAATTTCTCCAGACAATACCTGTTTCTACAACCCCATTTAACAGTTTTATAGGGAAAGAGGGAAAAGATGAATCTCTGAAGTTGGTTCCCTTCCTTTAGCTGAAGCAACACACAACACATTTCAAATTAATAACCTGCTTCCAAAATACAATATGTTTACTCAAGACATTTTTCAAGTATTGTGTAAACATTATTAAATGATTCATGGTTAAAGGTAAAGGTAAAGGTTCCCCCGCACATGCGTGCTAGTCGTTTCCAACCCTAGGGGCCGGTGCTCATCTCCATGTCAAAGCTGAAGAGCCAGCACTTGTCCGAGGACTTCTCCGTGGTCATGTGGCCAGCATGACTAGACACCAAAGGTGCATGGAACGCTGTTACCTTCCCACTGTAGTGGTCCCTATTTTTTTACTTGCATTTTTACGTGTTTTTGAACTGCTAAGTTGGCAGAAGCTGGGATGAGTAACAGGCACTCACTCTGTTACACGGCACTCAGGATTCAACCCGCCAAACTGCCGACCATCTGATCAAGAAGCTCAGCATCCTAACCCACTGAGCCACTGCGTTCCTTGATTCATGGTTACATGCCCCTAAAATATGAGGAGTTCTCTTTATATGTGTAGAGCTCTTACTGTGACAACTGTTGGTACAACAAGAAAGCCCATGTCACTTGAATAGGTGGAACATACAGCAAGAAAGTCAGTTCATGGTAGACTCGGTGGGAGATTAATAAAACATGAATGTGCTTCTATGAAAAGCCATAAGTAATCTACATACAGTTTTGCCACTGACACAGTTCATGACTAATTTTTCATTTACATTTGGAAGCCTCTTTGAAGTGGGTTCTTAACTTAAGAACTATTAACTACTTCTATGACTTCCCCACCTTTGGTTACCAATTTGCAAAATAAGTGTAAGCATTCACTATCCCACTTGCATTTAAGCAGGAACCCTAAAGTTTGTTGGATTCAAACCACCAGATCCTGTGCAATTCTCCGATGAAAGAATCTATATGAGAAGAGAATAGCATTGTGTTTTATTTCTGTAATCAAGATTATTAACTGTAGAAATGCTGCTAATAAGTCCTTATAGCAGGGGGAATGGCTGGTTTCTCCCCTTTCATCCATGAGATTCAGACTAACAATTTTCTCTTGTTCTCCAGCACTCCTCTTGCCTGCAACACAAATCCAACACAGATTCTGTTACCAGATTATTTACAGATGCAAAGCATTAGCAAAAACTGCCATTCAGCATCCTGTTTTCCCAACCACTCTTCCAAACTCCTCCACGTTTCTCAGAGGCTTTATCAGAAAGGACGTTCCTCTGGAACACTACAGCCAGGGAAACTGACAACTCTTCAAACACCAGCTGAAACTCATTTATTTTCCATTGCTTCCTACATATGCAGAGTTCAGACTGTCTCATCAGGCTGGGCTGATTAGCAGCTTCACATGCCAAAGAATATATACTGATTACTATGGAATATATATGCCATTAAAAACATACATCCTGGTTTTAAAATACCATTAAAAGGTGTGGATTCATGCAAGTTGTGAAATGCACATGTGCAATCTCCACCTAAATGTCCAAGTTCTAAATCGTTTAGGATCTAAATTCTAAATCTTTTAGAAATTCTATTACTTTTATTGAGGAGGTGCCTTTTTGCAGTTTATAAATATTGGGAGCTTTGTCATCATTTCTGTGTACAGTGTAAATTTGGGGGGGGGGGAATATATCAATTAATTCATGTAAGAAAAAGTATACATGTGTTAATAATATAACTTTAAGATTAATAGTCAAGTTAACAGAAAAAGACATTGAAAAAGAAAATGGAAATGAAAGCAAGAATAATAGCTATAAAATATGACCTTTTGAATGAGGAACATTTGTCCAAGGAATCAGGTACATAGAATCACATTGGAAGGAATTTCAAAGTCCCCTTTAATGTGCTCTTCAACAAATCAGGATGTCCACATGCTGTACATACATTAAGACTGAAGCACCTAAAATGATAATACTTTTATATTTCTTTCTTTGAAGTTAGAGACAAAGCTTCTGAAAGAAATCTTGTTCTGGAAGAACAATCTAGAGCTGAGATCTATATATTCACCTAATGTATTGTTGTCTCTGGCTGTTTGTAGCCTTCTTTCATACCTTAAGATTTTCTATTGGAACTGAGACTTAGTTTATACCCTAATCTTACTTTTATACTCTTCAATAACTGGTTGACTGCTGTTCAACTTGATTCTTCTTCATTGTCTGGCTGCTTGTTGTTGGCTAAAAGGGAGACTCACACTAAGCATATCCTTTCTGCCTGCCAAATATGGAGATTCTTCCACAGGAAGAATCAAACCCTGCTGAATTTGGGACTAAGATAGCTGAAAAAGTCATATCTTTCCTAAGAAGCCTACTTAGGTATTATCTCTTTCCTTAGAAAGAGTAAGGCATATGATAAAGTAGATCACAAACTACTACTTGATAAGATAGAAAAACGTGGGTTAGACAGCATCACCACCAGATGGATTTATAGCTGGCTGACCGGCAGTACTCAGCATGTGGTCCTCAATGGAACTGCCTCTACATGGAGGGAAGTGTGTGGTGGGGTGCTCCAGGGTTCTGTTCTGGGCCCAGTGCTCTTCAACATCTTCATCAATGATTTGGATGAGGGGATAGATGGGGAACTCATCAAATTTGTAGACGACACCAAGCTGGCAGGAAAAGCCAACACTCCAGAAGACAGGCTTAAAATACAGGAGGATCTGGACAGACTTGAACACTGGGTGCTATCTAACAAAATGAAATTCAATGGTGGAAAAAGTAAGGTTCTGCATTTAGGCAAGAAAAAACCAAATGTACAGGTATAGTACAGGGGGTGCCTTGCTCAATAGTAGTCACTGTGAGAGGGATCTCAGAGTCCTAGTGGACAATCACTTAAATATGAGACAGCAGTGTGCTGCAGCTGCCAAAATAGCCATCACAGTGCTAGGCTGCATCAAGATCACGTGAAGTATTAATACCACTTTACAATGCCTTGGTAAGGCCACACTTGGAATACTGCATCCAGTTTTGGTCACCACGATGTAAAAAAGATGTTGAGACTCTAGAAAGAGTACAGAGAAGAGCAACAAAGAAGATTAGAGCTCTGGAGGCTAAAACATATAAGGAATGGCAGCTGGTATTGGGTATGTCTAGTTTAATGAAGAGAAGGACTAGGGGTGACATGATAGCAGTGTTCCAATATCTCAGGGGTTGCCACAAAGAAGAGGGAGTCAAGCTATTCTCCAAAGCACCCAAAGGCAGGACAAGAAGCAACGGATGGAAACTAATCAAGGAGAGAAGCAACCTAGAACTAAGGAGAAACTTCCTGACAGTTAGAACAATTAACCAGCATTCACCTTCCTCCAAAAGCGGTGAATGCTCCAACACTGGAAGTTTTTAAGAAGAGACTGGACAGCCATTTGTCTGAAATGGTATAGGGTTTCCTGCCTGAGCCAGGCGTTGGACTAGATGACCTCCAAAGTCCCTTCCAACTTTACTATTATGATTATGATTATTAAGCCTGTCTGGGTATTAAAGACAGTCATGAGACACCTTTCTTCCAGTCCCATTGACATCATAGATCCAGCCACCGGGAATATGAGTGACTGTTTTTTTAGCAATTGTTTTCAAGCTTTGAAATCTCAAATCATGGATGATTGGGCCAGTTCTTCCACTGGCCTTCTGTCAATATTCCATACTCAGTGCTTAAATTGGCCTTTGACACAAAAACTGACATAGTAAAAGGCGCTTATTTTGTGTGATTTGGCTATGTTTCATATTTGTTTAAATGTATAGATTTTAATTCTTTTGTCACAGAGTTTGACCTTGGCTGATCTCAAAAAACTAAGCCGATTTGAGCTTGAACCATACTTAAATCAGAGGCTGCCAAGAAATCCCAAGAGGGTAGACTAGACTGGGAATTTAAAAGGCCAATCAAGAAAGTAAGGGCAAATGTAATGGTGTGTGAGAATGACCTTGGGAGACTGGAGTGAAGAGATGCTGTCTAGGGAATGGTCAGATAAGTGGAAGCATAGCCCACAGCTGTACAGTGGGTGAAGCAACAGGCTTATAGGGGAACCTTCCTTAAGTTATCAGACTAAAAAGATGACTGAAGGAGAATTGTATTTTCAGATTTGCAAGATTGCTGTCAACTTTACTAGGTAAACCAGACAAGAAACATGTCCAGATAACTAATTCAACTTTATTGTAAAGTTACATTAACAAATCTTGCAAGTTTCAAAATACAGTTCTCCTTCCATCACTTTTACAGCTGATTTCTACATTTGCTGTGTACTTAGTCTGAACTCAGGAGTGAAGCAAGGTTGGTTCTGTTTAGTAGATGGATGAGTTAGCATAGGAGAATCCAGAATAATACATTAGGCAGAAAAAAAATTAAAAAATATCTAAAGAAAACAATAGCAAACTACATGGGTTGCCCTAATCTCAATGAATGTCCCCGTGTAATTATTCAGAATTCAAGATTGATTTGCTCATTTCTTTATTCTAGCTAAAAAAAAGAACACAATTGTCTATAGAGAATTGTGCTCAAGAAAACTTCTGAGATATATCTGCAACCTTATGAAACTGAGTGTTACAGCTCCAGGAAGAAGAAACCGTGAGTGCTCAAGCATGTATAGAAGCCTTTTATGTTATCAGCTTTGTGTATTAATATGCTAATTGTAAAAGGAGAAATGTGGAACTAATTCCATGTATCATTAATGTAGTACTATCCAAATAACAACCAGGCTTGGCAATATCAAAACCAGACATACTTGCATTTTTTTTCTCCATATATTATACTACATCAATACAGAACATGTTCTGTTTAAATAGGTTAACAAGCTGCTTTACTGTAACAACAAAAATCCACATCCATTTCTAATTTTTACACAGAGACTGTTTAATGTTACAGTATTGATCTTTATGATCCCCACTAGAAAAAGAAACCCAAATGAATGCTTTCTTCTGCAAGAAGTAAAGCAAAGCCACACTTCTTATCTAGGGAATGAAAAAGGATTGACAATCTTTTCTTCAGAACTTTCCCTTTCCTTTTTTTTTAATGAATGTTTTGGGGGTGGCAAACATGGTGATTTCAGCTGTGATGGTACAGTTTTATATGTGTTTGATATGTCAGCTGATGGAAACCATAGACAATGTAATTGTGAAAGGCATAGCGTGGCTTGATTTATTGTGTTATGCATTTAGCCTATGATCACACACTTGAACACAGGTCATTCTAGCTGACTAGTGAGATAAGAAATATTATGAAAAACGGTAGTGTCCTCAAGTTGCCTGCTATGAGCCATGACAAAATTGCTTCTAAGTGCCTAGAAGCCGGCGTAGTGAATGATGCACAAAAGAAGGCTTGTCCTGCAGTACAAATACCCTTGAATAAGCAGGAGACTACAAAGTAGATAGAGATGGGTGTGCAGAGATAAAGTAACATTTTAATCCATTTTTCTGTGTTTATTTGTGGGTCAGCATCCTCCCAGTTATGGTATAATATTAATCTCCCCAAATTATATTAGACATACTTGGATTATCTTTTTTCATAGACATGTGCATTTTCTAGTCCAAATTCAATTGAAGTTTCACTCCAAACTGACAATGTGATTAACTGTTCAAATGAGATTGAGCCCTGGCTGTACAACCTTTCCCATCAAGCAGGGAAGCAGGGACAAGAAATTATAGGATTTTCTTCTACGTGTTTTTCTTGCATGGTTGCATGGTTTATTTCTTTTCATGCTGCACAAATCTTATTGTTCTGGCAAAGTTACCAACATGTAATGCAATGAGAGGTTCTGGTTAATCTGCCAACTTGTCGTGTAGCTTGATGCTGATCAGGACTGAGGCAAAGTGACTGGTCCAAGATCACCCAGCCGAATGTGTGCCTAAGAGAGGACTGCTTCAGTGCCTTAACCACCACACCATGCCATTTCTCATAAGGAAAATTCAACAGCTCTTTAAATATTATTGTTACAGAGAAGACAATCCAATGAGTCTTCTACCTTGCATAATATATCCAGTTGCTACCTAACAACTGTATTCCTGAAATAACATCAAGTACAGCACCTGTTCAATCTCTGTGAAAAGAGTATGTCATAATTGGGGTACCATCATTGTGGAAGCACCTCAAGAACATCTCCAGAGAAGGAAGACTCAACAGGAGATCTTAAAGTCCAAGTGAAAGAAAGTATTCCAGAGAAAATACATTGGTATTCATGGAAATACGTTCTATTAGTAGTATTAAACATTTCTATAAACTACATTGGGCCTCCATATTCAAGAGGCACTACACCTTTAAATGCCAATTGCTGTAAATAAAGGAAGACTAGCCATTGTCTTCATGGCCTGCTTTCAAATTTATGATGATATCTAATTCTTTTGATATTATGGTCAAATCCACCATTTCTTTTCATCTAAACTAGTGGTCATTCCTATATCTTCACGTGGTTAAACATTCTGGCTTGCAACTCTGACTGGTTGATAATTGACCCCTAAATAGAAGAATTTTTACAAAATATTGCTTTCACTGATGCCTTGACAATTGGAAATGCATTGGATTACAAAAAACATATATAAAGATAAAAACTATATAAGATTTGGTTGTTTGGATTTTGAGATTGGCTGGTTTGATAAGGATAATTACAGAGACTATGGTACTGATGAAAGACTATTTGGAGGGAGGAGATGAAATGGATATTGCATATTTATCTAAAAGGGACAGGAAACCACACCTAATATTCCCTTCTGAGAGATCTAGCCTGGAACATAATTTCAAACTATAATGAGATCAAAAACAACTTTGATGACATAAATGAGCACATCTTCAAGCTAAACTTATAATTAAAAAACTCTCAGAAAATGACAATAAAGAATGAACAAACAAATCAGATAACAGAACATAAACTAGAAGAAAGTGACTTAAACAGGGAAGCTACAAATGAAGAGAACTACAATTTAACACAAACAGAAAAAAAATCTACAAGATTTTACCACAACAATGAAAATGGAAAAGATATTTTATCCATCAGGACTTTAAAACAAATTCAAGGATAAGAAAGAAGATTTAACACAATGGATTATAGAGCTGCCAGGAAAATCATTAGAGTCTGGGAGACAAAAAGCATACATCCTACTCAACTTGTCCTTCTCATTCCCAACAACACTTACAAAAATACAGGAACTTCCTGGCAAGTGGAATATACTAACTTGGAAAGCTATTTGGCAAAAGGAGAAGGCTAGAGTTAGACTTAAGAGATCTGATTCGACTTATCAGATGGAGTACTGCATGATTAAACATTTGTTTGAATATGGTTAAAAGAATAGATAATTTTGGATATAAAGGGACCTTATAATAAGAGGGATAAGAGATATAAGTAGTATAGTATTTTTTACAATAGATGAAATGTTAAAATACTAGGATGATGTATGTGAATGGAAAGTTTGGACATTTAAAGGTAATTAATTTTAAGAGAATTATGACTAAGAAAAATGATTTGAATATCAAGGGAAAATTAAGTTTAAATAAGAATTTTGAAAACAGGACATATAGTGACTTAACAAGATGACTTTTATAAATATAGTTGAAATATAAGCCATTCAGAAAAGATGTTATATGTGGATGCTATAAGGTATATAGTATAATATTTTTATAATTTATGAAATATGAAAATATTGGGATGGTGTATGTAAATGAAAAGTTTGGATATTTAGGTAATCAATTTTGAGAAAACTATGACTGATAAGAATGGTTTGAATACTGAGGGGAAATTAAGTTTAAATAAGAATTTTGAAAACAGAACACATAGTGACCTAACAAGATGACTTTTACAAATACAATTGAAACACAAGTAAATTAGAAAAGATGTTATATATGGATATCATTGTTATTTGTACAAACACAAAAAAATGATTATATCCAACCTTGTATGCATTGAAAATATTAAGAATTATATTTATCAAATGTTGACAAAGGAGAATACTATTGGAAGAAGGGAAGATCAAGGAAACATACTATTAATATATTGATCATGGAATTATAGAAATTAATTATTATTGGGGGGTTTTCAAATATATGAACCCAGACAACACACTGTTTACTAAGCACTAAATGTTGTTATTGTAAAAAATCAATAAAATATTTTTTTAAAAAACAGTAACCAAGCTGCTCCTTGTTTATTTTGTTATTTTATTCCATCCCACTTTTTAACAAAGACTAATCTGCACACATTCAAAGAAAAGCATACAAATAAAACCATTCATACAAAAGAGTACACAGTTTAAATTCAGTGAAAGCCAGGGGCCCTTTCTTCTTCACAAGCTTATAGTCAAAATGCAGGTATTTTTACAAGTAAGGAAAGAACAGCCATTTGGAGAAATCCCTCTCATCACACATAAATACACACACTTATACACCCCTAAACTGTTGTCTTCTGTGGCCTGAATGAGCTCAAACAGGGAAAACAGGAATAATAAACTTAAAATGGCAGATAAAGCACTGAAGTGCATAGGTAGTGGACAGAAAATCCAAAAATTCTGGACCTCACAAAGAATCTATCATTCCTTCAGTCACTTTCAGCTACATTGGTTTCATTGCCATCTGTTCTCATCCATTAGTACTTCAAGAATTAATACAAAGATAGAATCCATTTTTCCCTTTCTGAAGACAAATCAGTGATTGTAAGCAGGGGAACTACTCTTCACTTCTCTGCTCTCACATCACCATGAGAGGGGAAATAAGAACTGAGTTGAAAATAAAGCTTCACTTTTCAGGCAAGTAATAATTCTCTTTTCAAGGTGGGTGATATTTAAGCAATCATCCCTACCAAATTGATCATTACTACTGGTTAATGACCGATTTGCAAGCTAATAGTCCAAGGTGAAGCCAAGGGCAGCAAATGCTCTGTCAAGCCACTCACCAATGGCTGGATTAACAGATTTCAAGGGCATCACTGCTATTATACACCCTGTTCCTTGATTTATAACAACACTAATATGTTTTTAAAAAGAGCAGGTGCGGCAGGGTTGGGGAAATTAATTGTTTCCTGCTGGTTCATAGCTGATAATTTGCTATATACAATCCTAAAATAAGAAGCCAAGTCCTGAACCATTTAAAGTGGCACAGGGGGACATCTCAATGAAAGAGAAAATATAGTAGGTAAGATTATTCTATTCCTTGGTTGAGAGCTTATTCCATAGCTCAGTATGGGTTTCAAAATGGGTCTCTCTGTTGCTAATCTACCACTTCTTTTAACAAAACACAGCCCATCACATGGTTTCACCCATAAAAATCATGTACAATAATGCTTCCTTTTTTAAAAAAATGATAATAATACCCCATTAGATGTTCTCATTTAGAAATATGGAGACTGTTTTTAACTGAAATCTTTCAAGACAATAAAGAAACATTTTGTTTGACACATTATCACAGAAACAATTCTTTAGGACAAAGCTGGCTCCTTAGCTAAGAAACAGAGATGAGACCCACCTCTTAGAGCTGAACATGACTGGACAGGGAAAACCTTTTCCTTTTAATTAAAGTGATGGGATGAAACTGAGGAGACATAGAAGGCCGAAGCCTCAACTGCAGAAACTCACTGGGTGACTGCCTGTTTCAACCCAAACAATTTAACAGGATTATTGTGGAGAACAAAGGAAGAAGAAGCACTGTTCTGAGATCCTGAGGAAAAGCTGGAATCAAGTAAATAAATACTAAAGCCTTGTGTTCTACTTCCTGAATGGAAGCAAAAAAAAGCCCCCCAGAAAGAAAAACTAGCAGCAAACCCCTATCTATAAAAAAACAGTGATGCTGATGATGTTATCCATTCAGTTGTGTCTGATTTTTGCCGATTCTATGGACCAGGTCCCTCCATATCTTCCAGTCTTGTACCATTTTGTTGAGTTTTTCTATTCTCTGGCTGGGATCAGCTTTGATAGTGTCCAGCCATTGTGTTCTTTGAAGGTCTGGTTTCTTTCTCCAGTGAATTCCTCTGCATGCAAAACCAAAACAGGTGAGAAGCAGTTTTGTGATTTTGCCTTTAGAAAGGACAGTCAGATGGCCAAATTCCAATCAGATGTGTGTCCACATATTATGCCATGCAACAGTACAGAAATGTTTGCCTTGTCCTAGATGTTTTCCAATTTCTTGTCTAGCCTACAACCTTTGATTGTCCCATCCAAATGCTAACCAAAGCAAGCCTGGCTTTGCTTCCATATCTAGAATAGAATAGAATAGAATAGAATAGAATAGAATAGAATAGAATAGAATAGAATAGAATAGAATAGAATAGAATAGAATAGAATAGAATAGAATAGAGTAGAGTAGAGTAGAGTAGAGTAGAGTAGAGTAGAGTAGAGTAGAGTAGAGTAGAACAGAACAGAACAGAAAGGGACCTTGGAGATCTTCTAGTCCAGCTCCCTGCTCAACCAGGAGAACCTATACCATCTCAGACAGGTGATTGCCTAATCTCTTCTTAAAAGACAAGATCGAGACAAGATCTGCCAGACAGGAGAGCCATGGAAATGAATGGCAAAATGTACTGGTCTTTTTTTTTAAGTCTTTTTATTGAGGGTTTTTTTTTCAAGCAATAAAAGAGAAGCCTAAGAGAAAAGAGAAAAGAAAAAGAAAAACTATGAGGAGCAAGGGGGAAAAAAGGAGAAGATTTAAAAAGGGAAAATTAATCAAAGAAATAAAAATAAATATCTTCCGACTTTCTACATATCAAAAATTAGCAAATACATTATGCTAATGTATTTAATATTAAAAAAAATCTCTGTAATTCCATAATGAATTCTTTTTTCAATAATCATCCATAAATCATTATTTCACTTTTCTTTATTTTCAGCAAAAAAATGTATAAAGATTTTTCAGTGTTTTAAGAACGTACTTATCATTTTGTCCCCAACCAAACAGGTGTTTTCTCATTTCTGCCAGTTCTGATATCTTCACAATCAATTCCCCTTTTGCAGAAATACTTCTTCATCATTGTGCATATAACAATCTTGCTTCAGTTACCATATATTAAATCAATCTTGCATGAATTTTATCAAATTGAAATTATTGAATTAAGTTCTAATAAAAAGGTCTGGGGTTTTTTTCTTAATATTAGTCTTTTAACAAATTTGTATCACTGTATGTATTTATATCTATTTTTAAAACTTTTTCATAAGTCTGCCATGCATGATAAAATGTCTCTTCATGCTTTTTATATTTTCAGCATTGCTTTGAAGCACCTTTATACATTTTTGGTAGCTTCTCTAATGCCATATACTAGTGGTACATCTTCTGCATATACTAATGAAAATCTCATTGTGTTTATCTGTTGTCTGCTTGTACCCTCATGTTTGCCCAAGTGGTACATTATACCACAACAATTTCTAAATCAATGTACATAAAATCCACTAACCTAAAGAATTAGTTAAAAATACAAGACCTTTTACACCTGTGGAAATGAAATTTCCGCAAGGTTCACTCCAATTTTATTCACAAAGTTATGGCCATTGCAGCATCCCCATGGTCACTTTCTGATGCTCTCTGTCAGCTTTCCATAAGCAAAAGCCAGCAAGAAGTTGGACATCATTTCTATTCCCACTGCTTTTTTGGCCAACCATGGTCATTCTGTTTATCTGTTTAGATAAGCATTGACTTATTATTGATGTTCATTTGCCACTATAATTATTTTTCTATTTATAATATATATGCTTCCTGGATGATCATAGGGCAGTCCAGTCTAAAATTTAATGTTCATTCTGGTCACATCAGACTTTTCTTTCAAAGGATGGTCCAACCAGTCAGAGAGTTGTCTGGTGATTTTATAAAAATTCTCTCTTAAATTATAACACAAAGCTAATTTCAATCCATTTATCAACATGTTTTCCCATTTGCTCATTTATATATTATAACCAAAATTCATACCCCATTTTCTCTTAACTTTCATTTCTTAACAGAAGCTTATACATTTTTACAATTGCATGTTCATCATTTGTGCATAATTCATTTTCAAATGATGTCTTATATTGTTCAATTTCAGACATCTTTTTATATTTATCAAATTTTTCCCTTAATGGTGCACATGAAATTCCTTGCAAACTGGATCCATCTGCAGTCAATTGTTTTCTTGACTTCAAACAAGGGAACTGGGTCAATGATCTCTTACTGGATCTGGGCTTAAAATTAACTGACATAGGGTAGGAGCTACTATCTATTAATATATGATATTTAAGCTTGTTTTATTAATAAAAATCAAGTTAAATATTGTGTATTTTATGCATTAATAAGTAAGGAAGAGAAGTCAGGTTTAGATGTAACACTTGTCTAGCACTTTAATGAAATAGGAAACAAGAAGAACATGATCATTTTTTAATGTCGGCCATCTGTTCTTGTACTTTTGTCTAGAAATTATTTTTCGCTATCCTGTAATGCTGTAAGACTGTTTTGTGAGAAAACAAAACACTGGTTCAGGCAAACAGATAATTTGATCTGATAAAAGGCAGTTTTACACATTCCACCTTTTCCCAAGCTGAGAAATTTAGGGGTGATATTGCCAAAGAGTGTAAGAAAGTGAATTGAGACATAACTGAAAACACCCACATTTAATCCATTACTCTTGCTTACTTGAGGATCAATAGTGGAGAATATATGTAAATCAGAGTTGAGTTGTGGGATTCTTGGTGTTCTCTAATTTGATTGTCTTTTGTAGACATTTCACTATCAGTCTAAATAGCACCATCTGTGCTGTGATATGGAAAGTGAGGTTGTTTGTGGTTCAGATATGGTCAGTTGCCCTTACATGAGTTTGGCAGGGTATGTAATATTGTTTCTTCAATTGGCATGCTGTTGTCTGCAACTTATTGTGATTATTAGGTGCTGATTCCTGCTTGACTGGTGTTGGTGTGTAAGCATGCAAAAAGGGAGGATGAACCCAGGACTGTTTTCTCCATTCTTTGATCTTTGGTTATTTCTTTTGAATGTTTCATAATTAGAATCACTTCTATATGTCAACTGATTGCTAGAGTGTCAACTGATGGTCAGAGTGCCAAGCATCTAGGAATTCTCTTGCATTCTTAGGGTCTAACTTGTTTTAAAATGCCAACAGCTTTCCAGCTGAAATTGTGGTTGAACTTGTCCATGTGCTGTGAAATTAACAGATTTTTATATCATAAGACTGCCAACTGATGCTCATAGGGGTATTCTGCCAACCTTCTACCTGCTTATTGTACATGGTGGTTTTCACATTGCATTTATATTGTATGTTGTAAATGACTTTCTGATTTGTTTTCTAGGTTTTTGAGCTAGCTTAGGACAGTTTGGGGGGAATTTTGCTGTTTTGTGACTTAAGTGATGACAAGAGGTTGCAGTAAGCTGTTGGTGGTTTCTGAGATGTTTGTAAGGTAAGGTGCTGTGTTATGTATGGGGATAACAAAGTATGTTTCCTAGGTGGTGTGTTATGTATGGGGATAATAAAGTATAGCAGCAGTTCATTGTGACCATCAGGTGGCGCTGTACCGTAACTGGATTGGCTGGTAATCGCTCGGCAGGAAAACCTAAATAAGGGATTGGCTGCCGGTGCACCTGGCCAAGTATATAAGGGGGTACAGGTAACCCCTTTGTTTGCTTCAGTACTACCACCAATAAAGAGCTGCCATGCTGAGTCCTTTGTCTGTCGTCTGACCATGCGGCCAAGAACCCACTACACAATATGGTGAATGTTGTGAGATTTAATAGATATGATGATACAATTCTAAATGACAGAGAGTGCTCTACAGTTATGCTATACAAATGCTTCCATGCACAAAACTTCCTAACGTCATCCCTGAACAGACCTCTGCCTAATGTCCTTCATTATTATAACACAATAATTTTATTTCTTGTTCTACTTATCACAGAAAACTTTCCCTTCCAAATGCAACCTTCTTTTTCTTTGTTTCATAGAAACCAAATAGAGGATCAGAGACCTACAGTATGTAAGCTCAAACATTTATAAAACTCATAAAATTATGTGTGGTTTAGAATATTCATACTAGGAATTACCTTCCCATTTTCTTTCATTTTGTATCTTTATACTAGGTATTGACAAACAAAATTAAGATGATTGGTTAATTATTTTTGTACTTTCCACATAACCTCTTAAGTCATTATTATAATTGTCATAGAGAAAGTTCAAATTATATACAGGATTTTCAAAGGCATTGTGGATTTCAATTCACCAGGTTCATTTTATACTGACTGTAAAAGGGAACAATTTCAAGAAAAGTACTGTTTGTTTGTTATTCCAGATTAGCCTCACAACATGATAGGTTGGCATTCTGAGTCTTTTCAATGGCTTTTCTGAAGATGTGTGTGTGTGTGTGTGTGTGTGTGTGTGTGTGTGTATGCATATGTATATAATATTCATGAAAAGTACATCAGGAAATATATATGCCTCCTTAAGTAACACCAGCTGCCTGCAATTAGTGCAGGTTCGAGTCCCACCAGGCTCAAGGTTGACTCAGCCTTCCATCCTTCCGAGGTAGGTAAAATGAGGACCCAGATTGTTGGGGGCAATAAGCTGACTTTGTAATAATGCCGCTTGGGGTGTGTGTGAAAGCCCTAATAAGCAGGCATATACATAGAATGAAGGCTACTGCTAAGCTTGTAAGCCGCCCTGAGTCTTCGGAGAAGGGCGGGATATAAATGGAATTAAAATAAATAAAATAAAAAATATAGGAAACATAGGCAAAAATGTAGATTTTACCACATGTATTTGATTGAACACAAATGGGAAATTGCTATCATTTCTGGTTTGTTTGTTTGTTCATTTGTTTGTTTTTTGGAAGTTTTAAATTCAGGATGACACAGTTATCTTTATTTTGATGCAAATCATTTTAGTCTCTTTCCTTTCTGGTCCAAGGCCAGAAGCCAGGAATTAGAAAGAATTAAGAAAAATAATGTAATTAAATCCTACCAATCATGTTTGTAAAGTCCTCTTTTCTACAGTAATGAGTCCTAAAAATACAGGGCAAAAATCAATGGCTGTGAGATAGATGTCCATTAGGTCAGTCACTGATTGTTTATCCTGCATAAAGAAATGAAAAGAAATCTATGGCCTTAGTCTGAACTCAACATAATGTGAAGAAAGTCCAGTGAGAGAGCAAATAAGACCAATGAACTGCTGCCAGAAACACCCAGCAAATGTTTCCTGTTGGGCTATTCTTCTATATAACAGCTTATTGCTTTGCAAATCCTACACTTACTCTGTTTTCCCTGGGTTGACCTGCTCCTAACCTTGGCTGGTTTTTCTTTATTTTGTATGGAGTGTTGTGCTTTCAAGGAATCTATATGGTTGGATCCCAGACAATTTAGTTTGATGGGCATGCTTGGCATTCAGAGAATGTGCCATGACCAGTCACACAAAATAACTCCCACAAATCATTCCTCTCTCTCAAAACAAAGATAATGAGGATGCTCCCCATTACCCTTCCTATCATTCCAGTGTGACCATTATCATCTGTGCTTTGTTGTTCTTGTTTTACCAAAGACTGCAGAAAAGCCATTCACCACTCAGCCTTCATTTTCTAAGAATGTTTCTGGAGTCCATGTGATGCCCAAAGACATCCTTGGAAATCAGTGCTCTGTTTTGTAGGGTACCAGCTTCCCATTTTAAAAATATAAATGAATCTAAGAATCACCAATAAACTTTGTTTGTATTATAATGGAATGATACATTAAAATAATATATTTGAATCTGCACTTTTCTCATTGGTTTGATGTGGGTGTTTCCTGTTTTTTAAAAAAAACTTGATTGTTATGAAGATATGTTTAATGTGTTCTTTTTTAAAAAAACAACCCTCAACTTTCAGTATGGGGTTATAGCAAACATCATTTCATGACAGAGAAAAATAGATTCTCAATTTGTTTTATGTTAAGAGAGAGAAAGAAATCATTTTGACTTTAACCTAGAAAGCCTGATTCAGTTATTCTACCTACCATAAGTATTTAGGCAATATTCTTAGTTCTCAAAGATCTAAAACTCCTGGGCAGTTCTAGAGTAGTCTGCTAATGTTATATGAAACTGAACGCAACTCAATAAGATTCTTTTAGATAACAAAGAACAAGTTCCAAATAGTAGCTAAAAAAATCTTAGGTCACAAAATCTTCCTAAAAAACTAATATGGAGCTACCTTATATTCTGCAGGGTTAAAGGTTAGATCTAGGAAGAGTTGTTTTTCATTTGTAAATTTCTAGATTCATCCTCCTTGACTGCATTTGCAATAGCATCTACTGTACTTCAGGGCAGGGCTGGTTCTCAAGGAATTCATTGATGAGAGAAAAGAAATTGGAATGATATTGTGGCTTGGAGTATTCTAAGGAAGACCACGCTGACAATAGAAACTGCCTGCTCCGGGGCTGGTTTTTCTTCTCTCATGAAAAGCCACATGTTAAGAGGGTGTTAATAGACATTTCATTATCAAGCTATTTTTCAGATGTTTTTCATATGTTTTAACCTCATCAGCTTTGCAAATTCCTTTCAGCCAAGAAATAGGAACTAGATTCCAAGTAAAACTCAAGCAAAATCCTTAGGAACAATTTCCTCTAATATTCAAGAAGCAGGTACTCTTGGATAATAAAGCATTTTTCTAATTGCTCTGGAATGGTAATCTCATACATTTTGTAATATTCCTATGAATTGGTTCAATCGCTTCAACAATTTTAATTTAAAGTGTAGATTTTCTGAAACAGACACATTAACAAGGTTCACATGCAACCATCTGCTAGACCTACAAATTTCCATATGCTGTTCTTCTGATATTAAGCTAACATGATTTGAGTAGAAGAATAAGGGAGCAGAGGGAAGTTTTATAAATTCATGTTTAATTATATCAATAATAAGTAATGAAACAATGTTACAGTAGTCCCACAATTGTTAAAAAAGTTAACCACTCTATGATATTGTAAAGCAAGCTATTTAGCCTATGTCCGGAAACTCTAATATATTCCATAATCCTATACATTTGGCATGTATGTAAAACCAGGGCTACTGGGTGGTGACAAAACTATACAGAAAGCTGTCATTCTTTCCATCTAGTGGTCATCTGGATGTTTATTCTGCAGATATGGTAGCTTCAATACAAAGTGGCTTACTCCTATGTGTATGGTTATAGTTTTTCAGCCTTTTAATTTGTATAGTTTATAGAAAGCCAGTTTGGTCTAGCGGTTAAGGCTAGAAACCAAGAAACTGTGAATTGGAGCCAGTCACTCTCTCTCAGCCCACAATGTCAGGCTTGGGCAACAAGCTGATCAGTCAAACTCTACTGCAACCAATGGATCCAAAGTAAAAAGCAGACCTTGCGTTTGTAGGAAAATATTAGGAAAAAACATTATAGAACTTTTATTCCAAAGCTGAATAAGATTTTGGGCCTATTAAGTGTGTTTAGGATAGCAAAATAGGAAATGTCAAAAAACAGGAAGCTTAAATTTATACAATCGCTGCATGCTGATCTTCAGTAATGCTATAATTTTTTACACATGGAATCTGGATTAATGAAAATACCAGCTATGCATAATTTTTGATGGATTCTGTTAGAGGTCATTTCACAGCATATGTATTTTATAAAATTTTATGAAAGTATTGTAGAAAAAAACAAAAGTATTCACCAATAAACTTTCTTTATATTATTCTGGAATGATACATTAAAAATGATATTTGAGTCTGCACTTTTCTCATCAGTTTGATGTGGGTGTTTCCTGTTTTTAAGAAACTTGATTGTTATGAAGATTTTTTTAATGTGTTCTTTTTAAAAAAAACTTGTAATTTTCAGTATGGGGTTACGGCAAACATCATTTCATGACAGAGAAAAATAGATTCACAATTTGTTCTATGCTGAGAGAGAAAGAAATAGTTTTGACTTTAGCCTAGAAAGTCTGGTTCAATTATTCTACCTACCATAAGTATTTATGCAATATTATTATGATAATTCCAAAATTCTGAAAGATCAGATTGTTTTGGCATCTATGCTAGCAACCATTACAAGGAAGCTAATTAATTTCTATTGCCTTGATTGGATCGTCATCCGGCGAAGAAAGTCCTATTTATTGTTCTGACCTAGAAAAAGGAGACCCTGGTTCAAATCTGTTCTCAGCCATTCACCGGGTGACTTTTAAGCCAATCATTCTCACTTAGCCCAGCCTACTTCACAAGGTTGTTGTTGCAGAGAAAAATAGGAAGGAACAATCTTATATACAAGTCCTTGAGCTCTTGAATGTAGGGGGAGATATTCATCTAATAAACCAATAAATCCCTAAAACAAAGCTCCTTCCTCAAAAAATTACTCATAGAGATCTTGGTATGTACTGTATATCTATCTGTCATAACAAAAGTTATGTGGACATTTCAACTTAAAAATGTTAACAGAAATGTAGCTCTAAATCTATATTATCATGCCAGGAAAAATGGAACTATTTTCACATTTCAGCTATCTAATGGACTAGCTACATATTTTCCTTTGTCTTGCAGATGATCTGAAAGCACACATACTCCTGCTTGCTTGCTAATGCAATTGTGTTCTGTTGGCTAATTCATGGCACTCAATGGGGAATCCTGCAGAAGGGCAAAGATAGATGCTGGTTTCTTGGAAGCAATCTTTGCTCATTTTTATATTGTTATTTTTTTTCCTGTGGTTCTGTAACAGCTGCAAAACATGAGATACGAATATAATATGAAACAATATTGCTGCCAAAGGTACAAAAAATAGGAAGTGATGATGCTCTTGGGGAAAATCTTGTTTGCCTCTAATGTAATTTAAAGGAGAATGGTGAACTCTATGGCTGGATGTGAACACAGAGGTAAAAGAGGGGAGGGAGCGGGGCAGGTATTGGTTATTCATCATTGGAAAAAGGATAGTCTTGCCTTTTCTCTTTGAGGCCTTGAGTGATGTATGTTTTCATTTTTATTTATTTATTGGGTTTATAGAACACCATGATTCTAGGTAATGTACCACAGAAATACAAACAAGCACCAAAATATACCCTATCTATAAAATGGTGACCAAAGGAAATAATGAAAACAACCCAAAGGGACTCATTTGACCTTTATCAGGGAAGTCTGATAAAAAGGACCAAAAAGAAAATTTGCAGAATCTGTTGCCAACAATTTTAAAGTTACCATTTCTTATTGGGATGACAGATTAAATAGGATATCTGTCTGTCTGTCTGTCTGTCTGTCTGTCTGTCTGTCTGTCTGTCTGTCTGTCTGTCTGTCTCTCTCTCTCTCTCTCTCTCTCTCTCTCTCACACACACACACACACACACACACGAGTGCATGCACACACAAACACACACACAAGCACATGTGCGCGCACACACACCCACACACCCACACACCAATCCAACCTTATAAAACTTTTACGTTAGAATTGCTTATGGATCATTTTAAAGCTTGATCTGATTTGCTTGCTTTGATTTATCTCTTTGTTCAGCATTGGATAGCTATACACCCTTTTCCCTACAAAAAGCCGCCCTGTGAAGAAGATGGTACTGAAAAAGTGTGATCCATGTTACCTATTGAGTTTCCATGGCTGAAAGTGGACTTGAAGCTAAACTTTCCCAATCCATACGTACTTATCTATGGAGAGAGAGAGAGAGAGAGAGACAGAGAGACAGAGACAGAGAGAGACAGAGAGACAGAGAGAAGCTAGCTATGTTGTTGTTAGCTGTGAAGTCATGTCCGACCCATCGCGACCCCATGGACAATGTTCCTCCAGGCCCTCCTCTCCTCCACCATCCTCCGGACTCCACCTAAGCTCACACCCACGGCTTCAGTGACTCCATCCAGCCACCTCATTCTCTGTCATCTCCTTCTTCTCTTGCCCTCAATCTTTCCCAGCATTAGGCTCTTCTCCAGTGAGTCCTTCCTTCTCATTAGGTGGCCAAAGTATTTAAGTTTCAACTTCAGGATCTGGCCTTCTAAAGAGCAGTCAGGGTTGATCTCCTCTAGGACTGACCGGTTTGATCTCCTTGCAGTCCAAGGGACTCGCAGGAGTCTTCTCCAGCACCATAGTTCAAAGGCTTCAATTCTTTGGCGCTCAGCCTTTCTTATGGTCCAACTTTCACAACCATACATTGCAACTGGGAAGACCATAGCCTTGAGTATACGCACTTTTGTTGGCAGGGTGATGTCTCTGCTTTTTAGTGTGCTGTCTAGATTTGCCATGGCTTTCCTCCCCAGGAGCAAGTGTCTTTTAATTTCTTGGCTGCAGTCCCCATCTACGGTGATTTTGGAGCCCAGGAAAATAAAATCTGTCACTACCTCCATTTCTTCCCCATCTATTTGCCAGGAATTGAGAGGGCCGGATGCCATGATCTTGGTTTTCTTAATGTTGAGTTTTAAGCCAACTTTTGCACTCTCCTTCTTCACCTGCAACAAGAGGCTTTTTAGTTCCTCTTCACTTTCTGCCATTAGAGTGGTATCATCTGCATATCTTAGGTTGTTGATATTTCTCCCGGCAATCTTAATTCCAACTTTTGAGTCATCTAGCCCTGCCTTTCTCATGATGTGCTCTGCATATAAATTAAATAGGCAGGGCAACAGTATACAGCCTTGCCGGACTCCTTTCCCAATTTTGAACCAATCAGTGGTTCCGTGTCCAGTTCTCACTGTTGCTTCTTGACTCACATATAGGTTTCTCAAGAGACAAATAAGATGGTCTGGTACTCCCATCTCTTTAAGAACTTGCCACAGTTTGTTGTGATCCACACAATCAAATGCCTTAGCATAATCAATGAAGCAGAACTAGATGTATTTCTGGAATTCCCTAGCTTTCTCCATGATCCAGCATATGTTGGCAATTTGATCTCTAGTTCCTCTGCCTCTTCAAAATCCTGCCTGTACTTCTGGTAGTTCTCAATCCACATACTGCTGGAGTCTAGCTTGTGGGATTTTAAGATAGCTTTACTAGCATGTGAAATGAGTGCAATGGTGTGATAGTTTGAACATTCTTTGGCATTGCCTTTCTTTGGAATTGGAATGTAAACTGATCTTTTCCAATCCTGTGGCCACTGTTGAATTTTCCAAATTTGCTCGCAAATTGAGTGTAGCATTTTTACTGCATCATCTTTTAAGATTTTGAATAGCTCAGCTGGAATACTGTCACCTCCACTAGCTTTGTTGTTGCTCAGCTTTCTTTTTTTTTATTGAAAAGTTTTACAATACATTTTATATTTAACAATCCCTCCCCCCCTCCCTCCCCCCACCCCATCCTAGCCCTCCCTAACCCTCCCCCCTTCCCCCCTCCCCCCTCCCTGACTTCCCAGAGCTAAATACAAGGTATAAAAGCAAAAAACAATCATAAACAACCATATGCTAACAACAATAAACTATTAAGTCTATCGCACTCTAGCTCATATGAAATGACTACAAGCAATACTAATATTACATTAAAAAAAAGAAAAAAGAGAGAAAAAGAGAAAACTTATTCAAATGCTAAATGAAACTTTTTAGTCCCATATTTGTTCTGGATATAATCAATCCACTTTTTCCACTCCATAATATAACGTTGTTGCGAATGATCTTTCAAATAAGCCGAGATCTTTGCCATTTCAGCCAGGTCAGAAACTTTTAGAGTCCATTCTTCTATAGTCGGAAGTTCGTCCTTCTTCCAATATTGACCTATTAAGAGTCTTGCTGCTGTAATTAAATTCAACATCAACTTGATGTCCACAACAGTAGTATCTGTAATTATGCCCAATAAAAACAATTGCGGACAAAACTTTATCCTTTGCTTAAAAATCTTCTGCATATTCCACCAGATTTTAATCCAAAAAGCCTTAACCTTTTTACAGGTCCACCATATATGAAAATACGTTGCATCTTCGCCACCACATCTCCAACATTTAGGTTGATAGTTCGGGTACATACTTGCAAGCTTTTTAGGATCTAAATGCCACCTATAAAACATTTTGTAAAAGTTTTCTTTTAAATTTTGAGCTTGTGTAAATTTTACGTTCCTCACCCAAATCTTTTCCCAAGTATCCATTGTAATAACTTCTTGAATATTCTGAGCCCACTTTATCATACAATCTTTAACAAGTTCTGTTTCTGAGTCAATTTCTATCAATGCAAGATATATCCGTTTAATATGTGCTGGACCCTGATTTCTAATTTGCTTTACCAAATTTTCATCAGTCATTGAGAAACCAATTTTCTGGTCTTCTTTCCACCTGGCCCGTAATTGACCATATTGAAACCAAGTTTGAACAATCTTCTCATCTCGTAAAAGATTGTACGGCTTCAAACACCATACGTTCCTCTCCAAACTTAAGATCTCCTTGTACGTAGTCACATCATGTTTGAAGCCAACATTTATGTTTTCTATTGCATGTTTCGGAATTGCCCACAACGGTATCTTGTAGTCTAACTTATATCTATACTTCTTCCAAACTCTCAGCAATGCCTGTCTTAAAATATGCACTTTAAACACATTATCTACCTTCTTATCATACAATAAATATGCATGCCAGCCAAATAACAAGTCATGGCCCTCAAGATTTAATAATCTCCCGACTTCCGGTGGCGACGCGACGCCGAAGACAGCCGTTTTCGGGCTGCCCGCTCCGCAGCTGTGTTTTTCCATCGTAAACAGCGCCGATCAGCTGTTTAGATGGATTTGAAGCCCCCTCCTCGGGAGAAGAGGAGGGGGTGAGGCCCCAGGTAGGGGTTGAGCTCTCCGGGGCCGCCTGAGCTGAGAGTTTGGGTGGCTGAAGGATTGAGCCCCCCCGAAGCCTGGGTTGCTCCGAGCTGCGCAGCGCCCCTGCTCCGGGATTTATGGAGCAGAGCCAGGCGTTAGCAACCACCCCTGCCAAAAGGAAATACCTTTGATTATCAAGATGCAGGCAGAGCGGTACAGGAGGTCAAGGTGATGTGGACTCTTATCTTTACTCTCTAGCTCAATGGATTTTATAGCTTCAAAGTGAAAGTGCGCAATAAGTGAAAGTGGGGGAAGATGGCGGCTAAAACTTCTAAAGCTCTTCGGAGTGCGGGGTCTTCCCTGGTGCAACAGACCTCATTGCAAGCTTTGCTTCCTCCTGCACCTCCTCCGGCATTGACGCTTAAGGATTTACAAGATGCTCTTGGAAAGCATTCACAATTGATGTCTGACATGATGGATGAAAAGCTGAAAAAGTTGGAGGAGAAACTGGAGAAGAAGATGGAAGAGAAGTTTAGAGCAATGAGGGTGGACATGTTGTCTATGATTGAATCTGTAGCTGAATGTGTGCAACAGCTGGATGAAAAAGTGAAGGATCTCAGTCAAAAGAACTCTATATTAGAAGCAAAAGTATCAGAAAATGAAAATATAAGGGATAAAATGGACGGAGAATTGAGCCTTGCTCAGTATCATCAGATGCAGTATGCTATTAGAATCAGGGGTTTAAAGGAGAACTGTAAAGAAGATTTAAAGCAGCTGATTTCTGAGGCTCTGGAAGGGGTATTGGGCCAGCCAGCATCTGAAATTGAGGGAAATATGGACAAAATTTTTCGTGTAAATTCATGGATTGCAAGACAAAGGAAGTTACCCAGAGATGTGGTGGTCTATTTTACAAAGAGAGTAATTAGAGATGAAGTTATTCAAGCTGCCTATGATACTAAACTGGTAGTGGCTGAGCAAGAAGTCTTGGTTTTAAAAGAGATTCCTCCGAAGATTTTAAGGAGAAGGAAAGATTTTGCATTTTTAGTACAGGAACTTAAGAAATGTGATATTAAGTTTAGATGGGAGATTCCAGTTGGACTGGTGGTGACGCATGAAGGTAAAAGACATCGTCTGGTTACTGTGGCCCAGGCACGTGATTTTTATAGCAATGTGTTAAAAGCAACCCCCCTATCATTTTTGGAAGCTGTTAAGGGATACGGCGAGGGAAAGCTTCAAGATGTTGCAGACAGACAGATAGAGGACAATGGTGTTGGAGGGGATCAAGATACAGTTTCATTGGATGTTGCAGGAGGCCAGAGGAAGACGCGTGCCGCCTTAAGAAGAGCGAGACGAGAGCAAGAGCAAGACCAGCAGATAGTTATGGAATCTCCAAAGTGTATTTACAGTGAAGATGTGGGAGGGGCGCGGTCCAAAGAAGTTTTGGGGATCATGACAGACGTGCTCCAAAAGTTTTGGGGCGTTAAGATTGCTGATTAAATTTTTAAATTAGTATCTTAATGGATTAAATTTATCATAGAGGAGAAAGAAAGTTTTTTTTTAATATGTAACACAATTTAAGATGGATGTTATTTGCTTGTTAGAAAAGTATATTAGGGTTATGGACTAAAAGTGTGTGTTGAACTAAGAATGGGTATGCAAGCTCCTAATTAACAATAAGTTGTCTTACAGACTGCTTAACCCTTTTTTTTTTTACTCTTTTTATTTGAACTCAAGGATGACCTGGAACTGGTGTGATACATGCAAGAATTATTTTTGATTATGGTTTAGTTTGGTTGGAGATTATTAAGGTTAATAGATAGGCGCTTTTGGCGCGTAACTGAGAATTTGTTTATTTTTTTTTCTTTGAAATTAATATGAATAAGGACTGGGATTAAGAAAATCTATTCTGAGTAAAGCTTTTTTTGTTTTTCTCTTTTTCTTTTTTACTTTATTTGTAATATTAATATTGTTTGTATTCATTTTACATGAGCTAGAGGGAGATAGAACTAATAGTTTATTGCTGATAACATAGGGGTGCTTATGTTTGTTTTTTGATTTTATACCCTGTATTTAGCTCTGGGAAGTCGGGGGGGGGGAGGAGGGAATGGGGGGAAGGGATAGGGAGGGTTGGGTGGGGCTGGGGGAGGGGGGGATTAAAGTTAAAATGTATTGTAAAACTTTTTAAATAAAAAAAAAGATTTAATAATCTCCCTTGTGTCAGATTAATCCAATCACTTATTCCTGACAGCGCAGCAGCTTCATAATATAATTTAAGGTTGGGCATTTTAAGACCACCTCTTTCACGCGTATCCTGCATAATCTTAAATTTAACTTGTGGCCTTTTCCCTGCCCATACAAATTTATTGATACCCCGTTGCCATTCCTCCAAATTTGAGTCTTTTTTAAGAATCGGTATCATTTGAAATAAAAATAGAAATTTAGGCAAGACATTCATTTTCACTGCTGCAATTCTTCCCAGTAAGGACAATTGCAATTTCTCCCAACTCTCCAATTCTTTTTGAATTTTTCCCCATAACTTTTCATAATTATTTTTATATAACTTTGCATTTGAGGGTGACAAATACACCCCCAGATATTTAATCCTTTTAACAATCTCAAATCCAGTTAACCCTTCTAAAAGGGCCTTTTGCGATGCTGTCATATTTTTGGCTAATATTTTAGTTTTTTGTACATTAACCTTAAATCCAGAAACCTTCCCATATTGCATTATTATCTCCATCAGGTCCACAACAGAATTTTCTGGCTGGGTCACCGTAACAACCAGATCATCTGCAAATGCCCTCAGTCTATAATCCTGATCTCTAATTTGAATACCCTTAATTTTTTCCGAATTCCGTATTTTAATCAATAATATCTCCAATGTTAATACAAATAATAAAGGTGATAACGGACACCCTTGTCTTGTGCCCTTTTCAATATTGCATACTTCAGTCAAACTATTATTTACTATTATTCGGGCAGTTTGTTTTTGGTATAATGCCCTAATTGGTTGTAAAAATTTATCCCCAAAATTCATTTTATCTAAAACTTTCATCAAAAATTGCCAATCCAGTTGGTCAAAAGCTTTTTCAGCGTCTAAAAAGATCAACGCTGCAGGGATCTGGTTGTTCCTTTCCAAAAACTCCACCAAGTCAACTATATGCCTCACATTATTTTTCATTTGTCTACCACTAATAAACCCAGTTTGGTCCCCATGAATCATCTGTTGCAAAACCCTCATCAATCTATTAGCTAAAACCTTAGCAAATATCTTGTAGTCCATATTTAAAAGTGATATTGGTCTGTAATTTCTTACTTGAGTAACATCCTGATCTTCCTTCGGAATCAGGGAAATAAAAGCAGTTCTCCAAGACGGAGACACCCTTCCTCCCCTTTGAATTGTCTGAAACAGTTCCCTTAATGGCTTTATCACCTCCGATTGTAGATTTTTGTAATAGACCGCAGTCAGTCCATCCGTACCTGGCGCTTTATCCACCTTCAGTTGCTTAATTGCTAAAAGAATTTCTTCTTCTGTTATCAATTGATTAATCTCTTCCTTTTGTTCTTGTGTAAGAACCGGGATGTTGGCATTCTTCAGATATACATCAATGTCTGTTTCATTAATCTTATCTTTAGCGTATAATTTGGAATAAAAGTCCACAAAGGCTTCCTTAATAAGGTCCTGTTGATACACAACCTTACGTTTATGTTCTATTTTGTCTATGTTAGAAGCCCTTTGCTTTTTCCTTAACCTATAAGCCAACCATCTACCTGGTTTGTTGGCATTGCAAAAAGTGTTATGTCTAGCAAACCGTAAGTTAGTTGCCACCTGATCAGCCATCAGCTTATCAAATTGTCCTCTTAACAAATTAATAACCTCTTTGGTCTTCACATCCGATGGATTCAAAATTAGGGCCTTTTCTTTTTCCCCAATTTCATTCTCCAATTCTTTCCTCCTAGCTTCCAAGTTGCTCAGCTTTCCTAAGGCCCACTACACTTCACATTCTAGGATGTCTGGCTCGATGTCAGTGACCACTTCATTGTGGTTATCAGGGACGTTAAGCTCATTATTGTATAGTTCTTCTGTGTAATTTTGCCACCTCTTCTTAATCTCTTTTGCCTCTGTTAGGTCCCTGCCATTTTGGTCCTTTATCATGCCCATTTTTGCATGAAACGTTCCCTTCATCTCTCCAATTTTCTTGAAGAGATCTCTGGTCCTCCTTATTCTATTGTTTTCTTCTATTTCTTTGCACTGTTCATTTAAGAAGGCATTCTTATCTCTTCTAGCTATTCTCTGGAATTCTGCATTCAATTGGGCATATCTTTCTTTTTCTCCCTTGCCTCTCGCTTTCCTCCTTTCCTCAGTTATTTGCAAAGCTTCCTCAGACATCCATTTTGCTTTCTTGCATTTCTTTTTCTTTGGGATGGTTTTAATTGCTACCTCTTGTACAATGTTGAGAACCTCCATCCATAGTTCTTCAGGCGCTCTGTCTATCAGATCTAATTCCTTAAATCTATTTGTCACCTCTACTGTATATTCATCAGGGATATGATTTAGTTCATACCTGAGTGGCCTGAGGTTTTTGGCACAGTAAACCCAGGGAGGTGTTTTTTATTTACAATATTTTTAATGCCAATCTCCTCTTTACTGTCTCAATGTGAGTATAGGTAAAAGGTAAAGGTAAAGGTTCCCCCGCACATGCGTGCTAGTCGTTTCCGACTCTAGGGGCCGGTGCTCATCTCCGTTTCAAAGCCGAAGAGCCAGCACTTGTCCGAGGACGTCTCCGTGGTCATGTGGCCGGCATGACTAGATGCCAAAGGCGCACGGAACACTGTTACCTTCCCACCGTAGTGGTCCCTATTTTTCTACTTGCATTTTTACGTGCTTTTGAACTGCTAGGTTGGCAGACGCTGGGACGAGTAACAGGCGCTCACTCTGTTACGTGGCACCCGGGATTCGACCCGCCAAACTGCCGACCATCTGATCGACAAGCTCAGCGTCCTAACCCACTGAGCCACCACGTCCCTTGTGAGTATAGTAGGGCCCAGATCAAAAGAAAAAATATATATAGAAATAATAGAATCACACAGTATGGAAATACTATTCCAGGGGCACACATTTTTGAGATTGAAATTATTGTTTTATTCTGAGCTTTTCCAGTCAAACTTTATTAAACTCTCCAACCCATCTGAATCCAGTTTCCAAAGGAGAATATTTGTAGCTTAGGGTTCAAATGAGGGGTCCTTGGTGCTCTCTGTGCTTGGTTGATTTTTTTTGTTTGTTTGTTTTTTGCAGATGTTTCATTATCCAAACTAGGTAATATATAATCAGTGCTAGTGACTAACACTGATGATGTACCTAGTTTGGGTAATGAAACATCTGCAAGAAAACAACCAAGCTCAGAGAGCACAAAGGACCCCTGAATCCAGTTTAAAACACATCCAGAATAATTTTCAGATCTATTTGGATAACAGAATATTATGAACACTTGTATACATTTACAAACTTACTTCTTAGAGAGAGAGAGACCAGCCCAAACTTAGATAATCATAGGAAAAGCTGAGCTTAGGCAACTGCAAACTGTAAAGGAGTCAGTGCTCACTCAAAAATGAATAACCAATTACTTTATTTTGCTTCAGTATTTGCACCCTTTTTTCACAAAATGAAATGCTTTCTTCTGTATTTCTATGCATACTCTGGTGGCAATGCAGTAATCTTGCTACGACAGGATCCAAGGAGATAGGAAGCTGGGTGAGTTAAGAATTTCCACCTGCATATGACCCATGACTGTTCCTGAGGCAACATCCATTGCCTTGCAATAGCATCTCCTGACTCACAAACACAAAAGAAACATATTGAAATGGCTTGCAATTTCCAGCTTTGATCTTGCTCAAGTACCAGGACTCTGCCTTCGTCTGAAAGTAAACATTACAATTTTAGAACTTGGACATTTCTGCTAAGTATGCTTTCAGCCAATACAGCCTAAGGCATAAGGATTTTCAGTGAATAATGGGATTGGTCCAATGGTTCCTAAAACACCCAGTGCCAGGAGATAGTCATCAATTTTATTCTGTTTTGAGGAATGATGGACAATTGTACATATATTATATTACCTATCCTATCCTGTCTTAGAATGGATTTTGACCCATGAAATACACAGAATAAAACAACCTGGATTTTTTATTTAAAAATTAATGAGTAAAACAATAATAATCATTAGTATAATGATAATGCAGCACAGATTTTTTTTTACCATTTATATTATATACCTTTATGCCCCAAAGATCCTCAGCTTCTCTACTGGCATTCCCACAGAATCAAGGATTCCAGTGAATTTCAAATGTGACTAATATTAGTTAATGACAAAATTCACCCATTTTCTCTCCTTTTCTCTCATGCTGTGGCTATCCTAATTTTCCCCTCTAGTATCAAAGAAAACACAGTGATTCGAGGGCTATCACATCTAGGTTAAAAAAAAATCGGAGATTTTCACTTGACAGCTTCAGAGCAATGCAGAAAACTCCTAAGTTTCTGATCCATCTAGTGGTCATCTGGATTTGTTCAACTCAGAATTGGTAGACATAAACTATAGTATGGGGGATCCAGATTTGTTAGGCAGCAAGTCTGGAAGCTGATAAAGAATCGTAACTGGCTCTTCTTTATTGGTATGCAATATGGGAAGGAGAGGCAAAAAGATAGGCTCTGGCTTCATGCCCTAAATAATAATGTTCCTCCTTTAACTTTAACCGAGATATAAATTCTCTTTTGGGGAGGAAGGACTTATTTCCAACGCCACATTTT
Organism: Vipera berus; assembly: GCF_964194415.1. Classification (NCBI taxonomy): domain Eukaryota; kingdom Metazoa; phylum Chordata; class Lepidosauria; order Squamata; family Viperidae; genus Vipera; species Vipera berus. The sequence continues at coordinate 212,453,258 of NC_138203.1, read as the reverse complement.
CCCCCCCAAAAAAGAAATCATTTCTGCAAAGCTATTAAAGAACCAGAAAAAACATCTGTACCACAGTTATGGTATGATCATAATATTATTTGCCAAATGTTGCCATTTCCAAAGTATCTGCCTTTCTTCCTTATCTTTTTTTATATATATATTCCCCTTTCTTTCACATAGTTTTGTGTAGTCAGCTTTCTCTATATAACCACCCAGTGAATTAGTTTAAACTTACACAACAATCTGCTTACTGGGTCAATTGCCAAGTGCCCAAAATGCAAATGTGTGCTCACAGGGCAGAGTGTGCACAAGCCATTGTAACTTCAAAATCAGGTCACAGCTTTGGAAGCAGATTCACTGAGCAATCAGTCATAAGTCAAGGACTACCTGTATTGGCAACAACAAGCAGACTTAAGCATTTAATTTCATTTTCATGTAGGGAAAATAACTGCAACACTTAACATTGCCCTTGCCCTCCCCTTTTCTGATAAGCATCAGAAACAGACTTGATTTATGCGACTTTACCAACCATTAAAAGATGAAGTCTCTCTCTCTACTGGATATGTCAACAAGTTGCCATGTTTGCTCATGTTTGTTATTTCTATATTTTATATTTGTATTGTTTACTTAATAATTAAGTAGGAGGTAATCATTCTGGGTTGGCTTTCCATTAGCATTTTCTCCCTCTGGCTAGCCAGTTATGGCACTTCCTACGGTATGTGCTTACTTCAGCTTTTCATGAAAGCTATCTGTGAGGAATAGCATTGTCCCTTGTGCCTACTTTTCCTTCAATGGGTCTTCTCTGTCCCAGGCTCTTGCCCCAGGCTTTCCTGAAATGAACAACACAACTATAACAACCAACATTTTCCAGCATCCAGTGGTTTGCCAGCCAAAATAGGCAAAGACTGGCTATGGATTTGATCTCAGATCTTTTTTTTATCTTTAGCCAGCATATTTGTCCATTAGGTAAGATTCTTACTTGGGTGACTGGCTGTTTAACAATTTTTCTAAGCCCAGGTTCTTCTAGAAGATTTGAAATTGAATTTTAGATATATTTATGACAAGACATGGTGTTCCTTTTTCAGACCACATGCTGGGCAAACCATAAACTAAACTTGAAAACAAAGAAAGAAATAACTTGGCTGTGTTTAATGAAAGGTTTTTCAAGATCATTGAATGTAGGAATCCTAGAGGAGCAATGAGGACTACAACTTCTAAACTGCCCAGATGGATTTCCCATGACAAATGACGCCAGCCTGTATTTTGTGCTACCTCCCAGTATTTTCTTTTCACCAAAGCATGAGATGGTTTTTTTTGTTGTTGTTAAAGGAGGCGGAGGGAGGCAGAGCACTTGCTTTTTTTGGGACATTTGTTTCCAATTTTGCAAACACCATGAATGTGGTTATTTTTATAACCCTGTTATGAAAGCGTGGCTTTTGAATCTTCATCTTGTAGTTAATTATAAATCATTTCAGGGGAGTTCTTCCCAAACAAAGTTCTCAGACCCTGAAACTGAATTGTTTTATGATCACTATTCTCTCAGTCCCCTCCCATCTCCTGCTGTCAGATCCTCTTTGGGGGGGAGGGCTTTATTTTAAGATGTTGCTCTTGGCTTGAATATACATAAAATGTCAGTTCCAAAATATTTTTTCCCAGAGCAAGATAAACTCCTTTGGATCATCCATCATTTGGGCTTTTGCCTGACTTGACAGGACCCCACATTTAAATGCCTTTTGCAGGTCCATATCAGATGGATTATGGGAAGGTTGCTGTTTTTCACAAGGATGTATTATGAAAAGCCCCTTTCAGAGACATTGGGCTTCAACCCAGCTGTACATCTTTAGCGCTCTCAACAGCAATGCGTTTTCTCCTGTTCCTTTTAGCACTACTCTCCTGATTTAGATAATATTTTCAGAAGGAGTCATTTAGGGTAGGGAATTCCTCTGTTCAGCTACTTGTTTTGCTTTTCAGAATAATACTCAACCCTTTTAAGGATCTTGCATCATAGTTCATCTCCTACATGTTTATTCAAATAAATTAAATTGAGCAAAAATTCAATTCTAGAAGATTACATCAAGTTTCCTAAAAGGAAAAAAGGGGGGATTGTCCCTTTCTTACTTAGAACAGGTCAACTCTAAATGGACCAAATGATCTTTCTAAGAAATTAAATATTCAATTATATTTTCTTGCTTTTATTTTTAAAAGTTCAAAGTTCTAATGTAGCTCCTACTAAGTATATAACTTTTCTTCTGGGGGTATGGAGAGTGATAACTAAGGACTCTAAACAGGATGGCAGCTTAGAATAGAATAATAGAATAGAATAGAATAGAATAGAATAGAATAGAATAGAATAGAATAGAATAGAATAGAATAGAATAGAATAGAATAGAATAGAATAGAATAGAATAGAATAGAATAGAATAGAATAGAATAGAATAGAATAGGGAAGGGAAGGGACTTTGGAGGTCTTTTAGTCCAGCCCCCTGCTCAAGCAGGAGAACTTATAGCATTTCAGACAAGTGACTGTCTAGCTTATTCTTAAAAACCTCCAGTAATGGAGCGCCCACAATTTCTGAAGGCAAGCTGTTCCACTGGTTAATTGTCCTCACTGTTAGGAAGTTCTTCCTTAATTCCAGGTTGCTTCTCTCTTTAGTCAGTTTCCAACCATTGAATCTTGTCCTGCCTTCTGGTGCTTTGAAGAATAACGTGACCCCCTCTTCTTTGTGACAGCCCATCAAATACTGGAACACTGCTATCATGTCACCCCTATTTCTTCTTTTCTTTAGACTAGCCAAACCCAAGTCCTGCAGCCACTATTCGTATGTTTTAGTCTCCAGGCCTTTGATCATTTTAGTTGCTCTTCTCTGAACTTTTTCCAAGGTCCCAACATCTTTTTTGTAGTAGGGTGACCAAAATTGGTTACAGTATTCCAGGTGTGGTCTTACTAGGGCTTTAAATTCAATTGATACACAATAATTGAATTTATTTGATCATCAGAGTAGAGATGTGGTAATTTACAATCACAAGAAAGTGATGTGAAGTCATGTGAAGGTTCAGTGTCTTTTAAGGGTGGAGACTGAGGGAAATCTGATTTTCAAAGTCTGTGGTATCTCTTCTGTTGGGTTCATTGTCACTGTTGTGGCTTTGGGAAATTACTTTCTGCTTCATTCTCCTTTCCTCCCTATGGATTTTCTGTCTCTGTCTTTTCCTTTCCATGATAGCTCTAGTTTCCACCCTCTTATCCTTTTTTTATTCATTTATGGTTTTTGTTGTTGTTTTTCTCTTCAGAGCTACAGTGCCTCCTCAGCTGTTGCCAGAACTTCTATTACCTGCTGTTCTTGGTATAACAAATGCTTAGTGTCTGCCTGCTCTCTCTTCTCTTTTCTTTAATGTAGCTTAACTATACTAGCTCCACTTTAGAATTACAGTACATTTTTAAAATCATACATAATTTAATAAAATATGTTTCAGTTTCTTACTCTCGCTACTTTTAACCAAAACGTTTATTTGTTTTCTTCAAAAAAAAAAAACAAACCAGAAGCTATTGCCATCTGTCCTCCTAATATATGGCACTGGTTTTGAAATTCAAGGAGTTTGACCCTAAAAAGCTTAGGTGCCTTCTTTGGGTCCTAAATAAGATTCAGATAATGAAACTTAATTGCATGTAAAACTATGATACCTATAAATACTCAGGTTCCATGATTAATCCCTGAGAGTTACCGACACAAGGCAACGCTTCAGAAATCAGTCCAAGGTAGCATGTTCAAAAGTAAAACATTTTAGACGAGCAGCCATGACAGTAATATCTCTTCCCATGTTGAGACAGACGATCCTCCAAAGTTTTTTTTATTAAAGAAGTTTTGTGAACTTGTTCTTTTTAAAGAAGAAATTAATCCTCTCCATTATGTTAAATTTTAGTCTTTTGTTTATATTAGGATATTGGGATTACTTTGTATTTATTAAATGCAGATTTGTTTGTAGTTTGAGATGTGGAATGTTTATTAGAATGGGATATGTTGGTATTTGAGTGGCTTTTTTTGGAACTGTTGGCATATGGGATGGAGAATGTATACCAGAGCTTGTTCTTGATCATGTTAAATTAGTTTGTGTGTGTGTGTGTGTGTGTGTGTGTGTGTGTGTGTGTGGACTTTTTTGCACTAGGATATCAGGACCATTTTAGGGTTTTGGCTTACAGCTAAGAGTTGAAATGTGTAATGTTTACATATGTTAATTAATTAATGATATTATTTTAGAGCTCTGTTTGGACTTTTTGCTATTAATTGGACTGGAGGAGAAATCACTTATTTATTATCGGTATTAACAACCTAGAACTAAGGAGAAATTTCCTGACAGAACAATTAATCAGTGGAACAACCTGCCTCCAGAATTTGTGAATGCTCCAACACTGGAAGTTTTTAAGAAGAAACTGGACAGCCATTTGTCTGAAATGGTATAGGGTTTCCTGCCTGAGGTGGGGGTTAGACTAGAAGACCTCCAAATTCTTTCTATTCTGTTCTGTTCTGTTCTGTTCTCTATCCTATCCTATCCTATCCTATCCTATCCTATCCTATCCTATCCCATACCATACCATACCATACCATACCATACCATACCATACCATACCATACCATACCATACCATACCATACCATACCATACTATTCTTTTTCATTTGCCTGCTGTTAAGAGAGAAGTTTTAGGATGAAAAGTTTTATATTTGTTAATTAAGAGGTGATGAGATTATAAATTTTTTATGCTTGTCATAGTTAGAGTGGGAAGTTGCTCTTTGGCGGGGAAGAGATCTTTTGAGTTTTTCTTACTTTTTTTCTCTTCTCATTTCTTATTTAATTTGTATTGTATTTCATTGTTGTATGTGAAACTTTTAGTAAAGTTATGACAAAAACAGCATCTTTTTGCTTGCCAGAAAAATGATTAGGAGCACTTTCCAAGGGAATTTTCTGAAGAACATAACAGTTGAATAGGTTTATAAATGAGATATGTAGTACCTTAGATGATCAGATCTGGCTTTAAAATATGGAGCTGAAATCCATTGAAATCCCCTAGTTTGGACATAGAATATTCTAGGAAATGCCTAAACAGTCCCTTTCTTTCTCTGAGAATGTGCCAGTTTGGCCATTCTAGTTTCATTTAATCATTTTCTAGAAGTATGTTTCAAGAACAGTACATGATTCTGGAAATGGCCAGGGATGAATTGCATCCAGTCATTTCCTAGTCAGGAGGATTTATTACTGGAAAATCCACCAAAACACATCCCAGAGAGTACCCAGAAAAATCATTGGGGCATTAGTGAGGAAAAATAGGACCATTCTGGGCTTTTCTAGAATATCTGCTGAGGTTTTGCACATAAATATTATTTGTGGCCAATCTCAGCCATGCACTTGTAGGTTCTGATAAAGCTGCCACCCTTCAGCTATTACCTCTTTTTCTCTAGTGTTAATAATCTTAAGTCAACAGTAAGACATATTTTATAGGTCCCATCATAGAAATGTTTGATGTCAAAACCCATTTGGATTTTTCACTAGCAGGCCACATATTATGAAACAAATTGCTATTGGAGTTGATGCAATAGTTTTGCTATAGTTTAGAAGTTCGAAGGATACCAGGCTAGAAGTTGAGTTCTAGTCCCCCCCCCCCCGCCTTAGCAATGAAAGTCAGCTAGGACTACAATAGGAACAACAATGACCAGACAAATCACAATTCCCTACACACAGAATGTTTCAGAGATGACAGCAAGACTACACCAATATGACCCTCGCAGTAGCCCAGTCTCAACTCTCAGAGGGACCCTGTCAAATCCTAAGGAGCAGACAGAAACAAACCAAAGATCAGGCATCATATACTGAATCCAGTGCAGCAACTGTGAAAAGAACTATGTGGGTGAAACAGGAAGAAAACTATCTATCAGACTGCACGAACACTCCCTGGCTATCAAAAGACACAACCCACTATCCCTCATGTCCATCCATGAAGACTCGAAAGGACACAAGTTTGATCTAACCGGGATCACAGTTGTAACCCAAGGAGAGAAAGAGAATTCCTCAAAGCCTGGTTCTCCACCAATAAGTCAATAAACAGACACATTGACATCAACCCAATCTACCAACCACTGAGAACGAAAGAACTACTTCAACCACAATCCCAAAGGCAGCATTTAAAATGAACAAACAGGCACCTCACCACACAGCAAAATTCACAACCCTCCACAAGAAACCAGACCACATCTCAACAACAACAGCCATCCATCCAAACAATCCAAAACCAGATTTGAAACCAGACCATGACTCAGAGGCAACCAAACGAACAAACACCATTTGCATCACACAGACAATACTTAAACACGGAGGACTATGGCCCAGCAACAACAACCAGCCAATCAAACAGCCCAAAACCAGACCATGACTCAGCAACATCCAGACAAATAACACCCACACCAATTTACATCACACAAAAAGGTATTTAAAGGCTGGTGCTCTGACAGACGAGCAGAATTCAAAACGCACTGAAGATGTCTCCCCCCAAATTGATAGGGCTCGCAACTTGGGCGTCCTCCTGGATTCACGGCTCAGTTTTGAAGATCATATAGGAGCCGTGACCAGGGGGGCCTTTGCCCAGGTTCGCCTGGTGCGCCAGTTGCGGCCCTATCTGGATCGAGATGCCCTATGCACAGTCACTCATGCGCTCGTGACCTCCCGGTTGGACTACTGCAACGCTCTCTACATGGGGCTGCCCTTGAGGACCACTCAGAGGCTTCAGCTGTTGCAGAATGCAACCACGCGAGTTGTGGTGGGGTTTTCCCGATACTCCCATTTAACACCTCTACTCTGTGAGCTGCATTGGCTTACAGTTGCCCTCCAGGTGAGATTCAAGGTGCTGGTGATGACCTATAAAGCCCTAAATGACTTGGGTCTGGGATATTTGAGGGAACACCTGCTGCCAGCATCAAGCTCCCTTCATCCTGTGCGCTCCCACAGGGAGGGCCTTCTCAGGGTACCGCCGGCAAAAGATTGCCGGCGGGCAACACCCAGGGGGAGGGCCTTCTCTGTGGGTGTGCCTGCCCTTTGGAACCAGCTGCCCCTAGAGCTCAGGACTGCCCCTGACCTTCATTCATTCCGCTGGGACCTGAACACCTGGCTCTTTGAGCTTTCCGGCCAGGACTGAGAATTTTAATTTTAATTTTATTTAATTGGGTTTTAATTGGAGTTTAATAGAGGTTTTATTTTATTCAAGGACTAAATTTAATTATTTTAATTGTTCTTAACTTTTGTAATGTGTATTGTTATTTTAAATTCCTTGTGAACTGCCCTGAGTCCTATGGGAGAAGGGCGGTATATAAGTCCAATAAACATAAACATAAACAAATGGAAACGAAACATTTGCAGCCAAATCACCAAGCTTGGAGATCAAACCAACAGCCCAACTGCCAACCCAAGCTACTAATATTCAAACACATCTCAGTCAGCCTGGTGGACCAGTCACTCTCCCTGTGCCCAATCCATCTCATAAGCTTATTGTGAGGAAAATAGGAGGAGGAAAGGGTGGTGGATATGTTTGCTGCCTTGAGTTATTTGTAATATTTTTAATATAGTTTATAGGTTTTTTTAAATATAGTTTATAGTTTTTCTAATGATGCTGATTCAGATTTTAAATTTTATACATTTAATGCTGTTCTAGAACATTTTGTACGGGTATCCATTGTTGCCTACAGAATGGATAGGACAAAAATTTTGTAAATCAACAAACCAATGTAACCATCATGTTGGATAATCTTGATAGATAATTCTTTGTAAATGGGTCTCATTCGATGTTAAAGCCATGGGGTATCCTTCATCACATTCTGTAGTACAGGTAGTTCTCGACTGAGCCCAAAATTTGTGTTGCTAAGCAAGACATTTGTAAAGTGAATTTTGCCCCATTTTACAACTTTTCTTGCCATAATTGTTAAATGAATCACTATAGTTCTTAAGTTAGTAACATGGTTGTTAAGTGAATCTGGCCTCCCCATTGACTTTGCTTGTCAGAAGTTTGCAAAAGGTGATCACATGACCCCAGGATACTGCAACCCTCATAAGTTTGAGCCAGTTGCCAAGTGTCTGAATTTTGATCACAAAGATACGGATGCTGTAAGTGCGAAAAATGATCATAACTGATTTTTTTCAGTGCCTTTGTAACTTTGAATGGTCATTAAATGAACTGTTTTAAGTCAAGGACTACTTGTAGTAGATTTCATAATTTGGGCACATGGTTCTTATTTGTGGCTTTGGTCTAACCTATTTCCCTCTTAATCAATTTCATTGGATGGCTCCAAGTTTGAGTAATATGAGAAAAGGAGGGAGGTAGCTCTCTACCTACTTTTTACGCTATTCCTGATCTTATGAATCACTGTCATGTTGTCTTCTTCCCTTTTTAAAAAATGCCTTGAATACTGTAACTTCCCTTGTAGTAGAAAGTGTCTCATTAAGTCTAACATAATCATTATTTGTTCAGTACATGGTAAAGATACACCTGTTCCTATTAAGTATAACTGCTGTGGTTATGGAAGAAAAAAGATTTCTTTTTCAAAGTCATCAATCTCAATTTTATTTAAGCACCATAAAAGCCCAATTATATTCTAGTACAGCTGCAAAGAAAGTATATGCTAATTCGGTATCAATGCAATTAATTACACAAAGTTTGCAGTATATTTTAAACAAATCAAATCTGTTCTTAATTATCATGCTGAGGCAATTTTATTTAAAAATCTCTGTTAAGATATTTTTATTGCTAACAAATTGCAATATTTTAAATCTGCAGTATTGACAGCTATGTGCTTGCAATTGTTAAGTCACTGTATAAAAGACATAAGTGACAACTCCAATAATTACACACAACCAAAGCATAATAGCTCTGTGCTTTTAAAACGGCACTTCCAAAGTTTCCAAATTACGAATCATATATTTATTTTTAATTGGCCAATTGTCTCCACCTGGGTCAATTTTTGTTACAACCTCTGGAACAGCATCCCCCTATAGATAAGGACTGTGCCCTCTTTCCTAGGATTCCAGAAAGCTTTGAAAACTTGGCCTTAATCCTAAGGCCTGTTTTGTTTTCTTGATTTTGTTGTTCATTAGATTATTTTAGTCCAGGCAGTCTGATTTTATGTTTTAGCTGTTCTTACATTTTTCTAATTTTCTGCACCACACAGAGTACACTGGAGTTGGTTGGCCAATACATTTAAAATAACAATAATAATAGATTTGGAAGAACTGTATATTTCTAAACTATTCAACTCGTTTGTGTGTCTTGGGTGGTTTACAAATAAAGCCATACAATCATATAAAAACACATTGTTAAAAACAAAGTTGAAAACAGAATCGAAACAAAATTAAAAAATTGAACAACTGAAAAGTAGAAGGAGCGTTTTCAAATCACCATTCATCTCCAGTAATTGCATGCTACTCCCATGCCATTTGGCACAGCCAGATGGGGATGCTCCTCTGGAAGGCCAAGAGACCATAGGCCCACCTCATCTCCAGGGGCAGGATATTCCATAGGATGGGGGCAATAGGAGAAAAGGCCCTATTCCTAGAGCTCACCAGCCAAAATTGATGGGAACAGCAACATACTTTTTTTTTAAAATCCCATTTATATCCCGCCCTTCTCCGAAGACTCAGGGCGGCTTACAATCTAAGAAGCACAAATAAATGTGCTTAGCAATAGCCTTCATTCTATGTATATGCCTGCTTATTAGGGCTTTCCCCCCCAGCGGCATTTTACAAAGTCAGCTTATTGCCCCCAACAATCTGGGTCCTCATTTTACCTACCTCGGAAGGATGGAAGGCTAAGTCAACCTTGAGCCTGGTGAGACTTGAACCTGCAGTAATTGCAGGCAGCTGGTGTTACTTAAGGAGGCATTAGCCCACAGCTCCCTGCATGAATGGGTGGAACGAGGCAGGTCCTCATGTAACCTGATCCTATGCCATGAAGGCTTTAAAGGTGATAACCAACATTTTGAACTGGATCCAGAAGCAAACTGGCACCCAATGCAAATCACATAGAAGAGGTGTTAAATGTGCAACCCTAGGAGAGCCAAAAACTTTTTGTGCCACTGCATTCTGCAAGTAGTTGTGGTAGGCTACAATAACAGATTCTTGCAAGTCTACTTGTGTTTTACCCTCCCTCCTCTCAATGAATCAGGGAGTAGCCACTTCGAGATTTTTTTTTTCTCTAAGAGTAACACTCTCTCATTTCTCAGGTCTAAGAAATATTTCTGCCATTGTTGTTTTCTGTAACAGATTCTGAATATTCCTTTCAAAGATCATTTTATTCTACAGATGGACACTGATCTGTTGCCCTTGTAGATTTTGAGCTCCCTGCTGTGAACTTTGTAACACTGGAGAAACCATGTGGAAGAATACCTTTCAGAGGTTAGGAAGGGCACACTCAGCCACATAAAACATCTTTCAAATGACTTTAATTGCCTAATTTGCACAAAGTGTATTATATGCTCTATTTGCATGATGATATCATTTATGATATCTCTTCCTATCTTCCCCTGTGTATGCCAATCAGTGTTAGCACTGAGAAAGACCCTTCCTTGGATTGTGAAAGACAATGGTGGTCAGCATCGATGGGGGGGAGGTATTATTAATAGAAGGAAACAGAAGAGATATCAGATGTTTACTAGAAAATAGTTGCAATTAAAAAATCAGTCAAAGAAACCACAGATAAGAAATTTACAGTCTACATGGCTCATCCAGAGAGATCCTGTACATCATCTGAAGGCAAGATTGTATGATACAAAGATCATGTTACAGTAAGTTAGCAGCAGGATCCTAGCTTCCCTGCTGAGAGGAGGTCTATTTTAGTTGACTCCTGGGAGTCAAATTGAACAATCAAGATAGATATAATGCCTTTATCGTTCTTCATTTGACAAAACCCTGGCTTCGGATATTATTAACTTTCTAAAACCCTTGCTGATGGCAAATTGCTTCATTACTTTACCTGCAGTTCATATAGCCATGGCCCAGTTTTTCAGGAATTATTTTGGGATCAAGAGTTCTTTCTCAGTATCAGATGAGAATCAAGAGTGTGCCACCTGGCTGAAAGCATCTACACTCTGCAATTATCTAATCAAGGGGTAGAAAGAGGCCGACTCTTGTTCTTTCATGTTTTGGTTCCTACCTCTATTCTGAATTCTTTGTCAAGTGCTACCCTGATCAAAAGACCTGTGACAGCAGGACCACAGTCTGCTTCTAAAAATGCTGCAAAACCTTTCCATGTCTTAAAACCATAAAATTGGGGGGAAAAAACCATTTAGGCCATCGAGTTAACCTCAGAGCAAGAATCCAAATGAAAACATACCTGACTGATGGATGTCCATTTGCTTGAACATATCCAGTGAAGGGGAAACCACCACAACCCAAAGTAATTGGTTTCACTATCAACTTGCCCTTATTGCTTTCTGTAATAAATTATTGCAATTATTCTGTAGTAAAGGGAACCAGGAGAAAAGCTGAATTTCAGTATGTCCAGACTCACTGCCAATAGGAAACACCAGACCAAAGAATCAGGAGGGACAACAGGAAAATATTCTTCATACAGGAGATAGTTAAATATAACATTGGCTACCGTAGAATGTGAAAATCTGAAGGATTAGGAGCATTGTGTAGACTGATCATCCTGAAAAAGATAAATCTATGTAGTTGTTAAGAGTCAACATAAATCTGATGACACATAACCATAATCAATCATTACAGAATGTGTTAATGGTTGTGCTCTTACATAGCGCTAAAAGAGATTAGATGTAATTAAGAAGACTGCTCATATCATTGGTTATATATTCCAATAAGTCCATGACTTCCAGAATCAAAGACAATATGTCTCTAAATATCAGTCATTAGAAACAATAACAAAAGATAGTTTTTGACATCAACTTGCAAGTTCCCCATAAGTATTTAGCTAGCTGCAGGCAAAACAGTACCAGAGAGATTTTAGATTCAGACATCAGGATCTTTCTTAAATTCATTTCAATAATATTATTGCATATTAGCAAACTTATATTTTGCTTAGGAACCATGGTGGCCCAGTGGTTAGACTGCTGTATTGCAGGTTAATTGCCCACAGCCAGGAGTTAAATCCTGACAGTTTCAAGGTTAACTTAGCCTTCCATCCTTCCAAGGTCAGCAAAATGAGGACCCAGATTGTTGGGGACTATATGATAACATTTGTAAACCCACCCAAAGAGTTATGTAAAGCACTATGGAGTCATATATAAGTTTAAGTGTTATTGCTATTGCTATACAAGGAAACATTATCCCTCACATATAGGCTGTCAGAGAGTGAATGACTGCTAAAAACATGCCTCCAGGAAAATTTTGCTTTTTTCATGGATCTGTGAAAATAGTGGTAGAATAAAGAGTGGAAATTATGAAGCAGCTTATAATGCATGGTCAGGAGTTCCCAAAATAATGTACAAGCATTCTCTACTAAATAACTTTAATAATAATAATAATAATAATAATAATAATAATAATAATAATAATAATTGAAGTAGCCGAAGGACCGCTCGGGACGACAGGCTAGTTTAACAACAAGTTTATTAGAGCAAGACAAACAGAGAATAACTTGTCCGGCTTTTATAGCCGGCAGCTGGTAGCGAGGACCAATCAGATGTATTTATTTTGGCGCCGTGTCAGGCAGGGACCAATCGGCGTCGTCTTCTGTTGACAGCTCCGGCTTCCTCGTGGTGTGGTGTTTTGACAGCCGCGAGCTGTCAGTGGCTGCGCCTGCGCAGTGTGGCGGACGCTTTGACAGCTCAGTCTTCTTCACGGTCCGGAGTTTGACAGCCGCGAGCTGTCAGTGGAGGCGCCTGCGCAGTACGGGGAACTTTGACAGCTGTCAAAGTTCCCGCGTGTATTCCTGTCAGGCGGCTTTCCTATATATATGCTTTGACGATACTTTTGTGCTGTTAACATATACACTCAAGGGAATGTTTACATCATATATAATACACCCCTTACCCCTCCCCTGGTGCGTTTCTTTCCTCTTGGATGTTTGACCCTGCCCACTGATAGTCCTTTAGGTAGGTGGGTGGTCTTCGATTCCTGGATGATCGGCGAAGGGGTGGTGGATGGTCTGGTTCTGGTTCTTCGTTTTGGTGTTCAACTTCCTGGTTTGGGATAGGCAGCATTTCCGGAGGGGGTTGTAAGTCGGCGTTGGTTGGTTGCTCGGAATTGTGTGGCGGTTGTCTGGGTCTGAGCTGGTCAATATGGCGGCGTATGTTGCCCTGTGCCTGCGTAGCTATGAGGTATGAGATGGGCCCTGTTTGTTTTATTACTGTCCCTTGAACCCACTTGTTTTTATCTGTGTATGATCTTGCCCATATTAATTGACCAGGTTTGAGTGTGCGGCCGGGGTGGGGGTGCTGTTTTTCTTCTGGGTATGTGTCGGGGTGCAGTCTGTCGAGACGTGTTATTAGCCTCCTCCCCCATCTTAATTCCGCCGGTGATTTGCCCGTTGTGGAGCATGGCATTGTGTGTTGTGATAAGAGGAACTGGCTGAGTCGCCTCTGCCAGTTCCCTTTAACGAATTTTTTTAATGCTTCTTTCGTGGATCGTACCATAATTTCAGCCATTCCGTTTGACGACGGGTGGAACGGCGCCGACGTGACCAGCCTAATACAATTCTTCGTAGCGAAGATCTGAAATTCACGAGAGGTGAATTGAGGTCCATTGTCGGAAACTATGGTGTCAGGTAGGCCGTGCGTTGCGAATATTTTTCTTAAGGCTTGAATAGTGGCTGCGGACGTTGTTTTTCTAAGGGGCGTGACTTCCAGCCATTTGGAATAGCTGTCTACTGCTATTAAGAAACTTTGGCCCTGGATAGGTCCTGCAAAATCTATATGTATACGTGACCAAGGGTTCCTTGTAGTCTCCCATTTATGGATCGGTGCCTGGGGGGGTTCGCTCCTGGTCTCCTGACAGGTATAACACCCACCCACATACTTTTCAATTTGTTTATCTATGCCAGGCCACCATACATAACTTCTAGCCATTGCCTTCATTTTTACAATTCCAGGGTGCCCCTCATGTAATATGTGTAATGTTTGGTCTATGTTTTTCTCTGGTATGATGACCCTATTTCCCCATAGCAGGCATCCTCTATGTGTTGAAATCTCGTTTTTCCTGTTATAATAAGGTTGGAATTGGGGTTGTGGGTTTTGAGCTGGCCACCCTGTTGTGGCCCATTTGAGGACTCTGGCAAGTATTTTATCTTTTGCTGAATTATTAGCTATAATGTTTGCCGTCAAGGGGCATTCTGGAAGCTGAGAGATTGCTAAAATTAGGCTGGCTGGGGCTGGATCTGAGTCCCTGGTTTGTATGGGCAGTCTGCTGAGGCAGTCAGCATGTCCCAATTCCTTACCTGGTTTATGTATTAGTTGATAAGAATAGGCTGCTAAGAACGTTGACCATCTTAAGATTCTCGGGGAGAGAATTTGTGGTGTAATTTTATTCCAAGTAAATATGCCTAGCAGGGGTTTGTGATCTGTAAATATCGTAAATGGTCTTCCATACAGATAATCATGAAATTTTTTGACCCCTGCTACTATCGCTAGGGCTTCCCTGTCAATTTGTGCATAGTTTCTTTCAGCTTTGGTCAGAGTGCGAGAATAGAAGGCTATGGGTCTTTGTGTGCCGTCCTCGAATAGGTGACTTAAGACTGCCCCAATTCCGTAGGGAGAGGCATCGCAAGCGATGCATATTGGGGTGTCTTCTCTGAAAAGGGTGATGGTTGAGCTTTGACAGATGATCTTTTTTAACGATTGGAAACTATTTTCATGTTCCTTGGTCCAGGACCAAGTTGTACCCTTGTCGAGGAGTCTATGGAGAGGCTCTGCAATAGTGGCTTTGTGGGGAATGAAAGCATGGTAAAAGTTTAACAGTCCCAAAAAGGATTGAAGCTCTTGCTTATTCCTAGGGCTGGGTGCGGTTTGAATAGCCCTTAGTTTCTCAGAGGTGGGGTGGATGCCCTGGCTATCGATTTTATACCCTAGGAATTCTGTAGAAGTGACTCCAATGGAGCACTTTTCCCGCTTAAGTTTGAGACCGGCTTCTCTGAGCCGGCTCAGCACAGCTGACAGCCTGTCAGCTAAACTAGCTTCATTTTCTCCGGCGATGAGAACATCGTCGAAATAGGGGCAGACCCCGGGTATTCCTTTCAGGGTCTTTTCCATGATACCCTGGAAGATACCCGGGGCTGCAGATATGCCGAACTGAAGCCTCTTAACTTTAAAAGCACCGCGGTGGGTGACAATAGTTTGCGCTTCCGCGGTGTCGTCTGTGACAGGCAGCTGTAAATACGCCTGCGAGAGGTCAAGCTTGGCGAAAATGGTGCCAGAGCGGATGGAAGCAAATACGTCCCTTACCGCTGGCACCGGGTAAGCATGGGGGCTGAGGGCTAGGTTGACTGTCGCCTTATAGTCAGCGCATACTCTCACTTCGCCATTAGGTTTGATTGGGGTGACAATAGGGGTCTCCCAGGTTCCCCCATCTGTTGGCTCTAGCACCCCTAGACTCACGAGTCGGTCAAGCTCGTTTTCAATTTTTTCTTTGAGGGCAAAAGGTACCCTCCTAGCTCTTATTTTAATTGGTTGGATTGCTGGATTTAATTGCAGGGAAATGGGGGGACCTGTATATTTCCCTAAAGTGCCCTCGAAAACGTCGGCGTACTTTTCGCAAACGGCTTCCAGGCTGGGTGTTTGAATGGTATTAACCCCTGATAAGGCGATGCCTAGTGGAGTGAACCAGTTAAGCCCTATCAAGTTGGTACGGTTCCCTGGCGTAACTAAAACCTCTAGGGTGCCTTTGAACCCCTTATACTGTACAAGGACCTTGGCTTTCCCTTCCAACGGAATAGGGGTCTTCTGGAAGTCTGCAAGGTGAACCAGAGTTTGTTTCAGGGGAATTTGTCTTCGGCCTTTCTGACAGATCTCCTGATAAGTAGTTAGCGAAATTAAGGAGACCGCTGACCCTGAATCCACCTCCATGTGGCAAGGCACCCCCTGAATTCTGACCCAGACCTTAACCTTGGAACTTATGCAGTTTACCCTATCGATTGTCTCAACCCGGTTGCCTGGTGGGGTTTCCCTGTTGGCCTGGGCAGCTGGCCTACCTGGGGGGTTTGCCTCCACCTCATTGACGTTGTCCCGGCCCTTGCTGCGGCACACCGGCTTGATGTGGCCAGTCTTCCCGCAGTTGTGGCATTTTGCGTTCCTAAAGCGGCAGTTTCCACGGGCATGGTTGCCCCCGCAGCTGGCACAGGCGGCTCGTTGCACGTAACGTGGGGGTGGCGGTGGAGGGTCCCTGGATCCTCGGCGGTCCGACGTTTTTCCCCTCCTCGGCTGTCGGTGCTCCATCCTGCGCTGTAGGGCTTCTCCATCGGTGAAATCTACCGACTCTCCGCTGTCGCTGAAGGTTGCGCTTTCCTGGTAGACGGTCGCCGGGGACTCTGGGGTCGTGTTCGTCGGCTTCTTTTTGTGGCTGTGTTCGTATGCCATGATCTCCCTGGTCAGCTCAGCCAGATTCATGTCGGGTTTGGACGTCAGTTTTTTTTGTAGCTTCTCGTCCCTCAGACCGATCACCACCTGATCTCTGATGCGGTCTTCCAGGTCGGGGAAGCAGCAGTTCCGCGCGGCGTGTCTGACCCCAGCGATGAACTCGTTGGCGGGCTCGTCCTGCCGTTGTTTCTTTTGTGCGAATTGCACCCGCCAGTACAGTTCCGAGCGAGCCGGCATGTAATACTTGTTCAGCTGGTCCACCAGGTCCGCGTAGGAGACTTCCGTGATGGGCACTGGGCTGAACAGCCCGACGGCTGCGTCGTACACCGGGGGCCCGCTGATGTACAGCAGGGCGGCGGCCTTTGCTCGGTCGTCAGTGATCTTACTGACGAGAAGAAATCCTTCAACTTGGCCGAGGTGTGATTGCCATCTCTCGGGATGGCGGGTATCAAACTCCCTCACACGGCCGAAGTTTGCCATGTCGTCCGGTCCTGGGTTGCTCCGATGGAAGTTAAAACTTCCGTGTCAGCTCTTGCCGGGAACTCTCTTCCTCGGCCGTGACTTCAGCTCCGGAGCGATCCCACCCTCGTCGCCAGTGAAGTAGCCGAAGGACCGCTCGGGACGACAGGCTAGTTTAACAACAAGTTTATTAGAGCAAGACAAACAGAGAATAACTTGTCCGGCTTTTATAGCCGGCAGCTGGTAGCGAGGACCAATCAGATGTATTTATTTTGGCGCCGTGTCAGGCAGGGACCAATCGGCGTCGTCTTCTGTTGACAGCTCCGGCTTCCTCGTGGTGTGGTGTTTTGACAGCCGCGAGCTGTCAGTGGCTGCGCCTGCGCAGTGTGGCGGACGCTTTGACAGCTCAGTCTTCTTCACGGTCCGGAGTTTGACAGCCGCGAGCTGTCAGTGGAGGCGCCTGCGCAGTACGGGGAACTTTGACAGCTGTCAAAGTTCCCGCGTGTATTCCTGTCAGGCGGCTTTCCTATATATATGCTTTGACGATACTTTTGTGCTGTTAACATATACACTCAAGGGAATGTTTACATCATATATAATACAATAATAATAATAACAACAACAACAACAACAACAACAACAACAACAACAATAATGGAGTTGGAAGGGACTATCACCAAACCAGATTTCCTTCATTGTACAGACATTGCTCTATTTACAAAAGGGTTATGCTCCTATTCATTAGTCTGCTTTGTGCACATGTCTAAAAAGCATAAACAACCATGCAGGGTACAGTTCTTACCTGACAATATGTAAGTGGATCTGTGAACAATATAAAAACGGAAGACAGGGGAAGGAAGCTGCGAGAATAGAGGAAAGGGTTATTTTCCAACACATTGCCTACATAAGTGGCATGCTGCAAACTCACCCTATCTCACCTTCCCCAACTAATAACAACTACAACAACAACAATAACGTTGGAAGGGACATTGGAGGTCATCTAGTCCAATCCCCTGCTCAGGGAGGAAACCCTATGCCATTTCAGACAAATGGCTGTCCAGTCTCTTCTTAAAAACATCCAGTGTTGGAGCATTCACAACTTCTGGACGCAGGTTGTTCCACTGATTAATTGTTCTAATTGTCAGGAAATTTCTCCTTAGTTTTAGGTTGCTTCTCTCTTTGATTGCTTTCCATCCATTGCTTCTTGTCCTGCCTTCAGGTGCTTTGGATAATAGCTTGACTCCCTCTTCTTTGTGGCAGCCCCTGAGATATTGGAATACTGCTATCATGTCCCCCCTCGTCCTTCTCTTCATTAAACTAGACATGCCCAATTCCAGCAACCATTCCTTATATGTTTTACCCTCTAGTCCCCTAATCATCTTTGTTGCTCTTTTCTGTACTCTTTCTAGAGTCACAACATCTTTTTTACATTGTGGTGACCCAAACTGGATGCAATATTCCAAGTGCAGCCTTACCAAGGTGTTATTACATTTCATGTGATCTTGATTCTATCCCTCCTTTAATGCAGCCTAGCACTATGTTGGCTTTTTTTGCAGCTGCAGCACACTGCTGGCTCATATGTAAGTGATTGTCCACTAGGACTCCAAGATCCCTCTCACAGTTACTGTGGGCAATATTATGTCATTAGTGGGATATCGGGATTAACTCTGATTAGAAGAAGAGCACTACCAGTACCAGCAGCAATGATACCTCTAATAATAGTTCATTTTAAAGTCTTTAGCAAGCACTGCAAACTTTCTGAAAGGTTCCCACTTAATTTATATTGATAAAATTAAGCTACATATAAAATGGGAAGAACCAAAAGTGATCTTGTGCCTTCTTTTATCTTTTATCTTTATCTTTGTGTAGCAATGATGTTTCATCGCTTTTTGCTAGTCAGCTAACTAAGGTATGTAGGAAGCACATCACAATAGTAATGGGGGACTTTAATTACCCTGATATCAACTGGGAGACAAACTCTGCACCAAGTGGAAGATCAAACAGATTCCTGACAAACCTAGCAAACAACTTTCTCTCCCAAAAAGTAGAGAAGGGAACTAGGGGATTAGCCATTTTGGATTTAATTCTCACTAACAGAGATGAAATGATAGAAGGTGTCGAAGCCACAGGAACCTTGGGAGGAAGTGATCATGCAATATTGGAATTCAATATTCTGGAAGCACAAGCAATACAACACAGTCAAGCTAGAGTCTTGGACTTTAAAAGAGCTAATTTCAATAAATATAGAGAGGCCTTGGGAAGAATTCCATGGATGAGAATCCTAAAGGGGAAAACGACTCAAGAAGCTTGGGAAATTTTGAAAAGTGAGATAATAAAGGTCCAGTCTAGCACAATACCAACAAAGAAGAAAAATAACAGCTCTCAAAAGAAACCAGCATGGCTGCATAAAGAACTCTCTGATAAATTGAAAGATAAAAAGGACAAGTATAAGAAGTGGAAAGAGGGGCACATACCTAAGGCAGAATATCAGCAAATAGTCCGTGCCTGCAAAGATGAAGTGAGGGAAGCTAAGGCTCAAAATGAACAAAGCCTTTCAACCAAAGTCAAAAATAAGCAAAAAAAAGCTTCTTTCAACATGTAAAACACAAGAAAAAAGTTAAGGAAATGATTGGTCCATTAGTGGGGAAAAGTGGCAAGAAGGTGACAAGCAACAGGGAGAAAGCAGAACTATTTACCATATATACTTGAGTATAAGCCGACTCGAGTATAAGCCGAGACCCCCAATTTCACCCCCAAAAACTGGAAAAAGTTGTTGACTCGAGTATAAGCCGATCCGCCATTCTGCAAGCCTCTGCCGCCAGCAGAGGCTCGATCCGCCATTTTGCAAGCCTGAATACACAGGAATACCCTGTGTGGCCGCGGCTCTCGGGGAAGCCCTGGCTGTCCGCTTCCTCGCTCCACGCTGCCATTCGGGGCCCGCGCGTTCCCCGGGCAAATTGCGGCGCCCAGCAGGCGAGGAAACACGCCCGCTCCAGTCGCCCCCCCCTTCCCTCAGGAGACGCGAAGCAAGTGACCGCCCGGAGCTTACCGAGGACTTGCTTCGGTGCTTCCAGGATCGCGCGCACCTCTCCCAAGCCGCCACCGTCCGGAGACCTGCCGAAGTTTGGGGAGGTTTGGGGAGGTGCGCGCGCACCTCCCCAAACCTCCCCAAACGTCGGCAGGTCTCCGGACCTCTGCGCCCTGCCTGCCTGCTTCTTTCCGCAGCGGAAAGAAGCAGGCAGGCAGGGCGCAGAGGAACGGAGACCCGGCGACGTTTGTGGAGGTTTGGGGAGGCGCCCAAACCTCCCCAAACGTCGCCGGGTCTCCGTTCCTCCGTGCCCTGCCTGCCTGCTTCTTTCCGCTGCGGAAAGAAGCAGGCAGGCAGGGCGCGGAGGAACGGAGACCTGCCGACGTTTGGGGAGGTTTGGGCGCCTCCCCAAACCTCCCCAAACGTCGCCGGGTCTCCGTTCCTCTGCGCCCTGCCTGCCTGCTTCTTTCCACAGCGGAAAGAAGCAGGCAGGCAGGGCGCGGAGGAACGGAGACCTGCCGATGTTTGGGGAGGTTTGGGCGCCTCCCCAAACATCGCCGGGTCTCCGTTCCTCCGCGCCCTGCCTGCCTGCTTCTTTCCGCTGCGGAAAGAAGCAGGCAGGCAGGGCGCGGAGGAACGGAGACCTGCCGACGTTTGGGGAGGTTTGGGCGCCTCCCCAAACCTCCCCAAACGTCGCCGGGTCTCCGTTCCTCCGCGCCCTGCCTGCCTGCTTCTTTCCGCTGCGGAAAGAAGCAGGCAGGCAGGGCGCGGAGGTCCGGAGACCTGCCGACGTTTGGGGAGGTTTGGGAAGGTGCGCGCGCACCTCCCCAAACCTCCCCAAACTTCGGCAGGTCTCTGGACGGCGGTGGCTTGGGAGAGGTGCGCGCGATCCCGGAAGCACCAAAGCCTCGGCCGCGCACAAGTCCTCGGTAAGTTTTTTTGTTGACTGGAGTATAAG
Organism: Vipera berus; assembly: GCF_964194415.1. NCBI lineage: Eukaryota > Metazoa > Chordata > Lepidosauria > Squamata > Viperidae > Vipera > Vipera berus. The sequence goes on along the minus strand of NC_138203.1, from coordinate 212,432,268 downwards.
CCGAAGTGGAATTTTTCAGCCCAAAAAGTGGGCTGAAAAATTCGGCTTATACTCAAGTATATACGGTAACTCGTTTTTTGCATCTGTCTTTACACAAAGGGAAAAAACAGTCCAACCTACCAAAAACAGTGCCATAAAAAACAGAATAGAAATGCAAGTTAAGATAGGCAAGAAAATGGTAAGTGAGCACCTGTCCAGCCTAGACGAGTTCAAATCACCAGGACCAGATGGATTACACCCCAAGGTTCTCAAGGAACTCGCAGACATGATCTTAGAACCACTGAACTATATTTTTCAAAGATCCTGGAGCACTGGGGAACTACCAGAGGACTGGAAGAGAGCTGATGTAGTTCCCATCTTCAAAAAAGGGGAAAAATAGATCCAGGAAACTACAGACCTATCAGCCTGACCTCAATACCTGGGAAGATTCTGGAAAAGATAATCAAACAACAAATCAGCAAACACCTTGATGCAAACAAAGTCATCACTAAAAGCCAACATGGGTTTGTCAAAAACAGATCATGCCAGACAAAACTTACTGCATTCTTTGACCAAGTGACAAAATTAGTGGACCAGAGGAATGCTGTAGATATAATTTACTTGGACTTACGTAAGGCATTTGATAAAGTAGATCACAACCTACTACTTGAAAAGATAGAAAAATGTGGGTTAGACAGCATCACCACCAGATGGATGCGTAGCTGGCTGACCGGTCGTACTCAGCATGTGGTCCTCAATGGAACTGCATCTACATGGAAGGAAGTGTGTGGTGGAGTACCCCAGGGCTCTGTTCTGGGCCCAGTGCTCTTCAACATCTTCATCAATGATTTGGATGAGGGGATAGATGGGGAACTCATCAAATTTGCAGACAACACCAAGCTGGCAGGAATAGCCAATATTCCAGAAGATAGGCTTAAGATACAGGAGTATCTGGATAGACTTGAACACTGGGTGCTATCTAACAAAATGAAATTCAATAGTGAAAAAAGTAAGGTTCTACATTTAGGCAGGAAAAATCAAATGCACAGGTATAGTATAGGTGGTACCTTGCTCAATAGTAGTAACTGTGAGAGGGATCTTGGAGTCCTAGTTGACAATCACTTCAGTATGAGCCAGCAGTGTGCTGCAGCTGCCAAAAAAGGCCAACACAGTGCTAGGCTGCATTAACAGAGGGATAGAATCAAGATCACGTGAAGTTGTAATACCACTTTACAATGCCTTGGTAAGGCCACACTTGGAATACTGCATCCAGTTTTGGTCACCACGATGTAAAAAAGATGTTGAGACTCTAGAAAGAGTACAGAGAAGAGCAACAAAGATGATTAGGGAACTGGAGGCTAAAACATATAAGGAATAGTTGCTGGAATTGGGTATGTGTAGTCTAATAAAGAGAAGGGTGAGGGGTGACATGATAGCAGTGTTCCAATATCTCAGGGGCTGCCACAAAGAAGAGGGAGTCAAGCTATTCTCCAAAGCACCTGAAAGCAGGACAAGAAGCAATGGATGGCACCTAGTCAAGGAGAGAAGCAACCTAGAACTAAGGAGAAATTTCCTGACAGTTAGAACAATTAACCAGCATTCACCTGCCTCCAGAAGTTGTGAATGCTCCAACACTGGAAGTTTTTAAGAAGAGACTGGCCAGCCATTTGTCTGAAATGGTATAAGGTTTCCTGCCTGAGCAGGAGGTTGGACTAGATGACCTCCAAGGTCCCTTCCATCATCATCATCATCATCATCATCATCATTATTATTATTATTATTATTATTATTATTATTATTATTATTATTATTATTATTATTATCATCATCATCATCATCATCATCATCATCATCAACATCAACATCATCATCAAAGTATATAAATGTCTGGTCCAAAAATGCATATTGGTCTTTTTTAATATTCATAATTTACAGTGAAGTAAATATAATTTCCTAGGTAAATTCTTCAACTCAATTCTTCAATGGAAAATGCAACTATTCACAAACAAGCCACAGCATTTTACTCTAGAAATAGATTAAGTGAAATATCATATTTCCAAACAATCTTTAAATTATCCATTCAAATATTATCTGTAATTTGTATACCAAAATAATAAAAAAAATCTTAAATGCAGAAATTATCCAAAGTACAGAAGTTTGTTAATGATTATCATGTTACTGTGGGTTTGATTCAGCTAATACCCTTTGGAGGTATACTGAAGTCACTTGAGACTTAAATTTACATGTTGTTGCTGTTTACATAAATCAATAAAACTTTACAGTGTTGAACTTTGTCTCAATTAAGGTGTGAGTTACCTGGATAAGGGTTTACTACAAACTGACAACTTTTGAAATCACAGATCAACTTTTAATTGTGCAACTTCTATATGGTTCTCTTGGCAGACTGTTCCTGGAACTTAACAAACTTGCCTTAATTTGAGAGGCATTTTATAGGCCACAATCGTTTCTTAGGCAGCACTACATAAATACAATGGAAACTGTTGCGCTCATAGTTGGTATTAGCAAGGTTGCTTAAAAATGAAGCAAATCGTTGTTTTAAAGTTGGTGTCATATTCTCATTGTTCCACTAGATGTCATGGCAGAGCACAGAAGCAGACTATATTTTATTAACAACTGATTCACATGAATATTTTCTTGTGGCAACTGACACATGCAGGACTGCTGTTCTCTTTTATCCTCTCCTGACACCAGCAGTGTTGAAATCCAGTTTGTAATTTGGGAGCCTTCTGCGTGTCAATGGAGAAATGACCATAGTGCTCATTTGACAGGATTCCAAGAACAAGAGATTTGCAAGGCTGATTGACTTCGCCAAGGAGAATGGAGTTAAATGTCCATTCCAGTCTCCGATATGCCCTGGCTGCTAGGATACCAACAATTCTGGGCAACACACTGCTGCTAGTAGCACACAATCAACATTAATTATTTAGGCCTTAGCAACTTTTACAGCCATTTTATTATCTCGTCTCATTCTAAAAGCATCTCCCTGTTCCGGGATGTACTTTGCCATCATAATATAACCTTTACTGGATTTTTTCTCCTAGCTTCTCAAACATCTGCAAAAGTGAATTCTTCCATCAAACATGAGCTTCATTGGATACTGAGGTGTTCTTATGCATTGTCCCCTCACAACTGAGATATTCTTTGAAAATGGTAGTCTTCATAGGTAATAGCCAGATGCTAGCTATTCTTTAAGTACATAAAGGTTGACCTTTGATTTTACCAGCTGTTAAGTATGCTGGGCACTTCTTCCTCCTATATGCATTCAGGTATACACTGAATAGGAAATGCTAGTCAAATGCACATGTCCAAAGATACAGACTCAAATACTAGGTTGATGCTTGCCTACTGTGTCCTGGTGATAATCAGAAACTGGGAAAACAACCAATGTACCTGAAAGCTAATACAAGATCATGCCATCATGGGGGTTCTACCTACACCTTCATCTATTGCATTTTAGCAACTTCTCTCATATTTTTGAAACACTTGGTAAGCATCTGTTATACATTTCTAAGTATTGGGCCTGACACAAATAAAATCATGAGACCAGGAACTTGAGATCTCTGAAAGGCCTTGGAGAGTTGGACATTTCTTCATATTTTCTGTGAGAGAGTAGTGGGGGAGAAAGAGAATGAGAAAATGAGTATTTAAAGCGAATTACCTGCTTTATATTAAAAAAAGTAGCTTCAGGTTTTGACATGCAGGACTACCCAGAACTCGCTATAAAAAAATGTCATCCTTGGCTTCTCTCTGCTCATGATGAGGCCTTGAACTTGTTCCAGCTCTCTTCCATATGACTTTCCCAAGTCTTTCAAAACACAGGGGAGATGAGGCAGAGTCCTATCATTTGCTGTCAACTTACAGACAGCCTAAGTTGTTGTTGTTGTTGTTGATGATGATGATGATGATGATGATGATGATGATGATGATGATAATAATAATAATAATAATAATAATAATAATAATAATAATAATAATAATAATAAAGTTAGAAGGGACCATTTCAAACAAATGGTTGTCCAGTCTCTTCTTAAAAACTTCCAGTGTTGGAACATTCACAACTTCTGGAGGCAGGTTGTTCCACTGATTAATTGTTCTAACTGTCAGGAAATTTCTTCTTAGTTTTAGGTTGCTTCTCTCTTTGATTAGTTTCCATCCATTGCTTCTTGTCCTGCCTTCACGTGCTTTGGAGAATAGCTTGACTTCCTCTCTTTGTGGCAAAACCTGAGATATTGGAGTACAGCTATCATATCAACCCTCGCCCTTCTCTTCATTAAACTAGACATACCAAATTCCAGCAACCGTTTCTTATATGTTTTAGCCTCCAGTCCCCTAATCATCTTTGTTGCTCTTCTCTGGACTCTTTCTAGAGTCTCAACATCTTTTTTACATCGTGGTGAACAAAACTGGATGCAGTATTCCAAGTGTGGCCTTACCAAGGCATTGTAAAGTGGTATTAATACTTCACGTGATCTTGATTCTATTCCTCTGTTAATGCAGCCTAGCACTGTGTTGGCTTTTTTGGCAGCTGCAGCACACTTGCTGGCTCATATTTAAGTGATTGTCCACTAGGACTCCAAGATCCCTCTCACAGTTACTACTATTGAGCAAGGTACCACCTATACTATTGTGGGAAGAATCCAGAGAAAGAAATATTTTGGGGAATATTAAAAAGGCAGAATATATTTCCCCAAAGGAATAATGGAGAAGATCTTAAAAAAAAGAAACCAGCCCCCAGAAACCAGCCCCAGCCCCTCTCCCCCAAGCAGAAATTAGGCAGAGGCCAGTTTTTAGAAATGCAGATGTGATAATCCTTTCAGAAAGGCTGGAACCAGGAAGCTAGAAGCTGATGAAATTAGAAAGATAAAGACCCCTAAAATCCACATACCCCACCCAAACTCTAAAGACAGGAAACATAATAGGATTAACCCACCAATACCAAAAGGGCACACTCAGACTCCGGTCAAAGTACATGACTCAGGAAATACAAAGCCTCACAGGAACAGGAAACAACCTCAAAAGCCCCAGAAGGTACAAAAGGCCACCACTCCCAGCAACATGTGGTCAGCTTTCCCAGAGCCATCTTTCTGTCTGGCTCTCCTCTTCAATAAACTACAAACTTCTTTCTAAAGCAGTGTCCATTTTGTTTATTCCCTGGACTGGACCTTGATGAATATTTTTCTTTCAACACTATACCTGTGTGTTTGGTTTTTCTTGCCTAAAAGTTGAACCTTATTTTTTTTCACCATTGAATTTCATTTTGTTAGATAGCGCCCAATGTTCAAGTCTGTCAAGATCCTTCTGTAACTTAAGCCTATCTTCTGGAGTGTTGGCTATTCCTGCCAGCTTGGTGTCATCTGCAAATTTGATGTGTTCCCCATCTATCCCCTCATCCAAATCACTGATATGGTCATGTGTACTAGAACTTTTCCTGCAGGCCTTTTCCTCAATTACCTGAGGATCATCTCTGCCAGAAGAAATAACCTCTAATCAACAGAGAAACAGTTTTCAAACAGCAACATCTGAAGAATGTTTTTCTTCTCTAAGAATTCTGTACTTGGCCACTGCAGTCCTTGCAAAAAGAGATCTGCCAGCAACCAAATCATACAAACACCCTCACAACACAAAGACATAAATTCACATATGTGCTGGTTAAAGCAAAGTGAGAAAGACATATTTCCTAAGATTTCAGAACAGCCTCCACTGACTTTTTTTTCCCCTGGAAGGGGTCTCTCCACCAATTTTCCAGAAAGTTGTAAGTCATGCAAGGAAACACCCGGAATTATTTAACTCTGTATTTCTGTGAGAGAATCCGTTTCCCCAATGAGTCAGCTTGACAATTCATATATTAGTAGGTGTGAATACGTCCCCAGCTTCTCCTCCTTTCCTTCCTTTCAGGACCCCCAGGGAGCCACAGATCACTCTCATAGCAGAAGGAAATGTGCTGTCGGAGGCAAGGAGAGAGCCAAAGTCCTTTCAGGAAAAGAAACAATGTTTTGTTAGGGTCTCTCCTACCCCTTAAGCCAGCATAATGGAAAACTGATACGTACAGAGGTTTGAATGCCCTGATGGGCAGACAACGGCTCTCGCTTTGTGTGGGTTTTTCCTTGGGGAAAAAGGCAAGATGGGTATCATGGCTAAAGAGAAGCACCGGAATTTCAGAAGAGGCTCAGATAGCAGCCCTTCTCAGCTTCTGTTTCTTATTCATTTGAGGCTTGCGTACTTAGAAAATTACTAGCCTCCCACATCACTCAATGCAGCCTTTAATAATTATATCGGTAATCATGTCAGGTGTCACCTCTGACAGGGTTGAACAACAAAGTCAAAGTAAGACTGGAGCACAAGGAAGACTGGGCAGCAGGCAGGACTCAATCAAAGCAGCAAAGATGTCTGGGGGTTAAAAAAAAGTCAATATGGTGGTTAAAAAGGTAAAAGGTAAAGGTTCCCCCGCACATGTGTGCTAGTCGTTTCCGACTCTAGGGGCCGGTGCTCATCTCCGTTTCAAAGCCGAAGAGCCAGCGCTTGTCCGAGGACATCTCCGTGGTCATGTGGCCGGCATGACTAGACGCCAAAGGCGCACGGAACGCTGTTACCTTCCCACCGTAGTGGTCCCTATTTTTCTACTTGCATTTTTACGTGCTTTCAAACTGCTAGGTGGGCAGAAGCTGGAACGAGTAACAGGCGCTCACTCTGCTACGCGGCACTCGGGATTCGACCCGCCAAACTGCCGACCTTCCGATCGACAAGCTCAGCGTCCTAACCCACTGAGCCACCGCGTCCCTTAATATGGTGGTTATGATGGTATAATTGTAACTACACCCCTATTTTAGCCATTTTGTTCATAAAAAAAGGGAGAGGGGCTTTGATCATGCAGTTGCTTTTGCTACATTGATTTTTTATATTAGATGTTATTAAATTATTGACTTATATTGATGCCTATGTGGTCCAGAATGCCTTAGGGTACCTTGCATGGGCTTAATGGTTGTTACTTCTCAGCTATTCTGTTAGTTGAGGAACCACTTTTGCTGTAATGCACCTTATGGACATAATACAGATGGGTTAGAAAGCTTTATTTTAGTTAAAGCAGTTATACCACTTTATTCAGCTTTCTTAGAGCCAGTGGTGCACTTAATGAAAACAACAACAGGAGAACAGGGAAAGGGAAGAAGCAAAAGGATAAAAAAAATCAAGCACAAATAATTAATTCCAATCAGATATTTATCAAAGGAAACAGAGATAAGTTAAATTTTGCAAAGAAGGAAGATTTCATTCCCCTCTTTCCCAAACTCCAACCTGAAGACAGGGATGGGAAAAGGACAGAATAACTGGAGGGAGGCAACTCTGAAAGGAACCGCAGTTTGTTTTCTGTTTCTCATTTTTAATGCATTTCTTTTTCTTATATACCACTCAGAGGCTGCTTGGAATGGAGTGGTGTAGAAATCTTTTTAAAAAAGTCAAAAACAAGAACCCTGTTCTTTTTGCATGACAATTACTGTCCAGAAAATAAGTGCTAGGACAGGGAATTAAGGGAGTTGTCTTCCAGAGCAAAATAGTTGGCAGGATTCCCATGCAAAGAAATGCTGGCTAATATGTGTTACAGAAAGTAAAGTAATAGTAATAGGCCCTACCATCTGGCGCCAGGATTACTAAATCTAAATTTAGCCATATATCTGTGTCCAAATTCAGGCTCTGTGCACTTACTTGGAACAAAGCAGAAAGCAGCAATTCTTCATAAGTTGGCGTTAATGTGTCATTTTGCTCTAATTAAGCAGGATTGGTAGGAACCATCCTTCCCATTAATCAGACTGAAGTAACCTCCTCAAGTTTGGTATCATAAAAGAGCAGCAAACTGTTTGCACTTAAATATAGAATGGCATTTTACTGGAAGAGTTTATGGGATTTTCTCAGGCAGCCAAAAATTTTGGGCTGGTCTTGGCTGGATCTTCTCTATCTGAAGTAAATGTGGGTTTTTTAAACTATATATACTGGGGGCAACTGTTTAAGTGAAACTGGATGATGACTTTTAGCAGAAGCCATTTCTCATGCAACACAGAATTCTTGAATCTTTTGTTAAAACTTCCTGTTCCTGTGCTTCTGCAGTATAACCATTTTTTTGCCTGAAGCTGTTACATATTAAAAAAGAGAAGTAACCCATACTCCACAATGGTTCAGTTGATCAACTAGAAGGATCAGATCTTAGAAAAAAGAAAACTTAAGATATCTTAAAGTGCTTCAGGTCATAATTGTTGGCGTTCTTCATTAATAACAGAGCTGAACAACAAGCCCAGTAAGCTGTGGTAATCATTTTGCAAACCATAATGATGGTTTATTATGTCTCCAGGCTGACAATCTCTCTCTTTCTCTTCCTACTTGAGTCACTTTTATGTGTGCAGTCCACATGTAATGTGTTTTTTTTTAAAAAAACAGCTTCTTCCTTACTTATCCTTTCTAACAAGCAACCAAACCAGCAGGAACCTTGAAAATGAGATATGGGATCTCAGTATGAGTATATTAGGAGCACATATTTAATACATATGCAAATCAATATATCTCTCTTCAGGTGGGAAGAAGTCTATGAATATAGTCATTCCACTTTAAATTAATTTTGTGTTAAAAATATTTTTTAAAAAAGGATGCAAAGGAAAGGAAAGCAAACTGAAGTGTTAAGAAATATGGCTAGATTTTTTTTCAAAATTCTTCAGTGGTTTTTCCCAAGCATAAATCCCCTCAAATCACTTCACAATATGATTTCAGATAGTTTAATGACAGTTCTAAAATATGTACATACTTAACCATCACATTATTTCCTCTCAGGGTAAGCAATGTTTTGCAAAGAGCAAAACAGGAGAATGAAAAAGGTATGAAATAAGAAAAGAAAAATTAATGTTGGTAGATGTTGTTTTCATCAACATCTTTCACCATATTTTTTTGTACTTTTCTGTGATTGCAAACCAACTTGGCCTTCGTCATACTCAAACTCCATAATCACAGCTATTTTTAATCATCCCATTCCTCTCAAGCAGCACAGTGGTTCAGTGGTTAAAATTCTGGGTTTGTCGGCTGGGAAGCCAGCAGCCCAGGTTCGAGACCTGAGTACCATGCAACAGAAAGAGTTCCTGTCCTCGCTCCAGCTCTTGCTAACCTAGCAGTTTGAAAACATGCAAATGCAAGTAGATAAATAGGTACAACTTTGATGGGAGGGTAACAGTGCTCCATGATGTCATGCTGGACACATAACCATGAAAATGTCTTCAGATAGTGCTGGCTCAACAGTCTTAAAATGGAGATTAGCACCACCCCTATAGTTAGCAACAACTAGCTGAGTAAAATCCACTTGTCAACTCTACAACGAACCTGGCTGTAGCCATCTTGCTCGTTCAAGGTAGCCACAAAGGATGGAGGGGGTGCAGAGGAATTTTGCTAGTCTAAACAATTTCATGTCCCATGGGAACCAAGGTCATTCTTGCCAGTTGGATTGGGAGGGGGAGCAGCTGGGTAGAAAGCCTACCCAACTATTCTATTAGGAAACATAACTGATTGCATATCACTGGGGAGGGAAGTTTAACTCTGTAATAGTGTGGCTCTTTGGAGGGACTTTCAGACTTGGTTTCACTTTTGACCATGCCGATACTATGTAACCAATAAACATGTTCTGTGAGGAAACTTCTAGCCTCTGAGTTCTGATTTATTTGGTCTCGTCTAACCTTGACACCACCTTTCTTTTTTACCTTTCTTTTTTTATTCGCCTTAAGCATTTCAATTTTCCTTCATTTCCTTGGAATGTGGTCCATGTATTCTCTCTCCATTACCAAACCATCTCAAAATATTTATTCTGTAATGGTCATTCTCTTTTCTATTTAATCTATACTCATTCAGCACATATTCATTTTTTTTATCTATATGTCTTCTTATACTATACAGACTTCTGACAGAGCCAACTCTCACTTCCATATAACAAAGGCTCCAGACATTATCACTACTTTCAGCAAATGTTCATTTCTCACAACAGATCATATGTTATGCACAACTTTCTATAAGCATTTGTAAGCCGTAAAGATTCCCCATCCATTTTCTTGTCATTACTAAATATTATATTGTGGTATACAAATTACACTCCAGACTCTAAGGATTTGTTTTACCTTTTATCTATAATTTCTAATAATTTACTCTGTTTTCTCTGTCAAGCCCAGCTACTTTGGTCTTTAGTATATTAATTTTCAGATCCACATTTCTTATTGTATCATGCAGTCTAATCTAACATTGTGTTTTCAGCCAAAAATGACATCATTTGCCTACATACTTATATCTTCAATCAACACATCTCTTAAACGTCAACATGATCATTCCTTATGTGCTTGTTCATAAATAGATTAAAAAATTAAGGGGATATCACACATCCTTTTTTTACCCTCTTGTCAACACTAAACCATTCATTAAGCATTCAATTTATTGTCATGCCTACTTTACTTCCAACATATGCCAAGTTAACTGCCTTTAACAACCAACTTATATGTTTATATTCACATTATACAATCTATGACCCACTGGGTCACTATTTCAGAGATATGTCCTTACCTAAACCAACCAACAAAATGATCACGGGCAGGCAAAAAAGCAGTGAGAGTGGGAGTGAGTTCTGACTTCCTATTGGCTTCCTCATTGACTTTCTGTGTGGAAATCTGGTGGGGGATGGTCAGAAATCATGATCACATGACAGCAGTTGATGGCAGAATTGTGGTGGCACTGCAGTGGCTACAAATTTGCAAACATAATTGGTCTGAAGATCCTTGAAATTTCAATTCCACAGAAGTAAAAGGTCCTAGTGTCAACTATGAAAATGAGCATGGCTGCAGCCATTTTCCCTACTCATTTTCAGCTGACACATAGCACGGAGGGAGTGGGGTTTACCAGGTGATTCGCTAGACTAAACAGATTTTCTCCCATGGGAACCAAGGTCATTGGCTGTTTCGTGAAAAGCCCACCAAGAAGATGTATTGGATAATGTAATAGCTTGCATAGCTTTAGGGGTGGGATTTCTTAACTTTGTACTGGGGATTGTTACGTGTCTATTCAGACTTGGTTTCATTTTTGTATCAATAAACATGTTCTTTGAGGAACTTGCAAGCCTCTGAGTTCTGCTTTATTTCTCTCTGTCTGTCGGAACCATGACACCTAGTTTTTGGATCTATTCTTTAAATTAGCCCATTTGAGATACCTTGATTCAAAAATTGTCACCCTATGATGCAGCATTTTACTCAATTGAAGATTACAAACAGACAAGAGAGTTTTAGTCTTATATAGGTACAGTAGATAAATTCTAGCTATTTATCAAGTACTTCCTTTAAATCAATCAATATACAATAGAACTTTTTTCCCACATTCATATGTTTCTCAGTGACCTGTTGAAGAGCAAAAAATCTGGTCAGCACATCTGTCCAGCATAGAGCTACCCCGCAATTCCCACATTTTGCTTGTCATCATCTCTTTTATCCAGTGCTTCTTTTCTAAAAAAAAAAAAAAGGTGCTGGAACTCTCATCTTGGCGGGCGCAGGAGGTGGAGGGGTGGCGCTGCTGCGGTCATGGGTGCGAGGGGTGTTGGTGGCGGGCTGCCCCCAGGGGCTGGAGCCAGTGTGGCTGGTGCTGTGGGAGCAGCGGGGCCCGCTCTATATGGCAGGGCTGCACGGGGCAGGTGGCAGAGGAAGTGCGGGCCAAGGCAATGCAGGGCAGCCACTTAGGCATGCAGGGCAAGGCAACGGTGACACAGGTCCAGCACCAGGTAGACCACCAGTCTGGTTGACATGGGTGAGCACAAGGAAGGAGTGCACATGGACTCCGCAGAACCCACCTCCCACTCCTTGTCCTCTCTTACTTACCTAGTTGAAATGGTGTAGTTGGGCAGCAGGGAGGGATGCAAGGTTCCTGCCAACTCGCCTTTGCTGCAGACAACTTGCCGGTGCAACGTTTGCTGGCCAGGTCTTTTGGCACACTCAGCAGCAATTCCTATTGGCTTTCGAAAGCCAATAGAGGGAGTAGCATAGCTTGTGCAAAAGGTTTTTTGTTGTGCAAAAAAGGGTGCCGGAATGCCATTCTGAGCATTCTACGAGGAAAAAAGCCCTGCTTTTATGTTTTAATCTTATGATTTTAAAAATATTGTAAGTTTCCCCAAACCTCGCCATGTGGATTGCCTACAAATATTATATAATAAGTAAATAAAGGTAGAACATATGTTAAATATACATCAAATGGTAATAGGCTTCCCTACAAAGTCAATGTTCTGTACCAGCCTACTACCGCCCCTGCAGATAAGGCAGGGACAACCCCTTTACAAGAAGGCAAGAGGCTGGAACTACGCCTGCCAAATTTATGAACACAAAAGCAAATAGAGCAAAACAAGACACGAACCATGAAACAGGAACTATTCAAACGGTTGCCTTCAGCAAATCAGCCCTCCCACGCATTCCCCTTTTAAACAGTTCAGGGCGTGGCTTCTTTCTGCCTCCTTCTGAGGTGCCCCATTGCCTTCCTCTGTTTACTCCTGATTGACTGCCTCCTGCGTCGGGCGTCCTTGAACAGAGCCAGCTGTGGGTCATCTTCATCCACGCTGTCAGGCTCACACAGCTGGGTCTGCGTCGTAACCAGGTGGGAGGGGCCTGGCTGAGGGCTCTCATCAGCAAGCTCTCCAACCCCCTCAGCAATCTCTCCAACCCCCCCTCCTCCTCTGAATCGTCCGACCCAAATGCCGAACACACAGGCTGACCCTGAATCACAACAGTCAATTCTTACTCAATGACAGACAAAGGAGTTAACTCAGAAAGGCAAGAGGAAAATCTAGAAGAGGTCTGTGCAACTTGTAGAAGGGAAAGGACCACACTGATAAATTTAAAACCTTTGTGGTCTGCAAAGGAATGCTGGTGGGCTAATGTATGATTTGGTGACTAGAGAAGCATCTATAGTGTTGGAGTTCGTGGTCATGGTAAGCCATGGAGGCACTAGGCAACATGACTTTCAGGGCAGTGGTGGTGATTTTATTACTTTTTTAAAAAAAATGTCTGTGCTCTGTCCATGGGTGCTTGGGCTGCATGTACAGGCCTGGTCTAGAATTTATTTTGGAGCATTCAACTATCTAGAGCAGGCATGTCAAACTTATTTCGTTTGAGGCAACTTCTTATAAAAGAATTGCCATTAATTTGTTTTAATAAAATAATTTAAATCAATTTTTCACTTGATTTCAAATTAAATGAATTATATTGGTTGACAAAGAGATTTTTTTAGTACAATTGCCAAATGCAATAAACTGGATTTAGGTATATGTGTGCACTAATTATTTCAACACCAATACATTTTAACAATGCATTCTATTTGTAATTGAATACAAATGCAAATTATACAAATTTTGTGCAAAAATAAAACAAAATAACAGATTTAAGAGCTGTTATCAGTAGTTATCCTTAGATAAAAAATAATTCCATCATCCAAAACTTTGTTATACTGTATTTAACGAACAGATGCTTTGGGATTTTAAAAAAAGACTGACTACATTTGATTGTGTATCACCATGGCATTAAAACAAAATTCAAACAGTGTATGAAAAATAAAAATTCCCTAAATGTCTGCTGGCTATATCTATACATTTTCCTTGATGGCACTCTATTGCCTTCTTTTTAGCCTTTTTTTCAACTTCCCATCTTAAAAAAGGCAAGGCACCAGGAGCTGAAAGTTACAGAGACTGTTTAAGCAGGTTGCTAAGCAACCTGTTCACACTCGGCCCTTCTTACCCTCCCATTTTTAAATTATTTTTTATTTATTTATTTTAATTCCATTTATATCCCGCCCTTCTCCGAAGACTCAGGGCAGCTTACAAGCTTAGCAGTTGCCTTCATTCTATGTATATGCCTGCTTATTAGGGCTTTCACACACACCCCAAGCGGCATTATTACAAAGTCAGCTTAATTGCCCCCAACAATCTGGGTCCTCATTTTACCTACCTCGGAAGGATGGAAGGCTGAGTCAACCTTGAGCCTGGTGGGATGCGAACCTGCACTAATTGCAGGCAGCTGGTGTACGGATCGCATTTCCTTCAATTTGAACTGTCTGAAGGCCTGTTGCTGTGATGCATTCTGCTGCTCTGCAACCTGGCTGCCTGAGGAGAATTTGGCTCTACGGAACAGTTTCCTTCAGTTTTTGTTTTTTTTTGCTTTTTTTTGTGCAAAAAAGGTGCCGGAATGCCGTTCTGAGCATTCTATGGGGAAAAAAAGCCCTGCTTTTATCTTTTCAATTGGTATTTTGCCAAAGATCTTCCAAGGCACAAGAAACAAACAGATTCCTCTATCATTACCTTTCCCATACAAATCTTTGACATATTCTGTCAAGCTTTTCCTCATTATGGTTTCATCCTGAATAATTTTCGTTCTTTTATTTTTAAAAACAATTATATTCATTGTTAGAGGCTCCATATTCAGTTCTCACACAGTCAAAAGTAAACAGTCTTATACTAGATCAGGCTATTATCAAAATAAGGAACAGATGGGTGCAGTATCTCCCACTCAAAAGAGATTCACTTCTAGTCCTTTTTGTAGATTGGGAAGAAGAAAGAGACAGAAAAAAATTGAGTATGGTTACAAATAGAGCTTGGATTTGATACACATTGATCAATTCCCTGGAATTCTTTCATAATGGCTTCATATTTTTGTAACAATAAATCGTATCGCAGCCTTTGTGTCTTGATATATGTATTCTTGCAACATTTTGTGTTGTTAGCTGAGAAAAGCTTGACATTTAGCTGTCTTCCCACATTTCCAAAATATTTTTTTATTCCCATCAAAACCATTTTCTTTGCATCTTTTAATCTAAACCATTCCTTGCTTTCTCTGACTGTGTTCTTGGCAACATATTTTTTCTCTCTTTGTGTTATGCAATTTCTGTCTCTCATCCTCATTTTTGTAGAACTCATCCTCACATATGCATTGGTTTCTTTGGCCACTGTCTCTGTCTGTCTGTCTGTCTGTCTGTCTGTCTCTCTCTCTCTCTCTCTCTCTCTCTCTCTCTCTCTCTCTCTCTCTCTCTCTCTCTCTCTCTCTCTCTCTCTCTGTCTCTCTCTCTCCAGCACTTCAGCAATCACCTTTTTCATATTTATCATTAGAATAATTCCACCCACTCCTGTGGTCCTTGGTAACATAATTATTTCATTCTGCCCTAAGCAGCTTCCAGTTCCTCTTTCTTTGAGTCTACTTTCCATCCAGGATGTTTGAGGTTAATATATCTTCTGATACTTCTTTATACACAATTTGTACTTTCTGTTCCTGAAATAATTCTACTTTCCTTCCAGGTTCTTTCCTCCACTGTTTTCCTTTTCTTCCATGTCTATTTCTTTCAAAGAACTACACTTGACACTATCAAATAATGGTCTGTTTTACATTCAGAAGCTCTTATCACCACTGTATCCTTCATAATTCTCTCTATTTTTCATTATTAACAATCAATGAATCATGTGTTTAGGTTGATTCTTTTACCATTTTTATCTATGAATGAGCTTATGCTTAAACTATGAAAATAAGTAGATACTCCAGTCATCTTTCTAATTTATTCTTGGGTCTCCAAATGGCCCATTCACTCTTTCTATAGTCTCTGTCTCATTTCATGTTAGGTATTCATGTTACCTAACAGAATCATTCCTAACCCATGTGCCTGGATCAAATTAATTAAGAGTGTTCTCATCTCATATTTCATTTATCACTCAAACTTCATCTTCCATAATCACCATGCATTGGACTATAATGATGAAATTATCATCAACTTATATTCCCACAACAATTAAATGATACTAACTCATATTTCTTAGCATAATTTTAGTCCTTTCACTCTTAAGCAGTTAAAGTGTTGGGCTAGAAATGAGGAAACACAGATTCAAATTCGCCTTCAACCATGGAAGGTATTGGATAATTTTGGGACAAGCATTCTCCTTTAGCTCAATCTTCCCCACAGGATTGTTGTTGTGGACAGTTATGGAGAAGGGAATGTTATACATGCTAATTTGAGCTCCTGAAAGAAATGTGGAATCCTTATGAAGGATCTCTCATATAGAGATTGCATAGTGTTGGTGCATATTCTAGGAAGTGAAGGTAAAGTAAAGTGAAGTGAAGTGAAGTTAAAGTAAAGCGAAATAAAGTGAAATAAAGTAAAGTGGTAAAGATCAGCCAATACTTAAAGCAATGAAGATTAATTCTTTTAACCCATCACACCCATTTAACTCTCAACAAGCTTGTGCAGTATGTTAAGCTTATAGTCCATATCCAAGGAATTCCTTGACTTAAAGGATTATTTGGCCCAAATATTTTCTTGCTGTTGATATGGCCAAGTGACCATGATAGCTTCATAGTCTTCTATCCACCAATATGGAAAAAAGAAAATGAATGCAGATTAATAAAAACATGTCACTAATTTACAACGCTATGGGCATTTGAGCACATTTAAAATCTATATCAGACAAGCAAAGGACTGACAGTTTAAAAACAGATCAAAAATTTCCAGACCTAAAATTTCCTCTATCAGGCATGAGACACTGGTGCTTTCTGGGACTTAGGGATCATACATTTCCCCATTGCTGGAATTTTTATCTCATCTAGTTCCCTGTTGCCTGGATTCAAATCTCTGCAGTAGATTTCACAAGGAACCCAATCTTAATTCTTCCAATCATCCGCTAACCAGCTGTAAAGCTGCAATGACACATTATGATGCAATAGAAACACATAAAAAATGATTTATGTTCACTGTTTATGTCTGTTACCAGTTTGTGTGGAATGGAACTCATCAGTGCTTGGAAAGATGTCAAATGATTGGGTTTTTTAAAATTTTCTTCCTTTTTCTTTTGTATTACAGTACAGTGGTTATATGCCCCTTTACTAGATAAATCCTACCTTGGGGTATTAAAAAATTTCCCAGGTATACATTTTTGGGTTTTTGTTTGTTTGGTAGGTAGGTGTTTGGGTTTTTTGTTATTTTGTTTTGTATTGTTTTAGACTAGGGAAACATTTTATGAATTTCCTGCCCCCTGCCACATATGAAGAATTAAACTATTCTAGGAATGGTGCAACAATAAGATCCTGAGCATAAAAACTAAAAAAGTGCCATAGATTAGGGCATTTTCTGTATCAGAAAAGAATTGGACTGGAACAACAAGCAGTATTTGAAACTACAGTAAAAGCCCTTGACTTAATTTCTCTATCTCAAATTTTTATTCAAATACTGAACACAATACCTTTTATTGCTTTTTCACAGAGAAGAGCTTGTTCAACCCCACCCCATCCCTTCCCTGTGATGACTCTGCCCCATGAGAGGACAATATGACCAGCAGGCTGGAATTCTTAAAATCAGGTTAGTTTCCACTTTCAAACTTTCAAAATAAAAAATGTGGCACTGAAGAGAAAAAAAAAGTAGGGAAGCAAAAGAAGAGGGGATGGGGAAGAAGGCAACTAAGCCACCACTTCTTATGGGTTCTGAGTGCTCAAAACTAATCCAGAAGTGAATAAATTGTTCAAACCAGGCTTATCAGGACTTTGAGAAATTGGCTATGTTACTATGTTCAAAAAGAGGCAATATATTGGAAGACTGTAATCCAGTTGGAATCTGACCACTTCTTGTGCCTCTGCTCTTCAGATAAGGTTAAGGAAGGCCCAGATTTAACTGCTAGTTCCAAAGTAGATATCCACCCCCCTCCATGTTTTTCCTCTATGGACAGGTGGTTCCAATGACCTTTATGAGATGGCAGCAGGCCAGGTTTGAATCTGCTGATAACAATCATGCAATGAGTATTGGATGGAAATGACAGCTCCTCACCATCTGTTTCTTCTTCCTGGAGCAATTGTTTAACAGATTATTAACACTGCATTATTGGTAACAGAATTACTAACATAAAGCATAGAAATATTGTCGACATATTGCCCTTGAGCCACAGAAAAGATTTCAGTGAAGTCTCATGCGATAGTCTCCTTAATAAAATGGTAAAAGATTAGTTAGATGAAACTGGTATTACATGGATTTGTCTTTGGTTGAATGACTGCTCTATACCTTAAGATTATTCATTAATGGCTCCACTTGAGCTTGGAAAGATGTATCAATAATGTTGTCACTGGGCTTTATAATGTTTTCATCAAAAGCTTGGATGAGTGAGTTGAGGGGAAAAGTCTTAGCATGACTGTAGATGGCATAAAGCTAATACTTAAAGTTATTAGGGAGGGATGGCTAATACTTAGAAGGGAGAAAAGTCAGAAAGGCTTAGCAAGAAAGAAGAGGGGGCTAAATTGAACAAGATGGAATTTAATTAGAAAAAATGTCAAGCTTTGCATGTGGATAAGAAAAATGAAAGTTATATACAGTATTCTATAACTTTTGAGTTGCAAACTTTTGCTGATATGAACAAATTTGTCCATAATTCTAAACTAGAAAGTAGGTCCTGCAAGTTCAATGTAGGTCCTAGAAGTTCAATGATTTAGATGAGGGGATAGATGGGGAACTCATCAAATTTGCAGATGACACCAAGCTGGCAGGAATAGCCAACACTCCAGAAGATAAGATTAAGATACAGAGGGATCTTTACAGACTTGAATATTGGGCGCTAGCTAACAAAATGAAATTCAATGGTGAAAAAAATAAGGTTCTACATTTAGGCAAGAAAAACCAAATGCACAGGTTTTTAATAAGAGACTGGACAGCCATTTGTCTGAAATGGTATAGGGTTTCCTGCCTGAGCATGGGGTTGGACTAGATGACCTCCAAGGTCCCTTCCAACTTTATTATTATTATTATTGATCATTGCACAGTCAGCCAGATGTTCAGACTGGATTTGGCATTTTTGTCTACCTATCGAGTCCTTACCAAGGACCTGGGACAGGCAGATGTGGATGTTTGATGGTATTATAGATATTGTTGCAGGATGGAAGCAGTTCCTAGTAAGGCCACTTTTTGCAATTGACTAATGCTGAATTTGTCAATGCCAATGGTGTTCAAGTGGTGCTCCAGTTGTTTTGGGGTTGCACCCAAGGCGCCTATTACTATTGGTACTACCCTTGCTTGCCTTTGCCACAATCTTTCTATTTCTATTTGTAGGTCTTTATCCTCTTCTTGTTGGACTTGATCTATAATAACAGATCATTATTTCTTTGTTTTCAATCACTGTGTATTTGTGACAGGTAAACACCTTTTTTTCCAGTAGTTCTGCTGGCCCTGGTTGCTCAGCCAATAGTCCTGAGTCCTGTAACCCATTTTTCACCAGATATCCAGGAACTCCAACATCTAGCATGGACCTTGTTAGCCTGGGTGACATCCGAGCTGGTATGGCATTCTGAAATGTATGTCTCACCATATTTTTTATGGGAGAGACACTCTTTGTCTGACTCCTCT
The DNA here is from genome assembly GCF_964194415.1 of Vipera berus. Taxonomy (NCBI): domain Eukaryota; kingdom Metazoa; phylum Chordata; class Lepidosauria; order Squamata; family Viperidae; genus Vipera; species Vipera berus. The sequence continues at coordinate 212,412,876 of NC_138203.1, read as the reverse complement.
GATGAGACCTGTCTAGTATGGTTGAACCTCTGGCATAGCTCTCATCTTCCTCAGAGTACACAAGCCTCACAACCATGTCAAGGTAGTAGTAGTAGTAGTAGTAGTAGTAGTAGTAGTGGTAGTAGTATTTATAGTAGGTGGTACTTTGCTCAATAGTAGTAACTGTGAGAGGGATCTCAGAGTCCTAGTGGACAATCACTTAAATATGAGCCAGCAGTGTGCTGTAGCTGCCAAATAAGCCAACACAGTGCTAGGCTGCATTAAGAGAGGGATAGAATCAAGATCACATGAAGTGTTAATACCATTTTACAATGCCTCGGTAAAGACACACTCAGAATACTGCATCCAGTTTTGGTCACCATGATGTAAAAAAGATGTTGAGACTCTAGAAAGAGTACAGAGAAGAGCAACAAAGATGATTAGGGGACTGGAGGCTAAAACATATAAGGATCGGTTGCTGGAATTGGGACTGTCTAGTTTAATGAAGAGAAGGACTAGGGTTGACATGATAGCAGTGTTCCAATATCTCAGGGGTTGCCACAAAGAAGAGGGAGTCAAGCTATTCTCCAAAGCAGCTGAAGGCAAAACAAGAAGCAAAAGATGGAAACTAACCAAAACAAGAAGCAACCTAGAACTATGGAGAAATTTCCTGACAGTTAGAACAATTAATCAGTGGAACAACTTGCCTCCAGAAGCAGTGAATGCTCCAGCACTGGAAGTTTTTAAGAAAAGACTGGACAGCCATTTGTCTGAAATGATAAAGGGTTTCCTGCCTGAGCAGGGGGTTGGACTAGATGACCTCCAATGTCCCTTCCAAGGTTGTTGTTGTTGTTATTGTTATTATTATTATTATTATTTGGGGAAAGTGAGATAGGGTTAGTTTGCAGCATGCCACTTATGTAGGCAATGTGTTGGAAAATAACCCTTTCCTCTACTCTCTGTTTCCTTTCCCTGTCTTCTATTTGTATATTGTTCACAGACCCACTTAGATATTGTCAGGTAAGAACTGTACCCTGCATGTTTTTTATGCTTTTTAGACATGCGCACAAAGCAGACTAATGAACAGCCTCTTGGAGCATAACCCTTTTGTAAATAGAGCACTGTCTGTACAATGAAGGAAACCTGCCTGGTGATAGTACATGTGGAAAAAATGTGAGTGTTCTTGTCAACCATAAATTAATGCAACAACTAAAAAGGCAAATACTATTTTGGAATGCAGCAACAAGAGCATAGAGTTGATATCATGGAACATCAAGTAGCAAACATTCTAGATTATACCTACCATGTCCAGTTCTGGCAACAAAGTTCACAAATGGCAGTGACAAATTGGAGCAAGTTCGGAGGAGGGCTATCAAGACAGTGGGGAGTCTGAAAACAATGTGAATATGTTAAGACTTCAGAAAAGGCAACTGAGGAGAGATATGGCATGAGTGTTATACCACCAGGATAAATATCTAAAGGACAGTCACATAGAAGAGTTAGTGCGTTTATGTTATATTGCCCAGGAAGCATCACCAGAATGAATGGGTTAAAATTATTATTATTATTATTATTATTATTATTATTATTATTATTATTATTATTATTATTATTATTATTATTATTATTAATATTTGTATACCGCCCTTCTCCCGAAGGACTCAGGGCAGTGAACAGGGCACATATATAAAAATCCACAATAAAAACCCCAACACATCCCCCATCAGGCCAGGCCAGCTTGTTCAAATAGATAGGTCTTCAGACCGCGTCGGAAGGAGCAAAGGTCAGGTGCCATCCGGAGCTCAACCGGCAGCTGATTCCATAAAGCCGGGGCGCCCACAGACAAGGCCCTCCCCCTGGGGGCCACCAGCCGACATTCTCTGACCGGTGGCACCCTGAGGAGGCCCTCTCTGTGGGAACGCACAGGGCGGAGGGAAGTTGACGCCGGCAGCAGGTGATCCCCGAGGTACTCCGGACCCATGCCATGTAGGGCCTTGAAAACCATTACCAAAACCTTGAATCTCACCCGGAAGACAACTCGTAGCCAATGCAGCTCGCGGAGATTATAGGGAAATAAGTTCAGGTTAGACATCAGGAGGAACTTCATGCCCGTATGAACTGTCAGCTAGTAGAACAAGTCACATGTAAAGAGTTCTTCTTTTTTGGAAAACTTCAAATAAAGTCTGGGATGTTCTAGTGGATCCTGCACTGTGAAGGGGGCTGGACTAGATTAATTCTAAAGTCCTTTCCAATGCTATGATATATTTGTTTTGTGCTTCAGAGGCTGTAGTGTATATATGGTGCTAAGACTAAATAAATAGGCTGCAACTTTATTATTTGAGACACATCTCACTACATCTTTACAAAGAATAATACCATTTATGTATGTGTATGTGTCTATGAAAATTCATTGCAGCATTTTCTCCAAGAGAATACAGATATTCTTTATAGGCATGTGTAAACAACTTTTAAAAGTATTGAACACATACAATCAATGTGGGTTCTCATCCTACAATCCTTTTGAGTTGTTGAGGTGTTTTTTTTTCATGGGCAGTAACTAGTCTCTGTGCAGTTGTCAGTCACTGGACTCTGATGTGCAGTTCAAACAGGAGAGTTGAAACTAGATATACCTCTCAGAGACACTACTTGGTCTTTTCCGACACAGCTATTCTGATACGTGACTAGACTAAACAATGAAATTCTTTCTTAGAATATTCATTCTTTCTGTATAGATTCCTTAACAGTCAACTTTTATTTCCCTAACTTTTCTTGTTAATTGTAATTCATTTGAGGATAGGAAGAAAAAAAATGACAAAAGACTGTAAATCTGAGATGTATGACATGTTGTCGGAGGAGGTGAATTAACAGATCCTGATGGATGTCATCTATCCAATTCTGATTTTGAAAAAAAAACAACAAAAACTTAATTTAAAAACTTTAGCATATAGTTTTAATATACAGGTTGTCCTCGACTTATAACCACAATCCAGCCCAAAATTTATGTTGTTAAGTGAGACATTTGTTAAGTGAGTTTTGCCCTATTTTATAACATATCTTGTCATAGTTGTTAAGTGAATCACTGCAGTTGCTAAATTAGTGACTCAGTTGTTAAACAAATCTAGCTTCCCCATTGATTTTGTCAAAAGGTTGCAAAAGGTGATCACATGACCCCGGGACACTGCAACTGTCATAAATATGACTCAGTTACCAGCATCTGAATTTTGATCAATGGGACATAAGTGTGAAAAGTGACCATGTCACTTTTTTGAATGGTCACAAAAATGAACTGTTGTAAATCGAGGACTACCTTTACTGACTTTGGCAAAATTATAAAGTTCATAGTCAGTCTGAGTACTATTATTTTTACAGTCTTTTCTTTCAGTATATACTAGTCTGTACAAATTTAATTAAGAGTAAAGATACAGTCCAGAAGATGGTAGAGGACAGGAAGGCCTGGAGGAACGTTGTCCATAGGGTCGCGATGGGTCGGACACGACCTCGCAGCTAACAACAACAACAAAAGATACAGTGGTCTCTTTTCACAAAACAGTGTCAGAAGTTAAAATTGAAAAATATTCAGGAACTGTTACTGCATTTTAAAATAAATTAATATTAGCATGATTGATATTTTCATAAAAAATATTTTTATAAAATATTATTTTCAAAGTTTCATTTTAGCTTTATTGATTGTTAGTCAAAAGACCAGTGCCACAGTCTATCAAAAATAAACATACTCAAGGAACAACAAAATTCATACATATCCTAGATGCTAAAAGACAAGCTAAAAAAAGGAATGTTTCAATTTAGCAATTATATGCTGCCTGAGCACTTAAGTAAATGGGAAGGTTGTAAGCCGCCCTGAGTCTTCGGAGAAGGGCGGGATATAAATGTAATAAAAATAAAATAAAATAAATAAATAAAAAAGGTAAGATATTTGAAGGACCCTCATAACTTCTCTGTGCAAGGAGGCACTGGATAATATTTTAAAATTAGGCTACTACCATAACAATAGACTGTCATATAACAATGACAATCTGGCAGGATGCTGAGAATACAGAAGCATATTCTACTATTCTGTGATAATAGTACATGAACATGTAGCTGAGTCCAAGGCAAGAAATAAAGAAAAAGGAAAAAACTGTCTGACAGCTGTTCAGTTTCTGTATTTCTTCTGTAATAATGTATTCTCCTTGCAGTGGAATGCCATTGCCTCTGGCAAGGTATCCCTTTTTCTGAGGCAAATGAAAAGCTCAAAGCTATGAGAAAGTAAGTATGCTCTTGGTGTCTACAGCTACTTGTACTTTTGTGACTTTCCTTCCCTGCTAAAAGTACATATTCCTCAAAGATTCCAGCCACTTTGGCTCTGTTCCATGATAGAATTGTTTCAGTAATAATGAGCACAAGGGGAACAGATTTCAAGCATAACTTTCCATAGAATGTTGTTCAGTTTTTATAAATTCTCCTTCCATTTTTGCACTTACTCTACACAGATAAGAGTAGTATGCTTCACTTCCCAGAGCTAAATACAGGATTATAGTTATAATAATCATATTCTAAATAAAAATTATGCAAGTATACAATTAACCAAATTCATAATGTGCTTTAACTCCCCTTTAACATAACTACAATCAAAGTACCAATAACAATATCCAACTAAAATCTGCTCATAAACTAAATGGAACTTTTTAATCCCATATTTGTTCTAAATATAATCTATCCATCTCCTCCAAACTGAAATATATCTTTCCTGTGAATGATCCTTCAAATACACAAAAAATCTTAGACATCTCTGCAAGATTCTAAACTTTAGACACCCATTCTTCTATAATAAACAAACTATCCTTTTTATATTCAAATTAGTTTCTTTAACATCACAATCTACAATAATACCCCATTATCCAATGGATTCAAAAAAAACGAAAACAAAAAATTAAAAAAGTAAAAATAAAAATAAAAAATAAGATTAAAAAAATAAATAAATAACAAAAAAAGAGTAGTATGCTTCTTAGCAAGATAATCATCCTGTTGTGTAGCAGGTTCTTTGGCGCAGGAATGAAGACGAGATAAATGAGTACAGGAAAACTCATGGTTTATTTCATGCAGAGTCAGAACTGGGGAAATGGCTGCAACTAGCCGCAATATATAGTCTAGCCCCTAGGTGGCAGCCAATAAGTTTGAAGCAACCATTGCCACCTAGGGATAGCCAATAGCAGCACTGGAGACTTGTAGTCTGGGTTGCTGGAGAGCCGTTTGCTGCTCCAGCAACCCACGTGGTATTACTAATGAGCCCAGTACATAACACCCCTCCCCTCTTACATCAGATAATATTAACACAAGTTAGTCTTAATGCAATTATCAAGACTCACCATCAAAACAAACTTAAATAATAGTAATAGGAAAAAAACAACCCATATAGGTTACAATGTTAATAAACAACGTCTGAAAGAATAGGCTTCATTGACAGCACACTAGACAGTTACATCATAGCACCTGAATGAATATGCCTTCATTGACAGTACGCCAGACAGTTAACATCATAACACCAGTTTCTGTAGTACAGTGGCAAGCTGCAATGCAACAATATTATAGCTCTTTATTTTACAACGTAATCAGCAAGATAAGAAGGAGGCTTGTGTGCACTCGTGGAACGTCTTGGAGTTCCAGTCACTTTACAGTCTACCAGCTTACCCAGTGGGCTGGGTAGACCTGTATCCCTTGGTGCTCCTGAGTCAAGGGGATTAGATGCTCTCTGGCTGGCCTCTCCAGGTTGGCCCACTCCAGAGTCAGACTGATCAGCAGAGTAGGCACAGTGGTTGTTGAAGTCCAGTTTGCTTGCTCCTTCAGGGGACCCATGTTGCATTCCTGGACTCCCTACTTCTCCCTCTAGTTCCTCCTCAGTTATGAAGGAAAAGTCCTGAGAGTCCATGTAAGAAATGGCTTGGCCACAAGTTTGAGGACCTTGGGAGGGACTTATGATGCAGTCCTCACTTAGTGGCCATTCTGGAAACTGTTTTCTGAGTTGATCAATCTGGCGTCTGACAACTCGCCCTCCCTCCAACCCCACTTCATAAGACAGGGGCCCGGATGCTTTGGTAATTTGACCAGGAAACCACAGATTCCCATGACCATAGTTCCTGGCCCAAATCCAATCACCCATTAGCAGCCCCCTAGGGGGTCTTGGTTGAGAGGCTTCTGCTGCCACTGTATCTGGATGCAACCTGTCCAGTTTAGTGATCAAACACCTCCCCCAATGTAGTTCTGCAGGACTTTTGCCTGTAGCAGTGCAGGGCGTAGAATGCTGGCAGAGTAGAAAATCTCCAATCTGTGATGCCAGTCACCTGTTACAATGCGCCTGAGTGATTCCTTCATTGTCCTCACCATGCGTTCAGCTTGACCATTAGAAGACGGATGAAAAGGCGCAGACATTGCATGTCTGATGAGATTAGCTCTAAGGAAGGCCTGAAATTCAGCAGCAGTGAATTGGGCCCCATTGTCTGAAACTAAGACATCTGGCAGCCCATGTGTGGCAAAGAGTTTTCTCAGCACCTGGATGGTCCTAGCAGTAGTCATGTTAGGAACTGGAATTACTTCCAGCCATTTGGAGTGGCTATCCACTACTATAAGGAAGAGCTGTCCCTGAAAGGGCCCAGCGCAGTCTATGTGAATCCTAGCCTGTGAACTGTAGCCTGTGGCATTTCAGGCCTCGATTGCTGGCATGTATAACAACCATGGACTTGTGCCTCAATGTCCTTATCAAGGCCAGGCCACCAAAGGTAGCTTCTAGCTAAAGCTTTCATTCTGACAATGCCTGGATGGCCTTCATGTAATGACTGTAAAACCCTGTCTCTTAGGAAAGTGGGAATTATGACTCTGTTTCCCCATAAAATGCACCACTTGTGGGCAGATAACTCATGCCTTCTGACAAAATAGTTCTGAAATTCAGAACCTGGGCTTTTATCCAACCAGCCCGTGTATACCCATGACAATACTCTACTAAGTGTTCTATCTGTGGTGATTTCAGCAGCAATGTCCCCCGCATGGAGGGGAATTCAGGTAGGTCCTGTATGGACAGAATTCTAGCAGCTGGAGCCAGATCTGGTTCCATTAGTGGCAGTGGTAGTCTGCTGAGGTCATCAGCATGGCCCATTTCTTTGCCCAGTTTGTGAATCAATTTAAAAGTGTATGCAGATAGAAAAATAGACCATCTCAGCATTCTTGGAGAAAGTATGTGGGGGGTTTGTTTTTCTGTTGTGAAAAGTCCCAACAGAAGTTTGTGGTCTGTAAAGACCATGAAGTCCCTGCCATATAAATAATCATGGATTTTTTTATTCCAGCAACAATGGCCAGGGCCTCTTTGTCAATCTGAGCATAGTTGCGCTCAGCAGAGGACAATGTCCTTGAGTAAAATGCTATAGGAACCTGTGTTCCATTTTTTTCTACATGACTTAAAACTGCCCCCACCCCATAGGGAGATGCATCACATGCAAGACATACTGGTTTAGACTCTTTGTAGTGAGTTACAGTGGACTTTTCTGACAATAGTGCTTTTAAATCCTGGAAACTTTTTTCATGTAAGTTAGTCCATTTCCATGGAGCTTTCTTATCTAGAAGCCTGTGGAGGGGCTCTGCTAGTGCAGCCTTATGAGGTAGAAATGCGTGATAGAAGTTTAGGAGGCCCAAGAATGCTTGTAGCTCTCCTTTGGATTTGGGCCTAGGAGCCATTTTAATAGCCTTCACTTTAGAATCACCAGGGTGAATGCTGTTAGCATCAATTCAGAAACCCAGGAATTCTGTTGAAGGAACCCCAATACTACACTTGCTCTTTTGTAATTTGAGACCTGCTTCGCGAAGCCTCTGCAAAACAGCCCTGAGCCTACTGGCTAGTACTTCTGGGGATTCCCCTGCAATAAGAACATCATCAAAATAAGGGCAGACACCCTGAATACCCTTAAGTGTATGCTCCATGATCCCCTGGAAAATGCCAGGTGTAATACTGACTCCAAACTGTAAGCTTTTAACTTTGAAAGCCCCCCTGTGAGTCACGATCATCTGAGCCGTGGCTGTGCCCTCATCAACCGGCAATTGCTGATAGGCCTGTGCTAAATCAAGTTTAGCAAAAATAGTACCCGCTTGCAAGGAGGCTAAAATGTAGTTGACCACTGAGACCGGGTAAACGTGTTGCTTGAGGACTTTATTTAGAGTGCACTTATAGTCAGTGCAAATGCGAATTTCCCCATTGGCCTTAAGTGGAGTGACAATAGGAGTTTCCCACTCCCCACCATCAACAGGCTGTAAAACGCTGTATTCTACAAGCTCTGCACGTGGCTGATCGGAATCTGCAATCAGCGTGAAAATGGTTGCCGCCACACCCTCTACATCTAGGAAAGAGAACTGCCTTGTAAGTGTTCTCTCACTGCTGGCTGTTGTGGTGTTGCGCGTTGGGTTGCTTTTGGAGTCTGTCGATTTCAGGCTCTGCTTCCTCGGAAGATTCTTCAGTGCATTTGGCGTCCTCATGGTGGATCATTTCTTCCTGCTTTGTCATTTTGGCGGGCTGTACCATTTGAACTGTGCCCCCGGCAGCTTCGTCAGCCATTACTTCGTCTTGTGCTTCTGAAAATGTTAAGTTTTGTCTGGCAAAGAGTCTCTGCTGAAGTGTTCGGTCCCGTAGGCCACAGACGAGCCGGTCTCGTAGTCGCTCTTCTAAGTTTGAAAATTTGCAAAGGCGTGCGGCCTGCCTCAGGCCTGCTATGAATTCTGAAGCTGATTCGCCAGGTTGCTGCACTCTCTGGTCGAACTTGAACTGCCAAGCCATTTCAGACATCTTGGGCTGTAAATGTTCGGTTAGCTTCTTTTTGAGGTCTGCGTAGGAGACCGCTTATATCAGTGTCGGGGCGAAAAGGTTCTTGGCCAAATCAAAGGTTGCTGGGCTGCACAGACAGAGTAGCGTTGTGGCCTTCAATCCTTCTTCCTCGATCTGGTTTGCCCGGAGGTAGTTTTCTACCTGTGACAAATAAGATGGCCATTGATCTGGGTGCTTCATGTCAAATTCTCGAAGTCTCCCGACATTCGGCATTCTGTCTTTGCTGGTTCCTGCATTTCTTCCAAATCCTGCTTCCCCGGCTCAGGGAATGAGTCCACTGAGCACGAGGTCGCTAGTGTAGCTTGCTAGCCAACCTTGAGAGGGGGGGGGAAATGCCTTTTCCCTCCAGTGTGCGCTGCCTTCCCCTCGTAGACTTCAGCTCTTTTTTAGATCCCACCTTCGTCGCCAATGTTGTGTAGCAGGTTCTTTGGTGCAGGAATGAAGACGAGATAAATGTTTACAGGAAAACTCATGGTTTATTTCATGCAGATTCAGAACTGGGGAAATGGCTGCAATTAGCCACAATATATAGTCTAGCCCCTAAGCGGCAGCCAATAGGTTTGAAGCAACCATTGCCACCTAGGGATAGCTAATAGCAGCACAGGAGACTTGTAGTCTGGGTTGCTGGAGAGCCGTTAGCTGCTCTAGCAACCCACGTGGTATTACTAATGAGCCCAGTACGTAATTTTTTTCCATATTGAAGAGTGGAAAATCTTTTCATTTGATGATTTATTAACCTTATGCAGTTTGCATCATCCTTATGATTTTTTTAAGATCCATCAGAATCCATCTGAATAGGTTTTAACCTTAAATTTACCCATTCACTATTATTTAAGTTTTACTGAGTGTAGAAACTGCATCAGAGGAGGAGAAACAACATCACACTGTACACACTTTTGCATATTGCAAATGAACTCTTATGCCAACTCAGGCTCTTTAAAGATAAATTATTGTTCTCCAGATCTCTTCAGAAAAAGGTAAGTGTCTTTACTGTTGACTAGCTCTCCCTAACAATGTATATATTACTATACTCTCATTGTGAGTATCTCTTTGTTTGTATCCTCAGGTGCATTATACTGCAACAAGTATTGAATCAAGGTATCTAAAATGCACTAACTTAAAGAATGCATTGAGGATTGTTTTACACTACAATTATTTTTCTATTTACAGTTTGTACTCTTTTTAGATTATCACAGAACCATCCAGCTTTCGACTTAAAACAATATGGTCAGCCTAAAATGTAATAGAATAGAATAGAGCTGGAAGGGACCTTGGAGGTCTTCTAGTCCAGCCTTCTGCTCAAGCAGGAGAACCTATACCATATCAGACAAATGACTGTCTAGCCCAGAGGCAGGCAACCTCGGCTCTTTTATACTCATGGATTTCAACTCCCAGAATTCCTGCGTCAGCTATACTGACTCAGGAATTCTGGGAGTTAGTCCATGAGTCATAAAAGAGCCGAGGTTGCCTACCCCTGGTCTAGCCTCTTCTTAAAAATCTCCAGTGATGGAGGCAAGCTGTTTCACTAATTAATTATCCTCACTGTCAGGGAGTTTCTCCTTAATTCCAGGTGGCTTCTCTCTTTGATCAGTTTCCAACAACTGTTTCTTGTCCTGCTCTCTGGTGTTTTGGGGAATAATGTGACCCCCCCTCTTCTTTGTGGCAGCCCCTCAAATACTGGAACACTGCTATCATGTCTCCCTATTTCTTCTTCTCTTTAGACTAACAGGGGTCTGCAACCTTGACACCTTTAAGACTTGTGGGCTCCAGCTCCCAGAATTCCTCAGCCATAGCTATGCTGGCTGAGGAATTCTGGGAGCTGGAGTCCACAAGTCTTAAAGGTGTCAAAGTTGCAGACCCCTGGACTAGCCAAAATCAAGTCCCACAGCTGTTCTTTGTATGTTTTAGTCTCCAGGCCTTTGAACATCTTAGTTGCTCTTCTCTGAATTTTTTTCCAAACTCTCAATGTCTTTTTGTGATATGGAGACCAAAATTAGCTGCAGTATTCCAGGTGTGGTCTTACTAGGGATTTATAAAGCGGTACTAATGCTTCACGTGATCTTAATTCTATGCCTCTGTTTATAAAACCCAGGACTGTATTAAGCTTTTTTGGCTGCTGCTGCACACTGCTGGCTCATAATCAATTCATCGTCCACTAGGACTCCAAGGTCCCTCTCACAGTTACTCTTTTTAAGCCAGGTCTTGCCTAATCTGTACTTGTACCTTTGTTTCTTCCTGCCTAAATATAAAACTGTGCTTTTCTCCACATTGAAACTCATTTTGTTGGACAGGACCCATTGTTCAAGTTTGTCAAGATCTTTTTGGATCCTGAGTTTGTCTTCTGAGGTCTTGGCTACTCCTACTAGCTTGGTGTCGTCTGCAAATTTGATGAGTTCCCCTTCAATTCCGTCATCTAAGTCATTTATGAAGATATTGAAGAGTACTTGGCCTAAGGCAGAACCTTGTGGTACTCCACTACTTACTTCTCTCCATGTGGATATAGTGCCATTGAGGACTACTCATTAAGTACAGTTTGCCAGCCAGCTACAGATCCATCTGGTGGTGATGTTGTCTATTCCAGCTTTTTCTAGCTTACCAAGGCTGTGGTCTACTTTATCAAATGCCTTACTGAAATCTAAGTATACTATGTCCACAGCATTTTGCTGGTCTACTAGTTTAGTCACTTTATCAAAGAATAAAGTAAGATTGGTTTGGCATGATCTGTTTTTGACAAACCCGTCCTGATTACTAGTTATAACTTTGTTTGCTTCTAGTTGTTCGCAAATCTGTTTTTTGATTATTTTTTCTAGGATCTTCCCAGGTATTGATGTTAAACTGATTGGTCTGTAGTTTCCTGGATCCATTTTTTTCCCCTTTCTTAAAGATGGGAACCACATCAGCCCTTTTCCAATCCTCTGGTACTTCCCTGGTGTTCCAGGATTTTTGAAAGATGTGGTGCAATGGTTCTGAGATAACATCTGCCAGTTCCTTCAGAACTCTGGGATGTAATCTGTCAGGCCCTGGTGACTTATATTCGTCAAGGTCAAATAGGTGTTCTGTTACCATTTTCTTGCTTATTTTAATGTTTGTTTCTAATTTGTCTTTTGCAGTGGTTTTTTTTATGTTGGGCTGTAGTTTCTTTTTGTGTGAAGGCTGATGTAAAGTATGAGTTAAGCAGCTCTGCTTTCTCTCTGTTGCCTGTTATTTCCTTGCCACCTTCTCTCTTTAGTGGACCTACAGTTTCCTTGAGTTTTTTTCTTGTTGTTAATATGTTGGAAGAAACCTTCTAGGATCACATTTCATTCTGATCACATCAGATTGCACTGCCTTTCTCTCAAAGGATGACTCATAGTGTTGTTTAGTTACCTTTAAAAGGCTTTCATACTTAAAGCACTTTATGAATCCAAAGAGTCTGTATTAGATATTTTACCAGGCTTCCCACAGTTTCTGTGGTTTCTTACCTGTGCAGGAAAAACAGCCTTTATCTGATTCTAATTATCTCATCAGCATCAACCTCTCCCATTTCTGTGTGCTGCAGTTCTGAAAACAACCAAATCTTCCTCAGACCATTTAGACTTGGTAAAATGAAAGCTGCTCTCACTGACACTGATTACAGTTTTTCTAAAGCTTTCAAATCACTTCATCTCTTTAATGATGAAGCCAGCAACAATCGGTTTATATAAATTGAGGTAATTCTGCAACTTCAAAGAGAAGAATACACTGGTGCTTTGTTGACTGAAAACTATCATTCTGTCTTGTGTTCTAGTGTTGTAGTAATTCTAGTAATCTTTGCTCACTTTATATTAGCTAAGTTATGGCAGCACTTCAGATTCCAAGGAAAAACATGGTTCTGAGCATGTGGAAGAATGAAAGTCGGACTTGCCCAATGCTTTCATCATTAATCAAAGATATCTTTTTCTCAGGATGGCTGGAACTAAACCCAAAATGCAGTACTGAATAACAATTATAATATTGTAACAATCACACTTACATTGATTCCATTTTCATGAGGATTTGCAAGAATTCATTCTTATAATTTGAACTGAATATAAAGCTGGATCTTTGGAGTAAACACGACTGATTATCAATGCTGTCCTGAAACAACTATTTACCATTTGGTATTACTAGCTGATTCAGTGTTCTTGTGCTGTCAGCAATGTCCACTTGTACTAATCAGAAAAACAAATATTCAGTGCCTATATTTGTTTCTCTGGTAAGCAGCAAGAGAATCTTAAAACCAATCCTAATTACATCAATGGTCACTTTTGAGTTGTACAATATTAATAAATCATGATAAACAGGTTTTCCAAACAAGGTACCCATAAGTTTAAGCACTTTCAAAGCAAAAGCAAAAAATTCTTACTTCTCGTCTATCATGATTCAACCAAAGAAAGATTTCTGCTAATAAATATATTGTAATATATAAACCTTTCACGGGCCAACAGATGCATCATATACTCTTACTTTTGTGACTACTACAGCTATTATTGAGTACTTGTTCATTATTTATTTTATAACTCCCACCCCAAATTCCAAACAGACTCTCAGTGGCTCATAACAAAATTAAAACACAAAATGCAACGCACATAATACCAAAGAAACAAATGCTTATCCCCCCTATCCACTGACTATAATTGCTGTAATATTCCAGCACTGTCAATTGGTGTTATATCCCACTATCAACTTCTTTTGAAAAGCGGATAATTAAAACCAATTTGTTAGCCCTGCAAGGTAGGTCAGACTAAGAAACCAACACCATGTGGGTCAGGAGTTCTTTTATTTTAACATAACAGAATTTGCTTCCCCCTTCCTCCATGTGAACTAGGAAGGGACAAAATATATGGATGAAGGGATGGTCCCCCCCCCACCTCACAAGCTTTGAATTGAAATAATTTCAGACAAAAAATGTGGAATGATCAGCACTAATAAAATAAAACTTTACATATTGATGTTATTTGCAGTTCACAATTTTAAAAGTGAAGTTGACAAAGTCATGGTGGATTGTGCTATCCCTAGTTGATAGTCTTAAATGCCAGGGAACCTCAGACAGCATACCTTAAAATAGTAGCTGCTCAAGAAAACTTTTTTGGTTCACCACAGTATGCTACAAATACTGTATGTCATACTTATCAACACTGGCTGTATTCTAGAACTTAGCAGTTATTTACATACTGCGTGTTAAGCTAAGACATGATTTGCTGAATAAACCAGAATGGATGGGATTCACATAGCTTGCTGTATCACAGGCAAGCAAACGTTATCATTTGGTAATGCTGTATTTCAAATCACAATCTAATAGATCTGCAGGATGACAGATTAGAAAATTGAATATCTGTACCCAATCTCCTTTCAAAAATACCTCCTTTCCTATGATGTTCTGAAAAATGACTAAGGATGCCCTCTTCCATGCTTGTAGTATAATTGGATGAAAAGGAAGATATTCTCCTAGAGTACAGGGGTCTCTTTCATGAACCTAATCCTCATCAACCTAATCCTAATCACTCTCTTGGGAGTGTTGAATTACTTCCAGATTAGGATGACTGTTAAAGATTAGAGTTAAATTATAGGGATCTGTAATCCAAGTGGTATATTCATTAGACTGATTTGTTATTGTTTTAATGAGACACTACAGTATAAAGAATGAATTTCTTTTTTCATTAGTGCATACCCATCATTACAGTCATGATAGCTTGATAGACAAGCAATGTAAACAATCAATATGAAATATGAAAAAAGGAAAAGTCCAAGTAAAACCTACCTAACGGGAAAAGAAAATCATTTTTTTCAAATACACCCAACCTTAATTACTGCAAAGAATTACTAAGCTTTAGAGAACTTGTGTGCAAGTAAAAACTTGAATGTGCAATGATGTTGAAATGTTCTACCTTGTTTTCAGTTAAATAAGGACTACCAGAGTTCTCTTATGTGCAAAGTAGTAATTATGTCTTTTATATGTTACTAGCAATCAGCTTGAATAAAAAAGCTTGGTACAAGTGCACATCACAAACAATATGGATATTCTAGTACAACTCCAACAGCTAAATCCAAATATCAACACAGAAAAGTTATAATACCTTTGTGTTAAGATATATTCTGAATAAACACACACACACATATATTCAGACAAAATATAAGCTTGGAAAAAAATGGAGGCAATGTAGGAAGACAACCCAGTAAGCATTTCATAAGTTTAATGTTAATTTTCATAAAAGTTATTTTAGCCTAACTGCAGAGTTTGCAGTACCATAACAGCTGTTATAAATGCTCTATACTAACAAGTAGATGAATGGTGTTGAAAATAAAACATGCAATGTATTAATATTCTTTGGGGAGAGTTTTATTGCATAAGTCTTCATAATTTTTATTCAAATTCTATTCACAAAACTTTTTCACATAATAACTGTAAGAAAAATACAAAGAGATCCTCAATAGTGATCATAAGGAGAATGAGAAAATATCTTTATATTTTCGAGTCCCAACAGGCTCAAGGTTGACTCAGCCTTCCATCCTTCCGAGGTAGGTAAAATGAGGACCCAGATTGTTGGGGGCAATAAGCTGACTTTGTAATAATGCCGCTTGGGGGCCCCCAAAAGCCCTAATAAGCAGGCATATACATAGAATGAAAGCTATTGCTAAGCACATTGATTTGTGCTTTAAATTGTAAGCCGCCCTGAGTCTTCGGAGAAGGGCGGGATATAAATGGGATTTAAAAATTATATATATATATATATATATATATATATATATATATATATATATATATATATATATATATATATATATATATATATATATATATATATATATATATATATATATATATATATATATATATATATATATATATATATATATATATACATATATATATATATATATATATACATATATATTTACATATATATATACATATATATATACATATTTGTTTTCTGAGGTTTTCTCGGCAGTTGCGTAGGAATGTGAGGTCACACAGAATGGAAGCTCTTCGTACTTCGAGTTTTTCGTAGGTCCTAGTTAGCTGGTGGATTTCCTCCCCGTAGAGGTAAGATATTTGTTTTCTGAGGTTTTCACGGGTGTCTGTATGTGGACCTTGGTCATTCGGGTTTTTTCCCGCGTAGAAATGAAGGTGTAGGCGCAACGTTTCGACGGAATCCCATCCGTCATCATCAGGCTGGTTGCTTCTGCTTCCTTCTTCTGGGAGAAGCATGTGGTAGTGGTTGTTTGTTCCTCTTTTTTAAACTGCCAGAGGGGGTGTGTTCTGTGGGTGGAGGTGTGTACGAAGAGCTTCCATTCTGTGTGACCTCACATTCCTACGCAACTGCCGAGATCAAAATTTAATCCCCACATCCTTCCAATTGAAATTCCACTCCAACTCTGCAGCCATCAAACGCATCCTGATAAGAACTGAACTGGCCCTAATCAGAAATGAACTCCACACAAAAAGATTCCTCCTGGACCGAATCAACAGAGACCTCCTCACACTTCACCTCAAACTCAGCAACAAGATCCACCCCACACTTTGGGACAAATTCAAACAAATCGCTGTCTGGAGAGCTGAAACAGAGACTGCCTACAAAACAGACACACACACCAATAAACTCCGAAGACTAAAGGAACGCCAGAAACAAACCCCTCCTGTCTCACAGCAACACATGAAACAAACTGTGCACAACATCTCAGATAGGATTCTCACCAAAGCCGAAACCAACGTCCTGTCTAAAGGATTTAATTTTGCAGTCGCTCCCAAACACATTTCCACGGAAACCATTATATGCGGAGTCGAATCCAGCCTGACCAAAATTAACCCTGACGACGCCAACAAAATCAGACTCGAAGTTACCAACATCCTCTGCACCAGCAAACCACCCAAAAGCAACTTACCCAAAGAGGAACAGACAGCACTACTTAACCTAAAAAAAGACACCAGCATAATCATTCTGCCAGCAGACAAAGGCAATGCCACGGTAGTAATGAACTCATCTGACTACCATACCAAATTATCCAACCTACTCCAAGACTCCACATACAAACTCCTCAAGACAGATCCCACCACCTACCTGGAAAAAACCACAAAATCCAAAATAAAAGCCATCCCCATCAGTGAAGAGATCCAGCAAACAATCATTCCCAGAGAAAAATCATCCAGATGTCCTAAGCTCTATGGTCTGCCCAAGATACACAAAGAAGGAACCCCACTCAGACCCATAGTCAGCTCCATAGGCTCACCTCTACAAAATCTAGCCAAATTTCTTGCCAAACAACTACAGCCTTACGCAAATTCCATCACCTCACACGTACAAAACTCATTCCAATTCATAGAGATCATAAGTAAACTAAACTTACAGCCCTGTGACCTACTTGTGAGCTTTGATGTCGTATCCCTCTTCACCCAAGTGCCAATCAAAGAAGCCTTGACAGTTATCCGAAATAAATACAACCCCCCTAAACACATCCTAGATCTGACCAACCACTGCCTATCCAACACATACTTCATCTACAATGGACAAAGATACAAACAAATGGAAGGAGCACCCATGGGATCACCCCTTTCACCTGTCATCGCAAACCTCTACATGGAACACTTTGAAACCCTCGCTCTAGAAAAATCAAACCACAAACCCAAACTCTGGCTCAGATACGTAGATGACACCTTCGTAATCTGGCCACACGGCAAAGAAAAACTGGATGACTTCCTCACACACCTCAATAGCCTACACCCCAAAATACAATTCACCATGGAAACAGAAGCTAACAACCAACTTCCCTTCCTTGATGTCTTAGTCTACAAGAAATCCAACGGCTCCCTAGGACACACTATCTACCATAAAAAAACACACACAAACCGCTATCTGAACGCACTCTCACACCACCACCCAGCACAGATCAACTCCGTAGCCAAGACACTCATCTCCAGAACAAAACACCTAGCTGACGAACAACACCTAAAAACTGAACTACACACTCTCACTAATGTACTAACAGCCAATGGATTCCAAAGAAACACGATTACCAACTTAATCCGAAGAGAGACACCCACAAAAACCCAAGACAGAGAACAAGAAAATGGCAAAGCCCTCCTCCCATACTTAAAAGGGACCACAGACAGAATCAGCAAGATCCTCCAAAAACACAACATCAAAACAGCATTCTACACAGACAGAAAAATATCCACCATCCTAAGAAACCCCAAAGACACAATTGGGTTAGAAAACCAAGGAGTATACGAAATCCCATGCACCACCTGCCCCACCACATACATCGGACAGACCAACAGAAGAATAAGTGCACGCATTGAAGAGCACAAAAACTCACTCAGAAAGGGAGAACAAACTTCATCCCTGGTCCAACACTTTGAAGCCACGGGACATGAAATTGATTTTAAAAAAACCAAAACTATCGCCAAAATCGAACATTTCAACAACAGAATAATCAGAGAAGCCATTGAGATAGAAAAACGCCCCCACAGCATGAACAAATGAGATGATACCTCTCGCCTACCAGCCATTTGGAAACCCGCCTTGATTGACAGACGAGTCCCAACCACCAAGAATGATACCAGACCCAAACTCATGATAACATCACATGACATCACCACCACACAACCATTCAAAAAGCAAATCCGAACCCACAATGATAACGACGCACAACCACAAAACAGAAACCTAACTACAGCTGCAACATCAGCCACTTTAAACCCCTCCAAACCACACAATAAGCAAACTGACACCCACTATAAAAACATGGCACCACCACAAACACGAAGCCGAACAAAAGCAGCACAACTCACCAGCTCAGGTCTAAGGCTGGCAGCTGAGACCAGCCCATCCACTCAAAACACACCCCCACCCAATCAGAACACACCCACCATTCAAAACAAAGAAAGGCAGCTGGTGTGGAAGCTTGCCCGACAGTGAAACTTTGCTGTTTCAGTTCCTTTGGTAGTTCAAAGGCTGGGATGTTTACGAAAATCTCTTTTTAGTCTTTTATACTTTATGTTCAAACTGCAGAGGGGAAGAATAAGAATAAAGCCAATGTCTTGTGATTTGGAGGTATTATTAACAATAATATATATTAATTATGTATTGGTCAGATGTAAAAGTAGACCTACAGTATGAGGTTTAATCAAATCTATTTATTAAATTGGTTTTAACTTAAGAGGTAAATTAAAAGTAATCTATTCACTGACAAAGTTTCAACTTTAATTTGTTTCAAGTCAATATCCATATTTTTATGTACTGAGCTTTTGGGGGTTTAATCATGTGTGCTGTTGGAGAACTAACGGTTCTCCAGCAACCCAGACAGGGCCTCTCCAGTCCTGGCAGCAGTTAACGTGGCGGGAATAATGGGTTCAATCTGATTGGTTGTTCAGAGCATGTGGACTATATATATGGTCCAACGTACTCCAAAGCCTCAGTACAGTGCAGGCTAAGTTACAATAAAGCTACGATTCTTCTGTACTCATCTGCCTGGCATCTTTCCTGCTCTTCAGAACCCACAACACAGCACATATTAAACTCCAAATGTAATTTTTTCTACTTTGACAACTTCTTAAAAATAATTCAATCTTTTACAAGCAACCCAATTTTGTTTTATTGGGCCAATTTCATTCCACATAGAAAGCTGACATTTTCACTCATTAAACTAAATGGGTACTCCAATGGTAAAAAGTCCCAAAAGTTTAATAAAATGCCTTCTTGTAATTTAAAGCCACACCGTGCATGATAACATTAATAGTATTAACTTACCTTGAACAAAATCCTAGACTTTTAGATACACTAAAAATTGAAGGGTTTTTTTTCCAACTACAGAGGTAAACCTTGTAGGGTAGGCAAGCCGGGTTGTACAAAAAAACCCCACTGTATAAAAGTATAAACAACAGTTTCCATTCTTTTCTAGAATGTATTTGTTCAATTAATAAGGCGCCAAGGCTAGAAACAGGGAAACTGTGAGTTCTAGTCTTGCTGCAAGGTAGGAAAGCCAGTTAGGTGACTTTATGGCCTCTCTCTCTCAGTCCAGCTCACTTCACAGGGTTGCTGATGGAGGGAAAGAGAGGAAGAAGGAATATTAGGTCTAT